>NC_138768.1:208510218-209110218 GCF_965119305.1 Pelophylax lessonae
GCTTTCCAAGGGCGTAAATTGTTGATCTCACTCCTTACTACCTATCACACTTTTGAAGTCCATAAAAAGCCAAGATGGCACAAAACCCCCCCAAATTACCCCATTTTGCAAAGTAGACACTCCAATCTATTTGCTGAGAGGCATGGTGAGTATTTTGCAGCTCTAATTTTTTTTGGAAAATGAAGAAAAAACAGGAAAATGCATTTTTTTTCCTCTTTTTTCAATTTCCAAAGCTTTGTGACAAAAAGTGACATCTGCAAAATACTCAACATGCCTCTCTGCAAATAGCTCAGGTTGTCTACTTTCCGAAAAGGGGTCATTTGGGGGGGGGTTGTGCTGTCTTGGCATTTCATGGCCTCCAAAACTGTGATAGGTAGTCAGGAGTGAAATCAACAATTTACGCCCTTGGAAAGCCTGAAAGTGGAGGTTGGTTTTCGGGGTCCTGTACTCGGCTAGACGGCAAAAAAGTCTCACACATGGGGTATCCCTGTACTCAGGAGAAGCAGCAAAATGTATTTTGGGGTGTCATTTCACATATACCCATGGCATGTGTGAGCAATATATCATTTACTGACAACTTTGTGTAAAAAAAACAAAAAAAAAATAATAATAATATATTTCCCGGAACTTGTTGCAAAATATAAAATATTCCATGGACTCACCATGCCTCTCAGCAAATAGCTTGGGGTGTCTACTTTCCAAAATGGGGTCATTTGGGGGGGTTTTGTGCTATCTTGGAATTTTAGGGCCTCCGAAACTGTGATAGGTAGTCAGGAGTGAAATCAACAATTTACGCCCTTGGAAAGCCTGAAAGTGGAGGTTGGTTTTCGGGGTCCTGTACTCGGCTAGACTGCAAAAAAGTCTCACACATGGGGTATCCCTGTACTCAGGAGAAGCAGCAGAATGTATTTTGGGGTGTCAGTTCACATATACCCATGGCATGTGTGAGCAATATATCATTTACTGACAACTTTGTGTAAAAAAAAAAAAATATATATATATATATATATTTCCCGGAACTTGTGGCAAAATATAAAATATTCCATGGACTCACCATGCCTCTCAGCAAATAGCTTGGGGTGTCTACTTTCCAAAATGGGGTCATTTGGGGGGGTTTTGTGCTATCTTGGAATTTTAGGGCCTCCGAAACTGTGATAGGTAGTCAGGAGTGAAATCAACAATTTACGCCCTTGGAAAGCCTGAAAGTGGAGGTTGGTTTTCGGGGTCCTGTACTCGGCTAGACTGCAAAAAAGTCTCACACATGGGGTATCCCTGTACTCAGGAGAAGCAGCAGAATGTATTTTGGGGTGTCAGTTCACATATACCCATGGCATGTGTGAGCAATATATCATTTACTGACAACTTTGTGTAAAAAAAAAAAAATATATATATATATATATATTTCCCAGAACTTGTGGCAAAATATAAAATATTCCATGGACTCACCATGCCTCTCAGCAAATAGCTTGGGGTGTCTACTTTCCAAAATGGGGTCATTTGGGGGGGTTTTGTGCTATCTTGGAATTTTAGGGCCTCCGAAACTGTGATAGGTAGTCAGGAGTGAAATCAACAATTTACGCCCTTGGAAAGCCTGAAAGTGGAGGTTGGTTTTCGGGGTCCTGTACTCGGCTAGACTGCAAAAAAGTCTCACACATGGGGTATCCCTGTACTCAGGAGAAGCAGCAGAATGTATTTTGGGGTGTCAGTTCACATATACCCATGGCATGTGTGAGCAATATATCATTTACTGACAACTTTGTGTAAAAAAAAAAAATATATATATATATATATATTTCCCGGAACTTGTGGCAAAATATAAAATATTCCATGGACTCACCATGCCTCTCAGCAAATAGCTTGGGGTGTCTACTTTCCAAAATGGGGTCATTTGGGGGGGTTTTGTGCTATCTTGGAATTTTAGGGCCTCCGAAACTGTGATAGGTAGTCAGGAGTGAAATCAACAATTTACGCCCTTGGAAAGCCTGAAAGTGGAGGTTGGTTTTCGGGGTCCTGTACTCGGCTAGACTGCAAAAAAGTCTCACACATGGGGTATCCCTGTACTCAGGAGAAGCAGCAGAATGTATTTTGGGGTGTCAGTTCACATATACCCATGGCATGTGTGAGCAATATATCATTTACTGACAACTTTGTGTAAAAAAAAAAAAAAATATATATATATATATATATATTTCCCGGAACTTGTGGCAAAATATAAAATATTCCATGGACTCACCATGCCTCTCAGCAAATAGCTTGGGGTGTCTACTTTCCAAAATGGGGTCATTTGGGGGGGTTTTGTGCTATCTTGGAATTTTAGGGCCTGCGAAACTGTGACAGGTAGTGCAGAGATGACATGAACAATTTACGCCATTAGAAAACCTGAGAGTGTTGATTGGCTTTTGCGGTCCTGTACACAGCTAGGCTCCCAAAAAGTCTCACACATGGGGTATCCCCATACTCAGGAGAAGCAGCAGAATGTATTTTGGGGTGTCATTCCACATATACCCATGTCATGTGTGAGAAATTTATCTTTTAGTGACAACGTTGTGTAAAAAAAAAAAAATTTAAAAAAAAAATTGTAATTTTCACAAAACTTGTGGCAAAATATAAAATATTCCATGGACTCACCATGCCTCTCAGCAAACAGCTTGGGGTGTCTACTTTCCAAAATGGGGTCATTTGGGGGGGTTTTGTGGTATCTTGACATTTCAGGGCCTCCTAAACCGTTAGAGGTAGTGAGAAAATGCAATGAAAAATGTACGCCCTTTGAAATTCTGATGGTGGTGATTTGTTTTTGGGGACCCCTACACAGCTAGGCTCCCAAAAAGTCCCACATATGTGGTATCCCTGTACTCAGGAGAAGCAGCAGAATATATTTTGGGGTGTAATTACACATATACCCATGGCATGTGTGAGCAATATATCATTTCAATGACAACTTTGTGTAAAAAAAAAAAAAAAATTTTTTTTAGTCATTTTTCAAACACCTGTGACAAAAAAATGAAATATTCAATGAGCTCAACATGCCTGTCAGGACATTCCTTAGGATGTCTACTTTCCAAAAAGTGGTAGTTTGGGGGGGTTTTGTACTGCCCCGCCATTTTAGCACTTCATGAAATGAGATTGGCAGTCAGAAATTAAAGCTGCGTAAATTTCACTATTTACACCATAGTTTGTAGACGCTATAACTTTTGCGCACACCAATAAAAATACGCTCATTGATTTTTTTTTTGTCAAAGACATGTAGCTAAATATATTTTGGCAAAAAAAAATGACATAAATTGAGTATATTGGATATTTTTTAAAAGACAAAGTTGAAAATGTCATTTTTTTGCAAAATTTTCGCTCTTTTTTTATTAATATCGCAAAAAATAAAAAGCGCAGAGGCGATCAAATACCACCAAAAGAAAGCTCTGTTTGTGAGAAAAAAAGGACGTAAATTTCGTTTAGGTACAGCATTGCATGACCGAGCAATTATCAGTTAAATTCACGAAGTGCCAAGTTGAAAAAAGGGGTCTGGTCTTTAAGCTGCAAAATCCTCCGGTGGGAAAGTGGTTAATAATTACTAATAAAACAACCAAGATCGAATTCCTTATTAATACCCCCTGGGTATAAAGAGACCAGCTGGTGAATCCACCAAGATTCCCTTTTACTTAGCTCATGAACATAATTCCCTCCCCGCCAGTGTTTTTTGGGTGCTTCAATTCCCCAAAAGCGCATGCCTTTACAGTTTTTGTTGTATTTTTCTTTAAAATGTTGTTAGGGAACTACCAATATCCTGGCGAATCAGCGAATTCGCGCATTGGCGCGAATACGCATGCACGCCCAAACACGGGCAAACGCAGTCAGGAATGTGCGCACGCGCATACGCCACGCGTAATGGCGCTTGGCGCCAAACGGCCTATTTAAAGCCAGCAGCCACAACATCTAGTTGCTGGATGATCAACAGCCTCCTGTGTTCCCTGTGCCTTGTTAACCTGCTGATCTTGACTTCTCGTTGCCGACCCTGACTGTCTGACTTTGCTTCTCCTGGCTCCTGACCCCTTGGCTTGCTCTTGGATTCCTGTTGTCTTCTCCAATACTTGACCTCGGCTTGGCTCCTGACTTCGCTCCAGTATTCTCCCAGTCTGTTCCTGTTTGCACCTTGTAACTGCCTGGCTTGCCAAAGTGTTCCAGACCTGCTTGGGACTTCTCAACAAGTTGGTTCCTGCTTTCATCGGGTCATCCCAACCGGCAACCCGTGCTACTTCGGGCACAGCACTCCCTGTCCCACTTCCAGGGGTACTCTGCACCTAGCCGCAAGGGGAGCCCTCTCTACACTCCGGCTTCGGATCAGGTACGTGACAGTATCATCCAGCCATGACAGAAGCCGAGAGAGGTGCCTCCCAGCTGAAAGCCCTGTGCCAGCAAGTGACAGCATTAACCCAGGCGGTGAAGAATCTTCAAGATGGGTACTTCCAGCTGGAAGGTCGTCTACAGTACCTGACTACACCATCTCTGGCAGCGACTCCAAATCCACCCGCTGCAGTCTCCACCTCCGCTCCTTCAACTTCAGGACAGTCAGCTCCAACTCCTACTATGATGGCTCCACCTCCCAAACCAAGAGTACCTATACCTGAACGCTTCTCGGGGGATCGCCGAAAGTTTAAGTCATTCAAGAATGCCTGCCTGCTATACCTGGCCCTGCAACCCAGAACTTTTTCTTTAGAGACAGTTAAAGTGGGGTTTATTATTTCCCTGTTGTCTGATGAACCCCAGTCCTGGGCCCATCAGTTACTGGAACAGAAGGATCCTACTGTCAATTCCGTTGAGGTTTTCTTCGAGGCTATGGCACAGCTGTACGATGACCCACAACGTACGGCCACTGCCGAGGCTACGCTCCATAAACTACAGCAAGGCCGACGCCCTGTAGAGGATTACACAGTGGACTTTTGTAGGTGGGCCACAGACACAGGGTGGAATGAGGCCGCCCTCAAATACCAATATCGGTTAGGTCTGTCTGAAACCCTGAAAGATGAGTTGGCACGAGTAGAGACCCCCACCTCATTAGAGGGGCTCATTCAACTCGCCATCCAATTGGACAGACGTTTGCGGGAACGCAGGTCTGAACGAGCTCAGTCTTATCAGCCTACTTGGATGTTACCCAAGGTGCCACCATCTCCTGCTCCTCTACCCACTGCTACCAACCCAATGTCTCCTGAAGAGCCTATGCAGATCGGAGTGGTCCGCACAGCCTTAACCTCTGCTGAAAAACTTAGTCGCAGACAATTGAACTTATGTCTTTACTGTGGGGAAGATGGACACTTTCTCCGTAACTGCCCAGTGAGACCCGTTGCTTCCAACCATCTGCATCTCCAAATTCCGGGACCCTCTCCCGCTCACCTAGTCCTTCTTGTCTCATTACAGGTGGCGGAAGGAGAGATCAAGCTGCCAGCAATCATTGATTCATTGATTCCGGAGCCTGCAGCTGTTTCCTGGATATCTCTGTGGCAAGAAACCTTCATATTCCACTCGAGATCAAGCGCCATAAACTGGAAATCCACCTTGCAGATGGAACCACTCCCAGGTCCAGGCCCATCATTCAGGAAACCTTACCCGTACTTGCCACTACTGGCCCTGGCCATAAGGAACGTCTTCACTTTGACGTCCTTCCTTCACCCATGTTTCCTGTAATTCTGGGAATTCCGTGGCTACGGGCCCATAACCCGTTGATAGACTGGTCCAAAGGGGAAGTATCCTTCAAATCAGTGTACTGCCTCCAACATTGTATGACTCCTGAGATACCTCCTCCTGCCAGCTGTCTTTCCATTCAGCCTGTTTCCAATGCCAGCCAAGACGTTCCTTCCGTCTATCATAATTTTCTGGACGTGTTTGATAAGAAGAAGGTGGACTCTCTACCACCTCACCGTCCCTATGACTGCCCAATAGAATTATTGCCTGGTGCTGAGATCCCTTTTGACCGTATTTTCCCACTTTCAGAGACGGAACTTGAAGCACTACGGCAATACATCGATGAAAACCTCAGCAAGGGTTTCATTCCTCCTTCTTCTTCTCCGGCCGGAGCCGGAATCTTTTTCGCGGAGAAAAAGGACCACACCCTTAGGCCATGTGTGGACTACAGGGACTTGAATAAAATAACTATAAAAAACCGGTACCCACTCCCTCTAGTTCCTGAGCTCTTCCAGAGGTTTCGTTCTGCTCAAGTCTTTACTAAATTAGACTTACGAGGTGCCTATAATTTGGTGCGGATCCGCGAGGGCGATGAGTGGAAAACTGCCTTTCGAACCCGTTTCGGGCATTTCGAATACTTGGTTATGCCCTTCGGACTGTGTAATGCCCCCGCCACTTTCCAGCACCTAGTAAACGATATTTTCAGAGAATTCCTGGACAATTTCCTCATCGTTTACTTAGACGACATTCTTATTTTTTCTACTACCCTGGAGCTGCACAGAATACATGTACAAAAAGTATTGGCCACTCTCAGAAAACACGGGCTTTATGCTAAAGCAGAAAAATGTGAATTTGAGAAGTAATCCATACAATTTCTGGGTCTGATTATCTCCACAGATGGAATAGCAATGGACCCTCAGAAAGTGTCTGCCATCCTGGAGTGGCCTGCCCCCTCGGACAAAAAGGGCATCCAAAGGTTTGTGGGTTTCGCAAACTTTTACCGAAGGTTTATTAAGGACTTTTCCCGCATCATTGCCCCCATTACGCAAATGACTCGGCAAAACACTCGGTTCCAATGGTCCCCAGAGGCCCAAGGTGCATTCGACAAGCTTAAGGCTGTATTCACCAGTGCTCCTGTGCTACAACACCCAGACCCAGCCTTACCTTACGTCCTTGAAGTTGATGCTTCAGAAGTGGCCACGGGAGCAGTCCTATCGCAATGCCAGGTACCCAAGGCATTGCTTCACCCTGTAGCGTTTTTTTCTAGAAAACTCAGTCAGCCAGAGAAGAACTACGATGTAGGGGACCGAGAACTGTTGGCCATCAAGGCCACATTAGAAGAATGGCGATATTTGCTGGAGGGCGCAGCCCACCCAATAATGATATTCACGGACCACAAGAACCTCGAATATCTCAGATCAGCCAAACGCCTGAGACCTCGGCAGGCCAGATGGGCGCTATTCTTTTCGAGGTTTAACTTCCACCTCACATACCAGCCAGGCTCTAAGAATGGGAAGGCAGATGCCCTCTCGCGGATGTTCCCTGAAACTCCTGTGGATGTCACCCCCAGTACAATTCTGTCCTCTCAAAACTTTCTTTTACTCCAGCCTGATCTTAGGACCACCCTTGAACTGGCCTCTGCCCGCTGCACAGCTCCTGAGACTGCTACTCTCAAAAAACAGGGAAAAAATTTTTTTGCATGAAGACAAGTTCTTTGTACCCCAGGAAGCCAGACTCACGGTCCTTAAAGCTCTTCATGACCATCAACTTGCTGGTCACTTTGGGGTCCGAAAGACCTTAGAACTAATTCAGCGATCCTATTGGTGGTCAAACCTAAGAAAGGACTGTAAGGACTATGTGAGTTCCTGTACGACCTGCCTTCGGAGTAAAGGCAGTCACGTCCAAACCTGGGGTCTGTTGAAACCACTTCCGGTCCCAAAACAACCATGGGAGATGTTGTCCATGGACTTCATAGTGGACCTACCTTCTTCAGAGGGATTCTCCACAATTATGGTGATAGTAGACCGCTTGTCTAAAATTGCCCATTTTATTCCCATGGTTGGCACTCCTTCGGCCGTGGACACGGCACATACCTTTGTCAAGGAAATAGTGAGGCTACATGGTCTACCCGGCAGCATTGTGTCCGACCGTGGAGTACAATTTACTTCCAGATTTTGGAGGTCTCTCTGTAAAGCCTTGAATATTGAAGTCTGCTTATCTTCAGCATATCACCCCCAAAGTAATGGTCAAACAGAGAGAACCAACCAAACCCTTGAGCAATATCTCCGCTGCTTTTCCACATTCTCACAAGACAATTGGGTAGCCTTACTCCCGTGTGCGGAGTTTGCGTACAATAACACAATTCATGCTTCCACCCACCAGTCTCCGTTTTTTGCAAACTATGGGTTTCACCCATCCTTTTTACCTAACCCTGTGTCTGAAACTACAGTACCTGCTGTTCAAGATAGGATAGCCTTCCTGCAAGAAAATTTTCTGCTATTACAGAAGACCATGCAAAAGGCACAAGAAGCCTATAAGGAATGCTACGACAAGAGAAGGAGGGATAGCCCAGCCTTGAAGGCGGGAGACAAAGTGTGGCTGTCCATTCTTAACCTTAAGCTGGCCTGCCCATCTAAGAAGCTGGGTCCAAGATTCATTGGTCCCTTCCCGATCAAGAAGATGGTCAACCCTGTGGCTTTCGAATTATGCCTTCCAGATACTTACAAAATTCACCCAGTCTTCCACGTGTCTTTGCTTAAACCGGCCAATCCTGGTCCTTTTCCTGGAAGAGATAGCTTGCCTCCACCTCCAGTTGTAGTAAAAGGAGAAACGGAATATGAAGTGGAATCCATCCTGGACTGCCGTAGACGAGGAAGGCAAGTCCAGTATTTAATCAAATGGAAGGGCTATTCTCTGGAGGAAAGTTCTTGGGAACCTGCAGGAAATATACACCCTCCCAGACTGTTACGTGACTTTTTCAAAAAATTCCCTGAAAAACAGGCTCTGTTAGGCATCCGGAGGCTGTCCCTCAGGGGGGGGCACTGTCAGGAAACTACCAATATCCTGGCGAATCAGCGAATTCGCGCATTGGCGCGAATGCGCATGCACGCCCAAACACGGGCAAACGCAGTCAGGAATGTGCGTGCGCCAATGCGCATGCGCGTACGCCATGCGTAATGGCGCTTGGTGCCAAACGGCCTATTTAAAGCCAGCAGCCACAACATCTAGTTGCTGGATGATCAACAGCCTCCCGTGTTCCCTGTGCCTTGTTAACCTGCTGATCTTGACTTCTCATTGCCGACCCGGACTGTCTGACTTTGCTTCTCCTGGCTCCTGACCCCTTGGCTTGCTCTCGGATTCCTGTTGTCTTCTCCAATACTTGACCTCGGCTTGGCTCCTGACTTCGCTCCAGTATTCTCCCAGTCTGTTCCTGTTTACACCTTGTAACTGCCTGGCTTGCCAAAGTGTTCCAGACCTGCTTGGGACTTCTCAACAAGTTGGTTCCTGCTTTCATCGGGTCATCCCAACCGGCAACCCGTGCTACTTCGGGCACAGCACTCCCTGTCCCACTTCCAGGGGTACTTTGCACCTAGCCGCAAGGGGAGCCCTCTCTACACTCCGGCTTCGGATCAGGTACGTGACAAATGTAGAGGGATTTAATGCTTATCAGAGCCCTTGTTTATATTGTAGACATGCTCTTTTATCCTTTCTTTTAAACACCGCTTAGTACGGCCAACGTAAAATTTGTTACAGGGACATCTAATGACATATACTACCCCTTCTGTATTACAAGTAATCAAATCCTTTATTTCATATGTCCTATTATTAACTGGGTTCTCAAAACTAAATACTTTCTTTGTATTGCCAGGTACCCCAACACACCCATAACATCGTCCACAGGCATGGAAACCTTTCATATTCCACCTGAACATAGATAGTTGCTTAGGTGGTTCCACCACATTTTTGACAATTTTGTCTCTTAAATTAGGTGCACGCCTGTATACAAAGTTGGGTCTCTCCTTCAGTGTTGGGCCCAGAATCTTATCCTGCTTCAACACTGACCAATATTTTGTAATAATTTGCTCCGCTTTCTTATTTTGCACATTAAAATCAAGGACAAATTTCATATCTTTCTGATCACTTGGGTCTGATGTTTTATCAGTATATATCAGATTCATCCTATCCATATCCTTAATCTTCTTGCTTTCATTTAATAAAAAATCTTTCTGGTAACCCTTATTTACAAACATCTCTGTAAGATGACTAGCCTGTGTCTCAAAATCCTCTACACGTGTGCAGCTTCTTCTTAGGCGTGTGTACTGTCCCCTTGGACTATTAAAAATCCATGGTTTAAAATGAGAACTTGTTACTGGAATATAAGAATTCTGATCAGTTTGTTTAAAATGTGTTTTTGTTTGAATCTTATTATCAATAGCTTCTATTACTAAGTCTAAAAATATGATCCGTTCTTTACTGATATACCAAGTAAGGGATATATTTTGATCATTAATATTAAGGCTCTGAAATAGTCCTTCTACATCAGAATATTCACCTCTAGCTATTTGGATTAGATCGTCTATAAACCTATTGTACATTATGATATGTGGTGATCGTCACTCCTCCTCCCATTTCGCCATGTATAAGTTTGTGATGCTGGGTGAGAACTGAACATCCATGGCGACACCCCTAATCTGTAAGTAGTATGTGTCATTATACAAAAAATAATTATGGTTTAGACTAAATTTAAGACATTTTCTCAACTTTAAATCATTTATCTCTGACTTGTCCAACGCCCATTGGACAGCCTTTTAACGCCCCCTCGTGGCTAATGCAAGTGTAGAGTGAGGCTACGTCTGCAGTGGCCGTAATCATATCACTATCAATCTCAATATTATCCAATAGTTGTAACGTATGTTTAGTATCCTTTAAATAGGAGGCTGTGTCTTTCACTAACAGTTGCAAAAAGATGTTGATATATTCACCCAACCTAGATGTGAGGGAATCTATCCCACTCACGATGGGCCTACCTGGAGGGTTTACCTTATCTTTATGTATTTTCGGGAGGAAATAAATTACGGGGATACGGCAAGATGTTGGCGATAAATATTTTGCTTCTTGTTTACTTAAAAGGTCTCTTTTTAATCCATACTCAATCAATTCATCTAAATCTTTTTTTAAATGTTTTGTGGGATTAGATAGCAGTTTCTCATATGTATTTTGATCTTCTAATAGTCTATTCTTCTCATCCTTATATTGTTCTTTAGAGAGGATTACGATTCCTCCCCCCTTATCAGCTGGAGGAATCACTATGTATTTTCTATTTATCTAGTATCTTAATTCCCTTCTTGATATCCTCCTGACCGTATACTTTTTTAATAGGCAAATTATCCAACTCCGTAGTCAACAACTTCTTAAATAAATCAACATATTTGTTATCTGTGATCTTAGGATTAAACGTAGATCTATTTCTTAATGAAGAATGGGAGCTGATAATACTTGAGCGTTCCTGTGGATTTAACTCATAATATTTTTTAATGTTTCGTTTTCTAATGAATTTCTGTATCCCTACATATGTGTCAAACTTGTTTAAACCTTTAGTGGGAGCAAATTTGATACCCCTATCAAGAGTGGTCAGTTCCTGAGTGTGGTCCCACTTAGGTTATATATTCCTTCTCCTATTGATACCTCTTTTTCTGTTGCAGGCGTCTCCCTGCTCTGCATCCTCTCTTGTGTCTTTTCCTCCCTCCTCGGTGGGTGCGCTCCACCATGTGCCTAAAAAAGGAGATCTATTTTATGAACTATCCTGCTTTTCATCCCTTAGAGGGGACAATCTATTATGGATAGGAATAGAAAAGTTCCCTTGCTCACCCTTCCGTGGATTAGTTCTAGGAGGTCTAGGGGTAAAGAACCCTTCATTACTCAAGCTTCCTTTAGTGTGATCATCATTAGGGTCTCTCCCTGGTTGACCTCTGGGCGGAGGACCCTGATATGGCTCCGATGGTGGTCTTTGTGGTGGTCCCCTATTGAATTGTGGGGCCCTGTAATCCTGTCCTCCTGAATGGTAATCTCTATTTTGTTGGCCTCCATAAAATGGTGCTCTATTGTGGTATTGGGGGCCCCGATTGTCCCAATACTGGTAATGGTGTGGTGGTGGACCTCGATTGTCCCAATAATAGCTAGTTTGTGGTGGTGGGCCCCGATTATGCCAATGGTGATTACGGTACGGTGGTGAACCCCGATTTTCCCAAAAGTGATTGTGTTGTGGTGGTGAACCACGTGGGTGATTCCCTCTATATTGGGGAGGTCCCTGATAATATGGGCGATTGTCTTGCTGTTGGTAACCCCTCTATTCACTGGGGGGTTATGGTAAGGGGAATTCCTCCCATTACCATGTGATTGAGTGTTGTATTGGCCATTGTTTTGATTAGATTGATGAGGGGCATTGCCCTGCAAAGGTTTCCGTGTATCCTTATTCGTAGGGGTCCTAAATTCAACATTTTTTACAACCTTATCTTTGGTTTCCTTAACAGGGGTGGAATGAATAGATTCAGTGCCCTCTAAAATGGGTTGCATCTGCCATTTAAAAACCAGATTTTTCTGATAATCACCTAAATCCCTCAAATATTTTTTCTTTTTTATATTCCTAATCTGAAGTGATCTGAAGGCAGCATTGAACGGTCTCTCCACCACGATTTCTACCATCACCTATTGGATTGTTTATTGATGCGATCGTTTTATGTACATATCATGCACCCACACATGTGAGTGAGACCATTTACTTCTATCTAAATAAAAACGTTTTTGAAGGATTTCATGCACTATTATAAGTTTTTTGCTTTCATATAAATGCTGCACTGAGTTATACTGCAAGCCAGGCTTCATTACGTGGATGAGAGGAGCCATGAGGATACGGATGGATGATCTTTAGGATCTTCTTACCCATGCGCTTTCTAATAGAGATCTAAGGTGAGCACCTACTCACAAGGGGGTGCACGGTTGGGAGTCTATTGTGACACTCTGGTCACTCGTCCCTGCAAACTTTTTATTTTTTTGCTAAACAAGCAAAAAAAGACAGAAAAAAAAAACAGTTTTCATAGTTTGTTATAACATTTTCCAAACAGGTAATTTTTCTTCTTCATTGATGTGTGCTGATGAGGCTGCATTGATGGGCACTGATAGGCTGCACTGATGGGCACTGATCAGGAGACACTGATTAGGCTGTACTAACAGCTGGCACTAATGGGCACTGATAGGTGGCACTGATGGGCACTGATAGGTGGCACTGAAGGGCACTGAATTGTGGCTCTGATAGACACTGGTAGGCGGCACTGATAGGCTGCACTGATAGGTGGCACTGATGATAAGACACTGATGGGCACTGATTGACAGCACTGATGGACACTTATGGGTGCCACTGGTGGGCACTGGTTAGCATAACTGGTAGGGACAGTGTGGAACCGATGTCCCCCTAATAGAAAGCCGATGACTGGCTTCTGTTTACATCACGTCATCAGCTCTCATGGGCTGACAGCTGATGGATAAGGCCAGGGATCAGCCCTTTACTCTGAACTATAATCAGCTGATTCTCAAGGACTGAGTGATCACAGAGCACGTGGCCCGTGTGCCTTACGGGCACTTAGGGAGCACTTTTTAGGCTTAATAATTCTTCTAACAGATCAACTGTACCGGTCCAAACCACCAAGATATCATCTATATACCTAAATCAGCAGAGTGCGTGCTCCAGGTATCTACTGAGGATTTCATTGGAGAAGATATCCCATTCCCCAGATATGTTTGCACTGAAAGCAAAGCAGGTCATACACATCTTTTTCTCATGCTTGTGAAAGGCAAACTAGAATTTTTGAAAGAGCACAGCAATAGCAGCACCAATATTTCCCTTATGATAGGTTTCCTTGCAGTTTTTGTCCTGGTCTTTGTCATCTATTCATCAAATCAGTGCGATTATGAAAAGCTGTATTTTAGTACCCATCATTCTTTTAACCATAGTATAGAAGCAAGAATCTATCCATCATTTTGTGAGTTTTCCCTTTAATTTAATCTGCATGATTGAATTTTTTGAACCACCCTGTTGTCTTCCTTCCTGTGTTTTTTGCCTTATACATTACAGTGATTGAAAACTTCTCCTTGACTTGTTCAATCAATCTTCTCAGGTTTGTATAGAACACATAGAAATTATATTGGATATTTAATCAGAGTAGACCAGAATGGCAATGATAAAAGAAAAGAAAAAATAAAAGGAAAAAGCTGTCGACAACAAATCATAAATTAGTACAAGTTTACAACAGAATATTGTGTCATTTTTTAATATCAGCACACTGTTCTTGGAAAACAAAGGCGAGGCAGGGGACATAGTGCCTATAAGGAGACGTACAGATACTAATGCATATTGCCTGACCTTCAAGTTGATCACTGAATACAATGAATGTCCTGTTAGAAACAATGCTAATTTAATTGACAAAGGTGCTGCTGAAAGCAAGAAAAGTTCCTGAGCTTTTAATTTTAACAATTGCCATTAATAGCAGTGGAGTCAGCAGCCCAACAGAACAAAGGCTCATTGATTTTGCTTTGGTTATCTACATCTGTTAATAATACTACTGGGAATAATATTCATGTATGGTTGTGAATATGGTAAATTGAACATAATATATACATTGTGAATTTAATATGAAAATGTGGAGAAGATATGCACTAAATGCACATTCGGCAATTAGAGTATACTCATTATTGTACATTTACTTAAGAACAAAGTTTTTCTCTATCTACAGCTGGTAATTAATCATGTAATAATATTCTGCAAAACAACAAATCCTGTTAATTGTTAGTAGGCATGGATCATACAGTCAGAGATGTATAGTAACGAAGTAGAACTACTTAAGTACTGTACTTAAGTACCGAAATGCGGTATCTGTACTTTCCTAGAGTAGAATTTTTTTCTCCTACTTCTACTTTTACTTCACTACATTTTTTCGATGATTTCGATACTTCTACTCAAGTATTTTTTTTTTGTGCTGCATAGTTACTCGTTACTTTTGAAAAAATTACCACTGCCAGAACAGTAAATGGCAGGTTGCATAACGCTCAAAAAAATGTGTATAATGTCATTTGTAAATCAGCGCATACGAAAATAAAGGCTGTGTATAATAAAAGCTGCTATACCAAATCTTTCCAATAAAAAGAAAATATGAAACAAACAAATAAATGGTGCTACAGCGCTTAAAGTGCATCAAGAAACTACTAACAAACACAGGTTAATCATTTGAATAAATCATTTGAAATAATAAAAACAATATGATGTTCAAACTTTTGACTTATTTCTTTAATAACTACATAACACAGTACTTGTACTTCTACTTTCAGTACTTGAGTAGAAATTTTTTTTCAAAACTACTGGTACTTTTTACTTTTAGTACTTAAGTAGCAAATTTTTTGAAAAAACTACTTGCAATACTTAAGTAAAAAAAATGTTGAATACTTTAGTACTTCTACTTAAGTAACTTTTTCTGTGAGCACTTCCACTTCTACTCAAGTAATTTTTTGATCGAGCACTTGTACTTTTACTCAAGTAGAAATTTCGAGTACTTTATACAAGTCTGCATACAGTACATTACAATTATACCTGCGCTCCTAAAATGTACAAGGTGCTCTTAAGTGCTTTTAAAAATGTAAAATCACTTTAAACATAATACAATCAAATAAAATAAAATAATGAAATAAAATGTTATAAAGGTGCAGTGTCCATAAAGTGCAACCACCAAATATCTCCTAAAAACGTAAATCTTCTTATAATTATAAATCTTCATATAACTTCCACCATCAGTGTAGATATTCCTGTGTCTTCTTTCACCAACATTTAAGCACAAATCTTACTCACCAGAACTTGATGACCCCCTTTACAGGTAGTCATACAACGTAAACAAGGGATATCGCTTTCTTGGTCCTGTTTACCAGGTGCAAAGTTCAAATAACAGCAACCACCAGTAACGGACCCTCGTTGATCCAATTCATGTGGAAAAGCAAAAGCAAATGCCTCTCATAGTGCAGTAAATCACAACTTTATTCTAATATAGTGCACAGAACATTACTTACAAAAAAGACAATCATAAAAGGCCTGTAAAAAGCAGGGACGCTGGTATGCGTTCCACCTGCACTCCAAACAATGGCGAAAGTGACGTGTCACGCAAGGCCCATCCAATGCATTTTGTCAGTAACATCTGACATCATCAGGGGTCATGTGATCGGGCACATTGCTTCCTTATTTATATGCTACCACCATTTCAGACACCCAATCCAATGCAATCCTAGGTTTCCAGCCAGTTCCGGGTGAGGTTTCATGCCTAGCAGGCATGTGATTCCCGGTCAGGGTATATTTAGAACTGGGGGACGAGCGGCTTAGTGTGCGCTCAGTGGGGGACAGATTGGCCATTTCTCCTCCCCCTTGCTATGCCTGGCAGCTGTGGGTTTACGGAGGGCAACATCTTGGACAGGTAATGATGATCATCATATTTAGAGCCCCTCATGGCCCTGTGGCTATCTTCCTTACCCCCCTTCCCCCTGGGGGGTCCTAAATGGTTTTATATTTCTGGGAAATAGCCCTTAGGATACATGGATTTATGTTTTTCAGTGTTTTTGAAACAGATTATCAGCTACTATATGACAGGCTCTGTGACAAGAACTATTAAGGGAGGTCTTTTACATACATAAGTGGCTGTATTAACCCATTAACTGTGGGCTCCTGGTATTGTGGATACCCATTCAGGTAGATTTATCTTTCAGATGTAATAAATGGGTATACACATGGGATATACTGTATTAGCATATGGAATCCCTGTTTAATTTTACCTTGTAGGCAAACTGCCCATCCTAGGGGGTAAGTACCAATACCCATGAGATTAGTGGACCTCAAGAACACTTAACCTGCTTATGTAAGTATTGTGTACATATACGATATATCATGGATTGCTAGTTGAATATATCTTTTACCACACTTTGCCATCTCCCTGGTAGATAAATGTGCACCTACAGTGGAACTGTGTATGCAGCTGTATCTGGGCTCCTATTCTGTCCCCGGGGGTAAGCGCATTGATTCCTATGTCCCATTACCAGTGAGTGTCTCGATCAGACATATTGTATGTTTGATTTATTTGTATGCAACTATGTACCCATACAATATATTTTCCTATCTAAATAGATATATTAAAGGCTCCTGAAGAATGACTTGGTCGCGAAACATGTAGAGCTGTGAAAGATTCATCATAGAAAAGTGGAACCCCAGCACCTGGAGAAACTTGAACACATGGTGTACATCTCTCTATGCGCATAGTTTCCTTGTGTGGTATACACCTGTAAAGGTGGGTTACGCTTTGTCTGTGATACATAGTATGTAGTAACATTTTAGAATATATTTTATACCCAATTGTTATTTCATACAGGCTTTTAATGTAGATAAAATAGAATTTGGAATTATTTTACCTTATGTATATGTGCCTTCAAAACCCATCATGTTTGAGTTTCCAAAACAGCGTTTAACTATGTGGGAGGTGCATGGTTTGTTATATAGTGTACCCATGGACCACCAAATGATTACTACACTTTTATTCATATTAACCCCATCTCAAACAAGAAATGCTGCAAACCAGAAAAATGCAAAGCAGATTAAACAAAACCTCAGAACTTTTTCCCATAATGTCCCATTAGGATACATGGTAATCTGTGACCTGCATTTGAGGTGCTTGTTAAAGCATGTCAAACACAGGTACACAATGCCTGCGTACACTAAGTCCTTAAGGAGCCAGGCAACTCACATTTTCAGCAGTGGCAGACTTTTAAATTACTCATGATAGGTATCCATTAGGGATCAACCGATTATCGGCAACATCGGCAATCGCGAGCCGATATGCACTTTCCCCGATATATCGGAATCGGCCCCTGAGGTTACCAATATTGCTGATATTTAGGGAAAGTGCATGTACCGGAGTGATGTCTGCAGTTAGAGGCATCACCCCGGTACCGGTGTCCATAGCCGATGGTTGGCTGACTTGTAATGACAACCGATGCAGCTAAGAAGCTTCTCGGTTGTCATTACAAGGAACAGGAGGGGACGTCCCCCCTTCAGCCACCTTCTGCAGCTCACCCGAGTCTCCTGTCCCACTGACAGACCTGGGCATCCTACCTCCACCGCCACCAAAGAGAAGACCCGATCAAAGCTACATTCATGACATCACTTCCGGGTACTCGGCCCCGAATTAAAAAAACTGACAGCATTCAAAACAGCCAAACTTGGCATTTTGAATGCTTTTCAGTGCCGAGGAGGGGTTTGGGGATCCCTCACCAAGGAGTACCATTGGAAAAAAAATTAAAAAAAATTTTTTTTACTTGTCCGAAAATATCGGCCGATATCAGCCGATACCGATATCTGATGACCAAAATATCGGTATCGGCATTAAAAAAATGATATCGGTTGATCACTAGTATCCATCGAGTTACTAACATTTGGTCAAATGTATAGTTTGATATCTGTGAATGTTCTTGTTTATCCAGGTCATAGTTAGTCCCAGTCAACTGGACTTGAACCAAAGACGCTTCTTAGATTAGTACTAAAACATCTGTTACAGTATAGAACAAGTCCTGTTAAATGTGATCAACTACTGCTAGCTACTGTTTGTTTAATATACTGCCACTTATTAAAAAGAGTTGACTGCTAGTAGTAGTTGGTCTCAAACTGGACTTGGTCTGTAATGTTGAAGACATTTTATAGCTTCTCCATTATTTGTAATGTTAAAACATCTTCAACATTGCCGAACAAAGTCCAGTTAAATGTGTCCAAACTCTACTAGATATTCCATGACCTGGATAAAAGAGAACCTTCAAAGCCAGTAGATTGCTAGGCTGCAATGTTATAAATTAGTAAAACGAATATAGGAAAAACAGCAAGTCAGTTCATTATCCTGTGATGTTTTTCCCTTTAATCTGCATGTTTGAAGAATTTAAAAAAGGTAGATTAAAAGGAAATATATATCATGCAGGTATAAATT
The DNA here is from genome assembly GCF_965119305.1 of Pelophylax lessonae. Lineage (NCBI taxonomy): Eukaryota > Metazoa > Chordata > Amphibia > Anura > Ranidae > Pelophylax > Pelophylax lessonae. The sequence goes on from NC_138768.1 coordinate 208,528,941, forward strand.
GACTTACTATCCTTTTGGTACAGAAAAACAGGTAAGTAAAAATTGCTTTTCATATTATCTCTGATCTAATAGATGAAAAAACAAGGCACCAGGACATTTGCTGCATTACCTGATGTAATGTACATCCATTGTCACAATGAGAATTACCAGAAAAACCTTTGGAATCTATTTTTAGCATAGGTAAATCTTAGTGCTGATGGACCATGGGTCATAGACCTGGACATGAGATTTTATGTGTTGGTTTTGCTACTCTCTAAATGTTATTTGCAAAATGCAAGCAACATGCTTTTCACACAGCCTGCATTGTATTAACATTTTTGATAAACAATGTTTCACATTGGTTTAGTGTATGTCTTTTTTGATATTCCTTTATAGTGAACCTGTGCTACATTTTAAAGTTTTGAAGTCAAAGTGCTACTTTTTTTTTATCATTGGGGCATGGCTTCCTCTGGCCTAGCCTTGAAACTGCAATTCCAACGTTCAGTGAGACTCAATTGCCAGGTAAGTCCCTCTCACTGGAAAAGGAGATGGCATATGGTGGAGATTGGCCATCAAATCAAGGGAAATCAGGCCCCTGCAACAAAAGTGAATCTAAGGTAAGGGGCATAAAATAGGCTTTTCTGCCTATTTTAATTTATAGCAAGCGTTGTGATGTCTGCTGCTTAGACATTTACTTTTAAAAGTTCAACATGAAGTAAGGTTCACCTTAAATGGTATCTAAAATCTAAATGCAAACATTCTGGAAGGAGTAAGGAATGGTTCTAACTACCAGTTGCGTCCCATTTATTTTACTTCCTGTCAGTGAAAGGAAGATTCTGCAAAGTGAGCAAAATCCTGTTTTAGACACCATGTGTCCCCAACAATATTTTCCCAACAAAGATTTTCTTTCTATTTTTGTTACAGTGATAATTTTTACCATTTTCATATTGTTCAGTCTCGGTGACAATTGTTGCCAGGACATACAAAGAGGATAAATCCCTCCAGAAGGGACCACTATATCTACAACAAACAAACATTTTGGCCTGTAGGCTCCCTGCAGCTAATTTTTCCGCCTAATTGATTTACCATTCCTTGTTCAGGACAGTGTCTTTGTATAAAGGTTTGACTTTGCTTCTACATGTCAGAGCCAGGAGAACAGTGAGCAGAAGAGTAGTGAAATCACTCTGAATCAAATAAAGTAAAGTTGCCAGAGGCAGCAGAACCTCACATTCTCACTAACGATATTCAGCTATGAGGCTGTATTCACAAGTGAACCTAGGCACCCTCACATACCATAAAGTGCACTGTTTTTTTTTTAAGGAGCAATTCCAGATAAATAGTCATTTTAGGGTAATGCTTAGAAACAATTAACATTTCCGTATGTTCCATATAATATAGCAAATATTCACCTTTTTAATCCTGTTCCACTTTAACTGGAATAATAGAGATCAGTTTTAATGACATTACATTCCCAGACTAACACAGAACACTGGGGAAGTAAGCATAGGTATTGTGTACCTGGTGCTGGAGGCCAATGGAGAGAGAGGGCTTCCCTTGCGGCTAAGTTCCAGACCCCCCTGAGGATGAGAACAGGAGAGGTCAGGCCCAAAGTAGCTCGGGTCGCCTGCTGGACTGTGTACAGGAGGATCCAGAGTACAGCTGGAGTGGAATCAGCAGACAGGTGGGGCCAGTGAGGTGTTTTCAGGACTTGGATAATGCTGAGACTGGAACATGGTCAGGTGGATAGCCAAGATCAGGAGCCAGGTGGATATCAAAGCAAACGTGGTCAGGTGGATAGCCAAGGTCGAACATAGGAAGCAATCAGGAGATAGGCCAAGAGTAAGCGGGTCGGTGACAGGAACTGGAATATCACAACGATAACACACTGGAGGAGCCATAGATCAACCAGCAACTAAAATCACTGGCAGGCTTCCTTATATAGGCCCAGGTAAATTGCTGGTAGTGCTGCTGGGTCCTAAAGTCCTTCTCCTGCCAAAGTGCTAATAGCGCTGCTGGGTCCTGGAGCCATTCTCCTGGTGTTTGTACCCTGACAGTAGGTTTGTTACATATGAAGAACAAAAAACTGAAGTAAATAAAGGCCAGTGCTATTGTTCCCATATTCCAGGAATCTTTTATCCACTGTGAGTAGGAAAAAATAAAATAGCAAACTGTGTAGGCCCATGTACAGCTGCTCCTTAGGGGTGTCTGGCATTTTTCCCTGCATGTTAGCCTATTTGTCCATGCACTCATAAGTAGGGTTGAGCGGACACCTAGATGTCCGTGTTCGACGGGTTCGGCCGAACTTTAAAAAAAAGTCCGGGTCCGTGTCCCGGACTTTTACCGAACTTTTCCCGGACACCGAACCCCATTGAAGTCAATGGGGACCCGAACTTTAAGGCACTAAAATGGCTCTAAAACACCAAAGGAAAGGGCTAGAGTGCTGCAAATGGCAGCAAAACGTAATTAAGAGCATGGCAAGTGCTCTGCAAACAAATGTGGATAGGGAAATAACTTAAAACAACAAAAAAAAACAGAAAAATAAAACAATGTTCTTCTTCATCTCTGAAGGACGAGGCCCATATGGAGTAGGAGGGAGGTTGAGGTGGTGGTGGATGTGGCGGTGACATAGGCGTGCGCACAGGGTGTGCTGGGTGTGCCTGGGCACACCCTAATCACCTAGGGCACATAGCATTGCCAGTGAGGAGATGGGAAAGATCTCCCTGGGACCTGCTCTGCTCTATTTCTCCTTGCCTACAGGTACATGGCCCCGATACATTACTCTCCCTGCTGGCAAACACATGCATGTGTATTTCAACTTTGGGGTGCACACCTTAATGCAATAGGCTGCGCACACCTATGGGCGGTGTAGGTGGAAGCGGCGGTGGAGGAGGACCAGGGCCGGATTAACAGCATCATGGGCTTGGTGCTGAGGATTTTGAAGGGCCTTAAGGGCCGTGCCTTGCCATGCACCCAGAGGAGGAAGGGTGCAGCCATGCATGCCTAATTCAACATGGGATGCTGTCTCTGAAGCCCATAAACACATCCATGCATCGCCAACTGTCCCTCCTTGTCCGGCCTTCACGCTGTGTGGGGAGGTTCTGAGGGTGCTGCCTGGGGAAGCGAGCATAGAAGCCAGACTTCTGTGTTTACAAGTGACAGAAGAGCGGTAACAGTGAATATGGCCAACCCGGGGCCTATATAAAAGGTAGGGGCCTGGAGCTGCAGCTCCAATAGCCCCTACATTAATCTGGCCCTGAGGAGGAGGACGAGGTAGCCAACACTGCTTCTTTTCAAAAATTTTAAATGAGGGTACACCCCAAAAGAGTGAGAAAGAGCAAAAATGGAACAATGGGTGGGTAAGGTCGGTATCCATTGCTATTCTGCATAAGGTACGGAAAAGTCCCGTGGGATCCATGCCTGGTTCATTTTAATGAACGTGAGCTTGTCCACATTGTCTCTGGACAGGCGGCTGCGCTTGTCTGTTATAACGCCCCCAGCCGTGCTAAATACCCGTTCAGATAATACACTGGCTGCAGGGCACGCCAGCACCTCCAAGGCGTAAAGGGCAAGCTCAGGCCATGTGCCCAATTTGGAGACCCAGAAGTTGAAGGGGGCAGACCCGTCATTCACTACATGTAGGCGTGTGCACACATACTGCTCCACCATGTTGGTAAAATGCTGCCTCCTGCTAAGACGTTCCATCTGAGCTGCTGGTGCTGCTGTTTGTTGTGGCGTGCTGACAAAGCTTTTCCACATTTCGGCCATGCTAACCCTGCCTTCTGAGGTGCTGGCGGTGCCCTGGTTGCGTTGGCGACCTCCTCCTCCTCTGCCTTGTGCTTCCACTGTGGCCCCGCTGTCAGATGGGAATGCCAGCAGCATGGCGTCTACCAGCGTGCGCTTGTACTCGCGCATCTTGCGATCGCGCTCCAGTGAGTGAATTAAGGACGGTACGTTGTCCTTGTAACGGGGATCCAGCAGCGTGGCCACCCAGTAATCAGCACAAGTTAGAATGTGGGCAACTCGGCGGTCGTTGTGGAGACACTGCAGCATGTAATCGCTCATGTGTGCCAGGCTGCCCAGAGGCAACGAAAGGCTGTCCTCTGTGGGAGGTGTATCGTCCGTGTCCTCTGTATCCCCCCAGCCACGCACCAGTGATGGCCATGAGCTGGCCTGGGTGCCACCCTGCTGTGAACATGGTTCCATCTCCTCCTCCAGCTCCTCCTCCTCCTCATCCTCCTCATCCTCCAGAACTGTGCCCCTGCTGGACAATTGCGTCCCTGGCGTTTGCGTGTGCAGGAACCCACCCTCGGAGCCCCTTGCGAATGACTGCCCTGAAAGCCTTGGAAATGTTACCTCTTCATCCTCCTCCTCCTCCTCATCCTGTGCCACATCCTCTTCCATCATCGCCCGAATTGTTTTTTCAAGGAGGCATAGAAGTGGGATAGTTAAGCTGAGAACGGCGTCATTGCCACTGGCCATGTTGGTGGAGTACTCAAAACAGCGCAACAAGGCACACAGGTCTCGCATGGAGGCCCAGTTAAATTAAATAGCGGAATAGAAAATATGATCCAAAAAAAGTGTATGTATATCACACGTACACAACCACACTGGGCCCCAATTACTATTGTTTGTACCCCTAAAAGGCTAGATGAGGAGTAGGGGGAGTATGGAACAGGCAGCACCCTCAAACCTTCAGAAGTATGAGATGAACCCCAACAACTTGGAAAGGTGGATCTCTCTCACACGTACCAACACAGACTATCCCCCAATTTAACTGATCCCCAAAGGTTTTTGATTAAATAGCGGAATAGAAAATATGATCCAAAAAAAGTGTATGTATATCACACGTACACAACCACACTAGGCCCCAATTACTATTGTTTGTACCCCTAAAAGGCTAGGAGTAGGGGGAGTATGGAACAGGCAGCACCCTCAAACCTTCAGAAGTATGAGATGAACCCCAACAACTTGGAAAGGTGGATCTCTCTCACACGTACCAACACAGACTATCCCCCAATTTAACTGATCCCCAAAGGTTTTTGATTAAATAGCGGAATAGAAAATATGATCCAAAAAAAGTGTATGTATATCACACGTACACAACCACACTGGGCCCCAATTACTATTGTTTGTACCCCTAAAAGGCTAGATGAGGAGTAGGGGGAGTATGGAACAGGCAGCACCCTCAAACCTTCAGAAGTATGAGATGAACCCCAACAACTTGGAAAGGTGGATCTCTCTCACACGTACCAACACAGACTATCCCCCAATTTAACTGATCCCCAAAGGTTTTTGATTAAATAGCGGAATAGAAAATATGATCCAAAAAAAGTGTATGTATATCACACGTACACAACCACACTAGGCCCCAATTACTATTGTTTGTACCCCTAAAAGGCTAGGAGTAGGGGGAGTATGGAACAGGCAGCACCCTCAAACCTTCAGAAGTATGAGATGAACCCCAACAACTTGGAAAGGTGGATCTCTCTCACACGTACCAACACAGACTATCCCCCAATTTAACTGATCCCCAAAGGTTTTTGATTAAATAGCGGAATAGAAAATATGATCCAAAAAAAGTGTATGTATATCACACGTACACAACCACACTAGGCCCCAATTACTATTGTTTGTACCCCTAAAAGGCTAGGAGTAGGGGGAGTATGGAACAGGCAGCACCCTCAAACCGTCAGAAGTATGAGATGAACCCCAACAACTTGGAAAGGTGGATCTCTCTCACACGTACCAACACAGACTATCCCCCAATTTAACTGATCCCCAAAGGTTTTTGATTAAATAGCGGAATAGAAAATATGATCCAAAAAAAGTGTATGTATATCACACGTACACAACCACACTGGGCCCCAATTACTATTGTTTGTACCCCTAAAAGGCTAGATGAGGAGTAGGGGGAGTATGGAACAGGCAGCACCCTCAAACCTTCAGAAGTATGAGATGAACCCCAACAACTTGGAAAGGTGGATCTCTCTCACACGTACCAACACAGACTATCCCCCAATTTAACTGATCCCCAAAGGTTTTTGATTAAATAGCGGAATAGAAAATATGATCCAAAAAAAGTGTATGTATATCACACGTACACAACCACACTAGGCCCCAATTACTATTGTTTGTACCCCTAAAAGGCTAGGAGTAGGGGGAGTATGGAACAGGCAGCACCCTCAAACCTTCAGAAGTATGAGATGAACCCCAACAACTTGGAAAGGTGGATCTCTCTCACACGTACCAACACAGACTATCCCCCAATTTAACTGATCCCCAAAGGTTTTTGATTAAATAGCGGAATAGAAAATATGATCCAAAAAAAGTGTATGTATATCACACGTACACAACCACACTAGGCCCCAATTACTATTGTTTGTACCCCTAAAAGGCTAGATGAGGAGTAGGGGGGGTATGGAACAGGCAGCACCCTCAAACCTTCAGAAGTATGAGATGAACCCCAACAACTTGGAAAGGTGGATCTCTCTCACACGTACCAACACAGACTATCCCCCAATTTAACTGATCCCCAAAGGTTTTTGATTAAATAGCGGAATAGAAAATATGATCCAAAAAAAGTGTATGTATATCACACGTACACAACCACACTAGGCCCCAATTACTATTGTTTGTACCCCTAAAAGGCTAGATGAGGAGTAGGGGGAGTATGGAACAGGCAGCACCCTCAAACCTTCAGAAGTATGAGATGAACCCCAACAACTTGGAAAGGTGGATCTCTCTCACACGTACCAACACAGACTATCCCCCAATTTAACTGATCCCCAAAGGTTTTTGATTAAATAGCGGAATAGAAAATATGATCCAAAAAAAGTGTATGTATATCACACGTACACAACCACACTAGGCCCCAATTACTATTGTTTGTACCCCTAAAAGGCTAGGAGTAGGGGGAGTATGGAACAGGCAGCACCCTCAAACCTTCAGAAGTATGAGATGAACCCCAACAACTTGGAAAGGTGGATCTCTCTCACACGTACCAACACAGACTATCCCCCAATTTAACTGATCCCCAAAGGTTTTTGATTAAATAGCGGAATAGAAAATATGATCCAAAAAAAGTGTATGTATATCACACGTACACAACCACACTAGGCCCCAATTACTATTGTTTGTACCCCTAAAAGGCTAGATGAGGAGTAGGGGGGGTATGGAACAGGCAGCACCCTCAAACCTTCAGAAGTATGAGATGAACCCCAACAACTTGGAAAGGTGGATCTCTCTCACACGTACCAACACAGACTATCCCCCAATTTAACTGATCCCCAAAGGTTTTTGATTAAATAGCGGAATAGAAAATATGATCCAAAAAAAGTGTATGTATATCACACGTACACAACCACACTAGGCCCCAATTACTATTGTTTGTACCCCTAAAAGGCTAGATGAGGAGTAGGGGGGGTATGGAACAGGCAGCACCCTCAAACCTTCAGAAGTATGAGATGAACCCCAACAACTTGGAAAGGTGGATCTCTCTCACACGTACCAACACAGACTATCCCCCAATTTAACTGATCCCCAAAGGTTTTTGATTAAATAGCGGAATAGAAAATATGATCCAAAAAAAGTGTATGTATATCACACGTACACAACCACACTGGGCCCCAATTACTATTGTTTGTACCCCTAAAAGGCTAGATGAGGAGTAGGGGGAGTATGGAACAGGCAGCACCCTCAAACCTTCAGAAGTATGAGATGAACCCCAACAACTTGGAAAGGTGGATCTCTCTCACACGTACCAACACAGACTATCCCCCAATTTAACTGATCCCCAAAGGTTTTTGATTAAATAGCGGAATAGAAAATATGATCCAAAAAAAGTGTATGTATATCACACGTACACAACCACACTAGGCCCCAATTACTATTGTTTGTACCCCTAAAAGGCTAGGAGTAGGGGGAGTATGGAACAGGCAGCACCCTCAAACCTTCAGAAGTATGAGATGAACCCCAACAACTTGGAAAGGTGGATCTCTCTCACACGTACCAACACAGACTATCCCCCAATTTAACTGATCCCCAAAGGTTTTTGATTAAATAGCGGAATAGAAAATATGATCCAAAAAAAGTGTATGTATATCACACGTACACAACCACACTAGGCCCCAATTACTATTGTTTGTACCCCTAAAAGGCTAGGAGTAGGGGGAGTATGGAACAGGCAGCACCCTCAAACCTTCAGAAGTATGAGATGAACCCCAACAACTTGGAAAGGTGGATCTCTCTCACACGTACCAACACAGACTATCCCCCAATTTAACTGATCCCCAAAGGTTTTTGATTAAATAGCGGAATAGAAAATATGATCCAAAAAAAGTGTATGTATATCACACGTACACAACCACACTAGGCCCCAATTACTATTGTTTGTACCCCTAAAAGGCTAGGAGTAGGGGGAGTATGGAACAGGCAGCACCCTCAAACCTTCAGAAGTATGAGATGAACCCCAACAACTTGGAAAGGTGGATCTCTCTCACACGTACCAACACAGACTATCCCCCAATTTAACTGATCCCCAAAGGTTTTTGATTAAATAGCGGAATAGAAAATATGATCCAAAAAAAGTGTATGTATATCACACGTACACAACCACACTAGGCCCCAATTACTATTGTTTGTACCCCTAAAAGGCTAGGAGTAGGGGGAGTATGGAACAGGCAGCACCCTCAAACCTTCAGAAGTATGAGATGAACCCCAACAACTTGGAAAGGTGGATCTCTCTCACACGTACCAACACAGACTATCCCCCAATTTAACTGATCCCCAAAGGTTTTTGATTAAATAGCGGAATAGAAAATATGATCCAAAAAAAGTGTATGTATATCACACGTACACAACCACACTAGGCCCCAATTACTATTGTTTGTACCCCTAAAGGCTAGATGAGGAGTAGGGGGGGTATGGAACAGGCAGCACCCTCAAACCTTCAGAAGTATGAGATGAACCCCAACAACTTGGAAAGGTGGATCTCTCTCACACGTACCAACACAGACTATCCCCCAATTTAACTGATCCCCAAAGGTTTTTGATTAAATAGCGGAATAGAAAATATGATCCAAAAAAAGTGTATGTATATCACACGTACACAACCACACTAGGCCCCAATTACTATTGTTTGTACCCCTAAAAGGCTAGATGAGGAGTAGGGGGGGTATGGAACAGGCAGCACCCTCAAACCTTCAGAAGTATGAGATGAACCCCAACAACTTGGAAAGGTGGATCTCTCTCACACGTACCAACACAGACTATCCCCCAATTTAACTGATCCCCAAAGGTTTTTGATTAAATAGCGGAATAGAAAATATGATCCAAAAAAAGTGTATGTATATCACACGTACACAACCACACTGGGCCCCAATTACTATTGTTTGTACCCCTAAAAGGCTAGATGAGGAGTAGGGGGAGTATGGAACAGGCAGCACCCTCAAACCTTCAGAAGTATGAGATGAACCCCAACAACTTGGAAAGGTGGATCTCTCTCACACGTACCAACACAGACTATCCCCCAATTTAACTGATCCCCAAAGGTTTTTGATTAAATAGCGGAATAGAAAATATGATCCAAAAAAAGTGTATGTATATCACACGTACACAACCACACTAGGCCCCAATTACTATTGTTTGTACCCCTAAAAGGCTAGGAGTAGGGGGAGTATGGAACAGGCAGCACCCTCAAACCTTCAGAAGTATGAGATGAACCCCAACAACTTGGAAAGGTGGATCTCTCTCACACGTACCAACACAGACTATCCCCCAATTTAACTGATCCCCAAAGGTTTTTGATTAAATAGCGGAATAGAAAATATGATCCAAAAAAAGTGTATGTATATCACACGTACACAACCACACTAGGCCCCAATTACTATTGTTTGTACCCCTAAAAGGCTAGGAGTAGGGGGAGTATGGAACAGGCAGCACCCTCAAACCTTCAGAAGTATGAGATGAACCCCAACAACTTGGAAAGGTGGATCTCTCTCACACGTACCAACACAGACTATCCCCCAATTTAACTGATCCCCAAAGGTTTTTGATTAAATAGCGGAATAGAAAATATGATCCAAAAAAAGTGTATGTATATCACACGTACACAACCACACTGGGCCCCAATTACTATTGTTTGTACCCCTAAAAGGCTAGATGAGGAGTAGGGGGAGTATGGAACAGGCAGCACCCTCAAACCTTCAGAAGTATGAGATGAACCCCAACAACTTGGAAAGGTGGATCTCTCTCACACGTACCAACACAGACTATCCCCCAATTTAACTGATCCCCAAAGGTTTTTGATTAAATAGCGGAATAGAAAATATGATCCAAAAAAAGTGTATGTATATCACACGTACACAACCACACTAGGCCCCAATTACTATTGTTTGTACCCCTAAAAGGCTAGGAGTAGGGGGAGTATGGAACAGGCAGCACCCTCAAACCTTCAGAAGTATGAGATGAACCCCAACAACTTGGAAAGGTGGATCTCTCTCACACGTACCAACACAGACTATCCCCCAATTTAACTGATCCCCAAAGGTTTTTGATTAAATAGCGGAATAGAAAATATGATCCAAAAAAAGTGTATGTATATCACACGTACACAACCACACTAGGCCCCAATTACTATTGTTTGTACCCCTAAAAGGCTAGGAGTAGGGGGAGTATGGAACAGGCAGCACCCTCAAACCTTCAGAAGTATGAGATGAACCCCAACAACTTGGAAAGGTGGATCTCTCTCACACGTACCAACACAGACTATCCCCCAATTTAACTGATCCCCAAAGGTTTTTGATTAAATAGCGGAATAGAAAATATGATCCAAAAAAAGTGTATGTATATCACACGTACACAACCACACTAGGCCCCAATTACTATTGTTTGTACCCCTAAAAGGCTAGGAGTAGGGGGAGTATGGAACAGGCAGCACCCTCAAACCTTCAGAAGTATGAGATGAACCCCAACAACTTGGAAAGGTGGATCTCTCTCACACGTACCAACACAGACTATCCCCCAATTTAACTGATCCCCAAAGGTTTTTGATTAAATAGCGGAATAGAAAATATGATCCAAAAAAAGTGTATGTATATCACACGTACACAACCACACTAGGCCCCAATTACTATTGTTTGTACCCCTAAAAGGCTAGATGAGGAGTAGGGGGAGTATGGAACAGGCAGCACCCTCAAACCTTCAGAAGTATGAGATGAACCCCAACAACTTGGAAAGGTGGATCTCTCTCACACGTACCAACACAGACTATCCCCCAATTTAACTGATCCCCAAAGGTTTTTGATTAAATAGCGGAATAGAAAATATGATCCAAAAAAAGTGTATGTATATCACACGTACACAACCACACTAGGCCCCAATTACTATTGTTTGTACCCCTAAAAGGCTAGGAGTAGGGGGAGTATGGAACAGGCAGCACCCTCAAACCTTCAGAAGTATGAGATGAACCCCAACAACTTGGAAAGGTGGATCTCTCTCACACGTACCAACACAGACTATCCCCCAATTTAACTGATCCCCAAAGGTTTTTGATTAAATAGCGGAATAGAAAATATGATCCAAAAAAAGTGTATGTATATCACACGTACACAACCACACTAGGCCCCAATTACTATTGTTTGTACCCCTAAAAGGCTAGATGAGGAGTAGGGGGGGTATGGAACAGGCAGCACCCTCAAACCTTCAGAAGTATGAGATGAACCCCAACAACTTGGAAAGGTGGATCTCTCTCACACGTACCAACACAGACTATCCCCCAATTTAACTGATCCCCAAAGGTTTTTGATTAAATAGCGGAATAGAAAATATGATCCAAAAAAAGTGTATGTATATCACACGTACACAACCACACTAGGCCCCAATTACTATTGTTTGTACCCCTAAAAGGCTAGATGAGGAGTAGGGGGGGTATGGAACAGGCAGCACCCTCAAACCTTCAGAAGTATGAGATGAACCCCAACAACTTGGAAAGGTGGATCTCTCTCACACGTACCAACACAGACTATCCCCCAATTTAACTGATCCCCAAAGGTTTTTGATTAAATAGCGGAATAGAAAATATGATCCAAAAAAAGTGTATGTATATCACACGTACACAACCACACTAGGCCCCAATTACTATTGTTTGTACCCCTAAAAGGCTAGGAGTAGGGGGAGTATGGAACAGGCAGCACCCTCAAACCTTCAGAAGTATGAGATGAACCCCAACAACTTGGAAAGGTGGATCTCTCTCACACGTACCAACACAGACTATCCCCCAATTTAACTGATCCCCAAAGGTTTTTGATTAAATAGCGGAATAGAAAATATGATCCAAAAAAAGTGTATGTATATCACACGTACACAACCACACTGGGCCCCAATTACTATTGTTTGTACCCCTAAAAGGCTAGATGAGGAGTAGGGGGAGTATGGAACAGGCAGCACCCTCAAACCTTCAGAAGTATGAGATGAACCCCAACAACTTGGAAAGGTGGATCTCTCTCACACGTACCAACACAGACTATCCCCCAATTTAACTGATCCCCAAAGGTTTTTGATTAAATAGCGGAATAGAAAATATGATCCAAAAAAAGTGTATGTATATCACACGTACACAACCACACTAGGCCCCAATTACTATTGTTTGTACCCCTAAAAGGCTAGGAGTAGGGGGAGTATGGAACAGGCAGCACCCTCAAACCTTCAGAAGTATGAGATGAACCCCAACAACTTGGAAAGGTGGATCTCTCTCACACGTACCAACACAGACTATCCCCCAATTTAACTGATCCCCAAAGGTTTTTGATTAAATAGCGGAATAGAAAATATGATCCAAAAAAAGTGTATGTATATCACACGTACACAACCACACTAGGCCCCAATTACTATTGTTTGTACCCCTAAAAGGCTAGATGAGGAGTAGGGGGGGTATGGAACAGGCAGCACCCTCAAACCTTCAGAAGTATGAGATGAACCCCAACAACTTGGAAAGGTGGATCTCTCTCACACGTACCAACACAGACTATCCCCCAATTTAACTGATCCCCAAAGGTTTTTGATTAAATAGCGGAATAGAAAATATGATCCAAAAAAAGTGTATGTATATCACACGTACACAACCACACTAGGCCCCAATTACTATTGTTTGTACCCCTAAAAGGCTAGGAGTAGGGGGAGTATGGAACAGGCAGCACCCTCAAACCTTCAGAAGTATGAGATGAACCCCAACAACTTGGAAAGGTGGATCTCTCTCACACGTACCAACACAGACTATCCCCCAATTTAACTGATCCCCAAAGGTTTTTGATTAAATAGCGGAATAGAAAATATGATCCAAAAAAAGTGTATGTATATCACACGTACACAACCACACTAGGCCCCAATTACTATTGTTTGTACCCCTAAAAGGCTAGGAGTAGGGGGAGTATGGAACAGGCAGCACCCTCAAACCTTCAGAAGTATGAGATGAACCCCAACAACTTGGAAAGGTGGATCTCTCTCACACGTACCAACACAGACTATCCCCCAATTTAACTGATCCCCAAAGGTTTTTGATTAAATAGCGGAATAGAAAATATGATCCAAAAAAAGTGTATGTATATCACACGTACACAACCACACTAGGCCCCAATTACTATTGTTTGTACCCCTAAAAGGCTAGATGAGGAGTAGGGGGAGTATGGAACAGGCAGCACCCTCAAATCTTCAGAAGTATGAGATTGTGTTCACTGTACCCCACAAAGATTGAGTTCACTGCACCCCACAATGATTGTGTTCACTGCACCCCACAAAGATTGTGTTCACTGCACCTCACAAAGATTGTGTTCACTGTACCCCCCAAAGATTGTGTTCACTGCACCCCACAAAGATTCTGTTCACTGTACCCCACAAAGATTCTGTTCACTGCACCCTAAAAGGATGTTGTTCACTGCACCCCACAAAGATTGTGTTCACTGCACCCTAAAAGGATGTTGTTCACTGCACCCCAAAAAGATTGTGTTCACTGTACCCCCCCAAAGATTGTGTTCACTGCACCCCACAAAGATTGTGTTCACTGCACCCCAAAAAGATTGTGTTCACTGTACCCCCCAAAGATTGTGTTCACTGCACCCCAAAAAGATTGTGTTCACTGTACCCCCCAAAGATTGTGTTCACTGCACCCCACAAAGATTCTGTTCACTGTACCCCACAAAGATTGTGTTCACTGCACCCCAAAAAGATTGTGTTCACTGTACCCCCCCAAAGATTGTGTTCACTGCACCCCACAAAGATTCTGTTCACTGCACCCCACAAAGGATTTTGTTCACTGCACCCCAAAAAGATTGTGTTCACTGCACCCCAAAAAGGATTTTGATCACTGCACCCCAAAAAGGATGTTGTTCACTGCACCCCAAAAATGATTTTGTTCACTCCACCCCAAAAAGATTGTGTTCACTGCACCCCACAAAGATTGTGTTCACTGCACCCCAAAAAGATTGTGTTCACTGTACCCCCCAAAGATTGTGTTCACTGCACCCCACAAAGATTCTGTTCACTGTACCCCACAAAGATTGTGTTCACTGCACCCCAAAAAGATTGTGTTCACTGCACCCCAAAAATGATGTTGTTCACTGCACCCCAAAAAGGATGTTGTTCACTCCACCCCAAAAAGATTGTGTTCACTGCACCCCACAAAGATTGTGTTCACTGCACCCCAAAAATGATTTTGTTCACTGCACCCCAAAAAGGATTTTGTTCACTGCACCCCAAAAAGGATGTTGTTCACTCCACCCCAAAAAGATTGTGTTCACTGCACCCCAAAAAGATTGTGTTCACTGCACCCCACAAAGGATTTTGTTCACTGCACCCCAAAAAGATTGTGTTCACTGCACCCCAAAAAGGATGTTGTTCACTGCACCCCAAAAAGGATTTTGTTCACTGCACCCCAAAAAGATTGTGTTCACTGCACCCCACAAAGGATTTTGTTTACTGCACCCCACAAAGATTGTGTTCACTGCACACCAAAAAGGATTGTGTTCACTGCACCCCAAAAAGATTTTGTTCACTGCACCCCAAAAAGATTGTGTTCACTGCAGCCCAAAAAGATTGTGTTCACTGCAGCCCAAAAAGATTGTGTTCACTGCAGCCCAAAAAGATTGTGTTCACTGCAGCTCACACACAGAAAAATGGATGTGGATCACTGACACCTGCCTATCTCCAATCCCACACCACACAGCAATATCGATTGTAGTTTGTAGAACACAGTTTCCCTAAAATTCAGCAGACTCTGTCCCTAACAGGATTGAGAAGAGATCGTAGATCAGGATTGAGTGCAGATTCACCCCACCCCCCACACAGCAATATCGATTGTAGTTTGTAGAAGACACTGACCCTATAATTCAGCAGACTCTATCCCTAAAATGCCTACAACTCGCCCTGCCTAAACACTCCGACCTGTCCCTCAATTCTATCCGGACACAAATGGTTTTTTCCTGCCTATCTTTCCCTAATCAGCAGCCAGCACATTGATGTGTGCTCTGTCCCTTAGCTAAGCAGCAGAATGACGCTGCTGCGGCGGCTGCCTCGAACTTATAAAGACTTGGTCACATGCTTCAGACGGCCAATCACAGCTACTAAGACATTTGCAGGCATGGCTGGGATGGCTTAAGGCACACCAGTTAAACGATTGTTGATTGGCTGTTGAAAGCCCGCCATGAAAAGAGCGCCAAAGCATGCAAAACCCGGAAATAAAACGACCGAACACGGATTTTTACCCGAACATACAGTAAAGTGTCCGTGTCCGTGTTCGGGTAAAAAAAATCCAATTATTCGGTACGAACACGAATAATACAGTCCGTGTTCGCTCAACACTACTCATAAGTTTTTAGAAGCATTGTGTGGCTTGAGATTGTAGAAGCAGAAAAAAAAAACTGCCAGTGTGTTCAGGAGCAGTAGAGTTTGGGCAGTAACAGTGAACAATTGAGCAAAATAATAATTAATATTAAAGATTAAAGTATTACACTGATTTCTTTGTTTAATGCACTGCAATTTAGTTCATATTACTTGAAAATGCAATTTTCTTTAACTGCCAACCACATAATAATTTTGCACATTCAAAGCTCATTAGTGACCTAGAATAAAACTATACTGTAAACATTATTTGATGCAAAATTCTGAAATGTTTTTCCATCCACATGGTAAAATATCCAATGACTAATAATTATAAGGGAAAATCAACAGACTTGTTTTGTGCAGTATTTTATTGATGCAGCAACTAATATATTTCAGTATTATTGTTCAATGTTGCCTTGGCCCATATATATAAAAATCATAATAAGCAGTACTGTAAAATATATAATGCTTTGATTCATATACAGGAATGAGTTTTGGTTTTGGGTTGAATATGAGTTTGAATGAAACCAAAGTCATTCTCCGTTTGAGAGAATAGCGAACAAATGTGATCATTAGCATTTTGTAACCAATTATAGTAGATTGTCATTAATGCACTTCTTGGCCTCTAAACTGTGGTTAGGCGGATTAGAAGGGCCATTGATGAAGAGGGGGTCTCTAATAATTTAGACTCCTCTCTATAAAAGTCTGGGTTCCCAGAACCATCGATGTCAGTGTCTGCTGAAGCAGAATGTAGCCTAGTAAAAATGCCTAAATCCTGTGCAATGATTCAGCAAAAATATTTTGCTGTTTTCTCTGTGAAACAATACAATCTACTATTATTTAATACAAGACGCCTGCTTTATCTCCTTTTCAAAAAATGGCCTAGTAAAAGTACCTAAACACTGTTTATAAATCACTCTAGTTTGGCTTTTGATTACAAGCTGCCTGAAGTTTTTCCTTTCAAAAATGCAATCTACTAAAAGTTATTAAGTACTATGCATGAAATAAGTATAATACTTTGTACTGTTCATAGACTGTAAAATATTTCTATTGTTTTTTAAATAATAAATTGTGATTTTTAGTTCGTTATAAGGACTGTTTTGCTCCTTCTTTTATATTGCAGTCTACTAAAGCAGTTTACATACTGTTTTGTGCAATATTTCATGTTTCTCTCTCTTAAACAGTATATTTAAATTTGTCTCATTCACATTTCAAATTAAAAACTTGCTTTGTCTCTCCTGCTTCAAATTCATCCTAATAGATCTGCTTCTGCACTATTCATTAACTGCACAATATTTCTGATTGTTTTCTATAAATATATATTTTTCAATTCAGTGCTGGATATATACTTTTTATTTGATGGCTTGAAGAAGTAAAACGTAATTGACCTGCTTTAAGCTCTGTTATATGTGTTTTACAAAGGATTTACATCAGGGAACCATGTGCAGATAATGCCAATAAAATGACTTATAGCCACAACCAACTCTGCAATTGGGCAGCCTTATCTTGCAAGGAAACTAATATTAGATAAAGAAGCTGGAGTCTACTTCTGATATTGAAATTATAGAGTAATTTAAATATTTCAATGCAAAATACGGTTTTAAAAAATACAAACCTACTACCTCTGTGTGCAGAACCGCTGCCTCAAGTCCAGGCTTGGACTTGAACATAGGACCTCTGCTGTGTCTGGCAATGACTCTTCTTGCTGAGCCACCTGGAATGCTGGACAGTTTCCTGGACAATTCCTTGAATGATCCTGCCTTGAACCCTGTTTGGCTTGAACCTTGAACTATTTGCTCCTCCCATGAACTTCCTGATTTAAGCCATGTCTTTGCACTTCCTGTTTGCCAAATTATTGTGCTCTCTCCAGTCAATATCTCGCTTATGTCTCTCCTGCTGCCATCCGTATTTACACTACCATTCTTTACCGACCTTTGGCTTCTTCTTTGAGTTTGCTTCTGCTTAATCTCAACCTGTAACCATTCGTTATTAACCTTTGGCTTGTTTACTGAACTATGCTTCTGCTTGATCGCTACCTGCTTATCTGCTACTGGACCCCAGCTTGCTCACCTCCAGGTGGGGTGATCCTGAGGCCTGCAAACTGTTACTAACACACAGCAAAACCCATCTCCACCAACAGGAGCTCTGATGAATAGTTAGTATTTAGACCCTGAACCTCAGGAGAACCTGTGTCATCTACCAGGGTGACCTGCTCATATACCTGTTCCGCTTGTCGGTGGGTGCTGCTCCATTGCTATAGCTACTGGCCTCTGTGCCTGATTCCAGACTGTGACATCGGCTTACCTGATTTAACAAAGGGGATTTACTTGACTTATGCCATGGCAAATTGAAAAAAACAGGGGTGCTTTGGAGCAAACAACAGGGCAGCCCTGCCTTTTTCAGTAACATGTGTGAAACCAATGCCATCTTGTGGGAGGATGGCCAGCCTTTTCCCACTAGATGCCCCCCCTTCAACTAAGTCTACAGTAAGATGGATCCAACCACGATTAGTAAAAGCAGTAAAGAGATTCTGTGCTGCCTCATAGCAGGACATTTTTTGCTCTCTCTTAGATAGTGCCAGTAGATCTTCAAATGATTTTTATTTTGGGGTTTGAAGAAGTGAAATGTTCCCCTTAGCAAGCCTCTCATAAACATACTCCTCCTCCTCATTGCCAGCATCCCAATACTACTCTTCCTCCTCACTATCAACACCCCAGCACTCCTCCTCATGCCATTCCTATGCCTTCTGCTGCCTTATGGCATACCAGAAAGCTCCCCAGACTAGACTATGAAAAGCCCTGCTTATTCTTTTGCTGTTTTTCCATGAAGTGTATGCTTTAGCATGAATACTAGACGGATTGTGTTGCTAATACCCACCTCACCATGGTTTACCCTTCTGGTCATCTTTCAGCAGGAAAAGTTCACACATATAACTTACCTGGCACATGTCCTAAACCTGGTAACGCAGGTAACGGAGTGGTTTTTATATATTGGATACCCTTGATTTTAGAATGTCCGTGGAAAGTGATGAAAGTGGAGAGGGAGGTATGAGGGCCTTTTGCTGCTGACCAGATTTATCGAGCTGTTGCTCCAACTAAGCTCTTTGGTGCATATTCATGCCTTTCCTCATACACGTGGTACCCAAATGGCTGGTACTTTTACCATAGTTGATTCACTGCAGGTAGAAGCTGCAGACCTCAATGATTTTATTGACAGCAGATGTTAAAATAAAAGACTAACACAGCGGAGCTCTTTCAATTTTCTGCCTTTTCAAGTGGTCACATAGGAGTTTATTTATTAAAGCTAGAGAGGGCAAAATTAGTCATAATTATGCAGAGAAACCAATCAGCTTCTAACCTCAGCTTGTTTAATTAAGCTTTAGCAAAAAAACCTGCAAGCTGATTGGTGTCTCTGCAGATTTGTGACTTATTTTGCCCTGTCTAACTTTAGTAAATAAATCCAGTATTGTCCTGACAGTAGACAATTTCTAACAAACACATACTTGAATTCTATATTTTAAACATTTTGGGAATAATTGGAGATACAGAAAATGGAAGGGGTTTACAAAATGTTGCATTGTCGTGTTAAAAAGTTATTTTTGAAGTGCACTTTTAGGGTAATGCAGCGTGGTACTGCTAACAAGTAGTGATGAGCCAAACCCCCCCCCCTGGTTCGGTTCGCACCAGAACACCGCGAACAGAGGAAAATTTTGTTTGAATGTCAAAGATCAAACTGCCTCATTTTGAAGGCTTAAATGCAAGTTATTGCCCCATAAAAGTGTATGGGGGGTCCGGGTACTGACCTGGGGAACATGTAGCAATGCAAAAAAAGTTTTTAAAAGTGAATTTTTTTAACCACTTAAGCCCCAGCCCTATTTCGGACACTTTTTGTTTACAAGTTAAAACCAGTATTTTTTCCTAGAAAACTACTTAGAACCCCCAAACATTATTTATATTCTTTTAGCAAAGACTCTGGAGAATAAAATGTCGGTCATTGCAAAATTTTTTGTCACGCGGTATTTGCGCAGCGGTCTTTAAAACGCCATTTTTTTTGTCACGCAGTATTTGCGCAGCGGTCTTTAAAACGCCATTTTTTTGGAAAAAAATTGAAAAATCACATTTCACTGCATTTAAAAAATACTAAACAGTAAAGTTAGCCCATTTTGTTGTATATTGTGAAAGATGATGTCACGCCGAGTAAATAGATACCCAACATGTTACGGTTTAAAATTGCGCCCCCCCCCGTGGAATGGCGACAAACTACGGTCAATAGAGATCTCAATCTGCGACACTTTAAATTTATTTAACGGTTATCCCGGTATAACCCCGCAAAGTTACCCGACGTACGGGTACGTTAGTATGCGGTAAGTGGTTAAAGGAGCAGTGATTTACTGATTTTAATGAGGCTTAAAGTGAAACTATAAAAGTGAAAAATTCCTTCAAATATCGTGCCTGGGGGGGTCCCCTGAATGTGCCTGTAAAGTAATGCATCTCTACGATGTATGTAGCCTGCTGCAGCAATACTGACATTTCTAAAGCAAAAAATGTGATATACAAATATACATACAAATTTCAAATGGCATGTACTTGTCATGCAGAAAAATTGGGCTTTGGTTGTTGGTGTTGCCTGAACACCGTAACCCCTCGCAGTTACTCTTGCTGGGCACAGGAATGGGTCCTGCTGCTAAAAATTTCATACAAATTTTGAAATCGCATGTACTTCTCCTACAGATGCAGAAATATTGGGCTTTTGATGTTGGTGGTGCCTGAACACCGTAACCCCTCACAGTTACTCTTGCAGAGTGCAGGAACTGGACATGCTGGTAAGAATTCCATACAGATTTGAAATTGAATGTACTTGTCAGTTGTCATAGAGGTGCAGAAAAATTGGGCCTTTGGTGTTGGCGGTGCCTGAACACTGCAACCCCTCACAGTTACTCTTGCTGGGAGCAGCAACTGGCCCTGCTAAAAATTCCATACCAATTTGAAATTGGCAAAGAACAAGTGTTGTATGTGTTCTTATCAGTGATCCAGTGGGGACGCTGTGCTGTCATCTGACCTTGCCAAGGTTGGGTGGCGTCTATGCAAACCGGCTGGAGTGATGGAGACCTAGAAGGTTAGTATCGGCAAGAACTGTAACTGAATATGGGCCTTTGGGGTTTGTGGTGCCTGAACAGCATAACCAACCCCTCACAGTTACTCTTGCTGGGCGCAGGAATGGGACCTGCTGGTAAGAAATTCATACAAATTTGAAATCGCATGTTCTTGTCATACAGGTGCCAAAAATTGGGCCTTTGCTATTGGTGGTGCCTGAAAACCATAACCAACCCCTCACAGTTACTCTTGCTGAACGCAGGAATGGGACCTGCTGGTAAGAATTCCATAAAAAATTTAAATTGCATATACTTGTCATACAGGTGCCAAAAATTGGGCCTTTATTGTTGCTGGTGCCTGAATACCGTAACCAACCCCTCACAGTTACTCTTGCTGGGGGCAGGAACGGGACTTGCTGGTAAGAATTCCATACAAATTTGAAATTGCATGTACTTGTCATACAGGTTCCAAAAATTGGGTCTTTGGTGTTGGTGGTGCCTGAACACCGTAACCCCTCACAGTTAATCTTGCTGGGCACAGGGCACAGGGACAGGGCCTGCTGTTAAAAAATATATACAAACCTAAAATTGTATGCACATGTCACACAAGTGCAGACAAATTAGGCCTTGGAGGTTGGTAGTGACCTAAACCAAAAACATTGTTGGAAGCTAGCAGAATCAAGGTTGAGGAATAGGATAGACAGCATACGCAGTCTTCAAGGGATGACAGACCCCTAGCAAATTCAATAAGTTACATCAGCATCAGGGCTTGATAGCTATTGTTGATCCAGGACTGATTCATTTTGATAAAAGTCAGCTGGTCAACAGAGTCTGTGGACAGACGCACTCTTTTTGCGTTACAAAAACTCCAACCGCACTGAACATCCGTTCGGAAAGCACACTGGAAGCAGGACAGGCCAGTAGCTCCATTGCATATTGAGCAAGTTCTGGCCAGTGGCCCATCCTCAAGACCCAGTAACTCAGTGGATGCTCAGCTGGAAAGGTCTCCAAGTCTGCTCTTGCGCTTAGATAATCATGCACCATATGATGGAGATGCTACCAATGGTTGCTTAAACCTAACAGACCTGGGTGCTGCTGAGGACTGAAGAACTGTTTAAAGGCATCTGTCAGCCGGCCGTCTTCTCCACCGCTCCTCCTTTGGCTGAACGATGCCTCAGAAACATGTCCAGAGAATGTTAACCTCCCAGTGTCTGGAAAGGTGGTACACACATTTTTTTCAAGGCCTCCTCAGGATGTTTCATCCTCTGCTCCCTCTGCAAAGGCAGGACGAGCTCTGCAACTTTACCCTTGTAACGTGGATCAAGAAGAGTTGCCAACCAGAAATTATTCCTCTCCTTAATAGCACGAATCCTCGGGTCATTTCGCAGGCTTTGCAGAATCAGGGAGCCCATGCAATGTAAGTTGGAGGAGGCATGAGCTTCTGAGTCCTCTGGATCCCTAAGGATGATATTGTCAGCAGGATCAACCTCTCCTCAACCACGTACAACTCCTGGGGTTTCTGGGGAATCAAAACCATCCCTTGAAGACTGCTGTATGCTATCCCCTACATCCATGCTGCGGCAATCCACCTCCTCCTCTTCCTCTTTCTCCTGTGTGTTTGTATCCCTGCAGGGATGATCTCTGCATAATGGGGGCTATGTGAGGAAAGGGAGTCCTCCTCTTCTTCCCGCTGTTCTGCCTCAAGTGCCCTGTCCATGATTCCATGAAGCATGTGCTCACCATCCTTGTGGCCTCCTCAAATGGTGACAGGACGATGCATGCATCCTTTATCAAAAGCCACTGGGGTGGTGAAAAAAAGCCAAGCTCCCCTGACCCTTTCCTTGTGCCATCCTCACACAGGTACTCATTGATGGCCCTCTGCTGCATGTGCAGCGGCTGCAGCATTGCCATTGTTGAGTACCACCTGGTAGGCATGTCACAAATGAGGCGGTTGGTGGGCAGGTTGAATTCCTGTTGAATATCAGATAAGTGAGCACTGGCATTGTATAAACACCGGAAATGGCCACAGACTTTTCTGGCCTGCCTCAGGAGATCTTGGAAGCCCGGGTATCTGGTCAAGAAATGCTGCACCACCAGATTCAGGACATGTGCCAAGCATGGAACATGTGTCAAGTGTCTCTGACGGAAGGCGGAGAGAAGGTTGGTGTAATTGTCACATAAAACCATTTCTGGCTCAAGCTGTCATGGCGTCAACCATCTCTGAACCTGACCCTGCAGAGCTAACAGAGTCTCTGCCCCGGTGTGACTCCTATTCCCTAGACAGACCAACTGAAGCACGGCGTGGCATCTTTTAGCCTGACTGCTTGTGTAGGCCCTTGAACGCTTAGGGAGCACTGCTGCTTTAGAGGACAATTGAGCAGAAGAGGACATGGAGGAAGAAAAAGAGGAGGAGGAGGTGGAGGTGGAGGTGGTGGAGTTGCCAGATGTGGCAGAACCAGCACCAACTTTTTGGAACAAACAAAAGAGAAAACAAGCGCCTCTGAGTTAAGACTGCAATTTAATATGGCAAACAAGTAATAAAAACTTACATCAAGGTAAGTATAAGCAGACAAGATGGGTCCTTCCGGTGTCCATGTGGAGGCTGGGGCTTGGAGTCATCTGACCGTGGATTCGAGTTTGAAAAAGGAGCGCACGCTGGTTTCCCACCACAGTGCGCATGCTCGGAAACGCGTCAGTCATTATGCCGGAAGATCCTGTGGACGAGCATCACGGCCACCGTGCGGCCCAAGCCTCCATCTCACTGCGATTTCACCCTGCTGTCCAAGCCTCCATCTCACTGCTGTGACACCCTCCACTTCCTGCTGGACAGGAAGAGGAAGAGAGGAGATGATTACAGACCCACAGTGATGACTCCAAGCCCCAGCCTCCACATGGAAACCGGAAGGACCCATCTTGTCTGCTTATACTTACCTTGATGTAAGTTTTTATTACTTGTTTGCCATATTAAATTGCAGTCTTAACTCAGAAGCGCCTGTTTTCTCTTTTGTTTGTTCCAAAAAGTTGGTGCTGGTTCTGCCACATCTGGCTACTCCACCACCTCCACCTCCACCTCCACCTCTTCCTCCTCCTCCTCTTTTTCTTCCTTCATGTCCTCTTCTGCTCAATTGTCCTCTAAAGCAGCAGTGCTCCCTAAGCGTTCAAGGGCCTACACAAGCAGTCAGGCTAAAAGATGCCACGCCGTGCTTCAGTTGGTCATTCTAGGCCAAAACACTACCTTCCACATGACGGTAGAGAGCCAGAATGGCCTTATGTGAAAAGAAATGCCTTTTTGGTACCTGCCACTGTCGTACAGCACATTCCACAAATTTGCAAAAGGGAGCAGAGTCTACCAGATGAAAAGGCAGCAATTGTAATGCTAGCAATTTGGCCAAGCTAGCATTAAGACACTGAGCATGTGGATGGCTGAACAGTATTTCTTTCTACAGTTCAGCAACTGGGCTAGTGAAATTTGCCTGCTGCTCAAATCAAGCAGTGCTGTACTGCTAGCAGATTGGGTGCAAGTCTCTGTGGCACTCATTGCTATACCATCATCCCTCTCAATTCAGGTATTTGAGAAGACATGAGGTATAGTAGGGTTAGAGATCCCAGATGAAGAGCAAGGTGAAGTATGCTTGTTTTGATCTTGTAGCTCTTTCAGGTGCTGTTGCCAATGGACTGCATTGCAGGTTTTCATACGCCTTGTCAAGCATGTGGTGCCCAAGCGGCTGGTGTTCTGGCCACACGTGATCCACTTAAGACAGATGTTGCCAACAGCAATGTTGCGATCTACTGCACATGTGCTGAAAAAAGCTCACATTAATGAACTTTTGGGAGTCCGCGAGGAGTTTGCAGCACCTGCACCTGTGGAGCTCTGTGCTGTGATGCAATAGGTTGGCTACTCCTATGACCCCTTGAGCACATCCTTCCTGGTTAGAGTTGTGCCTCCTCCTTCTCCTCCTCCTCCTCCCCTCCCCCTCCCCCTCTTCCCTCCCCTCTTCCTCCCCTCCCCCTCTTCCTCTATCCTGTCAGGCACCCAAGTACAGTCAGTGACCTCATCATCCCCTCCCTCCTCATTACTGGAGCAAACTTGGCAGTATGCTACAGCTGTGGGAACATGACTGCTAGATAATTGTCGTCATTGTCCCCCCCTCTCTCTCTAGGCTCACGTTATTCCCTTCATCAACCTGCGAACCAACATCACAGCTTTCAAATTGCTGCGCATCCTCCAGCAGCATGTCACTGACACTATGATCGAATAGTTCAGGTGAATCCTCCGTGCATGAGTGTGGGGCAACAGAAGGAGTAGCTGTGAAGAAAGAGCCTGTGGAACTTTGACAGCTGCGTTGGATGGCAGACTATTGTGAGCGTGGATGTAAGAGCACGAGGAGGATGAGGAGGGCTTATTTATCCACTCCACCAACTCTTTCACATGTTGTGGCTGAAGAACACAGGCAGCACCAGAAATAAAGGACGGGCGTGCCTTGCTTGCAGAGGATGCACCATGTCGACTGTGACCACCACTTTTCACTGTGGACACAGTGGCTGCTTGCCCTCTTTTTGTGGCCTATGAGCGTCTGCCTCTCCTTGTCAGCCTTTAGGACATGATGTGGATAGAGATCAATATAGGGGATACGCAAGTGACCGATAGATACTCAATGACCTGATATGATCTACTCAATAGCCCTATATATAGATGGAAATCAGATCAATAGAGGCTATATGCAAGTGACCAATAGATACTCAATGACCTGATATGATCTAATCAAAAGCTCTATATATAGATAGAGATCAGATCAATATAGGGTAAATGCAAGTGACTGATAGATACTCAATGACCTGATATCTAATCTATTGCCCTATATATAGAGATCAATGTATGGTATATGGTCTATGGTATATACTGCACTACTGAATATACTTCACTATCTGATCTCTTAACTTGTAAAAAGCACAAATCTCTCTCCCTGCTTAACTGCTAGCAATGTCTCTAATAAGACTACACTGTACTGTCTGAAAAACTGCAAATCACTTTGCTCTCCCTGCCTGAAAAACACAATCGTCTCCCTCCCTAACTCACTGCTAGCAATGTCTCACTGCCCTATCTGAAAAACTGCATATTACTTTGCTCTCCCTGCCTGAAAAACACAACCCTCCCTCTCCCTATACTCACACTGCTAGCAATGTCTCACTGCACTGTCTGACAAACTGCAAAATAACTATTCTCTCCCTGCCTCAAACACGTACCTCTCCCTGTCTTCTATCTCGCCCACACAATTATTAGACTACACGCTGCAGCTCTGCGAGGAGCCTTTATATAGTGTGGGGCATATACTTAGCCCTGCCTTTTGTCCAATCATGGCACAGATGATTTCATTAAACAAAGCATGGAGGTCAGGGTGCCTGCTTCGGCCTATCACATAATGCGCCACGCACGCGCAGTGCATTACGGGCGTTTAAATTTCCCGCGAAGAAGCACATTTGTTCATCATTCGATGAACGATCGAATGGCCGATGTTCAAGTCTAACTTAGCTTCGACTCTAACTCGAAGCTCCTCCCTACTCACAATGTTGAGGGCTTTTGCTTTATTATTTTAAGAGTATAATTTCCTATGGTTTTTTGATCTTTTGCGATTAATGCTTCTAATAATCAAATCAGGCCTGTTACTGCTGGATAAAAAAAATCATGAGAGGCACCCAAAACTATATAAAAAGCTATTTTTCCAAGATATAATGAGTAAGATTGGGGTGCTGCCTATGCCATATTTACCCCTTCGAGTTTTTGCTTTTTTTTTTTTACACTACAAAAAATAAAAATTTCAGGTCTAAATATAAGTTAGATCGTACACATAATATATTTATTTATTTGTCAATTTTTTGCATGGTGCTTCTGGATCAGGTCAGTGGACATCTGTGCCAGAGAACCCATGCAGCTATGAAGCAACAGGTCACTTCCAATAGTGATCTATTTGCTGGCTGCCATCAGCCATCACATAGATCACTTTAGCAGTGAAGGGAGGGGCAAGAAAAATCTGCAAAAGCTTTATCTGAGCCTCCATACTGAGAGGTAGTGTTGTGATGGCACTTGTGATGTCACTTAAATCCTAATGTAAAAATCCAATCACAGCTGATTGTTTTAGCTTTCTGGCCTAATCCTGGACCCTGGTTGTCACTGACAGCCTGCGGTTCCAGCACGAGAAACCAAAGGACTCAAAAATTGTTGAGTTGGGTGCCATTTTAAATAGTGCTGGGACTCAAGTAATTAGATTAAAAAATTAAAGGAAGGGGAAAATCACTTGTGGCCAAAAGTGACAAATACTGTAGATGTCATCACTTATTTAAACAATTTTAGCCTGTTTGCTCTTATTCAGCAATGCTCATTAAACCACTAAAATATGGCTGAATTTTTATGTATGTAGTTGCAAACATATAAGACCAAAGTGTTAGTTATAAAACAGAATCAATATTACACAGTAATTGGCAAAGTAATATAATTGATTTAAAAAGCATGTTTTCATTTCATTTTATTAGCTACCTATTTTATTGTGAAAAAGTGCACAGATGTTAAGTATTTCTTTCCCAAGGCTTCTCCTGTGAACAGAAATTACTTACTGTATTAATGCAATACAATATATTGATCTACTGCAGGGAGCAAAAACAAAACCCATTTATTTTGTCATTGCCTAGATCCACTATTTCTCTAGTGTTATAACAGGAGAGAAAAAACATATTTTTACATTTGTTGCCTCTGAAAAACATGATGCAAAAATGCCATAAAGAAGTATTCTATTTGCAGAATCCAATAATCAATGGGTAAAAAGGGTTTTTGTCATACTTGTTATCAAATATTAGCATAATCTTTTATATATTGGGAAAAGTCTAAAGATTTATGTGACTATAAAATATTTCAACTTGGCTTCCGGGATTATATGATATTGCTCAGTGATTTCTGTGTCTTGAATACACAATAACCAGAATGTATTCCTAAGATTATAAACTATAAAAATACCAATATAAATAAATACTTGACCTGTTTTTTGTCCTTAGAGACACAACATTTCTCACTACAGTATACTGCACTGCCTTGTGAAGCAAATACATATTTTTTATTAAATAATTAGACACAAGCTTCACCAATAATTGGCCTGACACATTGCACTAATCAAATTCACAGAATTCACAGAATTAGAGTTTGATTCTTTTTTCTTTTTCTAAATAAAGCAAATACATTCACTTCTTGTTGAAATCAACACATTGCACCAGGCATACAGGTTGGTATATATTGTTATGTTAATACCAATCTGCATTCTTTTTAGCACAGGTATTAGGTCAACAGAGGACTACAAAAAATTGACTACCCCTCTCGAAATATAATGGACTCAAATTGTAGAGTGGTAATTTTGGAGAGGCAGCAGGAGTAGAACTCTGCTCACATTGATATAAAATAAATGTACTGACACCCAACTAAAATTTAAAAAAAAGATTACATTTCAAGATATGTTTCCACCTGCAGTTGATTCAGATCTATACAAAAGAGATTGTCCCTAGACTTCAAGAGGGCTTTTGGTTTGGTCCTGTGGCCTTATTTTAACTTCTTCAAGAGAGTGTGGTTTTCAGCACTAACTTCCACGATTTGATACATTCCTTCTACAGAAAACCATATTTTGTCTCAGTGCTGCTAATCTCCTCCTGACTTTTTCAAACACTTTCTGTCTACAGACCCTCCAGGATTGACTGCGCAAGTGCACATCATTGCTCTAGATGAGTTTTCTAATATTTACAGTGGTGGATTTATACCAGAACATGCGCAACACATAAGCAAAATATAAACATGATTGTCAACCTAAAACAAGAAGTGCATGAACAAAGATTTTCATGGCAGGATCACCAGGTATTGTATTGGTAAAAACTGCATACTAAAATAAGATTGAAAACATTGTTAACATGTTTTTTTTAAGGACATTTTAGTTATTGGTTTTAATATACTTCATGTAATGCTCATAATAGATGAGTGGCAGAACCTTTATGAAGAAATAGGTATATTTTGTCATTTCAGTTTTGGAATCATGTATGTTTTAAGATTGAATGAGTCTCAGAGATCCAAGGTTAATTTCAGGTCTCAAGTCATGTAAGTTTCTCACACAGAGACATTCTGTTTTTTCTCAAACTGCCTGTATACAAAACTGGTTATAAGAACAATGTGTTTGTATTTCCCCCACCTGAAGCCTAGAACAAGTTCTTAATGTCTCCAAATAGGATCTGTTTAATAAGCCTTGAAACTAGTAAATACAAGGCAACCTTCAAAAAGGGAAGATACAAAGAGTGTTAAAACAGAATGTAAATATAACCCCTGGTCTTTGTTTACTAGACTTAAAAACTCACACACACATGCCTATTTGCCCAGGTGAAGAAAAGTCAATATTCTTGGACAGTTCAGACAAGGGCAATATCTATTATTTCAACAGTTGAAGGACAACAGGAAAAAGTTGTACCTATCCTCTAATGTGAGGAGAAAAGAATATTAAAACAAATCAAAACATCACGAAATTTATACAAATACTTTCTCTAAAAATGTGTGGACACTACAATGTATAATAATACATGCATAATTCAGTTAGGAATACTGGTATGATTATACACTATATTACCAAAAGTCTTGGAACGCGTGCTTTTGCACCCATATGAACTTTAACCACTTTAGGACCGCCCACATTGACACTACTGCGGCAATGTGGCACGATCCCATCCAGCGACGTAGACCTACGTCGCTGGACTCCTCCCCTTGTGGGCGGTGCGCACGCACCGCCGGAGGCTCGCTCCCGCTGTATTCAGTTACAGCGGGAGTCGGGCCAGGGGAGGAGCGGCGGTGATCACTGCTGCTCTTCCCCGATCGTCGGGGATCGAGTGTGGAGACAAAGCGGGTGGATCTCCTAAGTGACAGGCAGGGTCAGATTGCAGGATTCAGCATAGCTGAACCTGCGATCTGTCCCTGTGTCACACAGTCCCCTCCCCCCACACACGTCAGTAAGCACCAGGCATACATTAACCCCTTGATCACCAATAAAAATTAACCCCTTCCCTGCCAGTGTCATTTTTACAGTAACAGTGTATATTTATAGCACTGATTACTGTAGTAATGTCACTGGTACCCCCAAAGTGTCAAAAATGTCAATCAAGGGTCCGATCTGTCCGCCGCAATGTCCCAGTCCCGCAAAAAAAAAAATCGCAGATCGCCGCCAGATCGCCGCCCCTACTAGTTAAAAAAAAAACAATAAAAATTACATAAATTTCCTGTAGTTAGTAGCTGCGATAACTTTTGCGCAAACCAATCAAAATACGCTTATTTTTTTACCAAAAATATGTAGCAGAAAACAAATTGGCAAAAAAAGTTATTTTGATTTTTACATTTTTTTGGGGGAATTTCATATAAAAAAATGTGAAAAATATTGTTATTTTTTCAAAATTGTCGCTCATTTTTTTGTATATAGCGCAAAAAGTAAAAATCGCACAGGTGATAAAATACCACCAAAAGAAAGCTCTATTTGTGGGGGAAAAAAGGACATCAATTTAATTTAAGTACAGCATCGCACGCCCGCGCAATTGTCCATTAGAATAACGCAGTGCCGAATTGCAAAATATGGCCTAGTCAGGAAGGGGGTAAAATCTTCCGGTCTTAAAGCGGTTAAAAATATGCTCATTGAGAATTTTTTTGTCAAAGACATGTAGCTAAATACATTTTGGCCTAAATATATGACAAAAATGGAATATATTGGATATTTTTTAACTGTCAAAGTAGAAAAATATTGTTATTTTTTCAAAATTGCTGCATTTTTTTATTAATATCGCAAAAAATGAAAAGCGCAGAGGTGATCAAATACCACCAAAAGAAAGCTCTGTTTGTGAGAAAAAAAGGACATAAATTTTGTTTGGGTACGGCATTGCATGACCGCGCAATTGTCAGTTAAAGTCACACAGTGCCGAATTGCAAAAAGTGGCCTGGACGTAAGACAGCAAAATCCTCTGGTGGTAAAGTGGTTAATGGCATCCCAGTCTTAGTCTGTAGGGTTCAATATTGAGTTGGCCCACCCTTTGCAGCTATAACAGCTTCTGGGAAGGCTGTCCACAAGGTTTAGGAGTGAGTCTATGGGAATGTTTGACCATTCCTCCAGAAGCGCATTTGTGAGGTTAGGCACTGAAGTTGGAGAGAAGGCCTGGCTCGCAGTCTGCTCTCTAATTGATCCCAAAGGTGTTCTATTGGGTTGAGGTCAGGACTCAGGATATTTAGGTTCCTCCACCCC
The DNA here is from genome assembly GCF_965119305.1 of Pelophylax lessonae. NCBI lineage: Eukaryota > Metazoa > Chordata > Amphibia > Anura > Ranidae > Pelophylax > Pelophylax lessonae. Next base: position 208,560,177 of record NC_138768.1, read on the forward strand.
AAACTTGCTCATTCATGTCTTTATGGACCTTGCTTTGTGCACTTGTCCAAATCACTTGGTGGAGGGGGGATTATGGTGTGGGGTTGTTTTTTAGGGTTTGGGCTTGGCCCCTTTAGTTCCGGTGAAGGGAACTCTTAAGGCATCAGCATACCAAGACATTTTGGACAATTTAATGCTCCCAACTTTCTGGGAACAGTTTGGGGTTTGTCCTTTCTGTTCCAACATGACTGCACACCAATGCCCAAAGCAAGATCCATAAAGACATGGATGAGCGAGATTGGGGTGGAGGAACTTGACTGACCTGCACAGAATCCTGACCTCAATCTGATAGAATACCTTAGGGATGAATTAGAGCACAGACAGCAAGCCAGCCTTGTCTCACAAATGCGCTTCTGAAAAATGGTCAAACATTCCCATAGACACACTTCTAAACATTGCGGACAGCCTTCCTAGAAAATTTTAAGCTGTTATAGCTGAAAAGGGTGGGCCAACTCAATATTGAACCCTACGGACTAAGACTGGGATGCCATTAAAGTTCATGTGGGTGTAAAGGCTGGCATCTCAATGCTTTTGGTAATATAGTGTATATGTGGGCAACCCCCACAGTTTATCATATGCTAAAAATTTAAATATTGACAACATTGCAGTTTTTTCAAATGTTGGACAAAATGTATTAAAAGGAACCTCACTTTTTCTGTACACATAAGAGTATAGGAAAATACATGATTATGACCTAAAATATCATATTATCTAAAATGAGTTCAGATAGAAATATTACATGTGTATACACACTATTATGTTCATCTATATATCAATAGGTATTTTCTTTCTCTATGTGTATAAATTATATTGATAGTTACAATATATAGGCAAATACACCTCTTTATAATTAGGATGATTATATTTAAATAATGCTACACCAGAAATGTGTGGTCTTACAATGGCAGTTACCAGATCTCCTAAACATTATACATATTGAAAATAATATTACATGGTTACACTTAATAAGATTAATTTAGAACAGACACTCCTTGTCCTAGATTAACATCTTTTGGCAAAATATGGTAATGTTTGAACAAATACAGAGTTGACGATTAAACCAGTCCACCAATAAAAAGAAAGGTTCCACCTTTGGGGCTAGGCTTAGTAAAACTTTTATGAGCGTATTGTTTGCAACTGAATATGACGGTATTATGAGGTAGACAGAGGAGACACACAGATGCAGATTCATCTATCTAACATCAGAGAGACTCTATTGGATATATACCCACCATCACGCCTCATCATCTGACCCCTCAGTGGCGTCAAGATGCAGCTACAGCATAGCAAGATGCAATTTTGGGAAGGTAACCATCTTAGGAGATTCTGGTAACGACCATTTTAAGCCAGCAGCCATTTCAAAAAGGGTAACTGTAATATATTTACATTTTGTTGATTAGTTCTGCATGGGAAAAACTGTTGGATAATGCAAAATCCAGACTATTGTCTGATAATTGGTTATATCTGGTTATTCTGTCTATGGGGGGAATTTAATTATTGAGTTTCTATCTATATCATCGATTGTTATAGACTATTTTGTAATCTTTGTGTAAAATTGTATTGTCTATGTCCACCTATAATCAAACTATTTATGATGTGAACATGTCTTATTGAATAAATATTAAATTATTACCAATAGCTCAGTCTGTATTCACATTGATCCTTGTTGTGTTCTTAAAGATTTCTGCACTGGAATAAAATTACTCAAATGAATTATTTGTTCAGGCATTCCCTGATACAACACCATGCCCAATAACAAACATGTTATATTTTGCACCTTACCAGTCCATAGATATGGTGGCTGCATTCATTTTCTTTTTTTTTTTTCAGGCTAACTACATTTTCTGTAAGCACAAAATACACTTGGTGATCCTAATATAAATCCATTATGCTTGTACTTTTGTGTACTGAACTGAAGTCTCAAACAAAGCTATCTTGCTTTTCAATCTACGGTAACTTCTGTAAACTAAACAATGTCCCCCCCTATGTAATTCAGATGAGGAAAGGGGAGATGTTGTAATCCAGTTTAGGTAGTTTATTTGACTATGTTGCTCCTCCATAGCTACATTGAGTGAGTGCTTTCACCCTATGACAGAAATTGTATTACTGGCAAAATCACCAGGTGAAAATAAAGGGAAAAAGTATTGAATGAAACAAATGCGCCTATCTCACCTGAACTGGTAAGCTGAAATATATTAAGTTATTGTTTTGGGGTTTAGATATGCTTTAAAGAAGAACTTTATGAATTATGTCCATTTTAAACTTACTATGGTCAGCTTGGAATAAACAGATTCTTCATCGTATATAGGTATGGCTGCTTTGAATAGCACAATATGTTCACTACATACAGTAAGCTTGAAATAAATAGTCTGGTGCGCTACAACAATAATCACTTAAATGATCAAAACAAACAAAGTGACAAAACTAAAAATCAAAAGTGTACTCTAACAAGTGTGCCTTAGGATACATAGGTGTACATCTTAACATTAACCACTCCTGGTGTATATAAGATGAAGTGCAATATTCCTAAAAAATGTGCAAAAAGTCCCATCCAAAGTGTTCAAAATATAGTCCAAAACTTTAAATCATAAACACAAATGTGAACAACTCCAAATGATGGGATGAAATATGATGAAATAGGTGCTCCAAAACAAAAACACGTGTCAGGTGCCTGTGTCTGGTGTCCCATCACCTAAGGGATTTACTTCTTACCAGTGGGTAGAAGTTATATGGGCAGAAAAACAGCCACCTCAAAGGTATTGACTCCTGGTACTGTGAGAGATGATACACTATTCCCACACCTCGTGACAAAGATATGTGAGGCCTCTTACCAAATGGATATAATCAAAGGCATTGTATCTCTCCTTTTATCAGGGCTCCCTCCTCCTGTCCAGGTGGTATAGTGCAGAGGATCTCTTATGGCTCTAAAATTCCTTCCTGGTCTCCAGTTTCCTCACACTTTAAGAGACAAATTTTCCACAAGCTCTTCACCATTTTCTGACACACCAAAATAATACTTCTTTACCATAAGCGTCCAAGCAAATTTATTTACATCCAAAAGCGTACTGAATGAATCAAAATGTCCAGGATTGCTTCACCGTGCAACCATGAACAGGCTGAGCCCCGACTAACACACTGCAGGGCCGGGCTCAGTAAGCTGTTGTGCTTCTTTATGGTGCTAGGACTGACTTTTTCTCCACTAACGAAAACATGAGAGAGTCACTTCTATGGCACCTTGGTCAAGCGCTATGTATTTTTATCAATGAATACAAGGCATTCTTTAAATGGCTGAAGTAGAAAGAGGGCAGATAACGTCACAAGCTCCACCCAGGCCAATCATATAAATCCTTGTATTCATTTATAAAAATACAAAGCATTTCCTGAATGGCCAAACTGCAATACAAGTGACTCTCTAACCGTGGCGACCTGTCCATTAGGGGCGCAGGGGCGTCGCCCCTCCATCCATGCGTCCAGCCCCCCAATCTACATGCAGGGCGCCGGACGCATGGATTAAAAAAAAATCCCCTATTGGAAGCATGTGATTAGAACCAGAGGCTCTAATAGGCTTTAAAAAAGGGTGGGCTTGGGGCACAGAGCACTGCGCCCTGAGCCCACCCAGTTCTATGGCAATAGTGAATAAAAAATTCGCTATTGTCACACTTACTCTCCTCTCAGCCAATCAGAAAGAGGGTTGTGAGACCCGTTTCCTGATAAGCCAAAAGGAGAAGTGATCTTACTGGCAGGTGGCCAGGAAGAGGGAGAAGACACACGGCTGGAGGAGAAGCACAGCGGCTCAGCCATCAAGCACTCCCGGCTTGAACAGGAGGAAGGAGGAGGTAAGGAGGCAGACCGTCCGGGGTAAGAAATGGGTTGCCTGCCTGCCGACCGACCAACCGACCATTCGTAGGGGGGGTTGCATTGGTTTGCTGCCCCCCCCCCCCCACCCGAATTACCAAGCACCAGCCACCACTGCTCTTTCAGGTTTCCAGTGGCAGAGATGAAATCGGTCCTAACACTACGGACAGTACACCGATTACTGTGTGTAGCAACTACAGCCACTTCTGTGTATTATTTTGGGATATGCAGAATCCGTTTAATCTAAGCTGGCCCACAGTAAGTTTTTTCTAACTTTAATTCATAAATAGAAAGGAATACTAATGTTGGGTATTAAAAGGCCAACTGAAAAGGAAATTGTTGTTTTAATCTTATTTTTAAAACTTTAAAGTTTATAGATGTACTATATGAACTGATATGCATATTTCATGTTGTAGTTTCTAATTCCAATTCTAATTATTGTACCTTGTTAGGTATCCCCATGTCCATAAAATGGACACCTCCAGGCGCTTATTTGCCATCTTATTTTACCCTTAGAATATTGTGGGTTATCAAATCAACAGTACACTTTCTTCTTTGAAGACTGACCTGTTAATAACATTTACATTTTCTCTTGTCAAATGCAATGATTGGCCTCAGTGGCCAATAGAAATGTGTGAAGTGGAAAATGGGAACAGTTTCTGACTAGGAAGCTATGTAGATGATCATTTCATTGGTTTGCTGCCCCCCCCCCCACCCTAATTACCGAGCACCAGCCACCACTGCTCTTTTAGGTTTCCAGTGGCAGAGATTAAATCAGTCCTAACACCGATTACTGTGTGTAGCAACTACAGCCACTTCTGTGTATTATTTTGAGATATGCAGAATCCGTTTAATCCAAGCTGGCCCACAGTAAGTTTTTTCTAACTTTAATTCATAAATAGAAAGGAATACTTATGTTGGGTATTAAAAGGCCAACTGAAAAGGAAATTAGATATATCTTTTGTTAGTTACTGTATGGCAGCTTGGTTCAGTCATTTAAAACCACTTGTTGCTAATTCTTTGACATTCAATTTTCTTTTGTATTTCCCTTTTGTTCACACAGGGGGGGCCGGATTTAAAGAAACTGCAGCTTCAAACATCTATGACGTGTTTCAGTTTCGCCGCGTTCAAATCAATTAACTGGCGCTGCGGCGAATTGGCGAGTAAAACAGCAATAATGAATTCCGCCGTCAGCGGGATTCACTTACGATCGCGGCTTCGCCAATTCGCAAACTTATGTCTTCGTGCTTATAGCAGTTTCACATAGCGATGTGGGGTAGTGGATTAGTGCACACATCACATGTCTGTAATTCATCTCCCTCTGCTGTAGGTTCGAGGCTTACCATCTCCACCTACTTTTTTTATTTTCTTTTTTTGTTTATATTGCTAAAATGTAACGGATTACATCATATATATTGCTAAATAATGTTACACTCAGAAGCGCTTGCAAGCTTACACCATTTTAAGTGTTTTTTTGATCTTGTCTGTGTGTCGAATCGATCTTATGAAGGAAAGTACCAAAGGCAAGTGACCAAACCCCTACCCTACTTCAGGGCAAGATGAAACCTCACAATTTTACCATGGTCTTCTTCCCACATTCCATACAATGTTTAGTTCTTTAGCTATATGTGCTTTTTAGCCTTAACACACTCCATTTTTTCCACCATACAGCTTTATTCTGCACAATAGCTAAGTGCTTTGCAACTTCACTGCAGTTCACAACGTCATGGGTTCAAATCACATCACTACACTTGGGATCTCTTTTCACTCTCATTTTTTTAAACAGTTTTTTTAAACTATCTTGAATTTGGGGGGGGAGGGGGGTGTCCTACCCAAATTTCAAGCACATCAATGGAAACAACACAATTTTGATTTTATGAGTGTGGTCCTAGTTTTATCGAGATGCAATTCTTTACATATTTACCATGGTTCTTACAATTTCTTGACCAATAAACATAGGTGTCTGATATTGGACTCTCTCCATATTTCAACAACACAGACCCTCATAGTCCAACACTACATTTGCCTCACACCTCAACACAACACTGTCACATCCCTACTCTACATTACAACCCCTCACATCACCAGTACAAGCAGCATGCAAAGTGCAAAACTCCGGCCTTGGCAGCTTAATGGGCCATACACTAACAATTTGTCTAGACTTTTTCCTGTAGACTTAACCAAACCATATAATAGAAGCTCAAACCTCAACACTTTCAATTTGGATGCAATCAGGCAGGCCCTTGCACTACATAGAAAATGTCAATCTGAAGGATAAAGTCTTCTCTAAATCTTACAGTGTGGATGGCCCTTTTGTCTGTAGGCACCCACACAAAACAAAAAAACACATGTTCAATTCTAATGTATTTATTTATTTGAGAATGACAGCAGAAGGAGGGATGCAGCAAAAGAATATTGTCACTCTCCAGTCCGTGTGCCTTTACAGCGCCAGACCACGATCTTTGCTCCATGGCTACGGGATTCTGATGTCTTCCACAACTTCCGGCAGAGTTCAGAATCCATTCTGCACCTCTACCAGCTCATAGGGGACAGGCATGGCAAGGTTGCTGGGCAGCTTCCAAGCCACTTTCGAAGTTCCAGGGTGTTCATGTTGGTCATTGGCCATGTGCCTTACCAAATATCCACTGACCACAAAAGAAAATGAGTGGAGTTCATCAAGGTGGGTTTCTACCACCTACACCCGCAAGCAGTACCACTCCTGGAAAAATAAAACAAAGGATAAGACATTTCATAATGAAAATCACATCTTAATGCCTGTTTGCTTCATTCTGAACTTCATTTAATTTCGACATCACGAGTGAAATAACACATTTTATGCCAACTTACACAAACCAGAAATCATTAATGTAAACATTTGAATACACACCTGTGACGCCAGACAGCCCATCACCACAGGCTTCCCATGGTACGTGCCATGATTCCAAGATGTTGATGTTCTGGAAAATTACAACACCATAAGATACCAAGCAGCCGTTCATGTTATCAATAACTACACAGGTGGCATAGACACAAATAAACACCTGCCAGCTCTTCTCAGCCCTTTACACTATTCACAATACCAACATGTTTATGGTTAGAGGTGCATGTTTTTGCTCAAGTAACACAATTTTACCAATGTTGACTACACTTTATCTACAATGGCAAGTGTCATTGGCAGATGATAATCACCCTCTGTCTCCCTGTGAGTGGCACCTCTGCTAACTATCTAATTAATACACATGCCCTATCTTGACCGGTTACAGTACTTACATGTAAAGTGGCTAGCAACCAGGGTATTCCGGGTGGCCATACCGGCAGCGGTGCTCCGCCGCCTGGGGGCCGCCGGCTGACGGACCTCTGGCTCCCTCTCCTCCGTCAGCTCCCAAGAATCATCCCGGGCAACGCACATGTTGTGCAACACGCAGCACGCCAGGATGATCTTGGAAGCCTTTGTAGGAGAGTACAGGAGTTCACCCCCAGGCCGGGCCAAGCAGAGAAACCGGGACTTGAGAAGACCTATGGTCAACTCAATGATACTCCGGCTTCTCCGCAAGGCCCTGTTGTAATTCCTCTCTGCTGGGCCCTGGGGGTACCTGATTGGAGCCATCAGCCACGTCAGCTGCGGGTAACCAGCATCCCCTGAAAAATAAGAAAAATATACATTAGTTATTCATATCATGTGACTTTAGATGACTCCTCAAAATGGGAGACAATTAGGCATTTTACTAAACAACCTGCTCGTCTGTTTGCAAAAAATCATATGAAACATCTCAACTCTGTCTAACTGCCTAAATCACTAATACAAATGGGAAAAAGGACACACAAAGTGGTGGGTTTCTCTTGCAAGTTACAACTTGGCCCCTATTTTGTTCCTATTACATTAGCCTAGGTCTTACTTCTGGAATATATCTGCAACTAGAGTGAGGAAACCAATATTGACTCACTTATGCAAAGTACTTTGGGGATATGGCAATACCATTGGAATCATTTGTCGGTTTTCTTTGGGTGGCTAGAGGACACCATTTACACATTGGTTAACCACCTTCATTGGACTCAAAGACAACTTTGCAAATCTTTCTTTTGTGAGCTGCTAAGCTGCTGATCTGGTTGTGTGTGAACAGCCTGACAACTCCTAACACATCCATTTTAGGTAGGCTTTGCTTAAATCAGGGTGTACACCGATGTAGCTTATTCCTATGTCTATGTAATCTTACAGTTTATGTTGTTAAGACAAAATACTTTACCAATAAGCCACCCTTCGGGCATTTGTCCACTTTCAAACACCTCGTACAGAGTACTTGTTCTTAACATACTGGAATCATGGCACGACCCTGGGTGACCAGTGTTGACACTCATGATGCGCTGTTTGGCGTCACACACTAATTGGACGTTCACGGAGTGGTACTGCTTGCGGTTCCGGTATTCACTTTCGTGGCTCCTTGGGGGCCTAATGGCTATGTGGGTGCCATCGATTGCCCCTAGGATTTGCGGCATGTGTGCCCGCCGGTAGAAACCCAACTTGACTTCATTCCACTCATTTTCATTCTGTGGCCAGTGGATAAAATTGGGCACTATATCCACTATGGCATTAATGACCAACATGAACACCCTTGAAACTGTGGGCTGGCTAATGCCCATGATACTTCCCGAAGTGGCTTGGAAGCTGCCACGCCCTAAAATATACAAAGTGGCCAGCAATCTGGCCATGCCGGGCACCGCATGGCCGCGCTGTGTGTCCGGGTCAATTTTCTCTGCTATGAGCTGGTAGAGGTGTAGAATAGTTCCTCGCTCGAGCCGGAACTTCCTCCTGACATCAGAATCCCGCAGCTTGTCCAAATAGATCCTTGGAGCAAAAATGCGTGGCTGGCGAGGTAAGGGCACACGGACTGGAGGTGCTGCTGCTGGAGGTGCTGCTGCTGCTGCTGCTGCAGCTTCCCCACCTTCTGCTGCCTCCTGTGCCAGGGCCTCCTCAAACAAGGCACCAATAAATGCCAGCATTGCACCATCTAATGCGTCTGGGATATCGTCCTCCATTTTGAACGCGCAAATTCGCGAATGCGCAGATATATATAGAAACGGCCGCTAATTATCACACCTGTGAGCCAGCTATAAAAGGAGCACATGGCCAATATGGCTGCTGGATGTTATAGATCGATGTTTCTTATGTGCTAGCAAGACCCTGTGACCCACAACCTACATTATCTGGAGGTAAGACAATTGTATCTCTCTCTCCCAAAAAAAAGGAAGGAGACAATTTGTACTTATCTTGGGTGTGCTTAAGTTGTCTATGGTGAATCCCCTCCAACCCACAATAGCTTGGGAACCCCTCAAGTGTCTTTTAATCATTGGCAGTTGGCCCCATGTGCATGTGGTTTGGACATGTGTTTTCTCATGTTTGTTAAAGGTGTGCAGTCTAGATTTGGCATCTAAACCTGCCCCCTTACCTTCCCAGCTTCCAAAGACACCATTTTTGCTTTCCTGATAACTGTAATTTATTATGTGCACGTATGTAGGTCATGCGATTTCTCATGTATGTTTAATGTTTGCAGCCTCCTTTTGCCTATAAAGGATTACACCACCACCACCACTGTGTTTGTGCCATTAGGTAAGTGTTTGGAGGGCCTCGTGTGATTTGTACCCCTATGCGTTTTCTTATGTGTTTTTTTTTTCCATTTCTTTGCAGCCTCTTCTGCTCTTTGCCACCACCACCACCACCACCACCACCACCACCACTGTGTTTGTGCCATTAGGTAAGTGTTTGGAGGGCCTCGTGTGATTTGTACCCCTATGCGTTTTCTTATGTGTTTTTTTTTTACATTTCTTTGCAACCTCTTCTGCTTTTTTTGCCACCACCACCACCACCACCACCACCACCACCACCACCACTGTGTTTGTGCCATTAGGTAAGTGTTTGGAGGGCCTCGTGTGATTTGTACCCATATGCGTTTTCTTATGTGTTTTTTTTTCTTTTCTTTGCAGCCTCTTCTGCTCTTTGCCCACTACTACCACCACCACCACCACCAAGTCTGTTTGTGCCATTAGGTAAGTGTGTTCTGTAACTGTTCACTAATTATACTGTATATGAAGAGCAATCTGCAAATCCTGTTTTTTCTGTTTTCTCTTTTGTCATTTCAGATTTAGGAGTTTGGGGCTCTTTGCTGCTGCTGGACAGCCAGATTCTCTGCCCACCTCGTGCTCCCATGGCCCCACCCACTGGAAGGATGAGAAGGGGCAGGGTGGCCAGGGGGGCCAGGGGGGCCAGGGGGGGCAGGGGGGGCAGGGGGGGCAGGGTGGGCAGATCATCTGGCTCTGGTGTGAGGGAGGCTCCAGCTGTATCCATGAGGGAGTCCACCATCCCCATCCCGGAGGAGGAAGCCGGGGGAGGTGTTAACACACCAAGTGGACAAGCTGGCTCTTCTGACAGTAGTCCTGGAGCGGGTCCGTCCACCAGAGTCAGCTTGTCCACATTACCCCGGCTTCCCCGTTTCACCCACAATCAGTGCTGTGCCCTGGTCCACGCCTATATGGCCAGATATCAGGCGATACATGGGACCAGGGCCGCGTCTTACTCAGTAACAGAGAAGAACAGATTGTGGGATGAAATCCGGGATGCTGTAAATGCACTGGGTGAAGCACCTCGCCACCGTGACAGTGTGCGGAAGAAGGTCAACGACATCTGTGGGTCCGTTCGGAAGAAGCTAATTGCATGGGCTGCGGAGGGTCTTTATGACCGTCAAGGTCGGCTGGATGAACGTGCACGAAGTTCTCTCTGGGATTATCAATTACCTTTCTTGAACATCATAGGACCCGATACCATCTTTCCCAGAGAGGACTTAGATTCGGATGCTTTGCACCGAGGTAGGATATTATCTTGGATGTCAATTGTGTGAGTTGTTTGGAAAAGATTAACTACTATCCTATGTGTGACATTAAGAGAATGTGATACTTGCCCTTCCAATTGTCCTTTTTTTGTTTTCCCCAACCTGCAATTTGTTCATCTGTAGCACGGATCTCAGCCCCTCCACAGCCCATGCAGCTTGGCGAACCAGACGGACTCACAGGTGTTGACATCAGTGCTGACCCTCCTCCTGGTAGGTCCAATATCATACTGTGCCAAACAATGTAGATGTTTTTTTTTTTCCAAGATAGCTCATATTGCTATGTCCTTTACAGAAGATCCGCAGCAGGGAACACACCCAGTGCAGCTAGGCCTGGAGGAAGGTGTTGGTATGTCTAGTCAAATAATGTTTTTTTGAATCTTATTAACCCCATTAACACACATGTTTTTTCTTAGGAAAGAGTGTTGCCTTTTAGATGTTTACCCTGCAAAACACAGTTGACAGCATTAATGGGTGCCGTCATTAGTAGGCAGACCAAGCCTTCTTAACCTTTGGGAGGGTTTAGCAAGTGTCCTATGAGCCCAGGAAAGCACTTTTGAATGTTTGGCCTCAATGCTTCATTCATGAAGCTAGGAGGGCAATCTGGCCATAATCATTACTGACTAAGGTTATGTACTAAACATGTTTTTTTTTTTTTGTTTTTAAAAGAACATCAGGCCCCTCTTGACGTTGCAGCTGGAGTTGGATCAGGAGCTGGCGACGATTCTGCATCCAGTGCTGTGGTATGTGATATAAGGGAACAAGGTGCACATGTAACATTTCAATGGTAGCATTGATTTTGGACTAGATGTGGCTTACATTGTGTGTGTTAAATTAGTGCTATGACATTCTGACGATGCACCAGCACAACAAGAGTTCTATCTTGAACATCAGGGAATTATGTTATAATTTGGTGTGCCACTAATGTTCCAAAAACATCCAGGATCTTTAAAGTCCGGCCCGTCTTTGATTTTCCAGGTCCAAATTCATGGGTATCATTTGGTTGGGTTGTCCTGTAGCCGATTGATGGCAAGATTTTAGACAACATACGTAGATGTATAAAGTCATTGGTGTAGTAACAGATTTACCAAAAGCATAAACAACCTACCACACCAGGGTTAATTGGGAACACCTTCATGTTGAATCTTTTTTGCCTTTGTCATATTAGTCACACCAATATAATATGTACCCATTATCAGAAGTGTTGCTAGCTTGGATAATCTTACAATGAACAAGTACTCATTAGAAGCACATCAAACTTTTCAACGTTCTGCTTGGGGTGTTAAGTTGTCAAACTAATCTGAAATATTTAGTCATGATGTTTGATAATGATTTGGTCTATTTCTTCTGCTTTCAGGTAGCCTTAGATGCAGAGGGATTGTCACCTACCCAACTTCGTCCATCTATGCTGGATGTAGCCGAGAGGCTGCTTGATGAGTATCAGGTCCAAAATGAGTTAAGGAGGCGTACTCAGCAATCTACTGAGGCAGTACGTCTGCTCGGGCTCATACAGGAATCTGTAGCAACAATGGTACAGGTTCACCAGGATATGTTACAGGTTCAACAGGATATGCGTAACAGCTTGGTAAGTTTAGCAGACCAGCATCAACGGGATCGGCAAAGTGTTGACACTCAGGTGCTGGCCACACGCCAATGCCTGTTTGGATCTGAAGATGCCCCATTGGCAGAGCCCTCCCAAACATCTCACTCACCTGCCACTGCAGGTTGTGGTAGTGGGAGGGTAATGCCAGTGTTGGCCACTTGTCAGGCAGCTGGGGATGGGACAATTCCTCCTGTAGCCACTCCTAGCACTTCACACTCCGTTCGGACTCCCACACCCCTCAATGAGCAATCCTCCTGCACAACCTCAATGCGCACTGGTTCCACAGTACCCCTTCCACCTGACTACATTCCCTCCACACCTTTATCACTTCACTCCTCCCCAGGCCGTTCTTCTTTTTTGTCACCAATGCGACATGTCGTTTGCCCCCGCACCGTGGACCACAACAAACAATCAACCACCACTCCCCACACATCTTCACAACCCTTGCACCACCAGCAGCATCAAATAGCCTTGGAGCAGCAACGATCCCATCTCATGGTAATGGCACACGTTGCCCAAATGCTTAGGCTGACCCCAGAGCAGATGACACTATTGGCCGAACATCTTCTGTCTGGGACATTTCCAACGTTCAACACCCTGCATCATCAGCAGCCTCAGACAGAAGATATGATCCTAATGGGCCACTTGAGCACAACTCTACAGTTAACCCCAGACCAGATGGAACTCTTGGCACACCATTTGATGGCAGGAAACTTAACAGTGCTCACCACACTGCTTCAGGCACGACCACCAACTTGATTTTTTGTTTTTTTGTTTAATTTGGTTTAGTTTTGTTAATGATTTACATTGGCCAATTTTTTGGGCCATTTTTTTTTTTAATTTGAGGGTGGCACAATATGATTTATTATAGTGCTTCTTTTGGGGATGAAATAAAATTTTATGCAAAATGATTAGTTTGTGTTTGCTCTTTGGTTTTTTAGGAGTGTTGGTGGCCAAGTAATGGCCCTGGTTAATGTAGGCATTTATACACACGTGCTTCTCTATCTCCAAACATATGATTTCATGTAAATTTAGATAACTCAATGTTCACATAACGACCCAAGAAAAGGTCTCCCTTCAAATGTAGCTTCAAAACAAGTCTCAAGGCTAACATAAACCAAAGCCAACATACTAACAATTACAGACCACACCACTCAAGTAAACAAATACAACACAAAAGACATTCGATGTGTACACCAAAAAGAAAACTTGGGTAATAAAATAAATGTTTTAATAACACATGTGGGTGTCTACCAACTGTAGCGTACAAAAAATATATTACAATATATAATAGAATGAACTAAATTGCCAATGTAACATTTGTGTTGCAAAGAGCAACATACTTAAATATAATTTAGATAAACATTTTAAACATTTTTTATGTTTTGACATCATTTTTTGGAAGGTTTTCACAAAAACAATTCTTTTTTGTAAACATTTGTGGTTTTGTCGGTTGCCATAAAAACAACAAGGCTTTTTTGTAAACATTTTTGGTTTAGTTTGTTACCAAAAACAACAAGGCTTTTTTGTAAACATTTGTGGTTTTGTCGGTTGCCATAAAAACAACAAGGCTTTTTTGTAAACATTTTTGGTTTTGTCGGTTGCCATAAAAACAACAAGGCTTTTTTGTAAACATTTTTGGTTTAGTTTGTTACCAAAAACAACAAGGCTTTTTTGTAAACATTTGTGGTTTTGTCGGTTGCCATAAAAACAACAAGGCTTTTTTGTAAACATTTGTGGTTTTGTCGGTTGCCATAAAAACAACAAGGCTTTTTTGTAAACATTTTTGGTTTAGTTTGTTACCAAAAACAACAAGGCTTTTTTGTAAACATTTGTGGTTTTGTCGGTTGCCATAAAAACAACAAGGCTTTTTTGTAAACATTTGTGGTTTTTTCCGTTGCCATAAAAACAACAAGGCTTTTTTGTAAACATTTGTGGTTTTGTCGGTTGCCATAAAAACAACAAGGCTTTTTTGTAAACATTTTTGGTTTAGTTTGTTACCAAAAACAACAAGGCTTTTTTGTAAACATTTGTGGTTTTGTCGGTTGCCATAAAAACAACAAGGCTTTTTTGTAAACATTTGTGGTTTTTTCCGTTGCCATAAAAACAACAAGGCTTTTTTGTAAACATTTGTGGTTTTGTCGGTTGCCATAAAAACAACAAGGCTTATTTGTAAACATTTTTGGTTTTGTCGGTTGCCATAAAAACAACAAGGCTTTTTTGTAAACATTTTTGGTTTAGTTTGTTACCAAAAACAACAAGGCTTTTTTGTAAACATTTGTGGTTTTGTCGGTTGCCATAAAAACAACAAGGCTTTTTTGTAAACATTTTTGGTTTAGTTTGTTACCAAAAACAACAAGGCTTTTTTGTAAACATTTGTGGTTTTGTCGGTTGCCATAAAAACAACAAGGCTTTTTTGTAAACATTTGTGGTTTTTTCCGTTGCCATAAAAACAACAAGGCTTATTTGTAAACATTTGTGGTTTTGTCGGTTGCCATAAAAACAACAAGGCTTATTTGTAAACATTTTTGGTTTTGTCGGTTGCCATAAAAACAACAAGGCTTTTTTGTAAACATTTTTGGTTTAGTTTGTTACCAAAAACAACAAGGCTTTTTTGTAAACATTTTTTTTTTTGGTTGCCAAAAACAAGGCTTTTTTTTTTTTTTTTTTTTGGGTCCCAAAAAAAGGGTTTTTTTTAAATTTTTATATTTTTTTTGGTTGCCAAAAACGATGGTTTTTTTAATTTTTTTTTTTTTTGGTCCCAAAAAAAAGGGTTTTTAATTTTTTAATTTTTTTGTTTCCCAAAAACGAGGGTTTTTTAATTTTTTTTTTTTTTTTTGGTCCCAAAAAAAAGGGTTTTTAATTTTTTAATTTTTTTGTTTCCCAAAAACGAGGGTTTTTTAATTTTTTTTTTTTTTTTTCGTCCCAAAAAAAAGGGTTTTTAATTTTTTAATTTTTTTGTTTCCCAAAAACGAGGGTTTTTTAATTTTTTTTTTTTTTTTGGTCCCAAAAAAAAGGGTTTTTAATTTTTTAATTTTTTTGTTTCCCAAAAACGAGGGTTTTTTAATTTTTTTTTTTTTTTTTGGTCCCAAAAAAAAGGGTTTTTAATTTTTTAATTTTTTTGTTTCCCAAAAACGAGGGTTTTTTAATTTTTTTTTTTTTTTGGTCCCAAAAAAAAGGGTTTTTAATTTTTAAATTTTTTTGTTTCCCAAAAACGAGGGTTTTTTAATTTTTTTTTTTTTTTTTTTGGTCCCAAAAAAAAGGGTTTTTAATTTTTTAATTTTTTTGTTTCCCAAAAACGAGGGTTTTTTAATTTTTTTTTTTTTTTGGTCCCAAAAAAAAGGGTTTTTAATTTTTTAATTTTTTTGTTTCCCAAAAACGAGGGTTTTTTAATTTTTTTTTTTTTTTTGGTCCCAAAAAAAAGGGTTTTTAATTTTTTAATTTTTTTGTTTCCCAAAAACGAGGGTTTTTTAATTTTTTTTTTTTTTTTGGTCCCAAAAAAAAGGGTTTTTAATTTTTTAATTTTTTTGTTTCCCAAAAACGAGGGTTTTTTAATTTTTTTTTTTTTTTTTTGGTCCCAAAAAAAAGGGTTTTTAATTTTTTAATTTTTTTGTTTCCCAAAAACGAGGGTTTTTTAATTTTTTTTTTTTTTGGGTCCCAAAAAAAAGGGTTTTTAATTTTTAAAGTTTTTTGTTATATTTTTTTTTCGAATGTCGAAATGTGACAGTTAAAAAACATTGTAAAATTAACCAAACAAATTAAAAAATAAAAACTATAATCTTTTTAAGGGGGAAACATTCCTGACAAATGGCTCCTGAGGGGCTGGATCGGCCCCATAAGTTTCTTCCAAAACCAAGATTCGGTCGATGCACCATGTTATGTATTCCAAAAGGACCTCATAGGTGAGGTGCGTGTGTCCTGGGTAGAAAAAGACATGACAATTAGTTTTATGCAAAATGATCCAAACAACGATTGTAATTAATGTGCCTCAACAAATATGCTTAGGAGTCTATTGGTTGGCTTTTATCAACACTCTGAAGCAAATATGCTAAATTGCTGGTGTAAACCTTAAACTCAAACTTTCACAGCAAATTGTTCAAAAGGTTACATAAGATGGCTTGGAATGTTAGTAGCAGTTTCACCAAAGCTAAGTAAAAGGCTTTTCTTCATGTCAACACAAGCAATCATTTAGAAGAATGTAAGGTGTTTTGGGTTCAATTGGTCAACACGATACATGTGCACACATTTATCTCTATCACCATTGGAGTTTGTGTAGCGTTCTCTCTCCCTCTTACTGTCTATAGATTGAACCTGACACATAGTAGAGACTTACCCTTTGGAATTCGGAGGGCCAGTTGTGGACGGAGCAGATGTGTCTGCTCCCCTGATCTCCTTTCCGCCATCCCAGCTGTGTTAAGAGAGAAGAAAAAGTTTATCAACAAATGGACTCACGCTAACTGTAGGTTAGGCAGTCATGAAAACGCTCTAACACCCACTCATTACCCCTCCACATTTCCCTGAAAGTGTTATTTAGACTTTGATATGGTGGTGATGCAGATTTGTACAGTGCAAGCGTCATTCTACTGGGTGAAGCTTGTAGCGTTAAGGATACGTACTCCCTGCTTTTGTGCTGATTGTGTTTTTCGGATGTTTTTGGTGCCTCAGCCCTGCCTGTTCTAAGTGTTGGAAACATATTTTGGGAGGGCTGTGGAAAACTAATCAGGTTAGACTTACACTCTCTAGGTTTTTGGGGACAAGATAAATAACAATCCTCCTTTTTACATGGCCCCTGTACACACCTCTAGGCACCTCCCTCCTGTTGGTTGACCCCACAGCAGGCAGCTTGCTATGGAGGCACATGAGATGAAGCCAAGCACCCTGTGCCTGTTCAGGCACCTAACTGTGAGCCAGCCTTGCCCCCCTCCCTTCCGATGGTCTCAATGATTAGGAGTGACAGCATCAGGAGGCAATATTGGCATGCTGTCACCTCAGTTAAGGAGGAGGGGGAGTCTGTTCCAGACAAGTATTAGTGCAAAAATGTGGACAGTAAAAAATGGTCCCAGTAAGTCTGAGGGGGAATATGCACACCTATCACTTGGAATACTAATGCATAGAATGCATTCACATAAAGAACCTGCTGCCTTTAGAGGAACTTGAAGCCTGAGCGGGGACATACACAGTTAGCATTTCTCCACTTACTAAGTAGACACATTCCTGGAAAAGCACACAACTTACCATCATCAGTTTTTTTTTGGGCCCCCGAAGTTGATGGCGTGGCTGGCTCGGGAGAAACTGCACAAAAAGAACACAAATTGTGAACTGGAATGTGGTACATTGCCGAGGAAGAGTATTTATGAAAGATTGACAAACACACATTTTCAGTGTTGACTAAATCAGGACATGATTAAATTACAATGTCCACAAAAAATTGACAAGTACAAAGCACACCATTTCCAATGTAGAGAAACTAACACCAATTTAGAATAGGGTGGCTTGAGATAACTTACAAAAGATAACATGTCCTGTAAAGCTCCCCAAAACCACCTTGCAAACATGAAGGTTAAGCAAGAGTGTTTCATGACCAACCTTCCTGTCACATATAGCAAAACTACACTTGCTTAGACTCCAACTTAGATTATCCTAGATACACATCATCCTAGCACACACAATTCATGTGAGAATCTAATTTTAGGTACTTACAGACTAGTTCAGGGGAGCCTGGAGTGGGGGAGGATGGGGGAGACCCTACATGGGGGGATGGTGTCCCTTCATGGGGGGATGGCGTCGTATCTCCTAGAAACACAAAGACACAAATACAATCCTTGAACCAAAGCTATTTGATAAAGGCACACAGAAAGTAGTTGGGAAACATTGAAGGTAGTAGTTACTTTGGACTGGGTAAGCAGCAGCCCCTCTTCCCCAGTCCTCCACAACTAACATCCTCAATGTCAGCTGCTACATAACCCCAATGGCAAAATATAGATATTACAGCCCTTAGATTTCCCAGGACACATTGAACACACAAACACATGTAGAATACTTACTTCCCATTTGAGGAGAGCCCAGGTCCTCATCCGCTTGAGACCAATTGGCCTCTTCTTGGGCACCAATGTGTTCCTGGCCCGGATCCAGGCGACTTGGCCCTGCCTGAGGCTCCTCTCTTGCTGAAGTTACATCAACCACAAAAGAAAACAAAACAAACAATCATTCCTCCAAGTTCGACCTAATACACAACACACCAGCACATCCACATTACTTACAGGGGGCCTTAGAAGGCTGAGCCGCAACATCCTGATCACTGGTTTCTAAAATAAAAGAAAAACATTATATATTATTTATGGACACAAATAGGCAGTAACCTCTCATCATGCTAGCACCATACTCAATGCCCCTACAATTCAGAACATAGAAGTGCACTTACACCAATGAGATGCATTGACCATGTTTTAAAACAGGAGGGCACCATGCAAATTAAGCGGGCGCCTAAGGCCTCGCACCTACAGGGGCCTTGCGGCCAGTGGCGGAGCACCAACATTTCGAAGGGCGCAGTCAGGGAAATCTCCCAAGTAAAAGATTGCTTTCAATCCTCGGATCAAAAAGTTGCAGCAGTGTGCTGCAGTCCCTTCACTGCGTCTGCCAGGTGTCTGTTGTCCGCTGACACTTACTCCTCCTTCTCTGCCTGGGGATTGGCCGTCTGATCATGTTATCCTAAGATGTGGAGGAATCGGTAGGTGTGTACCTGCACCAGTAGGAAGTGACTGGCCGGTCAACTCACTCTGCTATCATCATTTGTTGCTCTGGGAGGAGAGCTCCGCCCTGGACCCGGAACATACAGGTAACCAGGCCCAGACTTGATATTTTGCAGGCTGGTCATAGATTTGTTGTGTCCACTATGCAAAGGGGTTGAGTTGCCCAAGGGAAGTTGGAAGAGTCTGAAAATGGTTGGTGGAGGAGGAGGAGAAGAAGGCCCTGGGTGGCTGGGGGACAAGGAGAGGGCCCCTGGGTGTTTTCTAGAGGAGGAAAGATCCACAATGACGCCAGAGTCAATTGCCAAGGAAGAGAGTGGAGCTGAGCAAGTCCTGCCTATCTGACCTGAAAGCCAAACATGGTGTAGATGGAGCCCTTTGCCCTACACAATGACAGCACCAGAGGTGGAAGGTGAGTGGTAGCGGGTCTTTGACATTATAGAGCATATGGACTCTGTCCATTATTGGTAGTTTTGTTTGGAGTTGTCCTTTAGATGTTTAACTGTGTTGCTTTCGACCCGAGCTGTGAGGGACTGAGGTATGACAGCCCACTATGCTGAGACTTATAGTGCCCTAGAATGTTGAGGACTGAGGAATCCTTAGTCCCTAACAGAGGGCACTACAAGTCTTAGCATAGCAGGCAGTATTTCCTCATTCCCCTACAGAGAGGATTACAAGTCCAAGCAGGTAGCCTTCTGCAGTGGGACTTGTTGTGCCCTTGACTGTGGTGGACTGAGGAAGGGAAGTGTAAGAGGGTCTCTGTAAGCTCAGATGTATGGGGGAGCTTTGGGGAACACAGAGTTCCCTTTTACACCAGAGTCCCCAGCTTCCCCCCTCAAATAATGGTTCCCAAACTCTCCTTATATCAGAGTCTTCACACTTCCCTCTTACAGTGTAGTAAGTCTGGAGACTCCGATGTAAAGGGGGCTCTGTAAAATGTGATTAGAGATTAGAAATTTCTAACATTTTTATTTTCTACTTACGATCCACAATTTTCAGCTGCTCAAATGGCTCGCTGCCTCTGATTGCGTATTGGAGTGTGGCCGTCCTCCTCCTCCCCTTCTTCACCAAAAGCACAAGAGGGTGCCGTCCGTCCGCTTTGGCTAGAAGCAGAAGAAAAAAAAAAAACATAAAAAATACGAATGTACATAGTAGTATTAAAGGTTGTGAAGAGACACTTGATGGAGGTAGGAAAGGTAGGAGCGAGAGGGAGGGGGGGGGGTGTTGGTATTAGTGTTGTTGCATAGCTAAACACATGTCCACCTACCCAAAAAATTGTAACCTATCTGGTCACATGTAATGTATATTTTTACTTACCGGAGATTTGCTCCACAGCCTTTAGCAGGAGCCTGGGTGAGCGCCTTTTGGCATCACTCCAGGCCCGCTGCAGATCCACTATCTCAGGCAGAAACTGAAATCTCCGCTGCAGCCTCATCCGGAGACGACACATCATCTTGTGCTTTTGGTGAAGATGCGTATATACATTATCATACCCCCAGAGGAGGAGGAGCTGTGGAAAGAGCAGTGTATGTTTGAGTCCAAGTATGTCCAAAATAGTACAGTCTTCAAATAACATGCTAGGTCGTCTTTGAGATATTGTAGAACAAAGAATTCCATTTCTGGTGATACATATACATCGATGTCCAAATCTACCTCCATGACATAGGTTGCCCCACACTGGTGATTTCCTCTACATGATATAGCCATTTTCTCAATTGGCCTTTCATGACACACCCAGGGCCGCCATCAGGGGGGGACAGGCAGTCACTGTATTTACAACCTTATTGCTGTCCATTTAGCAGGGTGCAAGTAACTTTACACACATGTAGCATAGGTATCAACTTTTGTCACCATGTTAAAAGGACAGCAGTATGGGTAGCATTACAGTGACTGTTATTAGTCCAGGCTCACTAAACTAGCCAATGCTTGGAAAAGCAAGCCATGCAGATTGCTTTTCAGGTCCCTTTTAACACGAGCTGTCTGATTGGGTGTGGCTGTTAATTTTTGACGCAGACCTGATAAGCCCCTCAATTCTCCTTTATGGAGTGTTATATGTAAATGGGATTGCTTCATTTGAGATGCAGATTTAAACTGTGTATGGCCAGGCTGAAGGTACCCAAGTTGATTGGTCGATCACCTGGAGGACAACGTACAACCAGTCTGTCAGATTTTACACACACTTATCGCTAGCATCTCTTGTAGCCACTAGCAATAATCACTGTGTTTTCCTGGCAGGGGCAGCACCAGGAGAACACAATGGCTCCGCAGGAGGGTTTCCCCTGTCTGTGTTGATGGTGGAATCAAGGCAAAATGTTTTTCCTGCAAGCCACGGGACAAACAAAGATAGTTTTTTAATGAATCCATGATTTTGCCAAAATGGAAAAAAAAAGATGTTTGCTTTGTATATTCTTAAGTTTGCTACATAACTAGAACATGTAACAGTGTTATATCATTGCAGGAGATTTCCCTTCACTTCCTGTCTTGGTGTCACCAGGACAGGAAGTGAGGGAATCTCCCGTGGGGATATAGCCAGCAATTCTTTCCTTTTATATATACTATGGACATTATAAGGCAACAATTGCAAGCTATTTCCCCACAGTGATATTCCCCTCACTTCCTGTCTTGGTGACACTAAGACAGGAAGTGAGGGAAAATCTCATGCAATGATATCACCCTACTAGAAATTGTAGTTCCGTCTAAAAAGTATACATAAAGTAAGCACTTGGTTTCCAAAGTGGCAAAATTATGGAGGAGTTAAAACCCCATAGTGTGATCGGGTAATCTGACGGTGTGTTCCTACACTCCTCAATGTGTCTGTTCATTAAGCTGTGCTGAATTATCCTTGATTCACAATTCCTGCAAGAGTTGCACATGGTATGTGGGAGATGCAAATTTAAGGTGGCATAATTATCCACACAATCACACATAATCCTTTTTAAAGGTCCCCAGCAGAATTTGATGGCATAGTGGTTCACAGCAGTGCCATCAGATTCCAGTTAGATCTGTAAATTAACAAAGCAATGTGATCTGGGGGTGTATTTAACTTGCAATGGACACCCCCATTCATTATCATATGGCAGTGTGAGATGGGTGTGTTGGGAATGTGATCCATTGAGACAAGTGATTATACACTCATGTGTTTCTTTTAGAGGTGATTTGTTCAAGGCAATCCTTTGAAGACATGACCATTCCAGATTTTTGTGATCACTGATTCCATCTCAGGTGAACCAATTAGCTGCTGTGTGATCCAGCTTATGATGGTAAGAGTGTCAGACAAGACAAACGGGGCCGAGCTTGCAGTGTGTATGGATGTATGTAAGGCAATAATTTTTGGCATTATGCATTTAGGGAATATAATGTTTCTAATCTTGCATATATGAAAAGGGTCAATACATTTGTCTTTATCTAGATAGATTCCAAAGCGTCAGAGCAATCTGTCACAGATAATTGGGTTTCATTTTGTGTAAAAGTTGAAACGAATCAAATCTATCTATATACAGGCATAGCCCACTTTAAGTACACAATGGGACCAGGGCATGTATGGAAACTGAAAATGTACTTAAAGTGAAGCAATCCCTTTTTTCTTTTCTCGATGCATGAAAATACACCAGCTCCATTGTAAATTTTGGCCACATTGACATAGCCTTACTCCGAAACTATGTGGGAGCATGTTAAGGGGATCCAGGACTATGACATGATAGATTACCTAGGCAAGCTGGCCAGCCACAAAATGGATATGGTGTAGTCCTGGGTACCTGGGTACCCTGTCGTTGCTCCCTAAGTTTGTTATCCCTGTCACTTATGGTTTGTGAGCAGTGTCATGGCAAGCTGAACAAGCTGTGTCCTTACTCACGATTGTATATAAAGTGAGTGTACTTAAAGCAGGGTATGCCTATCTATATCTATATAGAAAGTTCAGAGATGTGAACCTGTTCCCTATTATATACACTAATATATGGTATATAACATATTCTATAATGTATCTAATGTATATATATTGTATATAATATATACATAGTATATATATTGTCTAATATATATATTTTGTATAATATATATTTTTTAGATACACATACATACATATATATATATACATATATATATATACATATACATATATATATATACATATATATATATATATATATATATATATATATATATATACATATATATATATATATATATATATATATATATATATATATACATATATATATATATATATATATATACATACATATATATATACATACATATAATATATATATATATATATATACACACATATAATATATATATATATATATATATATATACACACATATAATATATATATATATATATACACACATATAATATATATATATATATACACACACATATAATATATATATATATATATATATATATATATATGTATATATATGTATATATATATATATATATATATATATATATATACATATAATATATATATATATATATATATATATACATATATATATATATATATATATATATATATATATATATATATATATATACATATAATATATATATATATATATATATATATACATATATATATATACACACACATACACATACACATATATATATATATATATATATATATATATATATATATATATATATATATATATATAGGGAACAGGTTCACATCTAGGAAGTTTCTATAACAGGAAGCTTCTAGATCACGTCTAATAGGCAGAAAGTGCATGCGCAGATCAGCAGACCAAAAGTTTCTTGCACACCCGCTAGATAAGCGACCCACCCAGCCACCATCCCCCATCCCGCACCCTGCACATTCACACCCCCTCCTTACCTTACACACAAATGCCACTATTTCGGCTGTAAACAGTGCAGGAGCCATGATGCACACTTACGACAGGGCCTGGACAATTTCCGGAAACGTGTGCACGCACCAAAAGTTTCGTTTCCGGTTTCATGTATAAATGTGAGAACGCGGTTTTGTATATTCGCGAATTCGCGAATAGTGAACATACACAACCATTAAGCAGATTTAACTTAGAAAAAGAAATACAAATACATACATTTGTGGACACCAGAAAACTTTATTTAGACACATGAAGACATTTTAAAAAAAAAATTGGAAACATGCTGTTTATTACATTTGTATTTTTCAAACCAAAACAACCTTTGTACAACATTTAGACCATATACATCGACAAAGAGCCCATAATCAACAGATGCATGTGCAGATTGACAGAATTATGTTAACAGCAATAAATACTTACAGAGAGTCAACACACAACACAGCCAAATCTCACCTCCATAAATAACAAAGGGCCAAAAATGTTACCCATAAAACATGTGACACACAAATATATTGGACCTCTTCGTAGGTCAAATCTTTCCTGATGTCTGAGTGAGCTATATATAATCCAAGCAAACACACCCAGAATGGTAACGCCCAGTCCAAAAATTAACTGTGTGTATCCTGTGTGTTTTGGAGCATGCTCAGTTGCCAAAACAAGGGAAATAGAAATGAGGAATAGAAATGTATGTAGGTGTGTATAGTATATGTGAATAGAAAAAATTCTCTCTTGAAGTTTGCTAGTCATTATTTAGAATGTTTAGATACAGGAATACATACATATATATACAATTACGTGAGAGAGAGAGAAATATATATTTAGGGAAACAATTGAAACACACCTTTTGGGATTTGAGAAGTGAGATTGTGACGATTGAACAGATATGTAAGCCAACAATCTGACTCATCACTCATGAACATCCCTAAATTTGGCGTGGCAATTATATCAGGCGTTCTTATGTGCATTTTGGCTGGCGTTTTCACAGGCGTTTTGACATGCATTTTTTGGGCAGGCATTGTTATATGAAATCACCTACAAAAGCCCCAAAAACAGACCACAAACACGTACATGTGAACGTAGCCCGTTTGGGGGCGTTTGAGGGGGATTTGTCCAGCTCAAGGATCAGCTCCCAAAACAGGCAAAAAATCCAATCCTATTCAGTTCAATGGCCCCTGTTCCCATGTGAGCATTTTGACGGCATGAGGAAAACACCCAACGCTCACTGAGAAATAGCACAATGATTAGGGAGTCTGCCTTCCTGCTGTAGGTTTGTAAGTTCGAATCCGGAAGGTGCCCTCTGTATGGGCAACACTTGGATATCTCCAATCCTCCAAATGTTGACATCATTAATTTTCTTCATGTTTGAAAAAGGCATGTGTATCAGCAAACTTTTAATCTAAAGACATGAACAAAATACAAAAGATGCCCCATAAAGTCAATATGTAGCAATATTGTGAGCTAAAGCTCTATTTGTTTGTTGGGCATACTTTGTTAATTAGCCAAGTATAAGGGATATATATATATATATACCTTCAGTTAAATGTGTAGTAAAATGGTAACACTTGGCCATACCCATATGGAAGAAAAGGTAGTATTTGCAATATATTTCTAAAAACATTCTTTGGAAACACATAAAATATTGTCAAAATTGTGACATTTCCTTGATATGTGTGAAATGCTAATAATCTTTCTTTGAAATATGTTTTACATCTATTTTTTTTCTATCTGACGACCAATTCCCCAATGTAATATTTTGTGGGTTTTTTCAGAGAATGTGGAGGTTCTATATAAACACTGTAGATTTGACTGCTATGATTTCGGAGTTAGCAGGAAAGGTGTATGGAATGTGATGGTGTTTACTAAAGGATCCCTTGTTGGAAGTGTGCATGTTTTTCCAATTCCGCCGGTTTTTGCCATTTTCTATGGGCGAGACAGCGGATTTGCAAGCGGTATTCAAAAAAAAATTGACCCAAAATCGCGCTGGCGAAATTTTTTGAGCCAATTTGGCGTTGCGCATACGCACATTCGCGAGTTCGCAGCTCGCGGCTGGAGGAGCTGTTTAACCTTTCCACACTTTCGCAGATATCTCTCTTTCTAAGTCAGTTTTTGAGATTTTTTAAACGCAAGTCATCTCCAAATTGACTTCCACACCTTCCACAGTGATTTGGGATTTTTGGGGGTACAGGGGAAAATTTGGCTAAACTTTAGTCGAGCTTTTAGCTGGCGTGGTTTTAAGTCGCGCTCTGACCATATTGCATCTTAATGAATCTCACACTAGGCGCTATTTTCCGCCCGCCGTTCTTTGAATGCCAATTTCAGACTTAAATAATCGCCGCTTCGCAAAATCACGCCGAAACGCCAATTCGCCGTACTATGAATCAGGCCCACAGTGACACAATTATTTGGAAAGCATAATATCATTACTGCAATGCCATAGATATGCAAAAAATGAAATTAGCTTGTTGATCAGTCAATCCAATCTGTTGCATAAAAGCATCACAGCAATGATAAATGGGAGGATTGTGTGCCGTAGCAGGTATTAGTGGCAGTAAATATTAAAGACCAGAGAAACTAATAAAAAAGTAAACCCTAATGGCAAAGAAGCTTGAAATTTGAAATCTTTCATCCTGAACATACAGAGAGGCTTCCATGAGTATAAAGATTTATAAATATTTACCAGGGATAGGAAAAGGAGAGATTATTTTCACTGGGAGCTTCTAGGTAATGCGTTTTGCACAATGTGACTCAAGATAGGTTTTGAATCAAAGCTGCAGTAAGTTATTCTGAGAATGCATAAAAAATATTTTGTAGATGTACTGGGTCGGTGTCAAATAATATATAGTCAGTAGTAAATATGTAATGTACTTTATGCTTGTTGTCGCCAAGTATAATGGCTTGGTTCAAGGGAGGACTTCAAATGTCTTGATAAAATACCTGCACCTATTCCTGGGAATACAGAGAGAATAATATAAGGAAAAAATTGTTCTATATTGTACTATTTATATAACAATAGAATTGTTGTTTTAATCTTATTTTTAAAACTTTAAAGTTAATAGATGTACTATATGAACTGATATGCATATTTCATGTTGCAGTTTCTAATTCCAATTCTAATTATTGTACCTTGTTAGGTATTCCCATGTCCATAAAATGGACACCTCCAGGCGCTTATTTGCCATCTTATTTTACCCTTAGAATATTTTAGGTTATCAAATCAACAGTACACTTTCTTCTTTGAAGACTTACCTGTTAATAACATTTACGTTTTCTCTTGTCAAATGCAATGATTGGCCTCAGTGGCCAATAGAAATGTGTGAAGTTGAAAATGGGAACAGTTTGTGATTAGAAAGCTATGTAGATGATCATTTCAGAAAAAAGCAGGTCAGTGACCGGACCATGTACCTTTAGATACCTGTTTTATGGAGTTGGGAGCAGTTGACAAAGTAATTACATTATGCTGTTGGACATCGCCACCTCCTTGGACAAAGAACTCTATCATTTGACCACCTTTTCAATGAGGGTCCCCTGTAATGTGTTTGATTATTCTGTCAAATGGTTTCTCTTCAGTTTTGTGT
Organism: Pelophylax lessonae; assembly: GCF_965119305.1. Lineage (NCBI taxonomy): Eukaryota > Metazoa > Chordata > Amphibia > Anura > Ranidae > Pelophylax > Pelophylax lessonae. Next base: position 208,587,735 of record NC_138768.1, read on the forward strand.
AGATGTACTCTTCTCTTTTCCCAGTCCTTAGGATGAACAGAAAACAGAATAAACAAAATTATAATTTATAAGCTTTCTTTAAAGTACCTGGACTCTATGTTCCATTTCAGAGTAGTATATTGAGTTTATGTAAGCCTTCTTTGCATATGTATCTATGTACTAGACACTGTCTATAGATAGGCTGTGGTGGTCTACATTTCCTACATGTTTTTTTTACATATCTCATGTACTTCCTACCAGAGCCCTCACTGATAACAACATCTAAAAGGCAAGGCTTATTTAAACCACCTACTGCCATATTTATAATCAATAAAAGACTCATAATGACCTTGATCTGAAATGGAACCGTGATCTGAAATTGAACCGGAAGTGCTGAGAGCTCATTACTTGAGTAAGAGTTACAAGAAACTGGTGGGTAATTCAACCAATCAGTGTTCTGCATTTAGAAAACATTATTTAGTTGTATTCTTTAATAACTGCTGTAATTTAAAAGATGATTAGATTTAAAATCATTATAATGATGTTGTTTTACACAGAGCTGTCCTTAGCTTTATGCAACCATATGGAAGCCATTCTTTGAGGTTCATCCAGGCTTAGATGAAAGACATAGCTTTTATTCTAGAAAAAATTCAGTATAAATCTCCTAGCGTTTAAAGCACAACTCTAACTTAACAAAAAGTGTAGTTGGGCTTTAAGTGAAGATAAGCAAACAGAATTTTCCTTCAAACGTGGTTGGGTATTTTAAAGCAGAACTAAAGTCTGCAATACTTGCCTTGGCATCTCCCCAGCTTCTTCCTAGCACTAGTCTTTGTGCATTTAGGTTAGCTGGCATGGACATCATCTCAGTCATCCCAGCGTAAGTTACAGTGTGCGAATGTGCAACTCATGGTACACAGACTACAAGCAGGCAGGTAGGTTTATTTTATTGTATGCATCTTCTACAATAAAAAAGCCTATGTGCTCACATTTTCTTTTTTTTTATTTTAGACTTTAGTTCTGCTATGTAAACATGGGCCATAATGGAAATTGCTCCTTTTTGTAAATCAGCTCCATTGGTTCTTGTGAAATCTGCTACACGGTGGAGGTGAAACTTTCTTGTTACCTGCTACACATCCATCTATGATGATACAGGTGAAAAAAAAAAAAGAGAACAGTGGTCCCAGAGGTGCTTTGGTCTGTCTAACATATCACCAGTTTCTTAAGTGTAAGTAAACCCTAACAATGAAGTTCTTGTATTTGCTCCCTTTTAGTCTGTTAAATATACTATTGAACCTTCTTTGGTATGTCTATTAAGTACCTCTTGATTATCATTATACAGGATTTATATAGCACCAACAGTTTGTGCAGCAATTTACAACAACATTAGGGCAAACAGTACACTTACAATACAATTCAACACAGGAGGACCCTTCTCGTTAGAGCTTACAATCTAGAAGGGTCAAGTGATACAAAAGGTAATAACTGTGGGGGATGATCTGATGAAGAAAATTAAAGTAGAGTTGTTAGGTGGTGGCAGGATAGGCTTCTCGGAAGAGAAAAATGTTCAGGGATTGCCTAAAAGTGGATAGAGTTGGAGATAGTCAGACAAATTGGGCTAGAAAATTCCAAAGAATGGGAGAGGCTCAGGAGTATAGACGGCCTGATGGTTGAGTTGACTGTAAGTTCGACTTGAACATCTGGTGTTCGTGTGTTCACCAAACACACGAACACCCGGGGCACTCAGCTGGAAGTTCACCGCGATTGCAGTGCATTAAGTTGTTGTGATTGGCCAAAGCATGCACCTGACCTGTATGTTTTGGCCAATCACAGCACAATGTCCTGTCAGAGCCATGATTGGCCAAAGGCTGCGTGCCTTTAGCCAATCATGGCTCAGGGGCTAAGTCCACATCCCACACTATATAAGGCTGCTGCCTACATGACAGCCATGTATAATGTATGGCAATTGAGATTAGACAGGTAGTTAGTGGATGTGTGTTGAGTTAGTTTAGTGCAGTCAGTGTAGTGTACAGGCATACCTCACTTTTAAAATGTTTAGATATGTTGTAGTCCTGGGTCCCCTCTCGGCGATTCCCAAGTTTTGTGTCCCTGTCACTTATAGTTCGTGTGCAGAGCCATTCCAAGCTAACCAAGATTTCCCATAGATGCCAATGTTAAAGACAGGGAGCAGTGCCATGCCAAGCTGACCAATATTTCACATAGATTCCAATGAGCACTGAAAGCTGAAAAATGGTCTAGGCAGGAAGGGGGTAAAAGTGCTCTGTATTTAAGTGGTTAAGGGGAACCCTATGACAGAATAAAAAAAAAAAAAACACCCTTTGGATCTGGTATAGGTTTTAAAGGGAACTCCACACCAAAATTTATAAAAAAAAAAACGTCATGGAGTCCCCCCCAAAATCCATACCAGGTCCTTTGGGTCTGGTACAGATTTTAACCGGTTGCCGACTGCGCACAGTATATTTACTGCGGCAGTCAGCCCCGGCCCGGCAGAGAGACGTAGATCTACGTCGCTCGCCTGTCACTGGGATTGGAGCCAATAGCGGGCGAGCGCGCCCCCGCTGAGGCGCGCGCCCGCCTCGGCTCATTCAGGGAGGAGTGCGGGCGTGTGACCGGCGGATCCGATGTCTGCCGGTCACTCGCCGATCGTCGGTACAGCGGGAGAAAGGCAGAGCGGGGTATGTAAACAAGCCGCCTGTCATTCTCCCCTGTGTAAAAATGAAGATCAGACGGTTCTGATCTTTGATCTTCGTTGATCTTTGTTTTTACACCAGTAGCCATGTCCCACTACAGTTAGAATCACGCCCCTAGGACACACTTAACCCCTCCCTGTCCAATACAGTTAACCCCTTCCCTGCCAGTGTCATTTTTGCAGTAACAGTGCATATGTATAGCACTGATTACTGCAGTAATGTCACTGGTACCCCCAAAAGTGTCAAAAATGTCAGTTAAGGGTCCGATCTGTCTGCTGCAATGTCGCAGTACCGCAAAAAAAAAATCGCAGATCGTCACCATTACTCGTTAAAAAAAAAACCACCAAAAATGACAAAAATCTTTCCCTTTGTTAGTAAACGCGATAACTTTTGCGCAAACCAATCAAAATACGCTTTTTGCAAATTTTTTACCAAACATATGTAGCATAAAACAATTTGGCCGAAAATGTTAAAAAATTTAGATTTTTACATTTTTTGGGGGGGAATTTCATATAAAAAAAGTGAAAAATATTGTTATTTTTGCAAAATTTACGCTCTTTTATGTTTATAGCGCATGATCAAAAAATCGCACAGGTGATCAAATACCACCAAAAGAAAGCTCTGTTTGTGGGAAAAAAAGGACGTGAAATTCGTTTAGGTACAGCGTCGCACGACCGCGCAATTGTCCGTTAAAGTCACGCAGTAAAAAATTGCAAAAAACCCCCTGGTCAGGAAGGGGGTAAAATCTTCCGGGGCTTAAGTGGTTAAGGGGAATTCCACGTCAAAATAAAAAAAAAAAAAACGGTGTGGGGTCCCCCCAAAATCCATACCAGACCCTTATCTGAGCATGGAGCCTGGCAGGCAAGGATAGGGGTGGGATGAACGAGTGCCCCCCCTCCTGAACCCTACCAGGCCACTTGCCCTCAACATGGGGAGGGTGCTTTAGGGTCAATCACGACGCCCGCCGACCCATAAAATAGAAAAAAATTCAAAAATGTTTCACCTGTTTTGAGGCATCCCGCCATATGCTGTTCTTCAGCTTTGACAGCTGTTTTATAGGCAAGGGCGGGGCCACCCGGTTACGTCACCCAGTGGCACCACCCCCTTATGATGTCAGATGTCACATGACGTTATGTGACGTCAGAAGGGGGAATTGCCTCTGGGGGACATAACCGGGTGGCCCCGTCTCTTGCCTATAAAACAGCTGTCAAAGCTGAAGCGCGGCATACGGCAGGTAGCCTCAGAAGAGGCAAAGCATTTTTGAAATTTTTGAAATTTTTCAGTTCGGTGGGTGTCGTGATTGATGATGGATATACATCAAGGGACACTTTTTTTTTTTCTTTTTAGTAAAGGACTAGACAAAAACTGTGTTCTGTGTTTTTTTTCTTTTTTACACTTTTTTGGTAAATAGGTAGGGGTACAATGTACCCCAAACCTATTCACATAGGGGGGTGGGATGTGGGGGCCCCCTTGTTCAAAGGGGCTTGAAGATTCCAATAAGCCCCCCACCCACAGACCCCCCCACAACCACAGCCCAGAGTTGTCGGGAATAGGCCCTGGCTGCATGCTCGGATAAGGGTCTGGTATGGATTTTGAGGGGCCCCCACACCGTTTTTTTTTTTTTTTTTTTAATTTTGGCGTGGAGTTGCCCTTAAAATCTGTACCAGCTTCCGGTTCCGGCGCCTGATGAGCTAGATGTGTCGGCGGCGGCTCCCGGCAATTCTGCCTATAAAACCTGCATAGCTCACCCCTGCTGGAGGCGGATCAACTCCCCGGTGCTCCCCACACTCTCCAGCTACCCCCCCAGGATAGACCGGTATGTCACTCACAGCACCCTGCCGGCCAGGGACCCCCGCACAGCCACTTCCTTTTCAGCGGTTTAGGCAGCTAACATGGCTGATGCTGCCCCTCCCCCCGCAGCTAGCCTGGCGGAGCCAGGGACATCGCCTCTCCTTACCTCGGCAATACACCGGCATAGCCCAGGCAGTGGCAGCTCTGTTGTCCCCCACCATCACATCTGCTGTGGACCGGGCTGTCACGGCAGGGATTGAGCAGCTCTGGAAGGAGATGGGAGAGCACTCCAAGAGGCTCGCTTGTCTGAGGTGGAGGAAAAAGTTCAGGCCAACTTAGCAAATGATCAGCGCTGTTCTCAGACCTAGAATTATATCTTAGAGAAGTTAGAAGATCTGGAAAACCGTTCCGCTGGAACAATCTCCGTTTTATAGGAGTTCCAGAATCTGTCACAAATGATGCTCTGGAGGAATATTGCTCCTCTAAAATCCCCAGGGCCTTGGGGATATCGTCTACATGCACAGTAGAGAGGGCACATCGCTTGGGACCCCCATCCAATGACCGGCGCTCACCGCGCCCGATGAACGCTCAATTCCTCAACTATGCTGACAGGGTGGCTGGGCCTAAATCCTTTCGTAACGCTAAGTCCCTGCAATTGGATGGCCACAAAATCCTACTGTTTGCGGACTACTCCCAGGAGGTCGCAAGACGACGAAAAGCTTTCCAACCGCTCTGAGCCGCACTCTTCCAGAAAGGTATAAAATTTACGCTGGCCTATCTGGCCATTTTACACTTTACAACACCAGCGGGAGAAGCCAAAACTTTTTCACACCCGGATGAAGCTTCTAATTATTTACAGGCATATATGCAAATTTCTATGGAGACCCAGGCATCACCTTCACCCTCCTGCTCCCAGGGAGTTAGAGACCAACGCAGTCCCAGGAAGGACCCCTCCAAACGGCCCCGCTATTCTTATAAAACCTACAAGTAACCGCGATTGCTCTTCTACCTGGAACTCCCTTCTTTGTGAGTTATGTCCCCCCACGGGGTGACACTACCCACTTATACCGTGAGGTTTAAGCAGATTCTCTAGGATCATAGCCATTTGTTCAGTGCATTTTGTTGTTATCAGTCTTTATTTGTGTGATGCTCTCCTCCCACATATACCCTATACAGTGTACTGGTTTGCTCCCCCACTTATGTTCTCTCATTTCTTTTATTGTTCACCCTCACAGCCTTACCGGAGTTGCACAGACAGACTCATCATATTCCAATACTCAGAGGAAATCTTCGTCTCGCTGGCTTTTATTCGCCTCCTGCATCTGCTCACCCAGGAGAGGGTGGATGATGGTTGATCTTTATCTTTAGATCTTTCCTGATGCCGTCCAGGGTGTGGCCACACCTGCTACTCTGGTAACGCCGTAGGGTTAGGAAGTTCCCCATTGGGAAAAAAGTGAAGTTCACACTCATGATGGTATGTGTTCTTTTTGTTCTTTTACTAGTTATTGTTTATTTTGTATCTGCTCCTGTAGCCCCCTTTTCCCCCCACACTGGGAATACCTGCTCGCCCCTTTTGCTTACGGAAACAGTCCATTTCCTATCATGATATCTTCTAGGCCCATCACACAGGCAATTACCGCTCTGCATTTCCTCTGACCCATATAAAATATTTTTCACTTACACCAACCCCACAGATCCCCCATAGTATGAAAATCCTATCCTGGAACTTCAAGGGCTTGCATTCCCCCCATAAAAGGATGGCCGGCCTAAGACATCAAAAAAGAACTTAAGGCGGACGTTGCTTTACTCCAGGAGACGCACCTTACAGCTACTGACTTCTCGCGAATGCGCAAATTGTGGGTGGGCCAGATATTCGGCTCACCTTCAGTGAAACAGAAGGCAGGGGTCCTGGTACTGATCAACAAGAATCTTCCCTATGAAGTGTTATTAGAAGACTCAGACTCCCTAGGGTATTTGTCCATACTCAAGGTTAAGGTCCACTCTAGTGATCCCCAATGTTTACGCCCCCAACTCACCCCCTAAATCCTATTTTACTGATCTTTCCTCCAAATTAGCCCCTTATGTCCACTTCCCCCTTCTGCTGGGAGGTGACTTCAACTTAGTAATGCATCCCACGGAGGACAAATCCAGGGATACCCACTCTAGATCACAATCCCACCTCACCTCTACGCCCAGGGGAGGACTGGGCCAGGGTGTAGGGGGGCAATTGCCCCCTGGGCCGCTCTCAAGTCCCAGCTTCTGCCAAAGACATGCCTAAAGGATTCCTTGTGAAAAGAAGTAAAAAGTCCCTGCTGCTGACCTACTGAGTGCAGGATGAAGACAAGGACAGAGCGCAGGCTGGAGACTCTCCTCCCCCGGCCAGCCCCAACCTAACTTCCCCATCTCCCCCCCCCAACCGCCCCTTGCTGGCCAGGTCGGGAATCCAGATTTGTTCGGTGAGTAGCCAGTAGTTGAAGTGGAGCTTCAGCCTGGAATGGGGGTTAGGAGGAGGCCAGGAAAAGGGAGAGTGGGAGGGGGCTGAGTTGCTGCACCATGGGCCTCTGGTTTGTACATGCCCCCTGGGCCAAAAGTTGCCAGTCAGCCCCTGTCTACGCCCCTCTCTGACTTTGCGACTTCCTTACATCTCACTGACGCTTGGAGACTCTCACACCCCCTTGACAGGGATTTCACCTTTTTCTCTCCTCCCCACAACAGTCTGCTCCGCATAGATTATTTCTTGTGTAACCACGCATTTCTGAAAACCACCTCAGACCCCTCTATTGAGCAAATAGCGATTTCAGATCATGCCCCAATTTCTATCTCCATTATAGATCCTAACATGTCCCCCTCCCCCCCTATCTGGCTCTTCCCGTCCTACCTTTCCAACAATGGAGATCTCCAAGCACTGCTAGACACCACCTGGTCTTCTTTTCTTAAAGACAATGAACCCCACGCTGAAGATCCTCTTCTCCTTTGGGAAACAGGAAAGGCAGTTGTCGGGGGCAGGATAATCGCCTTCGCCTCAGCCCACAAGAAGGCTGGCAATGCCAATTTCCAACAGGCTAGCAGGACCTTGCGCACGGTGCAGCTCCGTTTAGCACAAGACAACTCACGCCCTAATCGCCAGGCCTGGAAGGAGGCGAAATCCAAGTTTGATCTCTGGGCTGAGGCCAGGGAGAGCTTCTACCGCTCTCTTCTTGACCTCCGCCTCCACAAGTTTGGCAATAAATCAGGGAAACGACTTGCCCACCTCTGTACGGGGCCTCGCTCACCGACACATATCGCCTCCATTAAGAAACCGTCTGGGGGCTCCAGCATGATCCCCAAAGAAATTGATTCGGTAATCAAGGACTTCTTTGCTTCCCTGTATGGTCCGGATCACATCTCACCAACCACCACCAAGGCCTTCCTGGACAAAGTCCACATCCCCACGTTGAACCCTTCCGATCTTTCCAAACTCAACGCTCCCATCACTCTAGATGAGGTCCGGGAGATTATCTCTTCTTTAACGCCAGGGAAAGCCCTATTAAATCTTGACACAAAAATTCTCTCCAAATTAATTGCTAATAGACTAGCAGACATAATGCCATCGCTTATCCTCCCCACTCAATCCGGATTTACCAAGGGCCGCTCGGCCACTTCTAATATCCGGAAGGTCTTGGCGGTCCTCAACAAAGCTCACCTAGACCCTCTCAACTATATGGCCATTATTACTTTAGATGCAGAGAAGGCCTTTGACAACGTCGACTTCTCTTGGCTACAATTGGTCCTTGAGCGGTTCGGATTTTGTGGCTCTTTTCTGCATGTAATCTCAACTATGTATTCCGCTCCCTGTGCCAATATAGTCGCTTGCGTTCAGGTCTCAGAGTCCTTCCCCCTCTACAAAGGCACCAGGCAAGGTTGTCCACTTTCCCCGCTCTTATTCAATCTTGCTATAGAACCCCTTTCCTGCTATCTTTCTGCTCACCTCTGTCTCCATGGTATACATATAGGCAAACAAGAAATTTGTACGGCACTCTTTGCGGACGACATTTTAATCTTCACATCGAATCCCTCCTCAGATATACACCTTATCCATGAAATCTTCACTGACTTCAGAGCTTGTTCAGGACTTAAAATAAACTTCGCTAAAAGTGAGATCCTCCCCCTTTCCCACTCTAAAATTCCCCTGTGGTCGGCCCACTCTGCGTTTTCTCCATAGCGAAATCCCACATCAAATATTTTGGCATAAAAATAGGCAGAGTTCCATCTTCCATCTACACCCTAAACTTTCCTCCTGTTGTCGAGGCTATCACAAAACAGCTGGAATCTTGGACGAATTTTCCTCTCTCCCTCCTGGGCAGGTACCATCTATTTAAAATGGTTAGCTATCCCAAATTACTCTATCCTATGCAAACCATCCCTCTCCTCCTTAAACATAAAGATATCCAGTCTATTTATAGAGCTCTCACTCAATTTGTTTGGCATGGAAAACACCCATACACATCGCTGAAAAAACTTCAGATGCCTAGGCGGGAGGGAGGCACCAACATCCCAGATATTAGACTGTATAACCTGTCTTGTCTTTTGAGGGTGGACATTGATTGGATCTCGGGGGCATTCAGGTTTTCAAACAATGAAATCAAGTCCCAAATGGTCGAACCCTTTCATCTGGGGGCACTACTTCATTGTCCCTTATACAAACTACCAGTCAACATTAAGAACAACATTCTTCTGAGAGACACTATCATATCTTGGAGAGAAATCAACAGGAAATTGAAGCTATCTCCCTACTTCTCAAAGTACCTACTCATTATGGGGCACCCCTTATTCTTTCAAACAAGACAATATATAGCCTTCTCCCATTGGCCTCTAGGTGGCCTCTCTCATTTTACCCAACTCTTCGACCCAACTCAGGGGTTCCACGCTCCCACTCAGAACTTTGAAACACTTATAATATCCCAGGACACCACTTTATTTATCTTCAGCAGGCGATATAATTTGCGAACTCTGTGTTCACCTCAGCTTAAGCGCACTCAAGACTCTTTACTGGATGTTTTAATGTCCAAACAGAAAATCAAACTTTCGGACATCTACAAACCTCTCTTAGCCCTCCGTATCCCGCAGAGCACACCTAACCCTCTATCCCCTTGGTCTAAGGACTTCCCCAACCTCAGGGCCTCCATCCTCCAAGGATATAATATGACGTGCAAGTTTGTAGTAAACGAATTCTGGAGAGAACAACAGCTCAAGATCATGCACAGAGCCTACTCCCCGTTCTCCTTCTCTGCTGAAGTGCCTCATGCACACTCCTGTTCCTGGTGCCACCTACAAAAACCATCACTAGCTCATAGACTTTGGTCATGCCCTGTTATTGCATCGTTCTGGTTTGATGTTTAAAACCTACTATTCACCACTACAGGCCTGACCCCACTGAACAACCCTCCTGGTGTTTGGCAATGTCCACGGCCCCACTCTGGGCCTAAATCGCCACCAGACGTTATCTTTAAACCGCCACAAGGAATGGATAATTTCATGCCTCATGGTAGCTAGGCGGACCATACTCAGGAACTGGATAAACTCGCATCCCCCAAACTTCAGGACATCTTGGATGACCTTGCAAAGCTGTATGCTAAAGAACTCTTGGACTCATAGCTCTTTCTAAGTCCCTTCCTTCATCTCTCCGCTAAATGGAATTCCTCCTTAGCTGCTTTCCCCCGGGCCATCCACAATCCTACTTAAGTGTCACTTGATCCCCTATTACCTGTGTCCTCAACTGCTTGTTTCCAGATATTGTGAGGTAACTTTTGCTCCCCCCTATCCAGGTATTCCCCCACATCCACCCCCTCCATCCCCCCTACCCCTCCCTCACCCCCCTTCCTTGGGTTCTCTTACACCTAACGATACGGCTGTTCTGGTTTATTGTTACACTAGATCGTGTCTGAGATCCCTTACATTTATACTGTTGTACAGTGGATTTCTCACGTGCATAACTTGTTTGATTGTTGTTATGTTTATTTGGAAAATTCAAATAAAATGTGTTTAAAAAAAAAAAAAATCTGTACCAGATCTCAAGGGCCTGGTAGGGACCCTTACACTGTTTTTTTCATGTTTATTTATCTGTATTGCTGGGAGCCAACAATACATTACAGCCGCAAGCAAGTTTAAATTACATTTTTTCCTTTAGAAATGTCAGTATTGCTGCAGCAAGATCCATACATCATACAAATTCACCAATTTGCCGGAACATTAAGGGGACCCCAGTCACAATATATAAAGGAATTATTGTTTCACTTTAAACATTATTAAAATCACTGCTCCTTTAAAAACAATGATTTTTAAAAACATTTTTTTTGCATTGATACATGTCCCCCAGGACAGTACCCAGATCCCCATACACTTTTTATGGCAATAACTTGCATATAGGCCTTTAAAATTAGGACTTTTGATTTTTCATGTTCATGTCCCATAGATTTTAATAGAGTTCGCATGTCTGCTAGAACTTTTTCCCTGTTCAAGATGTTCTGGTGCGAACCGAACAGGGGAGTGTTTGGCCCATCACTACTCAGGAGAAGTCCTGAAGGCAAGTATTGGCAGAGGTGAAGAGGGGGCTATAGAGCAGAAGGTCTTGGGAGGAACAGAGAGAACAATTTGGTTGGTATTTTGAGACTAGGTTAGTGATGTACCTGGGGGACAAGTTGTGGATGTCTTTATAAGTTATTGTTAGTATTTTGAATAGTCCATTGGGTGAGTGGCAGCCAAAGGAGAGGGGTAGCAGACACTGAGAGGTTTTTAAGGTGAATGAGTCTGGCAGCAGCATTCATGATGGACTGAGTATGGGATAACATATTTAAAGGTAAGCCAATGAGATCGGAATTGCAGTAGTCAAGGCAAGAGATAACCAGAGAGTCAATTAGGAGCTTTATGGTTGCATTGGTTAGGAAGGGTCGTATTTTGGAAATGTTGCAGAGGTTGAGGAGACAAGCTTTGGAGTGACTGGAGATGGGGCCGAAAGAAGAGTCCAGGATAACACCTAACACCCTGGCATGCTGGGATGGATTGATGGTTGTGACATTGCTTTTGATAGAGAAGTCCGGGGCAGGTGGGGGAGGAAATGTTATGAGCTAGGTTTTGGACAGGCTGAGTTGGAGGAAGTGGTGTGACATCCAGGCAGATATGTCTGTTAGTAAATTAGCGATACGTAAAGAGACTGATGAAGTGAGCTGAGGGTGGAGTGATAGATTTGGATGTCGTCAGGTTAGAAATGATATTGAAAGCCATGGGAGGCTGACCCAGTGAGGATGTGTAGATTGAGAATAGTTGAGGTCCAAGAATAGAACCTTAGGGGACCTGATGGAGAAAGGAAGAGAAGAGGAGAAGTAGAATTGTAAGGGACACTGAAGGTGTGGTGGGATAGGTAGGATGAGAGCCATTGAAGAGCACAGTCACGGAGACGAAGGGAGTACAGTTTTTGAGGAGGAGGGAGTGGTCAACTGTATCAAAGGCAGCCAAAAGGTCCAGAAGTAGGAGTAAAAAAAAAAAAAATGTTTTTTGCTGTTAGGAAGTCATTTGTGAGCTCTAAAAGAGCAGTTTCTGTGGAGTGTCGAAGGCAAAATCCAGACTGAAGGGGGCTAAGGAAGGTTATTCTTAATGAGGTGATCACTCAAGGAGTTTGGGGGAAAACAGGAGCAAGGAGATGGGGCATATGTTGTTAAGATAGGTAGGGATCAAGGAAGGCTTTTTAAGTATGGGGGTGACTAGTGCATGTTTTAGAGAGTTGGGGATAATGCCAGAAGAAAGGGAGAGATTGAAGATGTGGGTTAGAGAGTATAGGATAGAGTCAGAGGGTGATCGTAGTATATGAGAGGGAACTGGGTCCAGGGGACAGGTGGGTAGGTGGGTATTAGAAATAAGTTTAGCAACCTTGTCCATAGTAGCAGGGTTGAATAAGGGGAGTGATGATTGTACCAGTGGACATAGGGTGTTAGGTGGGGGGAATACCTGTAGAATGAAGATTTCATCATACATTGAATCAATTATATTTTTGAAGTGATTAGCAATCTTCTGGGCAGTAAGTGAGTTAGTGGGTGGAGACAGTGGAGGATGAAGTAGAGGGTTAAAGGTAGAGAAGAGTTGACAAGAACTGGGTGAGAAGGTGTTAATGAGAATGATAAAATAAGTCTGCTTGGCAGTTGAAGGCAAGAATTGTATTTTTGGAGGGCAGATTTATATTGGTTGAAGTCTTTGTCAGACTTAGCCTTACACCACAGATGCTCAAGACTGCAGCTACATTTTTTTAGACTTCTGGTGTCATCTGTTTTCCAGGATTTTAGGTCAGGTCCTGATTGTGTGTGTAGTGAGGGGGGCGAGCTCATCTAGGGTGGAGGATATGGATCTATTGTAAATAGACATGGCTAGATTGGGGCATGACAAGGGTGAGATTTTGTCAAAGAGGTGGTCAGTAGCAGAATAGAGAAGAAAAGGGTTGAAGTGACAAAGGTTTCTACGGGGGATAGTTAGGCAATTGGATAGAAAGGTGGTAGAAGACAGGGAGAGAGCAAAACTAATAAGGTGGTAATCAAAGAGAGGAAAAGGATTGTTGGAGAGGTTGCATGAAGTGCATAGTTAGGAGAATACAAGGTCAAGGCTGTTGCCATCAGGTTGAATGAACAGGAGAAACTAAAAAGTTTTGAAGTAGCAGGAGTGTTCAATCGTATTAATAGGGATGTTGAAGTCACAGAGAAAGAGAGAGAGAGAAAGTAGGGTGGCCAGGCAGAGAAGTCATCAAGAACAGTTGATACTGGTCATGGGGGCCCGTAGATCACAGCAATTCTGAAGGAAATTAGAGAAAATATATGTATACTGTGAACTTCATATGATGAGAGGGACAGAGAGAGAGGAGAGTGAAGAACCAGAAAGGTGCTCTGTGGAGATAGGAGGATTCCCACTCCACCTAACTTGTGTCCAGTAGGTCTAGGGCAGTGAGTCCAGAGAAGGCCACTGTGGGAGAGGGAAGCAGAAGGAGTGTCGGATTCATGAAGCCGGGTTTCAGTAACAGTAAGTAGATTAAAGGAGTTAATGACAAAGCGGTCATGAACAGCTGTGAATTTATTACAGACATATTGGGCATTCCAGACGACACAGGAGAAAGGGAGTCTGGTTTTGGGAAGAAGAGAAATGGAGACTAAATTGTGTGGATTGCAGCTGCTGACAGAGGGTGTGAGGTGATTGGTGCACTGGGTACAGTTAAATAAAGAAGGTCCAGGGTTTGGGGATATATCTCCAAAGGTTAGAAGAAGCAGAAGGGTGGGGGGTGATAATATGAGGGGACATGTCTCAGCATTCTAGGTGTTTTGTTAGCACGTGGGATTAGAATTAGGGAGTGATGAGTGCAGTAATAAGGAGAGAGCAGAAGTGAAGGTAGTATACACAGACTGTGGAGTGAAGAGGAGGGGTAACGAAAAGAGAGTTTAAGGAGAGAGGCTGCAATTGTGAAAAGAAGAGGTAAAGAGAGCATGTTACAAAGAGGAAGGAGAGCTAAATGGGGAAACAAGGTCACCTGCAGTCTGGTAATTTGTAAAATAGCTTGCTGTAGATGATTGCTTTGTGCAAACCACTGAAGTGCAAGAGCAGAAGTGCCACTTATTTAACCACGTGGGCACTTTCACCCCCTTCCTGTCCAGGCCAATTTTCAGCTTTCAGTGCTGTCACACTTTGAATGATAATTACTCAGTCACGCAACACTGTACCCAAATGGAATTTTTATCAATGTTTTTTACACAAATAGCACTTTATTCTGGTGGTATTTAATCTCTACTAGGTTTTTTAATTTCTGTGCTACAAATGAAAAAATTCCAAACAATTTAAAAAAAATGTGTTTTTCTTAGTTTCTGTTATAAGATTTTGCAAACAAGTATTTTTTCTCCATAAATTTTGCCAAAATGTATACTACTACGTGGTAAAAATAACCCAAATCAGTGTATAATATTTGGCCTGTGTGAAAGTTATAGAGTCTACAAGCTATGGTACCAATCATGGAAAATAAAAACACACCTGATGTATGGACAGCCTATGTTATTTCTTGAGGCCCTAACAAGCCAAGACAGTACAAATATAACCCAAATTACCCCTTTTCGCAAAGTAGATAGTCCAAAGTATTTAGTAAGAGGCATAATGAGGTTTTTGAAGTTGTAATTTTTTTTCACAGTTCTTAGAAAAATTAAGAAATTAAATCATTTTTTTTTCACACAAATGTCATCTTAACAAGATATTTCTCACATGGCGATACAACATGTATGAGACTTTGGGAGTAATTCACTGATCTCAAAGAATTACACCGCTTCAGTTCTTTTCTTTACTCGCCACGTTAAATGAATTAACATAACGCACAGGCGAATTTGGGATTGTAAAAGCAATAGTGAATTCCGATTTGAGCGGCGTTATTGGCGATCACGGCTTTTACAATTAGCAGTTTCAAATGAAGGCAGGAAATGTACACTGTGGTGTAATGGTATCCTGCACATATACTCTGATAGATCTCTCGTGGGTTCTAGTCCGACCATCAGCACCTCAGTTGTGTTGGAGGAGGGGGTGTGTTTTTTACAGATTGTAACATTTTTCAGGTGGTAAAATTAATGATAAGTACATGCAGCTAAGATGATTGAACATGTCCTGTGAAGCGTTCGCCAAGTGACAGCATTTACAGCTATCTCATTATGTGATCTTACTGGGGATTTGAACCCATGGTTGCAGGGTGCATATTTCGCACTCATAACCACTACACCATGGAGCAAGCAATTATGTGTGTAATAGCAAGTGCATCTATGCAATTGTGCAAACAGCCACTTACATCAAGAGATGGCCAATATGTAACCGCAGGAGCCATTTCACAAGTCCATCTCAACACAATGCTCAGTAAAATTTCTTCAATACTGTCTGATTTTTGCAATTTTACAGATGTGGCGGTGGTGGTAATTACGGCTTCACCTTTTGAACTATATCCTTCACTTTCAAACCAAAGTGGGTGATGCCATCTTTGGGACTTGAACCCATGCTCAGGGAAATTAACAGTTAGCAAAGCTACCCATTAAGCTATTGTCATCAGCACAATTATACTCACAATATGAATTTGTTACATCATTCATCAATCAACATACATCCACACAATCTAGACTCTCCTTCAATCCCGCATCGTTGCTCAATTTGCAAACATTATCACATGGGACTTGTTTTCTAGCTAATTCTATTCGTACCATTGATCTTAGACTTATATTGCTCGTAGATATTTAAATATCCAACTTTTTGAATGTCTTATTAATATTTCCAGAGAATGTTGAGTACTATTGCTATATATGCATTTTCAGCTCATGGGACTCCTTTCTGTTCCCCGCATAACTGTATTCTGCGTAGTAGCTTACTGCTTTGCAACTTTCCCAGAAGCACCTAGGTCATGGGTTCAAATCACAAACATGAGAACACTTGGATGAATTTTCAATATGAGACTTTTGTTTGGGGTGGGGGCAAAACCTAGCCAACTATGCATAGCACAGGTGGCAAAATCCCAATTTGAAATGTATGGGCGTGGTCATACTTATTTGGAGCTGCAATCGTTGAGACATTACAATGGTTGGAGAATTTGATGCACGCCAAGCAAATATGTGTACGGTGTGGGACCCTCAACATGTCTTACCAGCACTGCCCCTCATAGTCCAACACTCCACTTTGCCCCACAACTCAACACAACACTGTCCCATCCCTACCTTATATTCAATCCCCTCATATAACTAGCAGCAGCATGTAAAGTGCAAGGCCCAGGCATTGGCAGCTTAAGTCTATGAAGCACAAGAAAAAGATGACATACTTGTTCATTTGCAAACGTATTTGCTTTTATTTGACAGCATAGGAGGAATGCAGCAAGGTCACATTTATAGGCTCAAGTCCTTGTGCCTTTACTGTGCCAGCCCAGGATCTTTGGCCCATGGCTAGATTTGGAAAACATGCGGGACTCAGATATCTTGGGCAGGTTCCATAACCATAACCTGCCATAATGCACACCTGATTTTCACATTAACCCTTTGAACAGGGACCCCCTTATTTATTTTTCTTAATTTTTTGGGGGGTATGCGATGGTTAGTATCAGTTTTTCTCATGCGCTGTTGGCTTGAAAATAGAGATGGCAGGTCGGTTTTCAATTCGCCAAACATGCAAACATATGGCGAAGTTCGCAACCGCCATATTAGTTTACATTGTGAAGAACTTTTTTTTTTTTTTTATAAACATTTTTATTGGTTTTAAATAGAACATACAAAAATAGAGAACAATAAAACATTACAAATCTTTAACTAAGCCACGATTTGTGGTGAAAAGTACAAGTAAGAACAGTGAAGGTCGTCATACATTGTATGGCAGAAGCATTACAGAAGATTGTTGAGCAATGTAGGTAAGTTCAACAGACATATAATGAAGGAGATTCTACTAACTGAGCTTTTAGGGCAGGAGCCCATCCGCTACGAGAACAGGTGATTGAGGACCCAATTTGTAACTCGTGACTAGCTAGAAAAAGCCCCAATTGATAACTAACCAGTAGATATATAGTTGTAAGGTTTGTGAGAGTTGTGAAGGACCACCGAGCGGGGTTGTTAGGGTAGGTTCCCATTTCTACATCCCGTTTTCGGAAGGGGTACACGGCATCTTGTCACTTGTTTGACCCCCTCCACTTGGGCACCCCTATTGGGAACTATACTGTGCCCAAGGGCAGGGGGGAAGAGGAGCAAAAGTACTCCTCTAGCAATAGCAACAAAAAGAAAATAAAAAGAAGGAAAATATTAGGAGAAGGGGGTATTGACCAGTGAACGCTCAATCCAACTGATCCAGTCATTTGATGGCTGTTGGGTGCATATAGATTTACAATGGTGTATTGTCGATTGTCTATTGAACATCTGAGGATGATGAAACGACCCTTGGGGTCCAAGATAGATACATGGTGATGAAAGGCCAGAGAGTGTCTAACAGCCAGGAGGACTCCTTTACGTTTCTTTTTCCCAGAAGCCATATAGAGTGCATTGCGAAAGTATTCGGCCCCCTTGAACTTTTCGACCTTTTGCCACATTTCAGGCTTCAAACATAAAGATATATAAAACTGTATTTTTTTGTGAAGAATCAACAACAAATGGGACACAATCATGAAGTGGAACAAAATTTATTGGATATTTCAAACTTTAACAAATAAAAAACTGAAAAATTGGGTGTGCAAAATTATTCAGCCCCCTTAAGTTAATACTTTGTAGTGCCACCTTTTGCTGCGATTACAGCTGTAAGTCGCTTGGGGTATGTCTCTATCAGTTTTGCACATCGAGAGACTGAAATTTTTGCCCATTCCTCCTTGCAAAACAGCTCAAGCTCAGTGAGGTTGGATGGAGAGCGTTTGTGAACAGCAGTTTTCAGTTCTTTCCACAGATTCTCAATTGGATTCAGGTCTGGACTTTGACTTGGCCATTCTAAAACCTGGATATGTTTATTTATGAACCATTCCATTGTAGATTTTGCTTTATATTTTGGATCATTGTCTTGTTGGAAGACAAATCTCCGTCCCAGTCTCAGGTCTTTTGCAGACTCCATCAGGTTTTCTTCCAGAATGGTCCTGTATTTGGCTCCATCCATCTTCCTATCAATTTTAACCATCTTCCCTGTCCCTGCTGAAGAAAAGCAGGCCCAAACCATGATGCTGCCACCACAATGTTTGACAGTGGGGATGGTGTGTTCAGGGTGATGAGCTGTGTTGCTTTTACGCCAAACATAACGTTTTGCATTGTTGCCAAAAAGTTTGATTTTGGTTTAATCTGACCAGAGCACCTTCTTCCACATGTTTGGTGTGTCTCCCAGGTGGCTTGTGGCAAACTTTAAACGACACTTTTTATGGATATCTTTAAGAAATAGCTTTCTTCTTGCCACTCTTCCATAAAGGCCAGATTTGTGCAGTATACGACTGATTGTTGTCCTATGGACAGAGTCTCCCACCTCAGCTGTAGATCTCTGCAGTTCATCCAGAGTGATCATGAGCCTCTTGGCTACATCTCTGATCAGTCTTCTCCTTGTATGAGCTGAAAGTTTAGAGGGACGGCCAGGTCTTCGTAGATTTGCAGTGGTCTGATACTCCTTCCATTTCAATATTATCGCTTGCACAGTGCTCCTTGGGATGTTTAAAGCTTGGGAAATCTTTTTGTATCCAAATTCCGGCTTTAAACTTCTCCACAACAGTATCTCGAACCAGCCTGGTGTGTTCCTTGTTCTTCATGATGCTCTCTGCGCTTTAAACAGACCTCTGAGACTATCACAGTGCAGGTGCATTTATACGGAGACTTGATTACACACAGGGGGATTCTATTTATCATCATTAGTCATTTAGGTCAACATTGGATCATTCAGAGATCCTCACTGAACTTCTGGAGAGAGTTTGCTGCACTGAAAGTAAAGGGCCTGAATAATTTTGCACGCCCAATTTTTCAGTTTTTTATTTGTTAGCAAAGTTTGAAATATCCAATAAATTTCGTTCCACTTCATGATTGTGTCCCACTTGTTGTTGATTCTTCACAAAAACGTACAGTCTTATATCTTTATGTTTGAGGCCTGAAATGTGGCGAAAGGTCGAAAAAGTTCAAGAGGGCCGAATACTTTCGCAATGCACTGTAGATATTGGGGAAGTGCTTGTGGCTGCACTTTGGGGTTGCAGAGAGGGAGAAGTGCTTCTCTTGTACGCAGATGATATCTCCTTGGAGAGAATTGGCAGTAGACCATAAGGAGGCACGTTTTGCGGGGTGGTTCAGCCCCCTTGCATTCAATGATACAATTTTAAAGGACATGGTATCTTGTAAGTAATGAAATAAGTCAAAGAGTCCTCTTATGTGGGTTGCGGGTAGAACAAAGTCTCCTTAGTGAGGTGAGATTCCTTAGGGATTAATAACTGTCAAATGAGATTAACGGTTACCTTGATTGTTGAAGTGATGCCGGATGAGAACGCTCGTTCTCCAACTGGTGAAGTTGTCAAAGTTAGGGATACATTAAGTTCTTATAAGGTAGCTCAGCGGTGGTCACTTGGGGTCCTCAAGTCCAGGCGGTGCAACAGCGAACTACTGATATGAAGTAGAAAAACAAAAAGAAAAACAAAACAAAGCAGCACTGGGAAAAAAAAAAAGAAAAAAGACAAAAACAGAGAACTGTGCTCAAGTATGCAAGTGAACTGGAACAGCTCAATATGGTGATGAACTTGGACACCAAATGGTGTAGAACAATCAGCAAGAGAAATCCTATTGCTGGCTTGCTGACAGTGAAGTGGGGGTACTCCACCTAGGTGGACAGAAAGTTCTTGGAGAAAGGGTAGGTACAAATTAGTAGCCCAGCCAGACTAATTTACGCTGAGGAGTGCAAGCGCTGGATTTCATGGATGGAATTTTTGCCTTGTGGGCCCCTGTTGGTGCCTGGAGCGAGGGGAGGGAGACTGCCTCGGCACATCATGGAATCCTTTGGGGGGCTCTGGTATAATGCCCCAAGAGTGAAGTAGTTTCATACCGCCTTCAATGGTTGAAATGGTATGGGGGATCCCATTGTAAGTGACAAGCAGGGTTGCGGGGTGACGCCATTTATAAGCAATTTTGTGATTATAGAGAGCCTTGGTCAAGGTCTTCAGTTGCCGCCTTTGCTGAAGTGTGTGCTGGGACAGGTCTGCGTACAGCTGTATATCTGTATATGGAGCAGGCAGTGTGCCTAATCTTCTGGACACTTGTAAGATTTTTTCTTTGGCAGGGTAGAAGTGTATGCGTAGTAGCACATCCCTGGGGACAGAGTCCTCTAAGTGGCGCGGTCTGGGGAGCCTGTGAATCCTGTCTATGGACAGTTCTATAGGGGTCAGCTCCGGTACCAGCATGGAAAACATATTGGATGCATACTGTTGCAATTCAGCAGGTTGCACAGATTCAGGAATGCCTCTCATTTTAATGTTATTGCGGCGAGAGCGATCTTGATCCATTCATTAGCATCCCTCTGATCAGTGTAGGCATCTATGAGATCATTCACTGTTTCTGTGCATTCCTCCATCTTGTGTTCTATGTGGGACACCCTATTACCCATTTGCCTTATATCACAAGAAAATTTTTGGATGATAGTGGTAAGATTAGCCATTAGGGAGGATTGAAAGGTTATTAGCATGTTTTTCATTGTGGTGTCAAGCACTGGTTGTCCCGTGGTAGGAAAGGCAGCAATGGAAGACTGTAATGCCGACATAGATTGCATAGAAGGCAATGGAGTACTCACTGAAGGGTCTGCTAGGTCCTCCGGATCCAGCCACATGCGGGTCTTTGCAGGGCTACAGGCGACCGGCGTCGCAGGAGAGGAATCCGGTGATGAGGTGGGTGACAGGGCCTCCGATGTAAGGGGGATCGCATCTGGCGGATCCGTGTAGGCCGCGGCGTCTCCGCGATCTGCAGGCGCGGTGGCGCCATCTTGTGTTCTCCCTGGATGTGCGGGCGGCTGAGAAAAGAAGGCCGTAAGTTTCGTAGGGCCCCTCTTCTCCTTTTTTTTGAAGATAGCCATCTCCCCTGGTGGTAAGGGAGGTATGCGGAGCGGAGGGTAGGGCTGGATCGGCTCGTGCTGCCCCGATGCTGGTGGATTCTCCGGGCCGGCTACCGAGAGCTCTCAGCTTATGCAGCCATTCAGCTTGCATGCAAGCCACGCCCCCCCCCCCCCATTGTGAAGAACTTTGACCCATTACACATCCATCCGGTGGTACAGGACAGCCAATTGAGACATTTCTGCACATGGACATACCCCCCTACCTTATAAATAGACCTGATCTGGCTGCCATTTTATATTCTGCCTTTTGTCAGTGTAGGGAGAGGTTTGCTGTGTGGAGCAAGGATAGACTGTTAGTGACACAAATCGGTAGCAAATAAGTCCACAAAAGTCCTTTTAAGGACTGGTATAGGTGCTTTTGTCAGTGTAGGAAGAGATTACTGTGTGGAGCAGGGACAGACTGTTAGTGACACAAATCGCTAGATAATAGGTCCACAAAAGTAATTTTAAGGACTGGTATAGGTGTACTATTGTTTGGCCTATATTCTGTCTTTTGTCAGTGTAGGGAGAGGTTGCTGTGTGGAGCAGGGACAGACTGTTAGTGACACAAATCGCTAGGAAATAGGTCCACAAAAGTCCTACCTAAGGACTGGTATAGGTGTACTATTGTTTGGTGTGCAGTATATAGGGATGAAATACACATATAACATACTTTCTAATATAGAAAGCATATTATAGTGGATTTCTATTGTGCAGCATTGTGACTGGTGAGAGGTTGCTGTGTGAAGCAGGGACAGAGTGTTAGTGACACAAATCGCTAGGTAATAGGTCCACAAAAGTCCTTTCAAGGACTTGTAAAGGTGTACTATTGTTTGGTGTGCAGTATAATATAGAAAGCATATTATAGTGGATTTGAAGTAGGGTGTTATATAACAATATACTTTCATAATAGTGTATTTGGGTACTGCAGAAATTTTGCCTTTTTCGCTGCGTTCCCTCTGCTACACACAGTGACAAACGTTACTAGGAAAAAAAGTATTATAACTGGTGTGATATACTAGTGGCCCCCCAAAATGACAGATTGAAGCAGTTTGTTATATAACAATATACTTTATAATAGTGTATTTGGGGACTGCAGAAATTTTGCCTCTTTAGCTGCGTTAACTCTGCTACACACAGTGACAAAAGTTACTGGGAATTTTTTTTATAACTGGTGTTATAGACCAGTGACCCCCCAAAACGACAGATTGAAGCGGGGTGTTATATACCTTCTCCCACATATACTGCGCTTCTCTAGAGACTTTTGTCACAGGGTAATTTGAAAAATGACAGGCAGAGGAAGAGGCAGGCCCTTCCGCAGGGGTGGTAGGGGTAGGGCAGGAGCACCAGGCCGGAGCCAAAGTGGGAAGTTGCAGAAGGTGTGTTTGATTACGTCAAAGGACGTACCAGACTTGATTGAGTGGCTCACTCAGCCTTCATCTTCTGCACCCTCCTCATCCTATCTATCTGCACCCTCCTCACTCTCTGCTGTGTGCACCCCGAAAGACACCACCTCCAACACCACCACATAGCCTCCGCTTGAGTCACAGGAATTATTTTCCGATCCATCACAAGAAATTTACGATGCGCAGCCATTCTTGGCATCGGATCAGGAAAAGGAGGTATCAACAGCCGCCACTCAGCAGTCTGACGACAGTACCCAGATCTGCCTAAGGAGGTTGGTCCCCACTGTTGCTGCCTACCCCGAGATCTCTAATGTTAGTGGTGGGGAAGGTGACGTTGATGATGCAGAGGCAAAATTTCTGCACTACCCAAATATACTATTATGAAAGTATATTGTTATATAACGCCCCACTTCAATCTGTCATTTTGGGGGGCCACTGGTCTATCACACCAGTTATAATACTTTTTTCTAATTGCGTTTGTCACTCTTTGTAGTTGTAGTATCGCTGCAGAACCGATCACCAGTCACAATGCTGCACAATACAAATCCACTATAATATGCTTTCTATATTCATCCAGCATTGAGACTTCCTCATCTTCCTGCTCCTGCTCCTTGATCAATGACACGATGCAATGCATGATTCAGAAAGAAGGCGTAAGGTACGATGTCACTGATGGCGCCCTGGCTGCGACTGACAAGTTTGGTGATCTCATCAAATGGCCGCAGAAGTCTACATGCGTCGCGCATAAGCAGCCACTGGCATGGTGAAAAAAACCCAAGCTCCCCAGAACCTGTCCTGCCGCAAAGTTCGTACATGTAGTCGTTAACTGCACGTTTATGCTGGAGCAGCCTATCAAGCATATACAAGGTTGAGTTCCATTGCGTTGGGCAGTCACAAATAAGACGCCTGACAGGCAGGTTGTGTCACCGATGAATGTCAGCAAGGTGAGCCATGGCTGTGTAAGATCTTCTGAAATGGCCCGAGATTTTCCTGGCCTGCCGCAAGATGTCCTGGATCCCAGGGTATTTGACAATGAATCGCTGCATGACCAAGTTCAAGACGTGTCCCATGCATGGCACGTGTGTAATTTTGCCCTTTTTCAGCGCGCTCAGCAGATTGGCACAGTTGTCGCACACCACTTTACCAACTGTCAAATTGAGCGGTGTTAGCCACTGATCTGCCTATGAACGCAAAGCTGAAAGAAGTGCAGGACCAGTGTGGCTCTTGGCTTCTAGGCACAACAGACGCAGCACAGCATGGCAACGTCTCACCTGGCATGTCGAATAGGTTCTGGGGATCTTCAGCGGCGCAACGGAAGAGACGGTAGCAGCGGAAATGGAGGAGTCAGCCGAGGAGGAGAGGGAGGTTGGAGTAGGAGGAGGAGAAGAAGAGTCAGGCCTGCATGCAATCCGTGGCGGTGAAACCAAATCTACACGGGTGCCACGGGTTACATGCTTAACGGCCGTCAGAAGGTTCACCCAGTGGGCAGTAAAAGTTATATACCTTCCCTGCCCATGTTTGCTAGACCACGTGTCTGTGGTCAGATGTATCTTGGCACTGACACTGTGTGCCAGAGATACATTCACTTGCCGCTGAACATGGCTATATAGCTCTGGGACGCTCTTCTGCGAGAAATATTTCCTTCCTGGGACCTTCCATAGTAGTGTTCCAATGGCCACAGATTTTTGAAAGGCCTCCGAGTCCACCAGTTTATATGGCAGTAGTTGGCGGGCTATCAGTTCCGACAAGCCAGCGGTCAACCGTTGGGCAAGAGGGTTATCCGGCGTCATCATTTTTTTACGCTCGAACATTTGGGCCATGAAAGCCTGCCTTTTTCTAGAAAAACTTGAGGATGGCATGATGTAAGGTGGAGTGGAGGACAATTGTGAGGAGAGAGGAGAAGGAGAAGAGGCTGGACGGTGAGAGCCTGGAGTTTGGCTTTGTGGGTTCTGACAGCGTTGCTCCCACTGGGCTCGGTGATGGGAGTCCAGGTGCCTTCTTAGGCCCCTTTCACACAGGCGGACCGTTCAGATCTCCGTTTTTTTGGTAATTCTGAACGGTTCCCCCATGCATGTCTATGGGGCATCGGATGTCAGCAGAGAGATGTCCGCTGGCGCTGACATCCGATTATATCCGTCATATCTGGACGGATGGAAACCCTATTTTCCATCCGTCCAGTGGATCGTCCCTAGTAGGGGTGAGCGAACCCAGACTGTATTGTTCGGGATCGTACCGGACTTTTGGGTATTTGGTACCCGGACCCGAACATTTCACTGTATGTTCGGGATACAGTCTGTTGTTCGGTAATGTTATTTCATGTTTTGGCGCGGTTTTAATGGCGCGGTTTAAACAGCTGCAAGGCAGCCAATCAGCAAGCGTTTAACTAGTGTGCCCTTGGAAGCCATCACAGCCATGCCTACTAATGGCATGGCTGTGATTGGCCAGTGCAGCATGTGACCCAGCCTCTATATAAGCTGGAGTCACATAGCGCCGCACGTCACTCTGCTATAACTATACTAGGCAAAGGTTCCTGATGCTGCTGAGGGAGAGATAGGAGATTATTGTAAGGGCAGGCTGGAGATTGCTTTCAGGGAAAGAATAGGAAGAATCTTCTTTAATCAGCGATCTACATTGATTTTATTGTGTGGCGGTGCAGTGCACGATCTTTTTGCCCTGACCTGAGCCCAGTGAGGAGGAGGGAGAAAAAAAAACTATTATCAGTCCGTTAGGTGGGCGGCGTGTGGCGTGCAGCGGCCATGTAATGCAAGCTCAGTGCATATGTGTCTGCTTAATCTGGATTTACTTCATATTTTACTTTGGCATACAGTGTTTAGACACTGCTTTTCTAATCTGCTCTTCAAAAAGCACCAATTTAAGGGGGAAATATTTTTTTTTTCAGTTTTTAGGGAAAACTAATTATTTTTCAGTTTTTCATTCAAATGGGTTTATTTTATTCAATAGCGGAATAGAACAACAGTATCCAACCTATTAGGCGTGCGGCGTGTAGCAGCCATGTAATGCAAGCTCAGTGCATATGTGTCTGCTTAATCTGGATTTAAAAATAAAAACTTTTTTCCTTCATATTTTACTGTGACTTACAGCGTTTAGACACTGCAGTTCTAATCTGCTATTCAACAAGCACCAATTAAGGGGACAATTATTTTTCCTTTTTTTTATTCATACTTTACTGTGACACTGTCATACAGCGTTTAGACACTTTTATGCAAATCTGCTCTTCAAAAATCACCAATTAAAAGGGAAAAATAACAATTTTTCATTTATACATTACAGTGAGATACAACCATTGGATACTGTTGTTGTATTCCGCTTTGCAATAAAAACCCATTTAGGGGAAAAAAATAAAATTGCAGCCTAGTCTGAATATGTTACAGTGAGATACACCCATTGGATAATGCTGTTGTATTCCACTTTGCAATAAAAACCCATTTAGGGGACAAAAAATTAAATTGCAGCCTAGTCTGCATATGTTACAGTGAGATACACCCAATGGATACTGCTGTTGTGTGACGGTACTCACCGACCATCATTGAGACTGAACAAACTATGTGACAGATAAATTCATGGTTTGGACTGCTTCAGTTGGTCAGACTTGTGACAGGTGCATGTCATCAGCTCAAACACCTGTCTTCCACGCATTGTAAATGATGCTGATTTGCTCACCTATTGTTTACGGTGGGTTCTCAGTATTTACACTATAATAATGTATATTATATCTTGTTTTACCTTTGGTGCCGGCAGTCTGGGCTTCCAGGCTGACTTAAGTACGCTGAGCTAATTAGCATGTGAATGATAACCTTGTCTAGATGGGATTAGCCATGAGTCAGCTGTACCTCATTATCTCAACATTGTGTGATGTTTTATGTAAATATTCAGGTCATTGTTCATGTAGTGACTGTCATGCTTCTCAAGTGTATAAAAGTCTGCTGCTTGTTTTAATAAAGGAGTCAGTTGTTTCCAGACACATGCAAGCTAAGTTTTCAGGCTAGTTTTGTATGACAGCGGCTGGGATTTGATATCTATGTTCATGACTGGGAGGAAGCCATATACTGACGGAAGACCACAAGTACAGTGTGGGTCTGAGGTTCCGTTACATGTTGAATTCAGCTTTGTATTAAAAACCCATTTAGGGGAAAAACATTACATTTCAGCCTAGTCTGCGATGAGGTCCTCGACCCCATATGGAATGAACGTCATGCAGGTGACCTGAGTAGTTTGGAGGAAGAGGCGGTGGTCGCACAGAGCCACCAGCACAGCAGAAGAGGGAGCAGGGTGCAAAAGCGGAGCGGCTATGCCCTAGACACTACGCGTGCTACTGCCCAACGCAGCAAGGGACCGAGCACACCAAAGCCAGCTCAAAGGAGTTCCCTAGCATGGCAGTTCTTTAGACAATGTGATGATGACAGGACACGAGTGGTTTGCAGGCTGTGCAATCAGAGTGTAACAGACGCTCAGCATGCACGCACGCATTTGGCGCCAAACGGCCTATTTAAACTGAGCAGTGACAGGAGCACATTGCTGAGTGGTCTTTCAGCTTGTTCCTGTTTACCTGTTCCCTGACCTGCTTCTGGATTACCCGTAATGACCCGGCTTGCCCTTGACTCTCCTTTGGATTCCTGCCTGCCTACCTGTGACCCCGGCCTTTGATTGCCCCTGCTTCTGTCTTTATGCCTTTGTACCTCGCTGCCAGACTGTGTAGCGACTTCGGCTTGAATCCTGACTCCGCTTCTGTCTCACGTTCCTATACCCACGCTGCCCGGCTGTTGACGACTCCTTGGCTTTTGTTCCAGCTTCGTTCCTGCCTTCTCATCCAGCATCACCGAGTTCCAGTTCCAGGTGCTCACCTGGTGATCCACAGCCATCAGTCTCCTGTCAAGTCACCACCTTCTATACCGGCCCTTGTGCAACTCTGTGTCCTACACCGCCTGTCATCTCTACCAGGGGTGTTGGACAGGAGGTGCAAGAGAAGCCCCCTCTACAGCTCGATCTCCACCAGGTACGTGATACAGAGCCTGAAGCGAGGCATAAACCTTCTCAACCTGAGCACAACCTGCATGACCAGACATCTAAGTGCAAAGCACGAGCTGCAGTGGAGTAGACACCTCAAAAACCAAGAAAGGTCTCTGGCTCCTCCTGCTTCCTCTTCTGCTGCAGTCTCGGCCTCTTCATCCATTTCTGTAGTGACAGTGGCACCTGCCACCCCGCAAACAGAGGATCTGCCAGCAACACCACCACCTGGGTCACCAACAACCATCTCCACAATGTCCCATGGAAGCATTCTATCTCCCAAACACTGGAGCAGAAGAGGAAGTACCCCCCTACCCACCCGCGATCCCTGGCCCTGAATGCCAGCATTTCAAAATTCCTGACCTTTGAAATGCTGTCATTCCATCTAGTGGAGACAGAGTTTTAAAAGCCTTATGGCGGTGGCTGTACCACAGTACGTTGTGCCCAGCCACCACTACTTTTCCAGGCAAGTCATCGCTTCCCTGCACAACCAAGTGGGTGACAAAATCAGGTGTGCACTGCGCAACGCCATCTGTGGCAAGGTCCACCTAACTACGCATACGTGGACCAGTAAGCACGGTCAGGGATGTTATATCTCCCTAACAGCACACTGGGTAAATGCAGTGGCGGCTGGGCCTGGGGCAGATAGCAGTTTGGCGCATGTCCTTCCACCACCGAGGATTGCAGGGCACTTCAGTTTGCCTCCTGTTCCTAACTCCTCCTACTCCGCTTCCTCATCCTCTACCGCCTCCTCATCCGGTCAGTGTAACACCTTCACCACCAACTTCAGCACAGTCAGAGGTAAACGACAGCATGCAGTTTTAAAACTTGCCTGTTTGGGGGAAAAACCACACACCGCGCAGGAGTTGTGGAGGGGCATTCAACAGCAGACCGATGAGTGGTTGCTGCCAGTGAGCCTCAAGCCCGGCCTGGTGGTGTGCGATAACGGGTGAAATCTCATAGCAGCTCTGGGCCTAGCATGTTTGACACACATCCCTTGCTTGGTGCATGTGCAGAATTTGGTGGTGCAGAGGTTCCTTAGAAATTTCCCCCGATATGTCAGAGCTGCTGCAGAAAGCGCGGGTCATTTGTGTGCACTTTCGGCGTTCTCCCCCTGCTGCTGCTCGCCTGTCAGCGCTGCAGCGTAACTTCGGCCTTCCCGCTCACCGCCTCATATGTGACGTGCCCAGAAGTTGGCACTCCACCTTGCACATGCTGGCCAGACTGTGCGAGCAGCAGCAGGCCATAGTGGAGTTTCAGCTGCAGCAGGCACGCGTGAGTCGCTCTGCAGAACAGCACCACTTCACCACCAATAACTGGGCCTCCATGCGAGACCTGTGTGCCTTGTTGAGCTGTTTTGAGTACTCCACCAACATGGCCAGTGCCGATGACGCCGTTCTCAGCTTAACTATCCCACTTCTATGCCTTCTTGAAAAAACGTTTCGGGCAATGATGGAAGAGGATGTGGCACAGGATGAGGAGGAGGAGGTGGATGAAGAGGTACAATTTCCAAGGCTTTCAGGGCAGTCATTCACAAGTGGCTCCGAGGGTGGGTTCCTGCACCCACAAACGCCAGGTACACAATTGTCCAGCAGGGGCACAGTTCTGGAGGATGACGAGGATGAGAAGGAGGAGATGGAACCATGTTCACAGCAGGGTGGCACCCAGGCCAGCTCATGGCCATCACTGGTGCGTGGCTGGGGGGTTACAGAGGACACACCTCCCACAGAGGACAGCTTTTCGTTGCCTCTGGGCAGCCTGGCACACATGAGCGATTACGTGCTGCCGTGTCTCCGCAATGACCACCGAGTTTCCCACATTGTAACTTGTGCTCATTACTGGGTGGCCATGCTGCTGGATCCCCATTACAAGGACAATGTACCGTCCTTAATTCCCGCACTGGAGCGTGTTTGGAAGATGCGCGAGTACAAGCGCACGCTGGTAGATGCACTGCTGGTGGCATTCCCACCTGACAGCGGGGGCACAGTGGAAGCCCAAGGCCAAGGCAGAGGAGGAGGAAGAGGTTGCCACAACAAGCAGCAGCACCACCAGCTGATATGGAACGTGTCAGCAGGAGGCAGCATTTCACTAACATGGTGGAGCAGTATGTGTGCACACGCCTAGACGTACTGAATGACGGGTCTGCCCCCTTCAACTTCTGGGTCTCCAAGTTGAGCACATGGCTTGTGCTTGCCCTTTATGCCTTGGAGGTGCTGGCCTGCCCTGCAGCCAGTGTATTATCTGAACGGGTGTTTAGCATGGCTGGGGGCGTTATCACAGACAAGCGCAGCCACCTGTTCAGAGCCAATGTGGACAAGCTCACGTTCATTAAAATGAACCAGGCATGGATCCCACAGGACTTGTCCGTACCTTCTGCAGAATAGACACGTATACCGGCCTTACCCAGCCATTGTTGTATTTGATCTTTCTTACTCTTTTGGGGTGTGCCCTAATGTAAGAAAAAATTAAATTAAAAACCAAAACCAGTGTTGGCTACCTCGTCCTCCTTCTCCACCGCCGCCGCCGCTTCCACCTACACCGCCATATCCACCGCCACCTCAACCTCCTACTCCATATGGGCCTCGTCCTCCTCCTACATCATTCAAGATTATTATTTTTAATTTTTATGTATTTTATGTTATTTTAAGTTATTTCCCTATCCACATTTGTTTGCAGAGCACTTGCCATGCTCTTAAGAAGATTTTGTTGCCATTTGCAGCCGTCTAGCCCTTTCCATGTGTTTTTTAGACCCATTTTAGTGCTCAAAAGTTCAGGTCACCATTGACTTCAATGGGGTTCGGGATCGGGGTAAAGTTCGGGTTAAGTCCGGCTCACGAACCCGGACTTTTTTTCCAAGTTCGGCTGGACCCGCCGAACCCGGACATCTAGTCCCTAGGTAAGTGTTGGGCTTACCGTGACTTATGCGTTGACTGCAAAGGCTCCAGCATTAGGGAACCCATAGACCAAAAGGTGTCCGACTACATTGGGTTAATTGCCGATGTGGACGCTCTGAGAAGTGATGAACCCCTGGACTACTGGGAGGGCAGGCTTGACCTCTGGCCAGAGCTTGCACAATTTTCAATGGAACTGTTGGCTTGCCCCTCATCCAGTGTACTGTCTGAAAGGACGTTCAGCGCAGCAGGGGGGATCGTGACCAATAAGCTCACTCACCTAGCTCACAACAGTGTTGACTACCTCACATTACTAAAAATGAAAGAGGCATGGATCTCGAAAGGAATTCAACACATGTGACCAGTAGACCATATTTGATTCAAATTCCTCATGACAGGCCACAAATATCCACCACCACCCATAACAATTCATGGTCCCTGTCTTAGGTAAATACAGCAGCATAAAAGGCCTTTTATTTCTGTTGAATGCCTAATTGCTACAGTCTGTCCCTGCTCCCCACAGCAACCTCTCCCTACACTGACAAAATACTTTTGTGGACCTATTAGCTAGCGATTTGTGTCACTATACAGTCTGTCCTTGCTCCACACAGCAACCTCCAGCCACAGAATACAAAGTTCTTTGCTGTCAGGTGAACGCCTGTTGGCTAATTTTTGGGGCCTGTACTGGATAACACTTACTTCTGTATCCTATCAATGCCTAATGTACCTCCAGCCACAGGATACAAAGTTCTTTGCTGTCAGGTGTACGCATGTGGGCTAATTTTTGGGGTCTGTACTGGCCGACACTTACTTCTGTATCCTGTGTATGCCTAATGTACCTCCAGCCACAGAATACAAAGTTCTTTGCGGTCAGGTGAACGCCTTTAGGCTAATTTTTGGGGCCTATACTGGCCGACGCTTACTTCTGTATCCTGTGTATGCCTAATGTACCTCCAGCCACAGAATACAAAGTTCTTTGCTGTCAGGTGAACGCCCGTTGGCTCATTTTTGGGGCCTGTACTGGCCAACACTTACTTCTGTATCCTGTGAATGTACAAACCCGATTCCAAAAAAGTTGGGACACTGTACAAATTGTGAATAAAAACAGGATGCAAAGATGTGGAAGTTTCAAATTTCAAAATTTTATTCAGAATACAACATAGATGACATATCAAAAAGTTTAAACTGAGAAAATGTATAATTTTAAGGGAAAAATAGGTTCATTTTAAATTTCATGGCATCAACACATCACACACAGACACTATATATATATATATATATATATATATATATATATATATATATATATATATATCCTGGAACATGTTCACATGCAGGAAGGGTAATGTGACTACAATTAGGAACTGACGTGTTGGCTAGGCAGGAAGTGCATGTATGGTGAAGTGCACTAAAAGACATTGCACCTCTCCCCACCAGCTGACTGATAGATCCCCTCTATGTCTAAGGGACAAAATTACCCCTACCTGACTTACCCTGCAAATGAACACAAGCTGTTTGCTGGAGTACAGGGAGGGAGCCATTGTTCTCCATATCACACGAGGAGCTGTATGAGTTCCAGGAACATGTGCACACTTGAATTGTGTAGTTTCCAGTCACCTGTGGTGATCGCGCGTTCTCCAGAACAACACGAAATGCATAAAGTTCAAAATACACATCCAAAATACACAATTACATATAGACAAAGAAAAAAAAACGTGAGCTGTACAGAAACAAATAAGCTTTATTGAACATGCATAGACATCATGAATCACTGTAGCAGTCATGTGAAATTACCCCCCCCCCCCCCCATCAAGGATTCTTTATTCAAATTACAGTGCAAATATAAATGTTTGCTACATGGATACATGGATATAGAGCTTACAATGTACAAGGGTCAGGCCCAAGAAGTTGTACACACCTTAGAATTAAGCATAATACATACATAACATACTGTACATTTATGGTTAGTGTTTGCATGAACCTGCCTTTCCATTTAAAACAATCAAATCACTAGAAGAAACAGCTACACAGAGGCATGAAAATAAAAAACACATGTACAGATTTAAGAAAAACACACACTTTGCAAAAACAATACAACACCTTTAGAGAGTAATAGTATTTATCCAAAAAAAGCCTTACTGGGGTATGGGTCCTTAGGCATGCCAGCAAACACCCTATCCCCCTAAAATAAAAATCCCAAAAAGCCAATTTAGACAGAAAGACATGGTGGCCTTATCACAGGCAAACCAATCCAGTCTAGACCATACCTTTATATAACATAGGTTATCCTACACCCACCCAGTAAAGGAAACGCCCAGCAGAGTAATTAATTGTGTCTGTTCATGGTTAATGTGAATGCACCAGTTGACTAATGAATGAAAGTGTTTGTAAAAAAAGAAAAACAGACAACAGCAATATCTGTCTTTGTGCAAGTAGAACCACAGAGAAAGTTGTAGGTAGGTAGGGGATTCAAACCCACAACACCAGTGCTGCAAGGCAGAATTTCTAACCACTATGCGACTTGCTGGTCATGACATTTTTGATTGGACTAGTGATGTTGGTAGACTTGGTGTAGTACATTTTGAACAGAAAACTGTGAAAAATGGCAAAGTGTTTGAGCATGCGCAGTTGAGCTGAAAACTCTGAGAAATGGCAAAGTGTTGAGCATATGCAGTTGAACTCAAGAACTGTTTAATAAAAAAATAATATATAAATATATTTTTTTGTTTGGGGGGGAAGAGACATTATTTTTGCTTGCTAAATAGAAGCACAGAGAAAGTTGTAGGTAGGGGAATCAAACCCACAACACCAGTGCTGCAAGGCAGAATTTCTAACAACTTAGCCACTTGCTGGTCATGACTAGGGATGATCGAACGGTTCGGGTCGACCATCGGTTCGGCCCGAACATTGGGTGTTCGAGGTTCGGCCCGAACATTGGGTGTTCGAGGTTCGGCCGAATTTAGAACTTTGTGCTCAAAAAGTTCGGAATTCGGCAACCAGAACCGCCCAAAATGCAATGCTTCAGGAAATGGGCTTTAAAAGCCAGTGATTGGACCAGAACCAATAGCAAAAGCCAATTGAGGGGGCAGGAGAATGCTAGGAATGTGATTGGAGTGACTAGGGGGTCCCTAGACCAATCATTAGTGAATACGCCCCCCAGTATATAAGATCGCCCCCGCCATATTCCTAGCATTGTTATACTGGACATGGAAGAGAGTGGAAGCAGTTCTGTTAATTTTACTTTAAAAGTGTCATTTAGCTATTTATTAGTGTGAGGAAAGGGATATCTAGTGTAGTTAGAGTGCTCCTTTACACTTAAGTTAGCTTCAAAAATTTAGTTTCTGTAGGGAAAGTGTTAAGTGTAAGGGGACCGTAGTGTAGTGTAGGGTTAACTGGCAGTGACTGCTATGGCAGGGTGACAAAACCCTTCCATAGCAGGGTGACCGCTATAGAGAAATGATCATTTCTCTGAATTGCTTCGGCACAGGAATATGGCTTCTCACCAGCCAAGCATTTTTTATGCTGCAGGGGCTGCCACTGCCAGTGCTTTTTTGAGGACATGTTTGATGTCAGACATGACATCTGAACATGTGTATAGGGGGTATATATACACATATATGTCTGTATATATACCCCTAGACATATATAGGTGTGATAGTAGCAGAAATAAATGCTTGCGCTAATGAAATCATTTACAGTAATATATTTCTGCTACTATCACACCTATATATGGCTAGGTGTCTATATACATATAATTATGTGTGTATATATACCACTATACACAAGTTCAGATGTTTTGCCTGCCTCAAAAGAACCCAAAAAAATGCCAAAAAAAAACGCTAGCGTCAAAAAAAAAAATGCCCAGGTGTGTTTTTGCTGGCATTTTTTGGGGGGTTTTGGAGGCAGGCAAAACATCTGAACTTGTGTATAGTGGTGTATATACACACATCCATATATTTATATACACACCTAGACATATATAGGTGTGATAGTAGCAGAAATATATGCCTGCGCTAATGAAATCATTTACAGTAATATATTTCTGCTACTATCACACCTATATATGGCTAGGTGTCTATATACATATAATTATGTGTGTATATTAACCACTATACACAAGTTCAGATGTTTTGCCTGCCTCAAAAGAACCCAAAAAAATGCCAAAAAAACGTTAGTGTCAAAAAAAAATGCCCAGGTGTGTTTTTGCTGGCATTTTTTGGGGGGTTTTGGAGGCAGGCAAAACATCTGAACTTGTGCACAGTACCACTATACACAAGTTCAGATGTTTTTCCTGACTGCAAAGAACCCAAAAAATGCCTGCTTTGAAACCGGCAAGGTGTGAAAACCGAGGAGAGAAGCTAACCCCCTGAGCTGAAAGTTTTCTAATACATACAATCCTTTTTTTTTCTGGTTCTGGACATGCTACAGAGCTGAAACTTCACAGGTACACCTTTTAGACCCCCCAGACACAAAATCACACAAAAAAAGTTCTTAAAAATTGACATTTTTGATAAAAAAAAGCCAATTATTGAAAAAAGTTAAAAAAAAAGAGAGATTTTATGATTTTTACTTTGGATTTCAGATCTGGGGGGTCTAAAAAGTGTACATGTGAAGTTTCAGCTCTGTAGCATGTCCAGAACCATAAAAAAAAGATTGTTTGTATTAGAAAACTTTCAGCTCAGGGGGTTGGCTTCGCTGCTGTAACACCTTGCCGGTTTAATAGAAGGCATTTTTTTGGGTTCCTTGCAGTCAGGAAAAACATCTGAACTTGTGTATAGTGGTACTGTGCACAAGTTCTGATGTTTTGCCTGCCTCCAAAAACCCCCAAAAAATGCCAGCAAAAACACACCTGGGCATTTTTTTTTGACGCTAGCGTTTTTTCTGGCATTTTTTGGGGTTCTTTTGAGGCAGGCAAAACCTCTGAACATGTGTATAGTGGTATATATACACACACATAATTATATGTATATAGACACCTAGCCATATATAGGTGTGATAGTAGCAGAAATATATTACTGTAAATGATTTCATTAGCGCAAGCATATATTTCTGCTACTATCACACCTATATATGTCTAGGTGTGTATATAAATATATGTATGTGTGTATATGCACCACTATACACAAGTTCAGATGTTTTGCCTGCCTCAAAAGAACCCCAAAAAATGCCAAAAAAAACGCTAGCGTCAAAAAAAAAAAAATGCCAAGGTGTGTTTTTGCTGGCATTTTTGGGGGGTTTTTGGAGGCAGGCAAAACATCAGAACTTGTGCACAGTACCACTATACACAAGTTCAGATGTTTTTCCTGACTGCAAGGAACCCAAAAAAATGCCTGCTATTAAACCAGCAAGGTGTTACAGCAGCGAAGCCAACCTCCTGTGCTGAAAGTTTTCTAATACAAATGATCTTTATTTTTATGGTTCTGGACATGCTACAGAGCTGAAACTTCACATGTACACTTTTTAGACCCCCCAGATACTAAATCCAAAGTAAAAAATCAAAAAATCTCTTTTTTTTTTAATTTTTCAATAATTGGCTTTTTTTATCAAAAATGACAATTTTTAAGAACTTTTTTTTGTGTTATTAATAGTTAATGGGGCATGACCCAGAACCCATGGCACTTTTTAGGGGCATTTATTGGGTTTTAGGGCTTAAAAATTGTGTTTTTTGATTACTGAAGTTCGGGTCCCATTGATTTCAATGGGGTTCTGAAATCCGGGCCGAACTTTCGGGAATTTCGGATGTTCTGGCCGAACCGAACTTTTCAAAAGTTCGATCATCCCTAGTCATGACATTTTTGATTGGATTAGTGGTGTTGGTAGACTTGGTGTACTACATTTTGAACAGAAAACTGTGAAAAATGGCAAAGTGTTTGAGCATATGCAGTTGAACCCAAGAACTGTTTAATTTTATATATATATATATATATATATATATATATATATATATACACACACATACTGTATATATTATATATATATATATATATATATATATGTTTGACACAATATATTTTTTGTTGGGGGGGGGAGAGATATGATTCTTGCTTGCTATATAGTGCTATATAGCGAGAAGGAATAATACTTGTTCCCCCCCCCCCCAAAAAAAAATAATACATTTGTAAAATTTTGAAGCAGTTTCTAACATTGTTTACAATAAAAATACTTGAGCAGGGAACCCCAAAAATCTAGGAAGGATAATGGTGTTTAAGAATTCAGCAATTGGTAGGAATATGAAATGTGTGCATTTAAAACATTCATTTCTCTACTGCTCGCCTCTTATAGCCTGGTTTTAACGGCCGAGTGCACTATATCGCTGGCTTGCAATTTGAAAAACGTTATTTTTCAGGTCTATTCTGGCGTTGAGCATGCGCGCACGCTCTGCCTCCCAGCAGTAGACTGCAGGAGATATTTTTTCCTTTCACACTTTTGGGGAAATCTCTTTGTATTTTACTTTTAGACACAGTTTTAAAGCTGTTGATCTTCAAATGATATACCACATCTTTCAGAACCATTTGTGCTATTTTTTTCATGCTGAAAACATGATTTAGAACAAAACAGTCGTGCTTTTAGCTCAACTGTTTTTTCGCTCTCTCTCTCTGACGTTATTTGACCTTAGTGAATTCCGAATTGCAATAACATTTCCTCTGACGTTATAGTGAAATTTGATCTCACCTTCTACCGTTCGCCATTGCGTTAAATTAGAGGTGAGCGCGTAAATGCGATATAGTGAATTAGGCCCTTTTTCACAGCCTAGCCACATAGTAACATCCAAGGAGTACAGGAATTATCCACAAAAGGACTAGGTCTTCTTGCCATACTTTTTGTTTACAAGTAAAAATCTGCAATTTTGCTAGAAAATTACTTACAAACCCCAAACATTATATATATATTTTTTAGCAGATGTCCTAAGGAGAAAAAAGGTGGGTTTTGCAAATTTTTATGTTACAGGGTATTTGCGAAACAGTTTTTCGAACACAATATTACACACATAATGCATAAATTCATTTTAATGCACACAGAGACAATATAATACCCACATTTTTGGTAACATTTTTAAAATTGTGAAATGGTGCCAAACTTCGATAAAATCTCCATAGGTGATATTTTCTAAGCCTTTGTTGGTTACTAGTTTAGAGTTACACAGGAGATCTGGTGCTAGATTTATTGCTCTCACTCTGACATTTGAGGCGATACCACATATGTGGTGCGATCGCTGTTTACGCATGCGTATGGAACCAAAGTGTGCATTTGCCTTTATTTATTTATTGGTGGGACACTGGTACACTAATAGATGTTTTTGTGCACTAGTACACTGACAGATGGTTTTGTGCACTTGAACACTTTGACAGATTTTGATCGTCCACCGGCAGACACTGACAGATATTGATGTTGCAATGGAGGGCAAAGATAAAACAGAACTGAGCGACCAGTATTCTAAGATTAGGTTCACACTGATGCAATGCAGGAACCACAGCGATTAATGTGCTGGTTCCCCCACCTTATCGGAATCGCAGGCACTTCACAATACAAACCGTTGTGGGTGTCAATACATAAAGGTAATGACACCACCAAATAGATTCGCAGAACGCAGTTCGAACTGTGGAATTGGATGGAATCGGATTCCACTGAGGACAAAAAAAAAAAAGGCCCTGCACCATTTTGGTGCAAATGCAATGCAATTTAATCCATACAGACTATATGGCTGAATTTGTACCACACAGACATCGCATGTGATGTGCAAAAGAATGTGATGCAAATTACATCCGATGTCTGCAATCGCATTAGTGTGAACCCAGCCTAAAATGAAAAAAAACAGATTGCTTTTTATATGGCATAAACGTAATGTTCAGAACTAGGACATTATATACCATTTGTTGCTAACATTATCAATAAATGATTGACATTTTGGGAAGTGTTATTGGACCTTTATGCAGACAAATTCATTATATACACAACCGAGACAAACATTTGAATCAGCATATTTAAGAATTCAGGTTTACATTTTTGGCAGTATTTGTCACTTGCTAAATTCCCTACTCTTGCAGCAATTGATTGACCCTAGTATAGTGACTTTTGGCTGGCTTGTAATATATCAATGTAGAAAATGATATTAGATCACATTACCGGCTAACAATATTATGTAATTATGTATTTAACATGTTTTAGCTGAATCAACAGCTTGTAAGAGTATTTCTGACACCGTGAAAAATGTAATGTGTAAGATAAAATTAAAATCTTTGCCAGTTTGCTGAAGCAGGATAGCTGGTGTGTTTTTAAAGTTCATAGCAATGTTTATTTTAGCGCAAACCCTATGTGAATGACATTTAGTTAGCTAAAACACTTTTTATTACAAACAACTGGCATTTTTTTTAAGAGAATACTTATTTTGACCTACAAAACTCAATAAAAACATTAAGTATTAAAAAACATGTTATTTTGACCTTTTGTACGACATTAGATGTGTCTCAGTGCTGCTGATCTACTGCATCCTTGTCCAACAGCAAATTCCTGTCTATGTGCATGTGGCTTCATGGTATTTCTCAATGCCAATTTTCTGATGGTGACAACAGGGGCCTACATAATTTGTGTTCAAGACTCCATTTTTAGTCTCTATCAGAAGCCATTTGAGACAGGGTGACAATGTAATAAAGCAAGAATAAAATTAGGAGATAGCTATTATCACCCTATAACAGTGCCACACTATAACAGCGCCAAGCACAAGAACTCTTATGGCAGGACTACCAGGTATTAATTTATTGAAAACAGCAGATTTACATAAGCTGAAAATGGCATTTGAAAATATCCATACAACCAATTTATTTGTCCTGGGACTTTAAATGAGGCACAACACATACGACCAATGAATAACAAGTTCCAACATTGTTGTTTAATAAATGAATAAATATTGCATGCAAAAAGAAGATAAACTGGTAACAAGCTGATTTGTAATGAATCCATATTAATGCATCTCATACATAATTAAATATAATGTTGACCCTATACAATCCAACAGGCAATACATGATTAAAACAAAAGTTGCATCCAAAAACTTGATGCGTTTTGTACATCTTTGTTGACTTCTTCAGGAGCAAATGCATGTATATTATTTCAATCTCAAAAGCCACCAGAGGGGCTCTAATACTTACACATCAGTCAAAAGTAGATATTACAATATTTCCAAATGTCGATTGCCAGTGGAGTCTCCATGGAAGTGTGACTCAGCAAGAACCTATAGGGGACAAGCAGGAAGTAGATTCAAAGTGGGTGGGCAATCCATTATGGTACCCAAAGTAGTTGCTTTAGAAAGAAGTTTAGGTATGCATTAAAGTGATAAATGAATAATAAAATCAAAATGGGTAATAAACAACAAAAACAATGTGCAATACAACAATGAATAGAGCAAACATATACAGAGTGTGTGAAAGGTGCAAAAAGCTGCACCTAGTCTTATAAGGGAACTAGTTATTCACCAGTCGTATATGTTTTGCCTCATTTAAAGTCCTAGGGCAAATAAATTGCTTGTATGAATATATTAATGAAGGGAAGGAGGCACATCACTGTGTGCACAAGGCCACATTCTATTTTGTTAAATTATTTGAGTGTAAGACACCCGGGCCCCATAGTGGCCTCCTGCATCATGTGGATGTAGAACAATGATGTTGTGATATAATAATTTGATTGTATTGTATTACTTACAGATTATGTAAACTACCTCAATATGACAGTTCTGTTTTGGGATTGATGGTCAGGGTTTGCCTCCTCCCAGGAGCTGGGATGCATTGAGGAGGCTTATGCCTCTTTTCGCCTCCAATATCTACTCATGTGAGACAGGCAGGGTTTGCGCCGCATCAGCACCATGTTTATGCTCGATGGGTGATGTCAGTGCATTTCCAGTGTCATCACACGGGTGCTCCCTGTTCCATGTTGTTGCAGCCTGAAAGGGTATTGCGCTTGCAGCAACACTTTGACTCACAGCTTTTAATTCACGGTGGGTTATATTTTGGTTGCCTAAATCCTGTCTTTGTATTTGGTTTTGGGTGCTTGGTGGTCCACTTCCTTTCACTGGTATATTCCTTTATCTTTGGGCTGAACTCAGATTTGGGTGCTTTTTTCTTTCCTTCTTTTTTCTCTTTTCATATCACTAGATGAAGCTTTTTGTACCTTTCACAAACTCAACATGTGTTTCCTCCAATTACTGCTAGATTGCAGCCAGTGCTACATGTTTTATTATGGTTGTTTATTGTGAATTCTGACTTTAATATTTATTTAAAATTATAGTATAATAGTATAATGAAAGCTCCCCCCTCCTTGAATGCACACACACAGTGTTGGAAGGGACTGGCAATTGAACTGACTTCTCAGTCGGTTACCAGCTCTTTAGTAAAGAGGGGCTGCACCTTAATGGGGATGGTACAGATCTTTTGGGGAGGAAGATGGCCACAAAGTTGGAGGGGCTTTTAAACTATGAAGAGGGGGGGGGGGCCCAGTGGTAGAGTCAGTCAGGAGGATACTAAGGGTAGAGAGTATTATTGGGGGCGGTAGCGACAGCAGGTCCGTAGCGTCTAAAATTAGGGGGGCTGTTCGGACAAACCACAGACCATATAGAAATAAAATGAAGCACTATGCAATATCAACTTAAACTAAACTAAGAGGGATATATGCAAATGCCAGGAGCCTAGCTAATAAAATGGAAGAACTGGAAATGTTAGTACATGAGGAGGGCATAGACCTTGTGAGAATAACAGAAACTTGGTTTGACACCTCACACGACTGGTTGGCCAATATTCTGTGTATTGGAAGGACAGGGAAGGAAAGAGGGGGGGATATGTCTCTATGTCAAGAATAATGTAAGGGTGGTGGAGAGGAGTGATATTATGGAAGGGATGAGTACGGATTTAGAATCCGTGTGGGTAGAACTCCACAGGGAAGGTGATAAGGGGAAAATAATTGTGGGGGTTTGCTAGATGCCACCCAACCAAAGGGAGGAGGTAGAGTTTGAATTTATGGCACTGTTGGGTAAAGTGGTAAAGCTGGGACCAGTCATCATATTAGGGGACTTCAACTATCCTGACTTTAACTGGGAAGAGGGGATTGCACACTCACAAAAGGCCCGTCTCTTCATGGAAACTTTACAGGACAACTACATGTCTCAGATGGTGGATTCTCCTACAAGAATGAATGCAGTGTTGGATCTATTAATTACTAAAGACCCAGACCTAATCTCAGATGTAGGAGTCCGGGACAACTTTGGTTCTAGGTCAATCGCATTCAGCGTAAATCACAACATAGCAAGGCATGAGGGCAACATAAGAACCCTAGACTTCAGAAGGGCAAACTTTTACCAAACTGTGAACTCAATGATATAGGAAATAAACTGGGACAAAACCCTAGGATCACTGACCACGGAGGAAAAATGGGATTGCTTTAGGAATATACTAAACAAATGCATCTCGCAATGCATTCCTATGGGAAATACATTTAAAAAAGCCAAAGCCAAACCTGGCTGGCTTAGCCGTAATGTAAAGAACCTTATTAAATATATATATATAAATATGTAAACAGCAAAAAAACGAGATCAGAGCATGTTGCACACATAATTAACAATGAGGGGAGGATGGTTACAGAGGACACGGAAAAGGCAACTGTGCTTAATGCTTTCTTCTCCTCAGTCTTTACACAGGAAAAAAAGGGACCAAGACTGTATGGTTAGCAGTACTTCACAGGACTTTCCGCTATGGCTAACAGAGTGTAAAATCAGGGAAAGGCTGAATAAAATTAACTCAAGTAAATCACCAGGCCCAGATGGTGTACATCCAAGAGTACTTAAAGAACTCAGTAAGGTTATATCTTGACCACTGTTCCTGATCTTTGCTGACAGCATTATGACAGGAACTGTACCTGGTGACTGGAGAAAAGCTAACGTGATATCAATATTCAAAAAAGGGCAGAGGCATATCCCAGATAATTATAGGCCAGTCAGCATGATGTCAATAGTATGTAAACTTCTGGAGGGGATGATAAGGGACTATATCCAAGAGTTTGCTAAAATCAATAATATCAGCAGTAATCAGCACGGGTTTACAAAGGGGCGTTCCTGTCAAACCAATCTGTTAACAATCTACGAGGTTAGCTGTGAGCTAGACAGTGGAAAACCTGTGGATGTGGTGTACCTGGATTTCGCTAAGGCGTTTGATACATTTCCCCACAAACGGTTGATTTATAAATTAAGGTCTACAGGAATCGACCACAAGGTTTGCTCTTGGATATGGAAATGGTTAAAGGGGCGTGTCCAAAGGGAGGTAGTAAATAATGCATACTCGGACTGGTCTGAAGTGGTAAGTGGGGTCCCCCAAGGCTCAGTTCTGGGTCCAATTTTGTTCAATTTATTCATAAATAGTGTTGAGGACGGGGTCAGTAGCTCGATCTCAGTTTTTGCAGATGACACAAAATTGAGCAGGGCAATAACTTCACATTGGGAGGCAGACATCTTGCAGAATGACCTGAGCAAAATAACAGAGTGGGCAACTACATGGCAAATGAGGTTTAATGTGGATAAGTGCAAGGTATTGCACTCAGGAACTAATAACGTAAAAGCAAAATTTACGCTAGGGGGGGGGGCCTCTGGGGGTATCAAAAATGGAGAAAGATCTGGGAGTCTTAGTAGAAGATAGACTTAGCAACAGTATGCAATGTAAAGCCACGGCTGCCAAAGCTGGCAGAATATTAGCATGCATAAGGAAGGGGATGTATTCCAGAGACAAAACTATAATCCTTCCACTTTATAAATCACTAGTCTGACCACATCTGGAGTATTCTGTCCAGTTCTGGTCACCAGTCCTCAGAAGGGATGTGTTGGAGCTGGAGAGAGTGCAGAGAAGGTGTCACGGGGTAACGTGGCAGAGCCTGACGTAAGAGGAGTGGCTTACCGGGTAACTGGCGTGGCACAGGTTCACCAGAGGCACAGAGTCTAAGTGTAAGCCGGTCTTCACCAGGGCCCCAGAAGGTGGGGATGGATTTGGCTGCTT
This sequence comes from Pelophylax lessonae, assembly GCF_965119305.1. NCBI lineage: Eukaryota > Metazoa > Chordata > Amphibia > Anura > Ranidae > Pelophylax > Pelophylax lessonae. Next base: position 208,631,141 of record NC_138768.1, read on the forward strand.
GCTAACACCAGGTCGCGGCCCCCCGGATTCCCTGGGAGAGCCAGGAACAGATCCAGGACCAATAGCCGGTAGCAGGTAAACAGATCAGGACGAGACAGGAGGATAGTCAGGACAAGCCAAGATCAGGGCGGGCAGCAGGTAATCAGAATCCAAAGACAACCCGGGTCAGGTAAACAGGAACAGCAGATATAACAGGCACAGGATACAGGAGAGCTGAAGACAACACAGCAAAGTGCAGTGCTGCTGGGCTGTTTAAATAAGGCAGCCTGTTTGCCAATTACAGCAATTAGTCTGCTCTAGGTTAACCCTTTAGGAGACTCATGACAGCACATCAGTGTGCTCAGGAAGCATTCCTAACAGCGCCTGCGCAGGGTATTGAGTCTCTGACAGAAGGGCAACAAAACTTATTAGGGGATTAGAGGACCTTAATTACGAAGAGCGTTTTGAGGTGCTTGATATATTCTCCTTGGAGAAGAGACGCCTGAGAAGGGACATGATAGCAATTTACAAATACCTCAACGGTGTTTAGAGCATAGAAAAAAACTATTCAGTCGCAAGGAATGCATGGGTACACAAGGCCATACAATGCGATTGGAGGAGAAGCTTTTTAACCTCATACTACAGAGGGGGATCTTTACAGTAAGGGCTACAAGATTGTGGAATTCTCTGCCACAAATGGTAGTAACTGCGGGCAGTATGGCTACTTTTATAAGACTCTTGGACATACATCTCAAGGACATTAACATTCAGGATTATGGGAAATGATTCACATCGACACAGGTTGAACTGGATGGACTATTGTCTTTATTCAACCTCAACTACTATGTAACTATGAGATAATATCTCCTCTCAGCTCCCATTTTGTACTACTTCCTTCTGTTCCCACCTATCCACGGATTTCCGATAATAAGGATATTTCTCAGCAGATGGCGGCACTACTTTAATAGGTACCATCAATTACCCACCTGCACAGAGGAGGAATAGAAGAAATATTAGAGGGGGTAAAGTGGGTCTTTCTTATTCCATGGCTCTACGATCCTCATATGGTAATCTAGGATATTTCCCCACTTTTACTGTAGACCTCACCAAGAATGCATATGCTCAGCGTCATATCTAGAGGTTGTCTTTAGGAAATAGACGTATGGGTGCTGCCAGAATTGCTGCAGAGGTTGAACGGGTGGGGGTTTGGCCCGTCAGTGCTCAGACCATATGCCGCACACTGCATACAATTGGTCTGCATGGCTGTCGTCCCAGAAGGAAGCTCCTTCTAAAGATGATGCATAAGAAAGCCTGCAAACAGTTTGCTGAAGACAAGCAGACTAAGGACATAGATTACTGGAACCATCTCCTGTGGTCTGATGAGACCAAGATAAACTTATTTGGTTCAGATGGTGTCAAGCATGTGTGGTGACAAATAGGTGAGGAGTACAAAGACAAGTGTGTCTTGCCTACAGTCAAGCATGGTGGTGGAAGTGCTGCAACATGTACTATGACATACTGAAGCAGAGCACGATCCCCTCCCTTTGGAGACTCGGCCTCAGGATAGTATTCCAACATGATAAAGACCCCAAACACACCTCCAAGACGACCACTGCCTTGCTAAAGAAGCTGAGGGTAAAGGTGATTGACTGGCCAAGCATGTCTCCAGACCTTAATCCTATTGAGCATCTAAGGGGCATCCTCAAATGGAAGGTGGAGGAGTGCAAGATCTCTAACATCCACCAGCTCCTTGATGTCATCTTGGAGGAGTGGAAGAGGACTCCAGTGGCAACCTGTGAATTTCTGGTGAACTCCATGCCCAAGAGGGTTAAGGCAGTGCTGGAAAATAATGTTGGCAACACAAAATACTGACACTTTGGGCCCAATTTGGACATTTTCAATTAGGAGTGTACACATTTTTGTTGTCAGCAGTTTAGACAATAATGGCTGTGTGTTGAGTTATTTTAAGGGGACAGCAAATTTACACAGTTATAAAAGCTGTACACATTTCTTCAGTGTTGTCACATGAAAAGATATAATACATTTACAAAAATTTGAGGGGTGTAGTCACTACTGTGAAATACTGTAGGTAACATCTATAGTATCTAAATAAGTAATTCATATTTCTGGTTCAGTAATTCAGCTTCCTAAATAACCTCTCCACTTTAACCCTCCATTGGACAGTAAATCACCATTACATTATCACCTCTGATCACTTATCAGAAAGGTGAAGCCGAAAGCAATAAGGATAAATTAGGATAAATTAGGATAAATTAGGATGATGAGGAGTTTTCTTTTTCTTTCACAAATATTTATTGTATTTTTTTATATACAACTAAAAGGGGAAATATAGATGAAGCAAATAGGCAACAGAAGTGAACAAGTATATGTTATACACACACACACTCAAAAAAACACCTAGTGTCATTGGCATAATAAAACGGGAAACACAGTATAAGTACATGAGAAGCACTTAAGTAATTGTCCAAATGACATAGGAAAAAGCAAAAGAAAACCTTGAAAGCAGTGGGGATAGGTAGGGGGAGAAAAAGAATAAACAATGGAAAGAGGGTGGAGAAACACAGACAATAATGCCTTGTTGTACACATGACGAGAATATCGAACAAATGAAACAAAAGTTATGAAAATTCTTGTATGACAGATTACAACTTCGGAAGTGATGTAATGTGTTGTATTGTATTGTAATGCATTCTTTTGTTTCTGAGCATGCGTGATCTTTGTCTCCTGACTTTTTTCGGCCGAATAATGTACTGATTAAATTAAATCGTATCTTCCGGTATCATATGAGAAAAAGTTTTGTGTTTAACACTAGTCTTAGTATCATCACTTGTGTATTTAGTAGCTGGATTAAATTCTGACTATAATCAATGAGTAGCATCCTCCGCAGAGAGGGGATAGTATTACTCTTCTCTATCATTTTAGCTTAGCGAGAATATAAGTGAATTTTTGGTGATTGTGTCATCCTCTTGGAGCCCATTTGGCAAAGAAGACAACATGGCCTTATGCAGGAAAATAAAAAATAAAGGGGTGAGGGGGGAGGGAAGAATGGGATATAAGAAAGCATGAATGTTGTGGGAATACTGTGAGATTCCCCTTTGGATTCATCCCTCTGACTTGTTTCACCTATAAAGATCCAAAGATTTATCAAAGTGGAAGATTTATGGAATGCAAGCACGGTAAATATACTACCAGATTAAGACAGAGTAGGCCTTTGTTGGAAGCAGAGCTTTTTTTATAGACTAGCAGAGGTATGTGTTTATCAGATGAATGGCTGGCAAAAATTTTACACCCTTTGGTGAGTAAACAGTCAACATCCAATATGTCTATAATATATTGATTTTTTTTTTCATATAATTTTATTCTCCAAATGTAACTTTGGTGACTGTAGCCAACGTTCATAAAATAAACTGCAGATGTCACCCAAAATGAAGTGTGGTTACTGAAAACAGTCCTCAAAACATTAAGTGACTAGTCTACACCATCATTCAGCACGATGACGCGTTATTGGCCCTTAATTGGGCTATGAGCAGGAGAGATGACTTACCATGGGAGCAGAAGGTGTTCATACGGAGAGCCCTTGACTTTTGTCTAAGTCACAATTATTTTTGTTATGGAAGTAATTTCTTCAGCCAAAGGACTGGTGTAGGCATGGGCGCCAAATTTTCCCCCAGTTTAGCCAACATATAGTGGGAGGACAAATTCGTGTTCAACACAGTTAGACCCGAATTAAAGTGCTATCATCGTTTTATAGACGATATTATCTTTATTTGGGAAGGGCCCGAACAAAACCTTGTGTCTTTTATGCAACATCTAAACACAAATCAGAATAATATCAAACTGGACTTCCACTATAGTCAGAGTGAGATCCACTTTTTGGATGTAACTATTAGAAGGGAGGTGAATGTTCTAACCACCAAGGTATTTTTTAAAACCATGGATCAAAATAGATATCTCGCCATCCAGAGCGGCCATCACCCCAATTGGCTCAGGAACATTCCTAGAGGCCAATTTCTGCTCGTTAGGCGCAATTGTACATCCACCACTGACTATATGGACCAGGTTGGAATTCTAAAAGAGAGGTTTGTGGCCAAGGGATATGAAGAACCTGTCCTGGATAGGGAAATTACCTGGATTCTGGAAGCACCAAGACCCTTGACCCCTAGAGTAAGAACCAGGGAAACTGACAATGACCCCAAACAGTGGAGTTTTCTCTCTGACTTTTCTAAAGATTATAAGAAAGTAGAGGGTATCTTCAGACAACACTGGCCGATTCTTTTGATGGACAGGACCTTGGGCCCTGCTCTACCGAGCAAACCTTCTTTCATTTATCGAAGAGCCCCTAATTTCGGTGATCGTGTGGTGAGGAAAGTGGTAGACCCACCTAAGATTTCTTTCTTCCCAGACTTGAAGGGGTCCTTCACGTGTGGAAGGTGCAGAGCGTGTACTCTGGCGCCAACCAACCTTTAGAAGACGTGAGTCCTTTTCTGTCCCTGCTATTAATAAATCTTTCAAGATTAAATCACTTATCACATGCGATACTACGCACGTCGTTTATGGACTTATGTGCCCATGCAAATTGGTGTACATAGGGAGGACTAAACGAACTTTGAAGATCCGAGTGGGAGAACACATTACCAACATAATAAATGGCAAATGAGAACATAATGTGCCAGCTCATTTCCGACAGCACCACCAGAGGGACCCCAGTAGCCTGTTATTTTGGGTCACTCCGCCGTGGCAAGGGGCAAATTGGGTCAGGGAACTCTCAAAGTGTGAGACGAAGTGGATTTTCCTGACCCAATCCCTTGCTCCGGTCGGATTGAATATTGAATTGGACATTAACTGCTTTATTAGTGATTCCTAAATTCCGGTTGTATTTATTTATTTATTTATTTAGATGAGGAGGCCTGTCCCCGCTATTAATCATGATAGACTATGTGATTTTACCATGATCCGTTATTTATTCCTTTTTAACACAGTGTCTAGTGTTTTTAATATTAAATATTCTTAAAATTTGATATTTTTTAACTACTTGATATTTTCAACAAGACATTGTATGTATTTTATATGTCATTATATATGAGATTTTATAGGATGGTTTTATGTATATTTATATTTATTGTTTAAGAATCAAGGTACACATTAGATATGTAAACCGGGTTCCATACAGCAGTATGGTTGAGCAATTTGGATCTCCCGTATTGCATTATGGTTTCATGGACGTGTTTGTGCATTCACCATTATTGATTGTAAGGAGAAGCGCAGGTAACGGGGCACCCGGATAGACTGTTTGCCTCTATAGGACTATCCGTGGATGACACACTAATGGGACTTCCTCTAGGTTCCCGGTGTCTACAGAGGTGGTTTTAGACTATTTCCGGGGGTTGAGGGCTTAAGAGTTCCCTGGATGGTATTTACCTTCCGGTGTTACAGGGCTCGACGTCCTTCCGGTTGACCTGCGTACTCTGTGATTGGATGCTACGCCGTTGTGCGGAGCATAAATGGGTTGTGTGCGTCGTCCTGGCCGCGCCCACAGTTGAAGTCAGGAAGTGACGAAACGCGTCAGAGCGTGGCCAGACGACGCATCCAATCAAGGCTTACGGCCATGGAGGACTTCCGGGACTACTCGATTTGGTGTGGAGCCACATCCGTGTAGCAGTGGATGCCCACCGCAGTGGCCGCATACGAGTGTTGAGCTTACCAATGTTTTACTACAAGTGAGTGCAATGTATTTTGTTTTACTTCAATAAAATCTGTATCAGACGTATTGCACTAGTGGAGGTATATTCTTTATTTTCCACATACATGGGAGGACTAGTGAAAGATCATAACTGATGTTGTTGTAGAGCGTTTGAGTTAACAAGCCACTGTCTATGTGGTTTTGAATAATTTGTTTCTTTTGTGGGTAGAGATTCAAGATATTATTTAGAATGTTTAATGTTTTAAAAATAATGGAAGATGACAGACCTCAGTTATGTCATCACTGTGTCAGAAAGACTAACCTGTAGAAATAGACCATCTGGACCCTGGTCAGGTGTTATCTTTATCTCCTCAGCTTCACAGGCTTTTTACATTTTCACATTTATTCTAAACATCGATTTGAATGCCACAAATGATGCACTACATCCTTACTAGATAAAATCTCTACAAGAATCCAGCATATATAGAACTATTTATAAAGAGAATTGTAGAATTTAAACACGTTGATTGGTTCATAGGACATCAACAACCTTTACATCTAGTGTGTTTATAATGTAACAACCACCTAGGAATTTCAAATTAAATGAACTCACTTTTACGTCACTTTGAAAATGTATGAATATATGTGCGTGTATAATGTGTATAATGTATATATACTGTATCTGGTTTCATTTCCTTAGGAATAATAGGGGACATTTATTGAAAATGTACTACAAAAAGTAAAAACAAAAGGCATTTAGGTTGATATAGAGGCATGTGTTTTTATTTGAGGCCAGCGCCCAGCATGGCCTTTTAAAATCCAACATAAAAAAAAAAAAACTTTGCTTGAAACATGCTACGAAGGTTTAGCAAACTGATAATTTTAATAAAAACCCAAGACAGAGAGGATTTAGAAAACAAAACAAGACCTGATTTATTTTCATCTCCTTAAGGAAAACATACATTATTTATAACTTTATAGAAAAGGAACATTAATGTAACCCAAACAGTTTAAAACTGGAATTAATCCAGCTGATAATATGACAAAAAAAGATTGTCTCTTCTACACACAGTAAAGGCTGTTGATATCTGCTGCTGCCTGTGAAACAAAGATTGGAAATGGAAAAATGCTACAGGATATTATGAGCTATTGAAGAAGACATTTAGGACAAAGATTTAAATGCAAAGCGGATTCTGTGCTGGAGCCATTGACAAATAATGCCTCCCTTTGTGAATCTTAATTTAACTTTATTATCATTTTCAGTGATTAGAAAACGTTTTAGAATCAGTCTTAATAACACATGAGGTTGTGTTTATTAAAGGTAGGCATGTCTAGATTCACACGCAGTGCCAGCTTGAATCCAGCATGGGTCCTGCACATTTAGGAAGCTTTTTCACGGCTCTGAGTGCAGATGGAACAAGCAACTGCGGATGAACCAATTAATAGCAGCAGTGGGTGCAGTGGATCCCCTATTGATCTCAAACTCAAAAACTGATACGATCAATCATTTACAGTGGAAGAATGCCAAAAACATATCCAATCTAGCAGCTGTTACTAAATCTGGAATTTTTATAGGAATGTGACTATCCAGCAAACATGCAAAATCCTCTTCTACATAATCTAAAGGGCAGGTGTTCAGTAGTCCAGCAAGGGAAAACTTGGTGGGGCTGATAATGCTCATTGTATAGCCCACCAGAGGAGCAGGAGGCAAATTTTATATTGCTTTCTGCTTAACAGAGAGCAGGATCTGTGAGTTAGGTCTGCTCATGGTGTTCAGTGTGTGATTCATCTGGTCTAGGGGAGTGTTTCACACTGGTCCAATAGGGAGACACATTGGACAGTGGAGGAAACCTGACCAATGGGTACACAGGCTTTGATACAGCCCCAGTTATTGGCACTGACTGGTTGTCTCGGTGCATTGTGGGGTGTGGTATAAAAGCCAGGAGCACATGTGCTCGGGTCTTTGGCTGGTGAGCAGAGTCCAGGAAGGAGGGTGGCGGCTGCAGCAGTTGGTGTATGGTCACAGGCAGTCGGCCTGGTGAGCCAGAGGGAAGGAGCTGAACCCAGAGTTCCAGGAGAGCTGACTAGAGGGGTTGAGACACTGGAGAACCTGGAAAAATTGTGAGTACAGGGGAGTATTGTGAGTACAGGAGATCATGTCTAAGGGCCTGACCAGGAAGGGGGCCACCCCGGAGTAGAGAAGTCAGAGGACGGGTGTCAGCTGGTGGAGTGAAAGGGGGTGCTAGTTGAGTACCCTGAAGATAGTGTACAACCAAGTCTTTTGTTCAGAGACTCAAATGAAATTAGCAGCCTGGCTGCATCTCCAGATACAAGTCCTCAGGTTTGTAAATAGTTAAAATTCTGGAGTATCCCACTCTTCCCTTCTCCCATCCCTATTTATAATGAAACAACAAAAACAAACAAAAACCCCTAGACTGTTCATTGACTGAGCCAGGAAAGTAAAGCGTCAAGTTTCTGCATGCAGTTGCTAATGGTAACCCAGAGGGACCTGAAAAGGTGAACAATCCAGCAGTCCTTTAGGGGGCAGTGCTACAGTAGCATAGGAAGCATTGTCAGCTCACTACAGGAGGTTTGGAGCTCAGTGAATTTCTGACAGATCAATAGGTATTTTCTGTACTTGCAGCATCGTTAGAGGGGTGAAACAATTGGAAATGTTCATATATTGCAGAGTTCTACAGAGTACGTTTTTCTTTTGCCTTGACAATCACTTTAAAGCATATATTGTGGGTTCAAGGATTATGGTATATTTTATATTATATACATTAAATAGGTCCAATGTCTATGTATATCCTTTTATGCCATGCCCTCTGTTTATTTGGACACTTGCACTTATTGCTTTGGCATGATTAGCACACTGCAGCATTTTTTATTTTTTTTGCCCAAACTTACCCCACAACATTTAAAATCCTGTTGTAGTACCCTCCTAGATAGGGCTATGATTCGATAAAAAGGTTTAGCTGTTGCTTCACTGTATTTTGTGTATCTGTGTTGCCTCACTGTATCCAGCCTGACTGTAATTGTTTGTTAGGTAAATTTAGTTTGCTCACCGTAATCAGTGTAGCAACATTCTACTAGCTAGGTCTGTTCAGTGTGCTCAGCTGCTGGCAGCTTGAGAGCTCCCCCTGTCTCCAGAGCGCTTGAGAAGCTTCTGGATCATAGATGTGGAACTATGCAAATGGCTGCATGAATATTAATACAGCCCTGGCCAATCCCAAAGAGGCAGGCTCTAAAGGCATGCTGGAAGACTGTATATATTCTTGGAGAACACTGAGCTCTGGGTCTTTTTCTGGAGAGGATCAGTCCAGCCTGGATAGATTCGTTGTCTTCCAGGGTTTTTCTGCCACATGTCTGCTGTTGTGAGACCTCAGGTGGGTGGCCCTGGATTCTGAGATTCTGAGACCCTGAATCTAGAGGGAGAGCTGACTGGGGAGGGCTGACCACTGAAAATCCAGTCTGGTATCAACAGAGTAAGATATAGCTAGGAGGCAATCAGCTGTCTTTGGGCCTTGTGTGAATACTGATGCTTCTGAGAGATCTTGGGGACCTTTGTGCTATTGCCATCCCTCTCATTCTAGAGAGTCAGCTGTGGGTCTGTTTAAAGGGGAACATTTGCACTTATATGAGCATTTTTAGCAGTTTTGGAGATATATGAAATTGCGCTGCACTGTTTATGTCACATTAAAGGGGACACTGGCTGGTTTTCTGAAGAGCTTAGATAATCTATTCCTCCATAAATGGGACTCTGCTCTTGTGGCCCTAAAGAGAGGAGCTTGGATTTAACTACTACTTTAAATTCAAAGTCCATTAATTGTTGCAAGCACAGAGTTAATCAAAGCTGTTCTAGAAAGAATACATAGTTACATAGTTACATAGTTAGTGAGTTTGAAAAAAGACATCAGTCCATCCAGTTCAACCTATGGTGTGTGTGTGTGTGTTTGCTTTTAACCGTACATTGTATACCCCTGTATGTTGTGGTCTCTAAGGTGCCCATCTAATAGTTTTTTGAAACTATCAATGCTCCCTGCTGATACGACTGCTTGTGGAAGAGAATTCCACATCCTTACCGCTCTTACAGTGAAGAACCCCTTACGCACTTTAAGGTTAAACCGCCTTTCCTCTAGTTTTAGTGAGTGGCCACGTGTCTTATTGTATCTCCTTTCTCTGAATAGTTTGTTCCTTATGCTAGGGTCGCCAGTACAGTATTTGTACATTGATATCATATCCTCCCTCAATCGTCTCTTCTCCAGAGAGAATAGGTTCAGTGCTTGTAGTCTTTCCTCATAGCTGATGTCCTCCATTCCCCTAATTATTTTTGTTGCCCTTCTCTGGACTCTTTCCAGTTCCAGCACATCCTTCCTGAGGACCGGTGCCCAGAACTGGACAGCATACTCCAGATGTGGCCGGACCAGTCTTGTAGAGTGGGAGAATAATTTCTGGAGTGAATCCCCTTTTTTATACATCCCAGTATTCTGTTGGCTTTGCTTGCAGCGGCTTGGCATTGCATGCCACTGCCAAGCCTGTTGTCTACCAGTACCCCCGAGTCCTTTTCCATCCTAGACTCACCCAGAGGTTCCCCCCCTAGTGAGTCGCTTGCTTTCTGGTTTCTGGGCCCCAAGTGCATTACTTTACATTTTTCAACATTAAACCTCATCTGCCATGTAGTTGCCCACCCCGTTATTTTGTTCAGGTCCGCTTGCAAGGTTTCCACATCCTGCATAGAAGATATTGGCAAGCCTAGTTTAGTATCATCTGCAAATACTGAGATTGTACTCGATATCCCCTCCTCTACATCATTTATGAATAAATTAAACAGGATTGGTCCCAGGACAGAGCCCTGGGGGACCCCACTTTCCACACCCGCCCAATCCGAGTACTCCCCTTTAATCATCACCCTCTGGACTCTCCCCTGAAGCCAGTTCTCTATCCAGGTACTCACCTTATGGTCCATACCTACCTTCCTTAGTTTGTACAGTAAGCGTTTGTGGGGAACGGTGTCAAAGGCCTTTGCAAAGTCCAGATACACCACATCCAAAGGCTTTCCTTTATCTAGGTGGCAGCTCACTTCATCGTAGAAGGTTAATAGATTGGTTTGGCAAGAACGATTTTTCATGAATCCATGCTGATTACTACTAATAATACAGTTTTCATTACTAAATATGTATGTGGTCCCTTAACATCCTCTCCAAAATCTTGCAGACTACAGATGTTAGGCTGACCGGCCTATAGTTACCCGGGATACATCTCGGCCCCTTTTTAAATATTGGTACCATGTTGGCTTTTTTCCAATCAGCTGGCACAATACTTGTCTGTAAACTATCCTTAAAGATCAAGAATAATGGTCTGGCAATCACCTGGCTGAGCTCTTTAAGAACTCTCGGGTGCAAGCCATCCGGTCCCGGGGATTTATTTATGTTAAGTTTCTCTAGTTTAGTTCTAAGTCTATCTTCTGTTAGCCATGGCGGCACTTCCTGAGGTGTGTTGTTTAGTTCGGCCTTACAAGCTAGGTTCGTGTAGCCCTCCGATTCTTTTGTGAAGACTGAAGAGAAGAAATTATTTAACACTTCCGCCTTTTCTCTGTCCTCAGTGGCTATATTTCCTTTGTCATCTTTTATGGGGCCAATGTGTTCTGGCCTCGCTTTCTTACTGTTTATATACTTAAAGAATTTCTTGGGGTTCTTTTTACTCTCCTCCGCTATATGTCTCTCGTGTTCTATTTTAGCCGCCCTGATTTCATCTTTACATTTCTTATTACACTCTTTGTAATGCTTAAATGCTGCCAATGAACCCTCAGTCTTGTATTTTTTGAAGGCCTTTTCTTTAGCACTAATATGCATTTTTTATGTTGGAGTTTAGCCACCCAGGGTTTAGTTTTGCTCTTTTAAATTTATTTCCCTTCGGAATGCACTGGCCAATCCCCTTGTTAAGTATGCTCTTGAAGCACTCCCATTTTTCCTCCGTGTTTTTTGTTCCCAGGGTTCTATCCCATTTGATATTTTCTAGCAGCGAGCGCAGTTTAGGGAAATTGGCTCTTTTGAAATTCAGTGTCCTTATATTACCCTTGTGTTTCCTATTACTGTAATTAATACTGAAACTTATTGACCTATGGTCACTGTTTCCTAAGTTGTCCCGTATTTCTATATCCGTGAGCAGGTCTGTATTGTTGGTAATCAGTAGGTCAAGTAAAGCATTGTTTCTTGTCGGTGCATTCACCATCTGACCCATGAAATTGTCCTGCAAAACATTTAGGAACTGCCTAGCCTTGGCTGAGTGTGCGGTTCCTTCTGCCCAGTCTATATCTGGATAATTAAAGTCCCCCATTATAATGGCATTTCCCATCCTTGCTGCCAATCCTATCTGTAACATGAGGTCCGCCTCCCCCTCCTCCCTCTGGTTGGGGGGCCTATAGCATACGCCCAATATTAACAAAGAAAAAGAAAAAAGTTGGGACTTTAAATGAGGCTTCGCCTAGCTAAGGCTGTATGAATCCATCCCTATTCATGAAGAAATTGGGGGAAGGGGAGTATGAATAAAACGTAATAAGGCTATCGGCAGGGTTTGTAACATAATATAAAGAAAGTAATGTGTGAACACTTCCACAACATCATAGTAATGTAATACACAGAGCCGATGCCCCAGTTTCCCTAAATATAGGGGAAAAGGTAAAAAGGGGGGGACAGTTGGGACTTTAAATGAAGTGCATACAAATGGTTGGGATATGTAACATGGCTAAAATGATTGTAAAAGTAGGTCCACAACATAGTAACAAAGAAACACAATTTAACAATATTATATTATTTTCTGGAATCAGCATTTAATAATTTATTTTTACAATGATACCCATATGTATAGACAATATATTTTTTCCTTTACAGATATTGTATACGTTTACACACTTTGGGTTAGTCATATCTGTCTGTCTGAATTATGAATTTGGAGTTGCCATACCAGCTTGTCATTATCTGTGCAATATGTATTTATTCCATGTTGTTTTTACTGCAATATTTATCCATTTCCATATGTATGTACCTATGCCCCATGTGGATATTTGTATTGTTGATGACCTGCATCATTAAGTTGTGTTTCTTTGTTACTATTAAGGATGATCGAACTTTTGAAAAGTTTGGTTCGGCCAGAACATCCGAACTTCCCGAAAGTTCGGCCCGGATTTCAGAACCCCATTGAAATCAATGGGACCCGAACTTCGGTAATCAAAAAACACCATTTTGAAGCCCCAAAACCCAATAAATGCCCCTAAAAAGTGCCTAGGGTTCTGGGTCATGCCCCATTAACTATTAATCACACAAAAAAAGTTCTTAAAAATTGTAATTTTTGATAAAAAAAAGCCAATTATTGCAAAATTAAAAAAAAAAAAAAAAAAGAGATTTTTTGATTTTTACTTTGGATTTAGTATCTGTGGGGTCTAAAATGTGTGCATGTGAAGTTTCAGCTCTGTAGAATGTCCAGAACCATGAAAAAAAAAAGATAATTTTTCAGTAGAACAGGGATGTGGTTCGGGAGCCTCCTTTAACTTTAACACCTATATGATCTTTTTTTCTGGTTCTGGACATGCTACAGAGCTGAAACTTCACAGGTACACCTTTTAGACCCCCCAGACACAAAATCACACAAAAAAAGTTCTTAAAAATTGTCATTTTTGATAAAAAAAGCCAATTATTGAAAAATTAAAAAAAAAAAAAAAAAAGAGATTTTTTGATTTTCAGATCTGGGGGGTCTAAAAAGTGTACATGTGAAGTTTCAGCTCTGTAGCATGTCCAGAACCATAAAAAAAAAAAGAGCGTTTGTATTAGAAAACTTTAAGCACAGGAATATGGCTTCTCTGCTGTAACACCTTGCCGGTTTAATAGAAGGCATTTTTTTGGGTTCTTTGCAGTCAGGAAAAACATCTGAACTTGTGTATAGTGGTACTGTGCACAAGTTCTGATGTTTTGCCTGCCTCCTAAATTCCCCAAAAAATGCCAGCAAAAACACACCTGGGCATTTTTTTTTTGACGCTAGCGTTTTTTTTTGGCATTTTTTGGGGTTCTTTTGAGGCAGGCAAAACATCTGAACTTGTGTATAGTGGTACTGTGCACAAGTTCTGATGTTTTGCCTGCCTCCAAAACCCCCCAAAAAATGCCAGCAAAAACACACCTGGGCATTTTTTTTTTGACGCTAGCGTTTTTTTTGGCATTTTTTGGGGTTCTTTTGAGGCAGGCAAAACATCTGAACTTGTGTATGGTGGTATATATACACACATACATATATTTATATACACACCTAGACATATATAAGTGTGATAGTAGCAGAAATATATTACTGTAAATGATTTCATTAGCGCAAGCATATATTTCTGCTTTTAAAGCCCATTTCCTGAAGCATTGCATTTTGGGCGGTTCTGGTTGCCGAATTCCGAACTTTTTGGGCAAAAAGTTCTAAATTCGGCCGAACCTCGAACACCCAATGTTCGGGCCGAACCGATGGTGGACCCGAACCGTTCGATCATCCCTAGTTACTATGTTGTGGACCCACTTTTACAATCATTTTAGCCATGTTACATATCCCAACCATTTGTATGCACTTCATTTAAAGTCCCAACTGTCCCCCCCTTTTTACCTTTTCTCCTATATTTAGGGAAATTGGGGCATCGGCTCTGTGTATTACATTACTATGATGTTGTGGAAGTGTTCACACATTACTTTACTTTATATTATGTTACAAACCCTGCCGATAGCCTTATTACGTTTTTTCATACTCCCCTTCCCCCAATTTTTTCCATACGCCCAATATTACCTTCCCCACCGTGCCTTCCCTTTGAAGCTCTACCCATAGGGATTCTGCCTCGTCCATAGCTCCATTATTAATATCATCCCTCATATTTACCTGTATACTGTTCTTAATATACAGATATACCCCTCCCCCTTTTTTACCTTCTCTATCTCTGCGATAAAGGGAATACCCCTGAATTGTCGCCATCCAGTCATGAGAGCTGTCAAACCAAGCCTCAGTTATCCCCACAAAATCTAAGTCCTCCTCAAACATCAGTAGCTCCAGCTCTCCCATCTTGTTGGCCAGGCTTCTGGCATTGGTATACAAACCTCTTAATTTTGATTGTTTACATATATCCTCATTTGATGTTTTTAGGCTGCTCTCTTGATTTTTCCCCATACCCACCCTGGGTTTAGGAGCTCCGAACACCCTACCGCTAATGGCCCCATTTGTGCCCTCTGAATCTTGCTTTCCACTGGCTAATTCTACATCTGTACCCTCCCCCCCCCCCAGTCACCTAGTTTATACATAGTCCTCAAGTTGTATATAAGTCTTGTTTGGAGCATCCCACTCAGTTTTCTCAACCCTAGCCAAGTTCTCCAAAAATATAACAAAAAAACAACACCCCCTACACTGGTCATTGGAGAAATGTGTGGATTAGCCTGGGTGCCTGGCTGTGGGGTAAACCTGTACAGTAATCCTACGGCTCCTACAGGAGTAGCACTACAATGTCAGAGGTATTGAATTGCTGATGCATTGCAGCGTAATGATGTATTAACCACTTGAATTCAGGGTGTTGATTTAAAACAACACAGGGACAGCAACTATCTGTCCCAACACCATTTTCAAATAATCACAGCTGCTGTATCTAGTGCTGAAATTGACATCTAGCTGTCATTGACATCCAGGACCCAGCACTAATTCCAGGAGCTGAAACAGTCATCTCTTATACAGTACTTCCAATTTTTCTACAGATTGCTCCATAGGAGTGTAGTGACTTTACAGCACTTCCTCTCAATATAGAAGCTAAAGTAAAGCTGCTGCAGCTTTGTCCAGCCTCTCCCTGCAGCAGTAGAGCATTCCTATTGTGATCCATTACTGGCTGTGCCAGCCAGTAATATATCACTATTAGAAGTGATCTGTTGCTGCAGAACTGTATGGAGGTCTGAATCAAATCTCAAATAAACAGATCCAGATAAAGTGTAAAAAAAGTAAAACGATGTGTAAAAATAGAAACAAACAAGTACGTGTATGTGTGTGTGTGCGTGTGTGTATGTGTGTATGTAAATTGACAAGTGACAAAGCAGTTTAATAATATAGTTTGTGAACTTCTTTTCTGCCTTACCGTCATGCATTGTCTTAATACTTTAACAAAATGTCAAAGTGCATCAAGAAAGCATTTCACTTTTTTCACATTTTGTTATGTCACAGTTGTATACACTGACTACTGTGAATTTAGATCACACAGGACATAAACAGCTCCCTGTAAACAACAAACAAACACAGGGGCGCACAGGCCTAGTGCATTATCCTTTGGTTGGTTTATTTAAAAGTAAGAAGATTAAAAATACTCAGAAAAGAGTTTCTTGGTTAAAAGCATATTACATAAGGAATGCAGTCCTCAGTAGTAGGATCCGAGGGTAAGTTGTCCCTTGAGTTTGTAGTGGCTAACGCTTTCGAGACTTATGCCCCATACACACGTGCAGATTATCTGCAGACTTTTGTCTGCAGACTTACCAAAACCATATAATATGAGGTCAAACCTAAACACTTTCAATTTGTATGCAATCCGGCAGGCCCTTGCACTACATAGAAAAGGTAAGTCTGCAGACAAAAGTCTGCAGATAATCTGCACGTGTGTATGGGGCATCAGCCTCTTCCTCAGAGCCGAGGCTCTGAGGAAGAGGCTAAGCCTCGAAATGCGTTAGCCACTACAAACTCAAGGGACAACTTACCCTCGGATCCTACTACTGAGGACTGCGTTCCTTATGTGATATGCTTTTAACCAAGAAACTCGTTTCTGTGTATTTTTAATCTTCTTACTTTTAAATAAACCAACCAAAGGATAATGCACTAGGCCTGTGTGCCCCTGTGTTTGTTTGTTGTTTACAGTATTTCCAGACTTCCCTGGTCGTGTAAAGGGCAGCAAGGCCGCAGCATTTTTTCCTGGGTTGTCGCATCCACAGCTCCAGAAACAGTGGAAAGACCTTAATGAGGTGGACTAGAAACTACACCTCTCTGAGCGCAGGGAACTGGTGCTTTGCACCTAAAACTTTTTTATAAACAGCTCCCTCCCTCACCCCTGGAAGGTGGAAGTCGGATAGGATCCAATTTAAATACCCCCTCCCAGCATCCCTTTTGGATACACACACCATCCAAATGCTGTAACCTTACAGCAGTAAGGTAAGGGTGTAGCACACCCAAAGCTTTGCACATCTCCCTATTACACCTCACTGGTTGATTCCTGGAATCACTCACCTGATTTTACACCACCTGATTTGATGCCACTTTCACTGCATGATGATTGAAGCTGCAACAGATCACTGAATGGACTTGTTTTATGGGATTTGTTTTGATTTCATTGTTTATTAGTTTTATACATCATATTATCATCCTACTGTTATGCAGCTGTTGTGCACTTGTCACTTTGTTCACTATATATATTTTGGAGGTACAGTTAGCCGTCACACTGGGATGAAGAGTATATATGTATTGACATCCCTGGATTTATATATAATCTTCTTGCACTTAGCACCTTTGTCACAGCAGTTTGCACCTCACGGACTGTTCATGCTATTATATATTTTATTTTTACACATTGGATGGCACTAGGAGCACTTTGAATATATGAATCATTTATTATTGATCAAGCATATTATTAATTGTTTATTCACTTATATTTATTGATTATAGATTCTAATTATGTTAGGATAAGCGTGGCTTTATTATTATATACCTACTTTGATTGATTCGGTATTAATTGGAAGTCTGAGTTGAGAGTTGCAGCTGATTCCTTTACACCTGATTCCTGCAAGAGATATCTCTGTTACTGCGCAGGGGTCATTTCTTAAACTGTTGTTCTGGAAGGTTCTCCTCTCTCCACAGGAAAATGTTGGCGCTCTGTCACCTCGGGTTTTTGGTCACCTCCCGGACTAAAAGGTCCTTTTCCCCTGATTACTCAGTTTGGCCGGGTGGCCAGCTCTAGGAAGAGTCCTGGTGGCTCCAAACTACTTCCCTTTACACTTGATGGAGGCCAATGTGCTCACTGTGACCTTTAATGCTGCAGAAGTTTTTCTGTACCCTTCTCCAGATCTGTGCCTCAATACAATCATGTCTCGAAGGTCTACAGACAATTCCTTGGACATCATGGCATGGTTTGTGCTCTGAAATGCACTGAACTGTGAGACCTTTTGAAGACAGGTGTGTGCCTTTCCAAATCATGTCCAATCCACTGAATTTACCATAGGTGGACTCCATTCAAGTTGTAGAAACATCTCAAGGATGATCAGTGGAAACAAGATGTGCCTGAGCTAAATTTTGAGTGTCATGGCAAAGGCTGTGAATACTTATGTACACGTGATTTTTTTCATTTTTTAGTTTTAATAAATTTGCAAAGATTTCAAACAAGCCTATTTCACATTATCATTATGGGGTATTGTTTGTAGAAGTTTGAGGAAAATAGTGAATTTTTTTTGTTTAATTTGTTTTTATTGAAAATGGTTAAACAGAACATAAACAACACAATCCGACACAGCAAATTGCGGGAAAACTACAAAGTCATAACAATAGAAGTACAAATGACCAACATATGCCATGCAGTGCCAGAAAGTACTATAGGACACAAATGCATACATCATATCTTGCACAGCTCTAACTCGAGATGAGCAATCAGATCATAAACAATATGAGCAGAGAGGCGTAAACCATGTCGGAGGAAAAGCAGAAGAAAGAGAAAAAGAAAAGGAGGAGATAAGAAGGGTGGGGGAGTGGGGAGGAAGGGGAAGGAAGAGGGTAGGTAGACCACGAGCTACTAAAGTTTAAGCCTATACACATTAATCGGGTGGGGCAGTATTGGAGGTGCCATTTGTGATTAAAGAGATATAAACCGGGATGGTTTTAAAGGTGGACCATGAGTACCAGATAGATTGGAAGCGGTCCAGTTTGTCTCGGGCAATAAAAGTGAGTTCTTCCAGCTGACATGTCGCATCCACTTTTAGTAACCATTGCCGCACTGTGGGAATGGTAGGAGTGCCCCGGAAAATAGTGAATTTCATCCATTTTGTAATAAGGCTGTGACATAACAAAATGTAGAAAAAGTGAAGGGCTAGTAATACTTTCCGGATGCACTGTAGAGTGCACAAAAACATGTCAAAACCACAAACTCCCTCTCATCCCCATATTCCTGATTATTCCCAATATACTCAAAATGTAAACTTCAGGTATATGTTCGGTAGAAAATGGCATGTGTCAGGACAGTAATCGAGCACTTGAATAGGCTGGAAGTTGAAAAAATGAAAGACAGGTTTATTCCTGCAATAAAAATGAGTGAGTAGCAGTGGCGGCCCATCCATAGGGCGCCAGACGCATGGATTCCAATGGTTTTTTTTTAAGCACGTGATTAGAGCCAGAGGCTCTAATAGGCTTCAAAAAAGGGTGGGCTTGGGGCGCAGAGCACTGGTCCCTGAGCCCACCCAGTTGTGTGACAATAGCGAATGAATATTCACTATTGTCACACAGATCCGGCTCCTGGCCATTTAGGAAGCGGATCCCGAGACCCGTTTCCCGATTGGCTGAAAGGAGAAGCCATGCCATTGGCCAAAGAGGAGGGAGGAAACGCAGGAGACTGAGGGGAAGCTGCCACCACCACTGCTGCTGCCTGCCTGCCCTCCACATGGTGAGTGAGGCGGTGACCGTGGGGAGGGGGTATGGTGTGCGGGCTGGTGTGGTCTGGGCTGGGGGGTATGGTGTAGTCTGTCTGACACCCCCCCCCCCCCCCCCGGCCCATGGCGTACCAGCCACCACTGGTGAGTAGTGAGTGACAATTGGTACATTGAACCGTGGCGAGACAGCATATCAGCATATAAGCAGCAGAGAGAGTCGAGACAGGTTTTATATTAAAATAGAAATTTAAGTGTATTACTATAGAGACAATACATATTTACATAGTTAGTCAGGTTGAAAAAAAGGCACAAATCCATCCAGTTTAACCAATAGAGAAAAAAAAGAAAATAGAAAACCTCCATATACACTATCCTATACCCACAAGTTGGTCCAGATGAAGGAAAAAAAACTCCAATAAATAGTGATCCAATTTGCTCCAGTGGGGGAAAAAATTCCTTACTGATATTTCCTAGATCAACTATCCCTGTTGTTATTACATATAAATGTTAATATCAAGTTAAATGTTGTGCATTAAGGAAAACATCTAGCTTTAAAAAAAAAAAAAATCTACTGAGCTGACGAGTGACGACAACTAGTCCTTGAGGGATTTGTAATAATTATATTGCTGGAGAATCCATTTATCACAAGCACCACATGCCTAAATAGTATTTCAAGAACAAACAGATAGGATAATGGGACTTTAAAGGTGCTGATAATTGATTATTTTTATACAAAAAGAATGTTTTTTTCCCCATCATTTAACAAACATATTTTATTGAAGACATAAATACAAACATGAATTCTTTTAAAACATATAAAAGAAAGGAGTAAGCACTTGATTATGTTTGCTCAACATGTTTCACCATCTTGGAATGGCTTCTTCAGGAGAATAACGAACATCTTTCAAAAGTGAACATTCTATGTATAATAAAAAATATTGTGAAAATATCAGGAATCATACACAGTATATATACCAAATGACAACAATCAATGAATATAATCCTTGAGGGAGTCTGTTCCACATTTTCACAGCTCTTACCTTTGAAGAAGCCTTTCTAAAAGGGGAGGTAAAATCGTGTACAGTGGTTGCACTGTGCAGCTCCACCAGCTGCCATCTGAAGCATCAACTGCCATCTGGAGCTGCAAAAATGTTTTTTCTATGCTTTTCCTTTTAGTAAATTATTCATTGTTTAGATGACATCCTGTGGCCTCTTTAACATGATATTACACCCAAAAGCAAAGATTATATTAAAGCTTACCAATTCTTAGATATGATGGCTGAATTAATTTTATTTTTTAGGGTTTCTTTCTTCTATTTTGATCTGATGATCCAGCCAGTAAGTCTGTTGTTTTCAAAAGAACGAGCTCTCTGGCATAATTTATCAGTTACAGAGATGATACAAACCATTCAACACTAGCAGGTATGCTTACAATAATCAGCTTTTATTAATGTAAACCTTTATCCCGAAAGGAAAAAAAAATGTTTGCTGTAACTGCTTATAAAGTATTATCTGGGGTTTTGACTCAGTTTGGTAGTCATTTTAAATCTGCTAGTACATCAAACACTCTCCTTCCCCCAGAATAAACAACGCTCCTGTCCAAAGATGCCCTTCTTCATTCAGAGTAAAGGCACTCTAATTCAGGAGGTGGGTTACTGGCAAGATCACCAGATGAAACAGAGGTAAAAACCCTAAGTAAAGAGTACTGATGCAGCCACAACATCTAATGATTGGTAAATAATTAAACAATATACAATAATATAAAAACAATAAATCTGCGCTCAGAACAAGAAAACTACAAAAGACCTGAAACAAAGGCAGCCATTCATTTATCGCAGTATCTTATTTCCTGGTCCTTTTTGACCATTTTTATTAAATATGGTCTTTTTTTGTTATTGTTATGAATTACATTTTTTTTTATGGTTAGGCCTTTTGTGTTTGCGCAGTGACTAGCACTTAACTCTACCTGCTGAGTAGGGTGTTTTTAATTGAGCTAAATAACTGCAAAAATGATTGGTAAATCTTAAGTTATTTACTGAAAATGTATTTGCTTATGTAATTTTATTATTTATTTTATGATATATTTTTTAGTCTGCAATTTTTTAGTTTCCTCAGAAATATGTTTTAGTTCCGGATGTGGAGCTGGAGTCTTGCAATCCGGGGATGTTGTACCTTTTTAGGAGACTATTCCTGTATTACAGGATGGTTCCTGCTCTTGAAACGCATGGTGTGACGTACTTCCGGGTGCGCCACATCCGGTTAATCGTGCTTTCCGGAGTTACATATCAGGTTAGTTTTATATATAAAGCGTGCTTGCGTCCGCCTGCCACGCCTCTGGTGATGTCAGATTAGTGACGAAACGCGTAACGCGGGACAGGACGGACGACATGAGCGCGCTATTTCACCGCGGTTTTCAAGTTTTGGATGATGTTATATGCCAGTTTCTTCTGTTATTGTGTAAGTGCAATACTTCCTAATTAAACGACTTTGCTTGAACATACTATACTATACCAGTCTGTTTTATTATGAGGTGGCTTGGTATTAGGCTTCTGTATACGGGTGGTCTGAACAACTTCTTTATGTGTATTCATATATTGAATTCTGCATGGTCATCTCTGGTATCCGGTCGTTAATGAGTCATCTGCTATTATTGACCTTTTCTATTGCAGAGGGTCAATATTGTCTGGTAAGAGTCCCAGTTTTACTCACATGGTGTGGTGATTATCATCTCTTAATTTATCCCACGGCTGTTTGGAGTAGCTACAGCTAATTCTGTTGTGAACTTTTAACTGGACTATTATCATTATTATTATTTGTATTATTGTTTTCAATTTTCTTTTACAATTCCTTCATATGTACAGTACATTGGTGCTGCCTATTGTTTTTCCTTCTATGTATTTTTGGTTTGTAATCTAGCCTTCTTTGCTGGCTGCCTTTGTTTTAGGTCCTTTGTAGTTTTCTTGTTCTGAGCGCAGATTTATTGTTTTTATATTTACTGTTTTACATTACTCCTATTTGCTGCTTGAACATTTATTCTTAAAACTAATATGGATATCTTTGCATTTAGAGCTAGTCACTCTAGGAACTTAAATGAAGTTTTTGATGGTTTAGATGAACTTGTCACCACTGACCTGGGTGGAGCTTTTCTCTGGTTGAAAAATCTTATGATATCTGAGATACATACCAACTGGGATATTGCCCTCCTGGAAAAATACTTGGAGGTCAATATGGTCCCACGTAGTCTCAAATGGGAAATAAGCCCACAGGAAGATGAGAGAAATTTGACCGCATGGTTTAAATACTTTAATGATGCAGGTCTGATAAGATTCCTTGTTTTTCGGAAAATGTTAAAACTTGCTAGGATTGATGATGACATCAGTGCCTTAAAGGATACATTGACATCTCAGCCTAGCTCTGTTGAATACATAAATACAGTGCCTTGCGAAAGTATTCAGCCCCCTTGAACTTTGCGACCTTTTGCCACATTTCAGGCTTCAAACATAAAGATATAAAACTGGAATTTTTTGTGAAGAATCAACAACAAGTGGGACACAATCATGAAGTGGAACGAAATTTATTGGATATTTCAAACTTTGTTAACAAATAAAAAACTGAAAAATTGGGCGTGCAAAATTATCCAGCCCCTTTACTTTCAGTGCAGCAAACTCTCTCCAGAAGTTCAGTGAGGATCTCTGAATGATCCAATGTTGACCTAAATGACTAATGATGATAAATAGAATCCACCTGTGTGTAATCAAGTCTCTGCATAAATGCACCTGCACTGTGATAGTCTCAGAGGTCAGTTTAAAGTGCAGAGAGCATCATGAAGAACAAGGAACACACCAGGCAGGTCCGAGATACTGTTGTGGAGAAGTTTAAAGCCGGATTTGGATACAAAAAGATTTCCCAAGCTTTAAACATCCCAAGGAGCACTGTGTAAGCGATAATATTGAAATGCAAATCTACAAAGACCTGGCCGTCCCTCTAAACTTTCAGCTCATACAAGGAGAAGACAGATCAGAGATGCAGCCAAGAGGCCCATGATCACTCTGGATGAACTGCAGAGATCTACAGCTGAGGTATATACTGTATACATAAAAAGTACAGTGAAACTGCAGGAAAGGGCACTGGGGGGCAATGTAATGTGAATTTATTTTATTTTGAATGGTATCGGTGTGTTTTACATTTGAATTTGCCGCCGGTTCCACCCCCCTGCGAGCGTCACGTAGCAGTAGACGGAAGCCGGGGCACAGAGAGGATCGGGAGGAAGATCCGCCGCCACATACCGCTGAGATACATCGCTGGATCCCGGTGACAAGGTAAGTAACCTCTTTTACAGGATCCAGCGATGCTTCTGGCGATACCCCGAGTGTGGCTCGGGGTTACCGCTTTTGGCTCTGACATTTAACCCCGAGCCACGCTCGGGAATACCGCTAAGAAGGTTAAAGATATCCATAAAAAGTGTCGTTTAAAGTTTGCCACAAACCACCTGGGAGACACACCAAACATGTGGAAGAAGGTGCTCTGGTCAGATGAAACCTAAATCGAACTTTTTGGCAACAATGCAAAACGTTATGTTTGGTGTAAAAGCAACACAGCTCATCACCCTGAACACACCATCCCCACTGTCAAACATGGTGGTGGCAGCATCATGGTTTGGGCCTGCTTTTCTTCAGCAGGGACAGGGAAGGTGGTTAAAATTGATGGGAAGATGGATGGAGCCAAATACAGGACCATTCTGGAAGAAAACTTGATGGAGTCTGCAAAAGACCTGAGAATGGGACGGAGATTTGTCTTCCAACAAGACAATGATCCAAAACATAAAGCAAAATCTACAATGGAATGGTTCACAAATAAACATATCCAGGTGTTAGAATGGCCAAGTCAAAGTCCAGACCTGAATCCAATCGAGAATCTGTGGAAAGAACTGAAAACTGCTGTTCACAAACGCTCTCCATCCAACCTCACTGAGCTCGAGCTGTTTTGCAAGGAGGAATGGGCAAAAATGTCAGTCTCTCGATGTGCAAAACTGATAGAGACATACCCCAAGTGACTTACAGCTGTAATCGCAGCAAAAGGTGGCGCAACAAAGTATTAACTTAAGGGGGCTGAATAATTTTGCACGCCCAATTTTTCAGTTTTTTACTTGTTAAAAAAGTTTGAAATATGCAATAAATTTCGTTCCACTTCATGATTGTGTCCCACTTGTTGTTGATTCTTCACAAAAAATTACAGTTTTATATCTTTATTTTTGAAGCCTGAAATGTGGCAAAAGGTTGAAAAGTTCAAGGGGGCCGAATACTTTCGCAAGGCACTGTAAATCCAATGCTTTGAAAAAAGTGTTGGAAAAAGGGAGTTAGACCAGAAAACTAAAAAGAAGAAAAAATACCATAGGGACTTGGAAGATTATAAGACCAATATGGTATTTAAGTGGAAAAAAAAAAGAAGGCTGAGCAGGTGAATAATGGTGGTAACTATAATGCTGTTTCTGTTCCAAACACCGGCCCTACCCCTTCTTTGGCCCTGCCTAAACAATATTCAACTCCTCAAAGAGGAAGGAGAGAATATTCTAGGGGATGGAACAATAACAGTAACATTCCAATAGAGAAAGAGGTGGCAGATCTTATTATGAACCTAGCAATACATTTAGGTCTGACCATAATCAGGGACAAGCTATTTTAGAGCCCCAACTCCCCCTGGAGGAATAAACCTCTGGCTAGGGAATCCTCTTACGAACCTCGACTATGAGGACAGATATATTTTTAATCATCCTTCCCGCTGTACAGTTAAAGCCATGACAGTTCTGGGCAACAGGGCTGGCAGGGCCCCACACCCAATTTTTACCAACAAGGGAGACCTTCGGGTTTTCGCAGACCAAGGAACACAAACAATCAGAATCCAAATTCAGGAGAGGGTCCAGAGGGGGGAAGGAGGAGTAGACAAAAAAGAAAATGTATGTGAATTCACGTAGGGATTTTCAATTTAAGTCAGGCCATCTTATCGGAGAATGAAACATATGTACTTAATCATGGTTTAAAATTTGCACCAACAAAACCTTGCAACAAATTTGGGGTATTCACGGATGTTCATAATCATATCCATAAGATTAATATCAAATGGTATATTATGTCTAATCCCATTAGGGATCAGCGGTTGGTGGCTGATGGGATAAGGCATTCAAGATTATCCAATGCTTCTCTTTTCAATGCTCCAGGTTTTGTGGCTCTTTCTGTTATTGTCTTCTGAGATTTAGTTCTCAAAGACATAGAATCATTGAGGTTAAAAAAGAGAGAAATCATTTTAGGTTCAAACAGGGACTTGAGTCCCTTAGAGACAGAACGGATGTAGTAATCCGCCCTGCTGATAAGGGGGATGGCATAGTGGTGTCTACACCAGAGAGATGAGTAGATTATTAGGATATTGAGAAACCTCTGTTCTTTCAGGTAACCCAGTAACCCAACACTCAAATATAAAAAAGAACTGACTCAATTGATCAATCAGGGGTATCTGGAACATATTTTAAATAAAAAAGAAAAATCGTATCTTGTTCCCTTTTTCTCCACGGGTTCCTGTCATCTATTAACTCCCGAAGGTCCACAAGGACCCTGTGACGAGACCAATCTCGCCACTGGGCATCGGAGAAGCCTGGTTGCTCACCTCCTGCAATGTGACTATGGACCCTCTCATCAGCCCATGCTAAATGTAAACCCCATGGCGATTTGACTGTGTGTGTGGCATCTGAGCCCTGTTTGGATATGTTGAGCACTTAGATCCAGGCTATCTGGGGATGGGTTGAATGTGGGGGTTCTGTTCAGTAGACTGGGAGTTATGCATTTTTGTGTCTTTTTGTGTTTCCAGGAAGTTCTGAGGAGACGGACTGTCTAAGGTGGCTTTCCATTCACCTATTGTCAGGTGTGCTAATAACCTCACCTGTTGTCTGCTAAGGGATGTATTGACACTCAGAGTAATGTGTATTGAGGGCTCGTTAGGGAACCATTGTTCGGTGTCTGGCATTGTGTACATTGATTACCCCCTGGGGGCTTCTGTCTCCTTACACATGACAGTCCTTCTGGTCAAGCTATCTGACCAATCACTGCTGACTCATTTTCAAGCCCTCCTTTGCATGGCTGGAGAGGCCCTCATTTGCATGGCCGGAGAGGACCTTATGGGGAACTGCAGGTACTGTGCAATTGACCAATGGGAAAGCAGTTGTTGGGGGAAGGATGTTCCAAATTCTGTATAAAAGTGTGCTGTGTTCTTCCAATAAATGTGTTCCTGTTTTACCCTCAACTCGGAGCTTTGTCTCGTACTTGGGGGGGAATTATTGATGGGCTTCATGTTTGGCGGATTGGAGTGGTCGATAGCTGTCCTGGTCTTCGGGAGCAGATTATCCTAGACGACTGTAACCCCTGTTATATTGGGGTGTCGTTACAGACCCTAATAATCCACCAGGCCGACCTATCATCAGCTGCCTGGATTCAGTTACTTCCCGAATAGGGAGATATATAGATGGCTTTTTGCAGCCCTTGGTGGTACAGACTCCTTCCTATTTGAGAGACTCTACTCAAGTGATAAATCTTTTGAGTGAGATACAATGGAAGGAAGGTTACATCTTGGCCACTGCTGACTTGGCCTTGCTGTATACCATAATTTCCTACGAACATGGGTATCAGGCTGTAGATTCCTTTTTATTAAGAGACTCTGACCTTATACCGAAGCAGCGTCGGTTTGTTCTGACGTTGCTGACTTTTGCCACGAAACATAATTATTTTTTGGTTTGGCGGCTCCTTCTATTTGCAAAACAGGGGAGTCGCCATGGGATCGAAGTTTGCTCCAAGCATGGCTAATTTATTCTTGGTCAAATGGGAGGAGTACATTGTTTTTGCGCAGCGCCGACCAGAACTGCGGGTTTGGAGGAGGTACATTGATGACGTCCTCCTCCTATGGGATGGTAGCATGGAGTCTCTTGACCATTATTTTGGTGAATTGAATCAGAATTCCTTGGACATAGTATTACAACATGAAGCCAGCCAGACCCAAGTACACTTCCTAGACCTCAATATTGAGATTAAGGAGAGTGTTATTGTCACCAACACGTTCTTTAAGGTGACTGATCGCAACAGCTATATAGGCCAGGGGAGTTGTCATCAACCCTCCTGGCTTAGGTCTGTTCCAAAAAGTCAATTTTTGAAGGTTCGGGGGAATTGTACAGATATTAACGATCATCAACATGCCTCCATACTTAAAACTTGATTTCTAGATAAGGGATATACTGTAGATGAACTTGATCCCCTTATTCAGGAGGTGGGAGGTTTGGAGAGATCCTCCTTATTGGTTGATAAACCTAGAATTCAAAAAGACCTTGATCTAATTAATTTTTCTTTTATCACTACGTATTCCAACAGCAACAGGATATTAAGCACATTTTTAGGAAGCATTGGGGGTGCTCAATAATGATAGAATATTGGGATCTCACTTACCTAGTTCCCCACAAGTAGTTTTCCGTGGAGTTCAACCTTTACGGTTGTATGCAGCCCCTAATATTACAGACTGCCCTAAAAAAGCGTCTTTTTCAGGATTTAAAGGGTTTTATTTCCTTGTAGGAAATGTGCAGTCTGTCAGGTTAATGCTTTGCCTGGTAGACGCATATGTGAATTTAAATCTAGGACAACATCTAAGCGGTACGTGATTAAATCCTTTATTATGTGTTCCTCTACTAATGTGGTCTACCTCATTCAATGCCCTTGTGGTCTACAGCACTATTTGTCAGTGGGGGTAAAGAACACACCAAAAATATCAAAAAGGCTTTCCAGGGCATAGTGTCTCCAAACACTATGCATGGTGTCATGATAAAAATCCGAAGGGCACCTTAATTTGGGGTATTGATAGATTCATCCCACACTGGAGGGGTAGTCATATCCGGTGGGAGATATCTAAATTAGAAACCCGCAGGATTTATGAATTGAAATTGTACACCCCTTGGGGTATGAACATTAGGTGGGATGTCAATTGTTTTATCAATAATAGTTAGATGGTTTAATTTTGTAATTTTAGATCATTAATATTATCATCTTATTATTATCCCTTCAGTATTAAATTCATTTATCACAGTATCTTATTTCCTTGCACTTTTTGACCATTTTTATTATTTTTGTTATTATTATGAATTTAAAAGTTTTTCGGTTAGGCCTTTTGTGTTTGCACAGTGACTAGCACTTAATTCTACCTGCTGAGTAGGGTGTTTTTAATTATGATTCAATTGAGCTGAATCACTGCAAAGCTATTGGCTTCAAAAATTGTTAAATCTTATGTTATTTACTGAAAATGTATTTGCTTATGTAATTATATTATTTCATTTATAATATATTTTTTAGTCTGCACTTTGAGTGTCTCCGGTCCTCAGAAATATGTTTCAGTTCCGGATGTGGAGCTGGAGTCTTGCAATCTGGGGATGTTGTACCTTTTTAGGAGACATTTCCTGTATTGCGGGATGGTTCCTGCTCTTGGAACGCATGGTGTGACGTACTTCCGTGTGCGCCACATCCGGTTAATTGTGCTTTCTGGAGTTACATATCTGGTTAGGTTTATATATAAAGTGTGCTTGAGTCCGCCCGCCACAACTCTGATGACGTCAGATTAGTGATGAAACGCGTAAGGCGGGACAGGACGAACGACGTGAGCACACTATTTTAAGCCAGTTTCTTCTGTTATTGTGTAAGTGCAATACTTCCTAATTAAACTACTTTGCTTGAACATACTACATTATACCAGTCTGTTTTATTCTGAGGTGGCTCGGTATTAGGCATCTGTATACGGGTGGTCTGAACAATTTCTTTATGTGTATTCATATATTGAATTCTGCATGGTCATCTCTGGTATCCGGTCATTAATGAGTCATCTGCTATTATTGACCTTTCTTTTGCAGAGGGTCAATATTGTCTGGTAAGAGTCCCAGTTTTACACAATTGGTGTGGTGATTATCATCTCCCACCGGTTTGGAGTAGCTACAGCTAATTATATTATGGACTTTTTACTGAACTATGATCATTATTATTTGTATTATTGTTTTCAATTTCCTTTTACAATTCCTTCATATGTACTGTACATTGGTGCTGCCTATTGTTTTTCCTTCTAAATATTCAATAATTATTTTTTATTTTAAAGTTTGTCAATAAATTGGTTATTTTTTTTATCAACTGATGTGTCCTTTGTGACCTCCTTGGTAGATTGTTTTTCCTCCTTATATCTAATGATGGGTAAAGTGCAATATATTACATTTTAGGTTTTCGGTTTCAGACCACTTTAAGCTCACATCATCATCTTCTAGATCTTCTCACTTTAGATCAACATTAAGTAACAAACTTACAGGCGCCCACACAAATGTATAATGAACTAAAATGTGAAGTGAAATTCCTTTGCAAGAAAAGAAGCCCAGATGGATGCTCAAGCAACACTCTTCAGAGGCAGAGATGCACGTTCATATGAAAAAGGCCAGAAATGGAAGCACAAATGAAAAGCCAAAATAATATTCTCCAAATGGAAAAGGAAGAAGCAATTGCCCTGGCAAAGCTGAAAGTGCTCATATAAGCAATGAGAGAATGCAATGATCCAGATTGTTTTATCCCAGCAGATTTATTCCAGCCAGGAAAATCTGGCTGACTGCGCTAGTGAAAACATGCAAAAGCACAATGTTTGCAATGATACAAAGGCATCTCTTGCATCTACCGATAGCAACACTCCTCTGATTTTCAATACCAAGACCTCCAAGGAGATTCATTTTCTTTCAATCAACCAGCAGGTTAAATGAGAAAAATTAATCAATTCCCCTATTCACACACTCGATGTAGATGGGGGAATCCCTCCCACAAAACTATTGTTTTCTGACAGTGAGGAGGCTTCTCCACCTTAAGAATATATATAGCCAGTGGCACTGATTGAGCTAAAATTTTCCAACAGGTGAAATGTATGTTTTTTGCTAAGGAATATAAATTGTTTTCAAATTGTAATGGTAAAGTTCCACTTTAAAGACTAAGGCCCAGCTAAAAACACTTGCAACATCATTTAATCCTGATATACCTCACCTATAATAACCTGCACACCCAAGGGCTTTTTCAAGTTACTTTGAAATTAAAAAGTGAGATATCAGATCTGTCTGACTTCACTAGATGATTTGTTGAGAGCTCAGTAATATCAACCTCTTAAGGACTGAAAACTAGTTGTCCAGAGAACAACATTCTACAATAGGTAGTGCTAACATGTTTTCTCAAAGAAGGTCATCCACAAGTGAAAACTAAGGGGGTGCCCCAAAAGGAAAAAGCATATAAAACTAGTGCATAGCAAATAAGCCAGGATGTTGGGGAATCTGGTAAATTTTAGTGTGGTCAGTACACAGGATGATAGTCCAGAGGATATGGACAGTTTGCAATTTAATTCTGGGTGGAGCACATCACCTTTTCTTTGTGCACTGGAGAAAGCTTTGAATGTCCAGTGTTGCATGACCCTGTTTTTTACTGTCATTAGTGGATGTTCATATCATCCTGAATTGCAAGTTACTGATCCTAGTGAAAAGGATTAGAGCCAGGATACTCTTATGATTTTTGGATACCTTACTAGATGTGTGTTCTTATGGAAGAGCCCTGGGGCCATCCTAAAATGTATTACAGAATATTCTGAATTTAAAAGTCAGAATTCTGAGAGTAAAAGTCAGAATTCTGACTTTAAACCTCAAAATTTGCAATATGAAACTCAAAATTCAGATATTAAAAATCAGAATTCTGAAATTTAATACTTGTGATAACTTTTCTATGGAAAATAAAAATGATTCCTTTATAATTCCCGCGGCAAAAAAATTGGGTACTATGTAGGACTCCTTTGCTGTAATTTATGCTGTAAATTGAAGGAAGAAACCACATTGAACTGATATTTGGCAGAGATCATTTACCATTATTGTTGAACAATAGAACTGAGGTAGGTTGTCAGGTAGTGAGATCAATTGAGTACAAGTACAGTAACTAGATATAAGTAAAACTGAGAGTTTTCATTTTTTAGAAATTGAAGCAAAAGGCAAAAATAAATAAACTGTCAATAAACAAACAATATTCAAATGCAAAAAAAAAAATGGAAAAAGGTAAAAAAAAAAAGAAAACGAAATTAATCTAAACACCACCTTTCAAAAAAAAAAAAATTATATATATATATATATATATATATATATATATATATATATATATATATATATATATATAAATAAGGAAGAAAGTGTTATTTAACAAGCTCAATAGGCAAATTTAACAGTGTCTGTTTTGGCAAGATGTTGCTAAAACCACCCACACTAATTTCTAGCAGCAATGAAGTGGACATTCTAGAACCTTACCTTTTCTTCTTAGCTAAAGAAGATAACTAAGTGCTATTTACCTTTCCATTAGAGTTATTTTTACCATCATCATAATGAAAAATAGCACACTACATCCTATCCTATAAATCAGCATGTTCTGCTGCTTCAGAATACTACCTGGCAAATGTGTGATTGCTAAAAAAAAGTCTTACAGACGAGGGTGCCAACTTGATTTGCAGGTGAACATGCATTAACCGAAAGTAAAAAAGATGAAAATGGTAGTTTCGGAAATAGCACAAGTGAGTCATCAGTCATGAAATGCCATTAGCACCACACTCGAGAAACAGAGATCAATTTAAGGCATTTCATATGTTAGAAACAGCCATACTCATTAGCTGATTTAAAACCAAATTACTATCTATATTTTATTTTGTTTGTTGCCATGTATTATTACCTATTCCCTGCAATGTCCAGGGTAAGAATAACACATACAAAGTGACATGCATAAGTACTAAATGATAACATGTCTTAGATAGCATTTCTTTTATATATTTCTAGTGAAAACCTTTTGTTGAGCTATAGGCATTGCAGAAAATTAGAAGAGCGGAAGCTCTGTAACTGAAAAGCATATGTGGGCAGTGTAGCAAATCAGTGGTTAGTAATAGTATGCAAATTGGCCAGGATGGGCAGGTGTCTTTTTGGAAATAATACTTTATTATTGTCATCTACCCTTGTGATCAATCACGTGACTTGTCCATAGAAAGAGCAGGACTAGCACTGATGTGCAGAGGTTTTTTTTTATAAGGTATAAGACATTCTTTGCAATAAAGAGCATTATCAATGGTCAGGCCAGTCACTTATTACCCACCTCAGTAAACCCTTAATGGCCAGATGTTGTCCAGATCATTGCAGGCAGCGCATTGTAGATTGGACCATCCATAGCCACCTCAACTTCCAGTACGCGCTCCTAGATTTACATAGTTGTAAACTGGAGAAAAGGATCATTTGTATTGTATGTTTGTTTACTAAGCATATTCGGAAGTTATAAATCATTTGAATGGTTCCCAATGTGTAAAATAATGTCAACCGATATGTTAGCTGGTTTGCAAGTTAGAATTGGAAGATCTCTATAATGTCTTTAGCTTTATGTTGCAATTGGCAACAAGCTATACCAGGCAGTTTGTCACTCCTTAACCAAAAAATACATGGAGGAAAGGTGGTGTTGTCAGCTGTTCCATGAAAAAAAAAAAAACAGGGTCTGGGCATTGGCAAACTAGAGGAATACAAGGGTGGCTCCCATTTAAAGTCCATTATTAAGGGTTAATAGCCTTCCTTACACAAGTTATTCCAGAGGAAATCTGTGTTGAAAATGAGGCTTCTGAATAGCTAAGGTTTCTGTGTATATTGTACTACATTATTATAGATGGTTACTAGCAGCCCACAGCTTTGTACCTCTTGCAGTCTAATTGCTCGAACCTGCAGCATTCAGTGCCCACCTGTGCCAACTACTAGAAGATATTTTGTGTGGTCATGCTGCACACTCGGCTTTAACCACCACAGGTTAAATCTGGATCAATGCAGTTCCAGAGTGACTGTATCCTGAACTGCTGAGCTGCATTTGTAAATTGTATTCTGTCTTTTTGTTCACAAGTTGCCTCTTGATATGATTATGAGTGTCTTTTTTCTGCTTTCTGCCTAACTTGACCTGATTCTACCCTGTCCATGCTTGCCTCCTCTCTGATCTACAGCATGAACTCATTTTTACTTTATGATTTCAGGTTTTTTGGGCATGTCTGTACATTCAGCTGTTACTGGCTAGGCAGTCCTGAGTGTCACATTCTAGTGCCATAAAATTAAAAAAAGAGGACTGCACCCATTCTATTGTCTGACCTTTGTAATGCATGGATGCTCATACTGACTGTAATGGATGCCCCTTCACAACCAATAGCACTCTGTTGCCAACATACTCTTTTATTAGTGCAATGTCATATCAGTCAAGCCAAATTTTCAGGGCCATGCAGTGTCAGTGATGTCTCATCATTTCACAATCTAATGACAGTTTGCAGTTACAAATGTACAAAACCCATGGCTCCAGAACAAAAAAAAGCAGACTATGCTGAAGGCTGTTCTCAGTCAAAGTCTTTTCTTATCAGTTGGTAAAATATTCACTGCTATCTATAAAACAAACACCCTACGCCCTTCCACCATACCCCATGTCAATTTCCCATTTCCAACAGCAAATGGTGGGTTAAGTTTGTGCAAAGGACAGTAAAACTTGATTTGGTATGTGGCAGGACCTCCATGTGCTGTTTGGCTTGCAAGGGTACCTTAAAACCTTTTAAAGGGCTAAGAATGAGCTTCTTCAGTCACACCAGAAATATGAAGCAGCAGCATGTGGTAATTTTAGCACAGACTGGGAAAGTTATCTCGCAAGGGTTCAGGGAGTCTTGGATGGCATGTGTAAAGCAAGGTTTACAGCAAATCCAAAAAAACTGTAGTATAGATATACAGGAAGTCCAGTATTTGGATTATTTGCAGAAGTTCTATTAAACCACAAAGCAGCAAGATAGGAGCTATCAAGGAGTGACAATTGATAACCATTTGACGGCCAGAAAGACAGATCTAACCAAGCCCACAATAGGCAAGTGGAACCCCAAAGCAGAAAAGCCCCCCCTATGTTAACAATGGGTCTTAATTGCTCCTTACTTTAAAAGAGAATTTGTGGTTCAAACAAAAGCCTTGCATCTCTACCTAAGGTTGTAAACAGGAAAGAATTACCTATGGTTTACTGAAACCAAAAACTCAACTCGGTAGAAAAGAATTATAGAAAAGTGAAGTTGAAGTCCCTGGTATAAAAGGCTTTGGAGTCTCTAAGGTAACTGGGCTGAAGATCTGACTGATTACAGATCACTCACTGCTCAAATGACTGTGCCAGACTAAAGAGAAAAATGCCAGAGTAATGTGATGGGTTCTTGTGTTACAAAACTTCTCCTTTAAGGTAGAACACAGACCTAGGATGCTTCTGGGTAATACAGATGACTTCTCCAATACCCAATGACATCTAGGGAAAGGTTTTTAATCCAACAGGTTTGAACAGAGGGTGGGGGGTATGTACTAGAATTTGGGCTAAGGAAGCATACAAGGTAATGAATAGGAGAATTTTTTGGCCCAGAATCGGGACTGGCTTGGTCCTGTGCTCCAGGGAAGCTTTGTGAGGAAAATGGATCAGTCTCCCTTTAAGAGTCTAATTGTAAAATTCCTCTCTTGGATCTGGAGTTTGGGCTGCAGAAGCCTGGGCCCATCTGTGTACAAGTCTACCTGCCTGGATTATAATAAAAGGGCTGGGAAGCCTCACAAATAGAGGCTTTGCTAGGGACTTTAATTTCTGCAGATGGTAAAGCAACAAAAGTAAGCAGGTGTAGCCCAGTCTTTAGCACTGACAGAAAAAAGATTCTGTGTCTGACAGTTGAGCAGAATTTTACACAGACACAGCTACAGGAGGAGACTTTCACTGTAGAGCTGTGAACAGCTAGTGTTTAGTCACCCCCTAGTCAATAGAAAGGCACATGGCATGTGAACTGTTAGGATTGTGGGAGGCATAGCTTTGATAGACTAAGCTGGCTTGGTGAGCTGGAAGGAGGAAACTGCAGATCCCACAAGGCACTCGGACAAAGAGGAAAGGTGGTTCCTACTTGTTTTTCCCAGGTTGAGGATAAGAAGCTGCTGACAGACTCCTCACCTGTGCATCTGAGAGGCACAGTGACAGTCATCTTGGGACATTAGAGAGTGCCATGGATGTTGGTGGAGCCCACTGCCTGACCAAGGAAAAGGATGGTGAGAACATTGCCCAGCTGCGTTTAACACAGTGAACAGAGTGACCAACTGCCAACACAGGAATTGGTGGCCACTGGCCAAAATCAGAGTATACTTTGACCAAAAATGGACAGTGTTGTCTGCAAGTAACAGACTTTGTGCCTATATGAGTTCTTGAGGGGACAGTGGCCTGAGGGCTCCAATGTAAGAGTTGGGTCCCAACGAGCTGGCCAGCAAAATTTGATAGAATTATAATATAGACTGCTGAACTGTGATGGTGGTATGTACTCCCTAGGTATAGGGTTTAATATGTGTGCATATGACAATATAACACCTTAACAAATCCTCTAAGTTAAGTTTTCCAAAAATGTGTTTACAGTATTTTCAAATTAAGTTTCCGGAACTACTAAGATGTGAAGAATATTACAGTCCTTTTTTATGTTTTTCCTTTGACCAAAGATTCTAACTACTACATATGAACGTCAAGGAAAACAGCCTTAAAATACATACAAAAATCTATTTGCATTTGCATACTAATTTAAACAATTTAATCAGACAACACAGAAGAATCAAGAATAAGGTAAATCATTTTTACTGAAACAATTGGTGTGGGAAGTTTAAAGGCTTAAAGAAACATAACTGGGAATAAAGGAAAGTAACTAGTAAAAGAAGAAGCAAAAAGAAATAGGTTAGAAATAAATACACATATTGTTAATCTGATAGGAAATCTCTGTATAACAATAATGAAAGCAATATTAAAATCTGCTATTCAGAGCATGACCAGACATATGTAGGAGTTTTCTGAAATGTGTTTCTTTAAGGAGAACCACATTTTAACAGTATTTTCCATAACTGTCCTCCTAAAACTTTCAAAGGGATTTTAGAAACCATTCAAACCATAACACTCCTGGAAAGCATTCAATCCCTAAGACTTAAATCATTGATGCTTTCACCCTAGTCAAGGAGAATGCACTCATAGCCTCTTTATAAAACTCTGAATCTGTTGTCTAGACTAACATCTGTCACTAAACATTAGCAGCATTGCATTCAGTGAGGAGATCCTATTTATGCATTGCAAGTGTGTATGCAATATGGATAAAGTTATTCTATTTGGAGTTTTCCTCTCACTGGCAGATCAACCAGACAGACCCTGCATATGATAGAGTGACACAGGTAGCCCAGAGGTAGACAACTGATTTTCTTAACTCTTGTTGTTTGGAAATTTAATACAATCTAATAATAGTAACAATCACTCAGCAAGATTTGGTTAGTGTTCATACAAGAGAATGCAAATCAGCGATGTTCCATGAAGCATTGCCAATGGCATGGGCAGGGCCGCTGATAGGACAGTTCAACCAGCCCTGTTGTACCAGGCCCGGTCCCATCAACAATACTTCGGGGCCCGGGCAGCATTACAGTTTATTGATACATTAAATAATAATCGATCTTACTAAACTTCTACCCGGCTTCTACTTGTTTATGGAGCGGGGTTATACCATTTTCCTTGGCCCCATCAGGTCAACAGAGGGGCCAAGGTGTGCACAGAGGAGGGACTATTTCTTCATTTTCGGCATGCATGTACACCATGCCACCCTGCTACTCAATTACTATGATTCTCCCGCCTCCAGTTCTCACTTGTTGAGATGTGGGGAGGCTGACAGAGAGCATCTAAAGGAGAT
Organism: Pelophylax lessonae; assembly: GCF_965119305.1. Taxonomy (NCBI): domain Eukaryota; kingdom Metazoa; phylum Chordata; class Amphibia; order Anura; family Ranidae; genus Pelophylax; species Pelophylax lessonae. The sequence continues at coordinate 208,668,314 of NC_138768.1, forward strand.
TATGGCTGCAATGGACACAGCGAGTGAGTAATCACTGTAATCATTAGCATTACAAAAATCAACATAGGCAGCACAGTAAGCTTGTGCTCTATCATGTTTCTGTGTCACATGGGTGCTGACTTTGTAGTCTGTAACACTCAGTACAGCCATAAGTTAACAAAGTCAGCAAAAGCCAGCCATGTGACAGAGCCATGATAGAGTACCTGCTTACTGTGCTGCCTGTGTGATAATTGTAATGCTGATGATCATAGGACAGTGGGATGCTTCTTTACACTTCAGTTGGGGGGAGCAGTAAACGTGCAATGGAGCTGCATTTTTACCCCCCCCCCCGAAACCAATCCACTTTAACCACTTCCTGTCCAGCGATTTACCAGTTCGTCACTAGATTGGAAGGGTGATATTTGGGTCATCGCTGCAGCAATGATCCAGAGATCATTTTTTAGCCCCAGCGATTCTGCACAAAGTAAATGTAATCGTATTGGCTAAAACGCCCCTGGATTACTTTTACAGGTGGTGGAAGGGGGTCCCCTGCCTTTAAGATGTGACTAGTAGCATTTGGTTCCTGGGACACAGTGCAAGGGATAGATGTCATTCCTCCCACTGTGTGATGTCAGAAACCGGAAGCAACAAGGATTTTGCTTTCAGTTTTGGTCTGACATAAACAAGCCATTACAGGCTTGAACAAGCATCTGATCAAACCCATCTTGGTTTGATCAGATGCTTTGGAGGCCAGAGGACACCTATGGGGTCTAAAAAACCCCCATGTCTCTCCATAAAGAGGACCTGTAATGGCCCATGCTATCACAAGGGATGTTATTCATCCCTTGTGAAAGCAAAAAAAAGAAGGAAAAAAAAATTAAAGATAGTGTGAATTTTTTTAAAATTTTTAATAAAATAAAATAAAAAATAAATGTAAACTGCCCCCCACTCTTTCGTGCTTATGCGCAATTGGCAACACCCACGTTGGCCCGGCGTGCATGTGTAAATAGCAACAAACCTGCATTTTGTTTCCAGACGGGGTCAGGGGCAGGGACAGTGGTGGGGTCAAGGGCATGTTTGAAGGGGCCCCATCAAGTAGGCTGTACGAGGCCCCATAATTTCTAACAGCAGCCCTGGGCATGGGACTAATTGTTTAGCAATGGCTTGTGGCACTTACTAAAAGGCGGAGAGACTGAATTGTATGGCAGCATACTGACCTTTGCTAAACTTAAATAGGCAGACCTCACTTTTCACATGTTCTCTTTAATTTTGCAGTACTGAACTCTGCAGTCCTAGCATTAAAAAATTCTAATCCCATTCAGGGAAACGCTCTTTCTCTAAAATAAAACTCTGTCATGCTTGATTGAAGAGTCCCTTATGTTACAACACTTTGGCTGGTACACCTAATATAGCTGTGCAAATTAGAACAAAACCTGCTACCCTTTTGCATGTAATGACAGCTGCAGGTTTTGGCATAAAACCTGAAAGAGTTTAACATCTTTTGCTCTAGTTTTGAGCCACAATGTAATACAGTTAAGTACACTTACATTTAAATGTAAATAGGGTTGAGGTTTAGGTTTGGAGCCACCTTCCTTTAGAGGCAGTCTCAGTTTCCTAGTTCAGCGAAATTCCACATTTTTTGACCAAAAATTAACTTTTGAACTTATTATGCCCTGATAGCCAATAATCTAAAAGAACAAAAAAAATCCAGACCGAACTATAAAAGTGTGAGTTTCCAGCAGTCACATCGCCAGTGTGTGTTGCTGGTTAAGGAAAGCTGGCAAACCTGTGTAGGGAGAGTTGCTGGAGCTGCCCTTTGCATGCAGGAGTGTCCTTCAGAAGCTACATACATTCACACCATTTGCTAAGCATTCCATTAATCTCCCCCCAAAAAATACTACAATGAGAGGTAGGTATAAACTGAGAGACAGTGGTGCTGTGCGTTGCAGTAGTAGGGGGTAAGCAGGTGCTGCAGGACATAGCAGTAGTATGGTCCCAAAAACATGAGACACATATGTGCTTTTTTTCTCAAAATGGACAACCGATAGTCATAGCACAACAGGGAAGCAGGTGACAATTTTTGGGCTTATAGGCAGGCAACTGTCAAAGAAGAAAATGGGAAGCTGAGCACTGCCATGGTGGACATATACCAATACTAAATAAATAAATAAATAAGAAAATACATGAATATGATACAGTGGGAAGAGGGCATTTTTATTGTGGCTTGGAATTAGTTTGGCTTACATACAGCAATAGCATTCTAATTTAATTAATTTCAATTTAAAGAAAATAGATTTTTTTTTAGGGTAGTTTTAGCCGGGACACATGCTTTTTTCATCGACTGGTAATAGATCTGCTTTGTCCAGACTAGGACAAAGACAAAAGGGACAAAAGCCAACCATAGATGGATCGAAATTCAGCCTGTATAGCAGAAACTGGACACATTTTGATCTATCTGTAGGCAGGCTGTTTGTAGTGAAATCAATCTATTTGACTTCAGTACAACCAGCCTAATTGTTTTTCTTTTTGTGTGATCACTGCCACCAGCTTTAGCAGCCAGCAGTGATCATTGTATTCTGATGGTGGGGAAACCTCCCTCTGTCAGAACGCAATAGTGCAGGTGTTGATGGGGGAATAAAGCAATTTTCTTTTTTTTTGTCATCAACGCATTTATTTTTTTTTGGTTTAGGGTTCCTCTTAAAATCTATACCAGACCCAAAAGGGCTTGGTATGGATTTGGGGGAGGGAGGGCTATGCTATTGTATTACTATATTTTGATTACTAAAAATGAACAGCATCCACAGGTAGTGAAAGTGAAAGCAAAACTTACATTTGTCATTCTGAAGTTTGAAGGAGCAGCTTCTACTCTCAGGCAAAATTATTCTGGCAATTTCACGCCAGGCTCATTCTTTTAGAACATTGTCTTTATATTTCAGATCCCTCATTTCATATATCATGGGTCTCTCCCTGACAAGTCGGATTGCCTCTCAGCAAATAGCTTGGATTGTCTACTTTCCAAAATGGGGTCATGGGGGGGGGTTTGTGCTATTTTGACATTTCAGGGCCTCCAAAACTGTGATAGGTAGTGAGGAAGTAAAATAAGCAATTTAGGCCCTTAGAAAGCCTGAAGGTGGTGATTGGTTTTCAGGTCCTGTACACAGCTAGGCTTCCAAAAAGTCTCACACATGTGGTATCCCTGCACTCGAAATAAGCTGCAGAATGTATTTTGGGGTGTCATTCCACATATACCCATGGCATAATGTGAGCAGTATTTCATTTTGACAACTTTGTAAAAAAAACTAATTAATTTTCTTGAAGTTTGTGGCAAAATATAAAATATTCCATGGTCTCAACATGCCTCTCAGCAAATAGCTTGGGGTGTCTACTTGCCAAAAAGGGGTCATTTGGGGGGTCTTTGAACTGTCCTGGCAATTTTTGCCCAATATTAGAAGCTTATGCCACACATCACACACTCTTCTAAGCACTTGAAGACCAAGCCTTTTCTGACACTTTTTGTTTACATGAAAAAATGATTAGTTTTTACTAGAAAATTACTTTGAACTTCCAAACATTATATATATTTTTTAAGCAGAGGCCCTACAGAACAAAATAGTGAGTGTTGCAATATTTTTTTGTCACACGGTATTTGCACAGAGATTTTCCAAATGCAATTTTTTGGGAAAAAAAAACACTTTAAATTTAATGCACAAATACACTATATTTTCCCCAATTTTTTTGTATTATATAAAAGATGATCTTATGCCGGGTACACAGATACCAAATATGATATGCTTTAAAATTGAGCACGATTGTGCAGCTGCAACAAACAAAGTACATTTTTAAAAGCCTTTACAGGTTACCACTTTAGATTTACAGAGGAGGTCTACTGCATAAATACTGCCCTTGACCTGACGCTTGGGGCAATACTTCACTTCACATGTATGCTGCAATTGCTGTTTACATATGACACCAGACCGATGCTTGTGTTCGCCTTTGCGGGCAAACATGGGGGGACAGGGATGCTTGAATTTTTATTTTTTTAATTTTTTATTAATATTTATTTTTATTTTATTTTGACACCTTCCCTTTCTTTTTTTTTTTTAATCATTTTTATTGTTATCACAAGGAATTTAAATATCCCCTATGATAGCAATAAGTAGTGACAGATAATCTTTTTTGAAAAAATTGGGGTCCATTAGACTCTAGATCTCTCCTCTGCCCTTAAAGCATCTGACCACACCAAGATTGGTATGATAAGATGCTTTCCCAATTTCCCAATGGCGCTGTTCATATCTGGCAAAACCGAAGTCATGAAATGCTCGTAGCTTACAGTAACTCAGGCCATAGAGATGATTGGAGCCATTATGGCCTCAAATGGGCTCTATGGGCAGCTGACGGAGCCTCCGGCTGCAGTTTTGGGTTAACCGGTGGGACAGGAGAGCCAGAGAAAACTGTAAAAGGTGGGAGGGGACAGTCCCCTCCCACTGCTTGTAAAAGCAGTCTGGTGGCTATTTATCCACTAGGATTGCTTTTACATGAAAGCCGATTGCTAGCTGTAAAAACGATACCAAGATGATGCCTAAATCTACAGGCATCATCCTGGTATGACCACTCACATTTCAGCGACGTACCAGTACTTTGCTGGTCCTTGTTGGGCACAAGCATACCCTTGGAGCAAGAGGGGCATGTCTGGATGCGATTGGCATGCACGTGGACGCTACGTAGCACGCCACGCATGTGCAGTACAATTGCAAGTGGTGTGATTCTTAAACAGAGGTTTCCAATGCACAAGCCTCTGTCAGAGGCTGGAGGGATCACAGAGCAGCAGCAGCAGCGGGATTGCGTGAGCCACTGTGGGTGTATGTGTACTGGCACAGTCAGGTTCTGTATCTTTGGGATAATCAGTGCTGTGTGTAATAAGCTGTATAGCTTGGCACACGCCTTGGATACACTAAAGTTAGTACTTCAAGTTTTTCTTGCCTAAGAGCAATGTCCGCCCAAAAAAGGGCTGGGGGGGGGCACAGCTGGAAGGGCACTGTGATGCCACCATCAGGCCTTGAAGGTCCTAGCCATGCTTTCTCTGTGTCTCCTCCCCTTGAAGAGCCAGAGGCGATTAGCCAATCTGAGCCATTTTGGATGTCAGGCATAGTAGCTACTCCTAGTGCTTCTGTCGCAACATACGTCACTAAGGAGGATTTGGCATCGGCTTTAGCCAGTCTTGAGGGTAAGATTGTTGGCATGATTGCAGCATCTCAAGGAGGGAGGAAACGTGTTAGATCCTCTCACCTAAGCCACCACCTGAATCAGTTCAGGATTGGGCAGAGGATGTGGAAGAAGCAGCTGTGGAGGACCCTATAGAAAGTCAAGCTGAGTCCACTTTTGGGGAGTCAGGATCTGAGGAGTCAATACTCAGTCTCTCAAACCCAGAGATTGTTAATTCAGTCTATCACTGAAATGGTCCGGTTTGGATACAAATGATCTCCCTTAGAGATGTCTGAAGTCTCTTTTTTCCTCGCTAGACTCATTGCGCCCTCCTCATAGTTCTCAGGCTTTTCACTTACATCCGCTCTTGGAGTAGGTCATGTATGTTGATTGGGATCATTCTGATATGATTTTTGTTCCTCCTAAAAGGTTTTCACTATTGTATCCTATGGAGGAAAAATTCACAAAAAAAATGTGAGTATACCTACTGTGGATGCTGCCATTTCTACTGTGGATGCTGCCATTTCTTCAATTAACTTGCCCTCTGGATAATGCAAGATTTTTAAATATCCAGCTGATAAGAAGTTGGAATCTTTACTAAGAGCCTCCTTTACTGTTGTAGGGTCTGTGAGACAACCAGCAGTGGCAGCTATAGAAGTTTATCAGTCTTTAACCACTTAGGCCCCAGGCCTATTTCTGACACTTTGTTTACAAGTTAAAATCAGTATTTTTTCCTAGAAAACTACTTAGAACCCCCAAATATTATATATATTTTTTTAGAAAAGACTCTGGAGAATAAAATGGAAGCATTGCAGTATTTTTTGTCATGCGGTATTTGCACAGCGGTCTTTAAAACAAAATTTTTTTGGAAAAATTACAAAAAATCACATTTCACTGCATTTAAAAAACGAAACAGTAAAGTTAGCCCATTTTTTTATATATTGTGAAAGATGATGTCATGCCGAGTAAATAGATACCCAATATGTTACGGTTTAAAATTGCACACACCAGTGGAATGGTGACAAACTACGGTCAATAGAAATCTCAATAGGCGACGCTTTAAACATTTTTAAACGGTTACCAGTTTAGAGTTGGAGTGTAGCTCTTTTTTTAAAATTATTGCTCATGCTCTGGCGATCGCGGAGATACCTCACATGTGTGGTTTGAACAGTGATCAAATTTGCGGCTCGACTTCCATATACGTTTTCTTTCGTGCGCGAGCTAACGGCGGCTAAAATTTAAATTTTTTTTTCCTATAATATTTACATTTTTTTTTTACTTTATCACAGGTTTTAAAAAAAAAAAAAAAAAATCTGATCACTTTTATTGCGGTCACAAGCAATGTAAACATCCCTTGTGACAGCAATATGCAGCGACAGGTACTCTTTATGGAGTGATCGAGGGTCTAAAAGACCCTAGACACCTCCACTACACTTCCATGTATTCAAAACGCAGAAAACCGCATTTTTGAATACACTCATTTTTTTAATCTGCCGCCTTTAGCAGCAGAGTAACCCAGACGTGACGTCATGGACGCCGTTTCCGGGTTACGTCATCGGAGACCCGATCGAAGCCGCATCCGGCTTAGATCGGGACTCCGTCCAGGCGGCGGACGTGCCGGCTGGGTGCTCGGGTCTTCCGGTGGGACGGGAGACCCTGGCAAAGCCGCAGAAGGCGGCTGGAGGGGGGGGATGTCCCCTCCCGCTCGCCGGGGTAAAGATCGAGCGGCTCCCGAGCCGCATCGGTCATTACTGCTGGAAACCCGACCACCGGCTCTAAACAATGGTACTGGGGTGATGCCTCTAGCTAGAGACATCATTCTGGTATAACCCCGCAAAGTCAGCCGATGTACCTATACGTCACTTTGCGGTAAGTGGTTAAAAGGCCGTATTAAGTGAGTGCCCAGGACAATTCCTTCTCAAAGAGTCTGTGGAAGATTTAACAGATCTACCTCGCACTTCATGTTTTGCAGTGGCTGCTCTTAAAGACTCCCTACAGCAGATGTCACGGTTTGATCTTTTAACAGTGCATATGCGAAGAATCCTTGGGCTAAAAAGCTGGCCTGCGGAATTACCGTGTAAACATTTGCTTGCTGGCTTTCTCTTACATGGAGAATGTCTATTTGGGGATGATATGGATAAGTATACCCAAAAGATTTCGGGGGGGAAGGAAGAGTGTGTTGCTACCTGTTAAGAGGAAAAGCAAACGTCCTACTTTTAAGATTCCCAGCACTCACACACCTGGTGCTTCTAATCCCAGGCAGTTGTGACGGCCCCAGCAGTCTGGTAGAACCAAGCCTTCACGGGCAGAAGAAACCCTGGGCCCAAAGATCTACCAAGTCTACCCCTAAGTCTACCTTGTCAAGAGGGGCCCCCCCACTCAGTCGGGTGGGGGGAAGGCTGCTACGGTTCTCAAAGGTCTGGGTAGAAATAATTCTCACAAACGACACAAACACACCTTTCCTCCATTATTCTCCATGTAGTTGGCAGCTTGTCAAAGGGTATTGATCCCCAAAAAATATAACAGATGGGGCCAGGACGACGTCATCTGTGATGAAACACGACGGATTCGCGATGTGCTGATGTCACTGCGTGTGAGAGATCCTGGAAAGATGGGCATTGTGTTTTAGCCGGCCGGCTCTGTTCTTATGCCCGTGACTACTATTGTGTTGTATGTGTAATCTATTTCCTTTCTCAATAAATTACCATACGGCATCATACTATGGCGCATTTCTTGTTATATTTTTTGGGGATTAATACCCTTTGAAAAGCTGCCCACTACTTGGATAATCACAGAGGAGAGGTCCAATTGTGTCATCTGCATATCATACTATATCTCCAGCATTGTCGGCCCTTGTGGTCCCCTTTCACTGGTAAGCCGGTTACCTGGCAGACACGATTTCTGGTGGTGGGATTTTTACTTGTTCACATTCTCAACCCAACTTTCAATATTCTATGGTTGGACAGTTATTTTATCACCATTTTTGGACTTTCACTGCTGTTGATTTTCCATTACAGTTTTGGTGTTTGTTTCCATTATTATATTTTTTTTTTTTCATTATCAATTTCATTTTTTTGTCAAGTAAATTTTTTGTCACTTTTGTCATTTTTTTGATTTCACAGTTCTTAGAATGTCTGGGTTGGATCCTGAACTTGGCAAAGTCAGCATTACAGCTGGTCCAGCGGTTGGAATATCTTTTTTTCCTTGTGGACAGACACTATACAGGCAAAGGAATTCTTGCCATCACATTCACATATCTGAAGGATCTGGTTTGATCCGTAAGAAGGCAAAAGTATCCTTCTGTATGTCTTTGCATAAAGTTATTAGGGAAGATGGTGTCCACATTCGGAGCAATTCTCTATGCTCAATTCCATGCCAGACCCTTACAGAACAACATTCTGTCAGCATCGACCAGAAAGGTCGAGTCCCTATACTAGTACACGTCTCTGGTACCAAGAGTATGTCAGAGTCTAAGTTGGTGGTTGTTAACCAGAAATTTGGAGAAAGGAAAATCCTTTCTTCCAGTAGTCTTGAAAGTAGCGAGTACAGATGCCAGTCTCTCCGGTTGGGGAGCTGTTCTGGAGAAAGCCAGTGTTCAAGGGAAGTGGTCTTGGGTAGATGAAGTCTCCCCATCGATATCTTGAAAATCCGAGCAGTCTGCCAGGCTTTAAAGTACTGGGCACCCAGACTTCGGGGTCACCCTGTCAGGGTACAATCCGACAATGCCACAGCTGTAGCTTATATCAACCAACAGGAAGGCACCAAAAGTCAGTCAGCCCAGAAATAGATGGACAGCATCCTATCCTGGACAGAGAAGTTTGTTCCATGCCTGTCAGTGGTTTTTCATTCCAGGAATGAAAAACTGGCTGGCAGACTTTGAGTCGTCAACAGATGTTTCTGGGGGAATGAATGGTCCTTACACCCCGAGATCTTTGCATCGATCTGCCAACACTGGGGGGTCCCAGATGTAGATCTGTTGGCATCCAGGTTCAACAACAAGTTGAAAAAATTTGTGTCCAGAACCAGGGATTCACTCTCTCCTTGGGAGGATTTTTCCCTGATCTTTGCCTTTTATATGGTTCAGCTGCTACTGTGTCTGTTACGCAGAATCCAGCTATAGAGGAAACCAGTAATCCTGGTAGCTCCAGCAGGGCCTAGGGGGGTTTGATATGCTCAAATTCAAAAATTGGCAGTGACAAGGCCTAGAGTTCTTCCACTGTGTCCGGACCTACTCTCTCAAGGTCTGATATTCCACCCTGCTTTACAGTCTCTAGATTTGACAGGTTGCCTATTGAAGCCTTATTTTTGAAAGAGCGGGGTATATCTGGCCCTGCAGTTTCTACCCTGATAAATGCTAGAAAAACAGTCTCTAGAAGCATTTATTACAGAGTCTGGAAATCCTACATTACCTGGTGTGAAACCAAGTATATTATCACAAGAATATTAGCATGCTTGCAAATTGGGGTAGATATGAAATTAGCCTTCAGCACTATTAGGAATCACATTTCAGCCTCATCTGTTTTTTTCCAGGAACTAGCAGCTCTTTCTTGTAAAGAGCCATTCTTGATTTTACATCAAGATAGGGTGATTCTACGTTCCCACCCAGGTTTTTTGCCCAAGGTGGTGTCCACTTTTCATTTGAATCAGGACATTAAACTGCCTGCCTTTTTTCCAGATCCTCAAACAGAGGAGGAAAAGTTATTACATTCTCTTGATGTAGTACAGGCACTTAAGATTTATTTGGAAAGGTCGGCTTAAATTCGTATGACCTATCTTTTGTTCGTGCTGCCAAAAGGGCCAAGGAAAGGGCAGGCAGCATCTAAGTTTACAATTTCTCATTGGATGCGCCAGGTTATTATCCAGGCGTATGGTTTGAAAGGGAAGGTTCCACCTTTTCCTGTAAAGGCACACCCTATTAGAATAGTAGGTGTCTCTTGGGCAGTTCGCCATCAAACTTCTATGGCTCAGATTTGCAAAGCCGCGACTAGGTCATCAGTGCATACATTCACTCGTTTCTATTGAGTGGATATTAGGACCTAGGAGGAGTCTGCATTTGGCCACAGTGTTCTGCAGGCAGCTGTGTAGATCTTTTGTGGTCTGATGGCGGTATTTATGGTCCCCCTCCCCTCAGATGCATTGCTATGGGATATCCCATATGGTAATGAATATGGCTCTGTGTCCCGTGATGTACGAAAAAGAAATATGGATTTCTTACTACAGCTTGCCTGTAAAATCCATTTCTTGGAGTACATCATGGGACACAGAGGTCCCTCCCTCTTGTATGGGGCCTTTTATTGCTTGCTACAAAACTGAGGTACTTCCTGTGTGGGAGGGGTCATTTAGGGGGACTTCCTGTCTGATTGGTTGCCAGTGTCCATTTACCTGAAGGTGGCATATAACCCATATGGTAATGAACATGGCTCTGTGTCCCGTGATGTACTCCAAGAAATTGATTTTACAGGTAAGCTGTAGAAAAAAAATCCATATATTTTTTCATGAACGAACGAAAAAAAGAACAATGCAGATTCCTCCATTCGCATTGATCGATGTGGATGAAGAAATCTCTGCTAAGAAAAGTGTTTAAAAATATATGGCGAAGCATAGGGGAAATCCACCCTCTGTGTCCATTCAATTCCCTATGCTTCGCCAAATATGCTATTTTTTAACTGCGGTGGTGAAAGCACCTCCCACAGCAATTCTGAGAGCAAACGCTGTTGCTGTCAGAATAAACAAATCAGTGCTGCAGCTGATGGGCGTACCTGCAAAGCAAACAATGGTTAACAATAAAACATTACAATATAATAGTATACAGTGCAGTAAAACAGTAGAATGGTGGTATCTGCATAGAAAACTATGGTTAACAATAAAAAACCGTAACAATAAAACATTACAGTATAACAGTATATTTTAAAGTACAGTAAAAGAGTAAGAGCAGAAAATTAACTCAATAGAATGATAACTATTTTTGGCTTTGTTTTTCAATTTTTTTTTACTTTGTTTTTTTTTACACTTTTTTTGTAATGGTATAAAAACCTTAAACGTTCCAGGCTAGGGTCTCTCAAAATGCGATAGCCATCTAACATCTCTGTGTCCCGTGATGTACTCCAAGAAATGGATTTTAGAGGTAAGTTGTAGTAAAAAATCCATATTTCTTTTTCATACATTACGGGACACAGAGCCACAGACACAAGGACACGTGGCACAGAGCCATATTCATTACCATATGGGATGTCCCATAGTATTACATCTGAGTGGATGGGGACCATAAATACTGCCATCAGACCACAAAAGATCTACACAGCTGCCTGCAGAACACTGCAGCCAAATGCAGACTCCTCCTGGGTCCTAACATCCACTCGATAGAAAAGAGTGAACGTATGCACTGACGACCAAATCGCGGCTTTGCAAATCTGAGCCATAGAAGCTTGATGGCGAACTGCCCAAGAGGCACTTACTCTTCCGGTAGTGTGCCTTTACAGGAAAAAGTGGAACCTTCCCTTTAAAACCATACTCCTGGATAATAACCTGGCGAATCCAAAAAGAAATCGAGCCATCTAACATCTTTGGAGACCATGTGTGAAAGTGTGCCCTAGGCTGTGCCGTGCTGTACCCTATACTAATACTCTACTTGTGTTGTAGCAACAGAAACAGTCCTTGATGCAGAGACCAGGTTGGCCAGGACAGGAGGGACAAAAATAGTGGGTGTCATGCCAATATCCACGTTTTCTACAGACACGACATCTTCTTTGGGGTGCTCTTTGGGTAGGGGTACCGGGGAGGACATCAGGAAAATGCCTCTCATACAGCCGGCTCACTGCAGCTGGATTGTGAATTTGGGCCACAGCACCTTCTGGATACAGAAGGACTGTGCTGATCTTTTCCTCGAATTTTAGGAAGGCTCCACTTCTTTCTGGTGCTTTGCATAGCACATAAGCGATCAGCAGAGCCAATTGGTATACAGACAATTTCTTGTACCAGCGGTTGGCCTTACGGGCAATTAAGTACGGCGCCATCATCTGGTCATCTGGTCATTGAAGTCCACCCCCTCCCATGTTAAGGTTGTATTTGTGAACACAGAGGGGCTTCTCAACAGCACCAGTCGCCGTTGAAATTAGGACTGTCGTATCCGTGTGAATGGAGGACAGAACAAAAAACATTCCGTGTGTCCTTCTGCTTCATTGCAAGCAAATTATTACACTTCAAGCAGGCTCTCTCCCCCACGTCTATGTCGGGAATCTACAAGCCGTGGGGGAAAGCCCCGGCGATTAGGTTGCACGGTGCCACAGTTGCCAATTCTAGAATGAAAAAGGTGACTAATTAGTGGCACGCTTGTGTAATAATTGTCCACGTATAAATGGTACCCCTTTCTGAATAAGAGTGACACCAATTCCCAAACAATAAAGTGAGGATTTACCTATGCACTAACCAATTAATGAAGAAAATAAAACGATGTTTAAACAATAGCTGCTAGCACCAAGTAAATGTGTCTCTGCATTAAATTAAAATAAAAATAACCAAGAAAGATGCAGCGCTCATACTACCTAAAAATCCAAAAAATAGATAAATACATATATATGTAACTTACATTACCCGAAAGTGATAACTAAATAACAAAAAATATACTGTAAAAATTCAGTGCAGGTATTCCTTTGGTGAAATATATCCCGTGATATATGAAATTAATAAAAATAAATATATATATATACACAATCTTCTCATACAATACAATCTACTAGTGCTCAAAATTTTATATAAAAACTGTACAGTCCCAAATAGTGAATAAATTCTTCAGTGCTCTTCACCCCATGCAATTAGGAAAATATGGTGATTATCTATTTCTGTCATATTCCGTGTTTCACACTCTCCACTAGCTGCTGTGACTATTAGTAAATGGATGGCCGCTCACATCCCAGATGGGTTCTATACTCTTGTATAGCTCAAGCAATCTTAATAGTACACACTCTCCTTTGTACTGCGATCACTGTTAATCCATCCATGCAGTGTCTCCTGTATGCTTCCTCTCACACTTTGCCTCTCAGATTTTCAGCATATATAAACAAAGAGGATTCGAATCGTATAAAATGTAACCGTTTGTTTTAAAAAACACACAGTAGCACTCACATTTAAAACACGATCTTCAGCTAGGTATCCAAATTTAATCAGGGACTCATCAACGCAGACACCTTGTTGGGGCTTATACAAGGCTGCAAACTTTTGGATGAAGTGATTTACGAGGGGCCGAATTTTGTGGAGCCGGTCATATCCAGGGTCACCCCAAAGACGACAGTTAATTTTCACTGAAGTGCATGAACAGCAAGATTTGCTTGTATCTAGTCCTGGCCATGGCAGTAGAAAACATGGGCATATGGTGAATTGGGTCAGTGGACCAATATGACTGACCTCTTTTTAGTAATGCCCATAAGGAGGGATAGGCCCAGAAAGGTTTTAAATTCAGAAACAGTTATACGTTTCCATGCAAATTCTCTGGCAAAGGTCAAATTTGAATTTGCAGAGATGAATTGATTGGTATATAAATTGCTTTGGTCCACAATAGATCTGTACAAATCTTTTGTGAAAAACCGCTCATAAAAACCAAGGGGAGTAAAATCGGCTGTTTCCACATAAATACTGGGTTGGCCAGTGAATGGGGGAAGTACGGGCACTGCAGAAGTGGTGGGCTCCCAATCAGGATTTGCAAGCACATCAGGTAGGATACTATGGGCTCTATGGGCCTGTCTTTGAATTATTGGTAGCTGCGGGACACTGCTTGTGCTACCCACCGCACCAGCTTGAACTGCACTTATGGAACTCGCCACGTCACCAAGTGTTACTGCAGTGCTGGTTTGACCAGGATGTACTACGCTAATGATGCTTGCCAGTTCAATACAAGGTTGAGCGGAACTAGTACCGACACTCATATGAGGACCCTGCGATTGTTGCACCTCAGCAACAGAAGAAGAACAGGGTCCGGTATGCCTGACCACTACTCCATCATCAGAGCTATCTGTTAGTGTGCCGCTGCTCTCTACAGGTTCAAATACTGAGCCTGATACCTGACAATGAGGCTTCCCCCATCGCTCTCATCTGTCATGTTCAGCATTGTGTAGGCCTCTTCATTAGTGTACCTCTGTTTGGACATTTTGGCCAAAAAATTTATAGGTACCTAGTGTGATTTACAGGTAAAAAAACACCAGGTTGTCAAGGATTGTTTGAACCACTATCAAAAAATGTAACTGCTAGTGCTAGCAGAGATCTGGCCTGACTCTTCTAAAGCTGCGGTTTAGTGTGCTGTGCATTTGAAGTGACAATAACCTGCTGATACTGCACTTCTTGGGGGATGGGCGGAGGGGCTAAACGCAGGTGCTGGCATGTGTCGGGGCTGATCCTACTAACACTGCATTTTGGGAACACTGTACTAGACTATTGGGGACACTAGTATAGTTCTAATCTGATCCGAAGATCTGAAGATATTGATCCGTTCAGACACTATGCTAGTAATGAAGGTGTTTAGTGTGTGAGTGTCACTGGCAACCAAAGGGTTAAAATGTACTACTAAATATGCGATGGGCAATCTGACACTGTCCTGGATTGATGCTAACTAAATTTAATGCTAACTGATGTCATCTGTGACACTAATACAGTGATCAGAAAAAAAGAGTTGTACACTGTAATAGTGACACTGCGACAGGGCAATAACGGGGTTAACTGGGGGTGATCAGGGGGTTAAATCTTTATTAGGAGATGTATGGCGGGTACCCTAAACCTATCTGGGACTGCCGCTAACTACCACTAACTGCCTCTCTCACTAAATGAAGTCACAAGTGACACTAATACAGTGCTCAGTAAATTATTTGTATACTGTATATAGTGACACTGTGACAGGGAGTGAAAGGGTTAACTTGGGTTAATCAGGAGGTTAAATATGTGCCTATGTGTACTGGTGTCAGTGTAGTGCTTGTGTACTCACAGTTGATGCTCTCTTCTCTCACACTTGAACCGAAAAGGGCTCTAGAAGAGGAGATTGCATCATTTCCTGTGCATGTGTTTACATTACACAGGCACAGGACACTCTGCACTTGGTCAGAACCGATCACCATGTTCAGGCCAAATATCATTGGCCTGGACCTTTATAACTGATTGGTTCTAAACCATATCAGCACATCGCGGGGACAGCGGGCGCATGCAGTCGAGTAAGTTTGCCGCGGTAAAAATGCGGCGGGTGGTTGGCAACTGGTTAACTGGGAATTTCTTGTCATACAACACTGTACCCAAATTAAGTTTATATTATCTCATGCAAATAGAGTAGTATTTAATCACCACTGGGTTTTTTATTTTATATATAAATGAAAAAATACTGAGAAATTTTAAAAAACAAAACATGTTTTTCTTAGTTTCTGCTATAAAATTTTGGAAACAAATTCTGTTTATTCATAAATTTAGGCCCGAAATGTAGTCTGCTACATTTCTTTGGTGAAAATAAGCCAAATCAGAGCCTACAAACTAAAAATAATACATTTATCAGTCCTGATGTACTGACTGCTTATCTAATTTCTTATTGCTCTAAAATGCTAGGACAGCACAAATACCCCCCTTTTTTGGAAAGTATACAGTCCATGGTATTTAGCAAAAGGCATGGCAAGTTTTTTGAAGTTGTAATTTTTTTGTCACAGTTTTATGGGACATGAGGAAATAAATAAAATGTCGTTTTTTTCACAGTTTTTTTCTTTTTTAAAAAAAGTTTCACTAGTGCAGTACAGCATCATCATATATTTGGTGTGTCGGTGATCAGGGATACTGACTGGTGACAGTATGTAAATAAAAAACAATTTTTATTAAATTTTTAAACTTTTGTAATGTTTTTTCTATTTATTTTTTTTTTCATACTCTCAGAGTAATGTAGTGTCACCATGGGCACTGTAACAGCAATCGTTTGAACTGTCATGAATTGCTTTTGTTTATTATTGTGATGGTGTGATTGGCACACAGATATCACATGGTACAGGGTGCTATGATTGGCCAAGGTACCATGTGGTCATTGGTCATCACACACAGTAGTAAATAATGATGTCATAAATGGATTCAATTCATGACTATTGTTTACTAGGTGTCATGTGTTCACGTGGCAATCGCTCACAGTGGCCTGATACTGAGCACTGCAATCCTCTGTGTCCGGTTGACACAGCAGGTCGCCTGCCAGCAGTAAATGTATTGCTGACGGTGGGCAAGTGGTTTAAAGTCTATCTCAAGGCAAATGCTAACCCTTCTCTCTCTAAGCCCTTACACAATTGATTCCTGGCATGTCAAATAAAAACTTCTAAATACCAGTTTTACTTACCTAAACTGTAGTCACATGACTCTCCAGTGCCTAATCTTCTCTCTTCTGTTTATCTGAGATATGATGTGAACACTTTCTATTGCTTTAGAATGGAAGCAAAGTCGTAAGGGAGCCCTGGATTAGCAGTCCACAGCACGTAGTAATGGTCCTGACGAGGGATTCAAATGGTGGACTTGGATGAGTATATCTTGATTTACAAAAAAAAAAAAACTGCATGATGGGTTAGAGGGGAGTGGGAGGGAGTTCATATTTTGCCTAGAGATGGGCTTTAAAATCAATATTAAAAAAAATACCTTCCATGACATGTGGAGACCATGGTTGATATTTACTCTTTCTTCGGATTTTAAAAAAATGACTGAAGATTAGCAATCTCACAATCAACCCTCACATTCCACCTGGACCTTTAGTATACGCTTCTACAATGAGCTACTTGATCAAGTACCACTTATCAATAGTACTCCATTACCTCCCACTCCCTTCCCTTTACTTTTCCTTCTCCTTCTCTTTCCTTTTACTCGTCTTCTTTAATTCCTATCTTCGCTTCCTTCCCCGCCCTCTAGTGGCCTTCTTTGAGACAGGCATATGTCTTTGGTCCTGTCTCATCTAAGAGAGGGTATCCAGTTTAGATACCCCCATTATACCTCAGGAGCTGACTTACATGTTCTATGTTGTTGCACTAACTTTTGATTCAACATTACATGATGTTGTAACTTATGTACATGTTGTACAGTTATACCAATATGTCATACTGCCATTGTTAATACTGTACATGTTTATTATTGCGATTCAATAAAGCTTTTATTGAAAAAAAAAAAAATATGTCTCTATATTCCCTAGATTATATATGAGGGCACAAGGAAAACAAAGGAGCCACAAACAGCCCAAAATACATCTCTCCCTTAAAAAGTGTGATTTAAATCAGAATAGTAGACAAAGGTGGAGGAAAATAATCACTTTAGTGATTCTACAGTGCCTTGTTGTTCCACCTGTGAATGGCCAAAAAAGTTGTAATGATAACAATGCTCCTGATGATGCACGTGACGCAAAACGGCCGTAGAGCTACTGAGACATGCCTGAGGTCCTGCCGCCACTCTAACATCTAGTGTGGTGACTTTTGATGTAAGTTGACAGATTATTTCTGCTTCTTTACCTTTTTTGGACCTCGTCACATTATTACACTGGCTGATCAGTGTCATTTTAGATGATTTTGTCATTTGTCATTTTTATTAAATCATATTTTATATCAATACTACTCTATGAATATCTCCTTTTTATTTGGATTCGTATATACATTTGATCGATGCTACAACCTTTTATAAGGAGATCCCTGCATTGGTGGCTTTATTGTTCAGAACTTTTAAAGATCAAGACATCAGCAGCTATATACACTATTGCTGTCCTATAATATAGACAGCATGCTCGTCTCCAGGATTTCTCCAAGGCCTCTCCCATCCTCTGGAACGCTCTACCTCAACCTGTATGGCTATCTCCTATTCTAGCTGCTTTCAGGCAATCCCTGAAAACTCATCTCTTCAGGGAAGCCTATCACACCTCCAACTAATCTTCCATCAGCTCATTCCCTACTGTTACAACCTCTTGTATCACCTGCCCCACCTTATTAGATTGTAAGCTTTTCTGAGCTTAATCCTCTTGTATTTTATTGTATTGTCTCCCTCTAACATTGTAAAGCGCTGCGTAAACTGCTGGCGCTATAGAAATCCTGAATAATAATAATATAGCTCTGGTGAGTGTGCATTTCATCTATATGGTGGACAATGTTCACGAGTGATTCAAACTGTTTCATCTGTGCACTGGGACACTTTATCTATTTTCATTGATTATTTTAATTATTGGACCTTTATTGGACTTTTTATTGAGTTGCTTAACTTTGATCAATGAGCGCTGCAAATGGTTTTTTATTCAAATATATAAATATATTTTTTAGTAACCCATAACAAGGGCATCAGAAGGTGTAACACTAATACTTAGGGACCTTCATATAAAAAGCTAAAAAAACTCATCATATAAAAAGGAATCAAGCTTTACAAATGTACAAATATACACATATCTAACGTCACAACACTGGAACCAGCCACAGAGAAATGTACAAAAGACTTTTCTGGACACTCTACTGAAGACTTGATGACCTGGCTAGAGGCCAATAATGGTAAATCAATGCAGGGCTTCTTGGTAATAAAGAGTGACAACAACTATTCATGAAAAGATACTCTATATATACACCATAAGACTTTAGCTGTAAGATGCAAATTGCCAGTAGAAATTGTAGCTAAATCTTCCAGATTCTTGTCACGTACTCACCCTTCTCTCGAGCTGCAGAATGGCATGTTCTATCCCTCCTAACCTTAACTCTTATGTACAAAGCAAATAGAAATATTGATAGACAACGATGCTGACCTTTAGAACTCATCATTTTGGTTGAGTACCTACTGTGGCATCCTGGAAATGTTTGTAAGTTATATGTCACATAAAAATGCACTAAACCAAGCTGCCATCATCATTTAAATGTCTTTAAGTGGCTTGGATTATAGAAAAAAAAGTATAATGCTGCATTAGTAGTTTGACCTCAATAAAAGAATTAGGCTGCATGCAGTGATTGCCAAGATTAAGCTGTGTAAGGCTCTACAGTTCTACAATACATGGATACATTTATTGAATAACTTAAAGTACTATTAGAATCAAGTTTTTGTTTTAAATAACATGTTATACTTAACCTGCTCTGTGCAGTGGTTTTGCACAGAGCAGCCCTAATCATCCTCTTCTCGGGTCCCCCACTGGCGCTCCTTGCTCCACCCTCTTGCCAAGTGCCCCCAAAGCAAACAGCTTGCTGTGGGGGCACCCAAGCAGGCTCGCTCCCGAGCTGCTGCTTTGCATGTCCATTCAGACCTGGAGCTGTAGCTTGACCCTGACCCCTCTCTCATCTCATTGGCTCCTTGGCTGTGATTGACAGCCGTAGGAGCCAATGGCTCCTGCTGCTGTCTCAGGCAATGAGGAGGGAGAGTTCCCAGAAAGCCTCTCGTGACTCTCATGCACATTCCTGGATTGTGATGGGGCTCAGATAAGTATTGGGGGATTTCTGCACCCAAAAGGCTTTTTACCATCATGTATAGAATGCATGAAGGTAAAAAAAAAACCTTGAGCTTTTAGAGCCACTTTAATGTTCTACTGATGTTATCTAGCCAAAAATGCAGTAACTAAATGAACGTGGTTTTCATATCAGTATATATATTTTTTTCAAAAATATTAGGACTACAAAAAGTAAATAACTCATGGATCAATGAATGTCAACTCATTATAGAAATAATAAAATAATAGTACTCTGAGCCTGATTGGTTGTTTTTAGCGCAGGATTTTCTTCACCAAAAACCAATGTAAGAAAAATGCAATGAACATGCCCTGAAATGAAATCTTTACTGCTTAACTCTAAATATACAGTTTACAGTATTATCGAATATCATTACCCCAGGGAACATTTTTATCAAGCAGTTATTGTGACATTCAACAAATATTAAATAGTGGTGAACATTAGTGTGCTCAGCCTATTGCATTAGGGTGTGCACCCCAGAGCAAAAACACACATGCGTTTATATCAGCAGAGCAGTGGATGGTATCAGAGCAGAGATAGGTGTAAGAAGGCCAGTGGACAGTGTCAGTAGTTTTTTATTTTGTTATTATTTTTTTTATTTTTTACAATTTTGTTTTCTTAAATTATTTACAATATTTTTTATTATTTGTTTACACATTTTTAGGAGCCCCGTTGTGGGGCTTTGGTAAAATATCAAGGGTCTAAACAGACCCCTGAGGTCTCACTTTTGAGAAAGAGAAAGGGACTGAGGACAGAGATTCCCCAATCCCTTTCTCTGCAGCTTTAGCTGCACTGGACAGTGAAGGAATGGTCTGTGTTGAGTGGCATAGTTTACTATGCTTCAATTAAGAAAAAACACAGGAGCGATTGGTGCAGATCACTCACTGTGCTCATTCAAAAAAGGAAGGGGCCAGTAAATAAGATAGTTACCGGCCCCTTCCCTCGCTCTCAATCCTGAAACATTCCCTGCAGCAGCTGTAGGGAAAGGAGAGGGAATCTGGCAGCACTGCAGGGGGAAGGCAGGGCACCAGGAAGCAGGGGGAAATGGTATCCCACGGGGTGATAAGGGTGTGCCCAGGCACACCCGACACACTCTGTTTGCACGACTATGGTGGTGAATCATTCACTGCCTAGGAGAACACATTCGCCAGAAATATTCACCTGCAGTGAATATTTTGTAAATGTAACATTCACTGTTTTATAAATATGCCCCATAAAGTCATTTTCTGGCCAAACTTTTTTCACTAACAAAACCCCTCCTCCAATAAATGTCCTTTTTTTCCTCTCTTTGGTACTTACCTTTGAGTTAAGGGAATTTTCTTGTGTGCCACTGTGATTTCATTACAGGGTCCATCGAGGTCTTCACTCTGTCAGAGCTAGGACACGGGGTATAAGTGGGTGCCTTGCATCACAGGCAGACACATGGCACTCTATTGGTTGTCCATCCTACACTTATTGGCAGGGAGACAGAAGCTTATCAGTGGTGACAACCCTATAACTCCCCTCCCCAACCCTAACTGAACATGCAACTGCATGGGGTGGCAATGCTAGCAAGAGAGTTGAGAATCATTTCCCATCGCTTCCTGTCTCTGTGGAATAGGGAATGAATTGAAATTTCCCCAGTGTAGGGTAGTGCAATAAAATCTGATAAATAGGTTCCAACCATTTCATATTCTAAAAAAAGTTTTGGCAGGAGCTAAGCTTTAACCTAGCTACTTAGGCTCCATGCACACTTAAAAATACACCAGTTACCTTGGCAGAAAATAAAACACTCATATAGAGCGTTTTTGTACACATGTTCAGGAGTGTTTAGCGTTTTTTTTTTCCGCCAGAAAGCTCCAATCAAAAATGCAAACCAGAAGGTGTAATAATATTCTGCACTGGACATACGAAAAGCTGGAGCAAGCGGCCATGTTGTTCAGTCATTAAAGGTCAGCCATGACAGTCTTGTAGAACAGTTATAAACACAGCAATATTATCTCTCTCCCCACCTCATTCAATTCATGGAATGCATAAGTTTTACACTTCAAAAGAGCCGTTATCTCAACTGATTCTTGGCAGGATGTCTGTTTCTTCTGTCCAAGTCTATCATAAAATTTTGAAGAAATCCATTAAGGATAACCAGAACTAATGGGAGTCGTAAATAACAATCAGCGAGCTCTGCCAATTCAAAACTAAAATACACACGATTCATGATTGCTGACAGGAACATGACACATTAACAATAAGTACATATTTGGATGAGAAATGTCATACTGAATGAAGACCATGCGTGACCACCCTATCCCATATAGAATAGAATATTGCTGTCAGATATTCCCTGGGTGACAAGTTTATCTGAGATATTCTGTGTTTGGTATCCCTGGATGCATAATTACATGCTGAATGATAATGATAAACTATCAGTTTAAAGAATGTAACCAATACATATGTCAAAATATGAATAGTGGTATAAAAAACTGTCCAAAGAGGAGGGTCCTGATACGGTCATCATAACCCCAGAACAGCCCATGGCCAATCTGTTTTAATTGGTCAGGGGCATCTGTCAACACCCCTTTGATCCCAGAGAAAATGGTAGAACCCCTAATCAGGGATCAGTTCTCATGGTAACATCAAAGAAGTTACATCTATCAAGTTTGAGAACCGATCACACCTGGCTCATCGATTGAACTCTGATAACACCCAGGACATTGAATGCAAGTATTCTTACTTCTGAATTCTATCTTTTTTTTCTAATTGCTGAATTGTGTTTCTATTCCTTTGAACCAGCTTTTTTCTGTAAATATTTTTTTTGCACCAACTTTGACCTTTTCACTATTAAAACCTTATTTTGAAAAGTTTTAACCTTGTCCCTAAGCTCTTAATGCAAGCTAACAAAGAACTACTGTATAGAATAAATCCTACTGTATAGAATAAATCCTATGAGTGCTACTGTATAGGGATGATCGAACGGTTCGGGTCGACCATCGGTTCGGCCCGAACATTGGGTGTTCGAGGTTTGGCCGAATTTAGAACTTTTTGCCCAAAAAGTTCGGAATTCGGCAACCAGAACCGCCCAAAATGCAATGCTTCAGGAAATGGGCTTTAAAAGCCCGTGATTGGACCAGAACCATTAGCAAAATCCAATTGAGGGGGCAGGAAAATGCTAGGAATGTGATTGGAGTGACAAGGGGGTCCCTAGACCAATCATTAGTGAATACGCCCCCCAGTATATAAGATCGCCCCCGCCATATTCCTAGCATTGTTATACTGGACATGGAAGAGAGTGGAAGCAGTTCTGTTAATTTTACTTTAAAAGTGTAATTTAGCTATTTTTAGTGTGAGGAAAGGGATATCTAGTGTAGTTAGAGTGCTCCTTTACACTTAAGTTAGCTTCAAAAATTCAGTTTCTGTAGGGAAAGTATGAAGTGTCAGGGGACCGTAGTGTAGTGTAGGGTTAACTGACAGTGACTGCTATGGCAGGGTGACAAAACCCTTCCATAGCAGGGTGACCGCTATAGAGAAATGATAATTTCTCTGAATAGCTTCGGGACACCATTATGGCTTCTCACCAGCCAAGCATTTTTTATGCTGCAGGGGCTGCCACTGTCAGTGCTTTTTTGAGGACATGTTTGATGTCAGACATGACATCTGAACATGTGTATAGGGGGTATATATATACATATATGTCTGTATATACACCCCTAGACATATATAGGTGTGATAGTAGCAGAAATAAATGCTTGCGCTAATTAAATCATTTACACAGATATATTTCTGCTACTATCACACCTATATATGTCTAGGTGTGTATATAAATATATGTATGTGTGTATATATACCACTATACACATGTTCAGATGTTTTTCCTGAAAAGAACCCCAAAAAATGCCTGCTATTAAACCGGGAGAGAAGCTAACTACCTGTGTTTAAAGCGTTCTAATACAAACAATCCTTTTTTTCTGGTTCTGGGCATGCTAGAGAGCTGAAACTTCACAGGTACACATTTTAGACCCCCCAGACACAAAATCACACAAAAAAAGTTCTTAAAAATTTTAATTTTTGATAAAAAAAGCCAATTATTGAAAAAAAAAGAAAAAAGGGATTTTTTGATTTTTACTTTGGATTTCGTATCTGGGGGGTCTAAAAGGTGTGCATGTGAAGTTTCAGTTCTGTAGCATGTCCAGAACCAGAAAAAAAAAGATTGTTTGTATTAGAACACTTTCTTTCAGGACAGGTAGTTAGCTTCTCTCCCGGTTTAATAGCAGGCATTTTTTGGGGTTCTTTGCAGTCAGGAAAAACATCTGAACTTGTGTATAGTGGTACTGTGCACAAGTTCTGATGTTTTGCCTGCCTCCAAAAACTCCCAAAAAATGCCAGCAAAAACACACCTGGGCATTTTTTTTTGACGCTAGCGTTTTTTGGCATTTTTTTGGGTTCTTTTGAGGCAGGCAAAACATCTGAACTTGTCTATAGTGGTGTATATACACACATACATATATTTATATACACACATAGACATATATAGATGTGATAGTAGCAGAAATATATGCTTGCGCTAATGAAATCATTTACACTAATATATTTCTGCTACTATCACACCTATATATGTCTAGGTGTGTATAAACATATAAGTATGTGTGTATATATACAACTATAGACAAGTTCAGATGTTTTGCCTGCCTCAAAAGAACCCAAAAAAATGCCATAAAAAAACGCTAGCTTCCAAAAAAAAATGCCCAGGTGTGTTTTTGCTGCCATTTTTTGGGGGGTTTTGGAGGCAGGCAAAACATCTGAACTTGTGCACAGTACCACTATACACAAGTTCAGATGTTTTTCCTGACTGCAAAGAACCCAAAAAAATGCCCAAAAAACGCTAGCGTCCAAAAAAAAAATGCCCAGGTGTGTTTTTACTGCCATTTTTTGGGGGTTTTTGGAGGCAGGCAAAACATCGGAACTTGTGCACAGTACCACTATACACAAGTTCAGATGTTTTTCCTGACTGCAAAGAACCCCAAAAAATGCCTGCTATTAAACCGGGAGAGAAGCTAACTACCTGTCCTGAAAGAAAGTGTTCTAACACAAACAATCTTTTTTTTTCTGGTTCTGGACATGCTACAGAGCTGAAACTTCACATGCACACCTTTTAGACCCCCCAGATCTGAAATCCAAAGGAAAAATCAAAAAATCTCTTTTTTTTTTTTTCAATAATTGGCTTTTTTTATCAAAAATGACAATTTTTAAGAACTTTTTTGTGTGATTTGGTGTCTGGGGGGTCTAAAATGTGTACCTGTGAAGTTTCAGCTCTGTAGCATGTCCAGAACCAGAAAAAAAAAAACATATAGGTGTTAAAGTTAAAGGAGGGTCCCGACCCACATCCCTGTTCTACTGAAAAATTATCTTTTTTTTTTTCATGGTTCTGGACATGCTACAGAGCTGAAACTTCACATGCACACCCTTTACACCCCCCAGATACTAAATCCAAAGTCAAAATCAAAAAATCTCTTTTTTTAAAAATTTTTTTTTCAATAATTGGCTTTTTTATCAAAAATGACAATTTTTAAGAACTTTTTTTGTGTGATTAATAGTTAATGGGGCATGACCCAGAACCCTGGGCACTTTTTAGGGGCTTTTATTGGGTTTTAGGGCTTAAAAATTGTGTTTTTTGATTACCGAAGTTCGGGTCCCATTGATTTCAATGGGGTTCTGAAATCCGGGCCGAACTTTCAAAAGTTCGATCATCCTTACTACTGTATATAATAAATCCTATGAGTGCTACTGTATAGTATAAATGCTATGAACATACATGTCTGTGGTGACAGTGTGTGTTACAGACGATTATTCTAAAATCATAATTGGCATTTCTAAAATTATGAGCTTCCTCCGGGCTCGGAACAACAGAGGTGGTGGCATGTAAAGGGTTAATTGCTTAATTAGCCCAGTGACAATCGCTCTCAGCCTGCTGGCACCTAGATTATTGTCCTGCAAGCTGGAAAATCTTTGCGCGGGGCGCAGCTAAGAGTGGCATTGTTACGTAAGTGAGAGCGGGGTATGAGATTGGCCTGTTCTTTGTCATGAGTTAGTGAAAAGGGCAGGGATCTGATACCTGCGTCCTTCACAGAAGAGTTTTTTTTCTACTTCAAATGCTGAGCTCAAAATATGCCTCTAATTATCCTAATGTGCATAGACACATTGGATAACATTAAGCTACTTCTACTGGCAAAACACAAAACTGCTGTGGAAGCAGCAATTTTTAAGCCAGTGTGCATAGACCCTTAGACCTACATTTAACCCTTAACACTTCAGCTAACCTTAAAGTGGTTGTAAACATTTGTGTTTAAAAAACAAAAAACAAACATGCCTACACTTACCTGCTGCTGTGCAATGGTTGGAAACAGAGCAGCACCGATCCTCTTCTTCGGGGGGTCCCCCGTCAGCACTCCAGGCCCCTCCTTCATTGGGTGCCACCACCGGAAAGCTGCTTTCTATAGGGGCACCCGGCAGGATCCGCCCTGCCTCCCCCCCACTTCCCTGTCACAGCGTTTGGTTGACAGCATTGGGAGCCAATGGATCCTGCTGCTATCAGTCTGTCCAATGAGGAGAGTGACAGTGGCTGGAGCTGCTGAGCACATTGCTGGATCAGATGGGCTCAGGTAAGAGAAAGGAGGGGGGGGTGAAGAGGGGAGCTGCACCACAGAAGGTTTTTCAACTTAATGCCTAGAATGCATTATTGTGACAAACCTTAAGGCTTAACAACCACTTTAACTTACTCCTCCATGTAACCTTAACATTTACATTAACCACTTCCGGAGAGCAGTTTTACGTCGCTATTTTGTTGTTAAAGACGAGGGTTATGGCAGCTAATACCCCGGTATTTTCTTACAGGGCGGGCAGTCCTCTTTCACATTAAAGTCGTCCTAGGGGCAGATTCGTCACATGATCACTTTTTTGGGCATCGACCTCTTTCCAGACTTTTTCCCTGCTTACGAAACCATCGGTATTGTTTAAAATGATCCAGTCCTTTCAGGTCCTAGACAGGAAGTCAAATGAGTGCAAGATGGCCCCCACTCGACTCTATGGTCTTGAAGGACCAGAGCGACATCATACGTCGCTTTCTCCCAACGGCCTTAAAGGGCCCATTTTTTTTCATGCTGAAAAAAATGACATTTGCTTTTAAGTGTAAATGTGAGATCTGAGGTCTTTTTGACCCCATATCTCACTTAAAGAAGACCTGTCCTGTTATCAATAAAAGTGATCAAAACATATTTTTTAAGGGACAGTGTAAAAATAAAAAATAAAAGGTAAAAAAAAAATAAGAAAAAAAAAAATTAAAGCGCCCAGTCTCAGAGCTCGCATGCAGAAGCGAATGCATACGCAGGTCGCATCCACATATGTAAACGATGTTCAAACCACACATGTGAGCTATTGCCGTGATCGTTCGAGTGAGAGCAATAATTCTAGCCCTAGACCTGTAGAAATTTTTTAAAGGGTCGCCTATGGAGATTTTTAGGTACCAATGTTTGTCGCCATTCCATGAGCGTGCGCAATTTGGAAGCATGACAAGTTTGGTATCTATTTACTTGGCGTAACATTTTCTTTCACATTTGCAAAAAATTTAAACTTTACTGTTTTTTTATTTAATTAAAAAAAGTGTATTTTTTTCTAAAAAAAAATTGCATTTGTAAGACAGCTGCGCAAATCAGCTGTATTATATAGTATTGCGATGATCTCCAGTTTATTCTCTATATAATATTTGGGGGTTCTAAGTCATTTTATAGCAAAAAATACTGATTTTAACTTGTAAACAACAAGTTTCAGATATAGACCCAGTCCTTAAGTGGTTAATGCTAATTTACCCTCAAACTGCACACTCCCCTTGTAGGTGTCAAAAATATAGCCTTGCGCCAAGATCTCAGCAGCGATGATATAAAATTATTCAAAGAAAGAAATCCACAAATGATGATTATCTTTAATAGCCCCCATGAGCATCTGATTTATGGATATAGTAAGAAAGAAAAGCAATGGTAGTTTTAGAGCATGCTGAGCTATGATAATTGCACTGCATTTAATCTGTTTATATGCAATTACATTTTTTAAATAAATGCAAATGCTCAGCTTTTAGGCCTTTTAAAATATGTATTTGTCCTGAATTTATATCTTGCAAGATCATGTTGGCCTATCTGTATAGAATATGTATGAGATGCAGAAAAAATGTTAACTTTTTACAACCAATAACATTGGTTACTTTTTCTTTTTTGTTTTTAAGTAAAACTAAAACATTACATAAATGGAGTCTAATCGAGTCTGAGAGATGTACACATTTTAAAGGAGCGTCTACAAGGACAGAAGTACGTGTCATTACAAATACATCTGATTTCCCAAAGCACCCTGATGTGTGGAATACATACAACCTCTATTGACCTCTATGGTAAATGCAGGCACACTCATTGTAGTACAACTTATCAGGCACGGTAATATACTTGCATACTGCAGGTAACTGCTAATCCTGCAAAAATTTTACAGTGCCTTGAAAAAGTATTCATACCCTATTAAAATTTTCCACATTTTGTCCTGTTACAACCATAAATGTAAAAGTATTTTATTGGGATTTTATGTGATAGACCAACACAAAGTGGCACATGTAGCACCCTACAGGTAGGTGCTAGGCAAATGTATAGTGGGCCTTGTCTGCTTAACAGCAGAGCCATGATTTCTTTATCAGGATGTCATGGCTTCCAGGTGTTCCTGCTGAGAGCGGAGTCTCCCCACTGGTTCCTGTGAGAGGCTTCTCATAGGGTAGTGGATGAAACACAATCAGGGGACACATTCAGGCTTGTAACTACCCCAGAAGGCAGATTATGCCGCAAGGGATTCTGGGAGTGGGTATAAGTTTGAGAGAAGTGCGTGATTGGGTGTCTTTGGCGGGAGCAGAGTCCCAGGAGGGTGAGAATGGCTATCTCTCCTCCTGTTTGAAAAAGAGGATGTCTCGGGGTTCTGCCTGAGAATACAGAGAGTGCTGAGTTGAGCTGAGGGGGATCCGGTGTGTTGAGAACCAGTGGAGAGCGAGAGTGATCCAGTCCCAGGAAAGCCTACACAGGTTGTGAGTACTGAGGATTGCCCCTGGGGGGTCTGCCTGAAGTGTTAGAGGGGACCACTCCGGAGAAGGTTCTAGGATCCAGATATCAGCTAGCAGACAAAGTGGGTACTTAGGTTGAGGACCCTGAAGTGACAGAGGGGGTACCTAGTCAAGGGGCCCTGAAGAGTTAAAGGGGCACCTGCAGTTTGGGCCCTGAAGAGACAGTGTGCAGTGTCTTAGTTGAGATTTGCAGCCATACAGGATTCCACAACAGTCTACCTCAAGCCAGTGCAAGGCTAGAGGAAGAAGTCAGTGACTTTGCAGTACAGTAGTGTTTGTGGCTCATTGTTCTACAGCAGTGGTCCTCAACTCCAGTCCTCAGGGTCCACTAACAGGCCAGATTTTAAGTATTACCTTGGGGAGATGCAGACTAGAGTACTGCAATCACTGAGCAGCAAATTATATCACCTGTGATGTATTTCAGTTATCTTGCAAACCTGGCCTGTTAGTGGGCCCTGAGGACCAGGGTTGAGGACCAGGGTTCTACAGTCCTGGACTGTTACTGTGTGTTCTGAGTGTCAGTGAGTGTTGGCTAGCGTCGGCTGGCCTCAAGACATCGTTAACAGACATTTCCTGAGAAAGTCCCAAGTTGTACTTAGTTGAGCCTTAAGGAGTATCCCACTCATTCCCTTCTCCCATCCCCTTAATTACAATAAAGCAACAAAGAGGTAACCGGTAACAATGGCAGACCCACATCAGGACCTGCTACACACATAATTGTGAAGTGGAAGGAAAATGATAAATGGTTTTTAAAATTTTGTTACAAATAAATATCTAAAAAGTGTGACTAGCTTGATGTTACCGTTACGCTTCCTGTGAAATTTGTCACACATAATGTGAAGGGTCTGGACTCTCCGATTAAGAGGCAGCAGGCCTTTCAACACTACTTTCAAAACTACTTTCAACAACTACTACAAGGAACTCAGTAAGGTTATATCCAGACCACTGTTCCTGATCTTTGCTGACAGTATTAGGACAGGAGATGTACCAGGGGATTGGAAGAAAGCTAACGTGATTCCGATATTCAAAAAGGGACAGAGGCATATCCCAGGAAATTATAGGCCTGTCAGTTTGACATCAATAGTATGTAAACTTCTGGAGGGGATGATAAGGGACTATATCGTAGAGTTTGCTAAAGACAACAACATCATCAGCAGTAATCAGCACGGGTTTACAAATGGGCGTTCTTGTCAAACCAATCTCTTAGCATTCTACGAGGAGGTAAGCTGTGAGCTAGATAGGGGGAGACCAGTGGATGTGGTGTACTTGGATTTCGCTAAGGCGTTTGATACAGTTCCCCACAAGCGCTTAATTTATAAAATAAGGTCTGCAGGCATCGACCGCAGAGTTTGCTCTTGGATACGGAATTGGCTTAAAGGGCGTGTCCAAAGGGTGGTAATAAACAGCGCATACTCAGACTGGTCTGAGGTTGTAAGCGGGGTGCCCCAGGGCTCAGTCCTGGGACCAACCTTGTTCAATTTATTCATAAACAGCATTGAGGACGGGATCAGTAGTGCGTTATCAGTTTTTGCAGATGACACAAAATTGGCTAGGGCAATAACTGCACAGCATGAAGCAGATATCCTACAGAATGACCTGGACAAAATTACAGAGTAGGCAACGACATGGCAAATGAGGTTTAACATGGAGAAGTGTAAGGTTTTGCACTTGGGGACTAAAAACATAAAAGCACAATACACTTTAGGAGGGGAACCCCTGGGGGAATCAAAAATGGAGAAGGATCTGGGAGTCTTGGTTGATGATAGATTAGGCAACAGCATGCAATGTCAAGCGGCAGCTGCCAAAGCCAGCAGAATATTAGCATGCATAAAGAAAGGGATGTATTCCAGAGATAAGACTATAATCCTTCCACTTTATAAAACTCTGGTCCGACCGCATCTGGAGTATTCTGTCCAGTTCTGGTCGCCAGTCCTCAGGAGGGATGTGTTGGAGCTGGAGAGAGTCCAGAGAAGGGCAACTAAACTAATTAGGGGATTGGAGGACCTTGACTATGAAGAGCGTCTACAATCGCTCGATTTATTCTCCCTGGAGAAGAGACGTCTGAGGGGGGACATGATAGCAATTTATAAATATCTTAATGGGGATCCCAGCTTAGAAAAAAAGCTGTTCATTCGAAGGGATTGCATGAGGACTCGAGGGCATACAATGCGATTAGAGGAGAAGCGTTTTAACCTCAGGCAACGTGGGGGGTTCTTTACTGTTAGGGCTACAAGATTGTGGAATTCTCTACCACAAGAGGTGGTTTCTGCGGGTAGTATGGTGGCTTTCAAAAGACTCTTAGACTTACATCTCAAGGATCAGAACATTCAGGGGTATGTGAGATGATTACAGCCACACACACCTACACAGGTTGAACTGGATGGACTATTGTCTTTATTCAACCTCACCTACTATGTAACTATGTAACTACAAGTCCCTGCATGCGGATGTGCTTCTCCTACAGGAGACGCATTTCCCACCAATTATAATCCGAATTTTCTACACCACCATTACCCCAGCTAATGGCCTGGGCAAAATGGGAGGGGTGGCGATTTGTTTCTCCAGGCGGTTGACTTTCACCTTAGAAAAAAAGATTAGCGATCGCGAGGGACGTTTCTTACTAGTGGTGGGGTGTTTGGAGGGTTCCCCAGTTTCTATAATCTCCTATTATGCCCCTAATTTTGGTCAACTGCCCTTCTTTCGCTCTTTGTTACATACGCTCACCCCCCAATTGGAGGGCCTGGTACTTTATGGGGGGGGGGGGGAAGTCTAATGTTGCCCTGGACTTCATGTTTGATAAAACGTCTAAACCAACATCCTCTTCTAGACATTATCCTAAAATAGGTTCTAAACTAGCCAAAATGTTGCATTATCATAATCTGATTGATCTTTGGCGTGAGTTAAACCCTTCGGGGAAGGATTATACGTTCTTTTCGCATGCTCACCAGACCTATTCCAGGATTGATCATCTGCTAATCCACCCTGGGTCGGCGCATCTCTTTCAACACAGCAAAATAGTGGATGTTACTCGGTCAGACCACTCCCTGGTGTGGGCTTCCTGCGACAACTTGGTTGTCAGGAGGGGACCTGCTCCCTGGAGATAGAACGAATCACTTTTAAGCAATCCTACAGTATGCTTTAAGATTGAACAAACATTAAAGATTTTGCCTCTAATAACCCGGCCGATACTTCTCCGATTATTAATTGGGCGGCCCATAAGGCCACTATTAGGGGGAATTTACTCCAAATTGCTTCCCGATTAAAGAGGAACTCACACGCTCTTATTAAGGAAAAGGAGGGGGAGCTGTCTGATCTATTACGCACTAATAAACATAATCCACATTTGGATCTTAGAGATAAGATTGATTCAGTACGGTTGGAACTCAATCTGTTTGACTACCAGGGCGGAAAAACATTTGAAGTGGACGCAAGCCACCTTTTACACTCTGAGGGATAAACCGGGGACAATGCTGGGCCATAAGCTAACTCCCCGATTGCGTCGGGTAGCTACCCCCAAGCTTTGGAGGGTGAACGGTACGCTGACCCAAAATCTTCAGACCATTCTATCACTGTTCCACACGTACTATTCATCTCTGTATGGTGCTCAGGGGAACGTAACTACGGAAGCTGTGGACGATTTCCTTCGGGATGTCCACCTTCCCTCCCTCTCGGACTCCCACCGGGAGCTCCTGGAGGGGGACATTTCGATGGCGGAGGTCCTATAGGTGATCAAGCAAGCAAAACCCTCTAAGACCCCGGGCCCAGACGGCTTCTCAGCCGCCTATTACAAAAAATTTACTGCCCACTTGGCCCCACATTTGCTTACTTTTTTCCAGGCATTGCGGGAGGGTGCAACTCTTGATGCAGACACCAATAGAGCGAATATATGTCTCATACCTAAACCAGGCAAGGACCATACCGACGCGACTAATTATAGGCCCATATCCCTGATCAATACTGATCTTAAATTTTTGACGAAAATTTATGCCAACAGGTTTAACACTTTCTTGGCACAATATGTACATATTGACCAGGTGGGTTTTGTCCCCGGGAGACAAGCGGCGGATTAGATCAGACGAGCGGTGGATTTGACCACTGTACTACAAACTAATTGGGACGGGTGTTCTCCCCGCCAGGGAATGTTTCTGTCATTGGACCTTCACAAGGCCTTCGATTCTTTGTCTTGGTCTTTTCTTTTTCGAGTCCTCTAGAGGTGGAATTGTGACCTGACTTTTCTTAAAATTTTGGGGACATTATACTCTAACCCGTCGGCCAATATTGTTGGGCATGGTGGTGTCTCGGATTCGTTGAAGATTGCGAGAGGAACTAGATAAGGCTGCCCTTTATCGCCACTTCTTTGTTATTGCTATTGAGACATTGGTGATAGCCATAACATCTGATCCAAACGTACGTGGTGTGGAGAGCTCTGGTCGGAGTCATAAGTGTGGCTTGTTTGCCGATGATTTATTGCTCTTTGTCACGGATCCTATCACCACCTTGCCCAACCTGTTTGCGCTATTATCAAGATTTGAGGGGGTCTCCGGTCTGAAGGTTAATCAGCTCAAATCGGAAGCGTTAAACATAAACCTTGATGACAGTGGCAGCTCTGCTGGCTTTCTTCCCCTTTAAATGGTGCTCGCGGGAGCTTCCGTACCTGGGGGTTAGGCAGACACCTGACATCACATCTTTATTTGGTGTGAATTATACACCCCTTTTCGACTCCACGGCACAATATTTAAAACAGTTGCAGGCGCATGATCTCTCCTGGATGGGCAGAATAGCTGCCGTCAAGATGACGGTCCTTACACGGGTGCTCTATTTCTTTAGGACTCTCCCGATTCCACTACCGATGGCTTTCTTACGGCAGCTCCAAACCCTTATCTACAAATTTATCTGGCATAAGGGGGGGAGGGGGGGTGGCGGCTGGCCCGCTCCACTATGTACAGATCCAAGTGGAAGGGGGGGCTGGGAGTCCCCCACTTCTTGCGATACTACAGGGCGGCCCAGTTAGCACAAATATATCATGTTTTTTCCACCTTTAATAGGCCGCACTGGGTGGATCTGGAGGCGCAGGCTTGCCGGCCCGTGCCTTTGGATCTTCTGCTGTGGCTTCCCACCAGGGAAAGGAGGGCAGTGTTGTGCCCTGCTCTGTCCCATTCCTTGAGACTGTGGGATGTAGCATGTAAAATATACCCTCTTAGGTCCCCCCACACGCCGGTAGCCCACCTCTTTAATAACCCTCACTTCCCTCCAGGGCTTCAGGTTTCTCAATTTAAGTGGTGGATTGACAAAGGACTTTATAGAATAGGTCATTTTCTAAACCATAAAGGGGTACGACCTCCTACCTATTTTAGAGAAACACTGAAGATGCCCCCTGGGGAGTCCTATCGCCTCCTCCAGATTACCCATTTCCTTCGGACCCTTAAGGCTGACCACACTGACATTACGACTAGAACTCTGTACGAGAATAGATGCATGGGGAGGTCTGGGATGAGGGGGGGGGGGGGAATCACGGAATTGTATGGGCTATTTACTAATCCGGCTACCAAGCCTTCATATCAGCTGGCATGGGAGACTGATGAAGAGGAGTGGGACAGGTGGTCGACCATGATGCACAGGGGTATACTCAACACCACCTTGGTGGAAGCAAACTATAAGGTGCTGTCCCAGTAGTACTTGGTGCCGACGAGACTAGCCAAATTTCCAGGCACTTCCCTCCTGTGTTTGACAATGTGGGCAGAACGGGGATAGGTATCATGTGTGGTGGAGCTGTCCGAAGGTCCGGCACTACTAAATCAGGGTGATTAACCTGATACACTCGGCGATGGGTCAGAGAATCGGTAGGGACGCCAAGACAGTGCTATTTTCAAATTTGCCAGTTAAGATACCGAAACATACACGCTCCCTTATATTTTTTATTCTCCTGGTGGCAAAAATCACTATAGCGCATGCTTGGAAGACACACGGACTCAATATCCTGCAGGTGAAACACAAAATGTCGTGGATTATGCTAAATGAAAAGTTGGCTAGCATTTGTTTGGATAGGCAACGTAATTTCGATCGGGTATGGAATCCCTGGATCGCGTATTTACAGGCTCCGTAGCCGCGGTGGGGTGGGAGGGGGTCCGGCATGGGGGGACGTTTTGTTTGTTTGTCCTTTTCATCTTCTTCTGTTCTTTTTTTCCTTTTCATTTCTTTCCCCATCACATGGTGGGTCTTTATTCTTTTTTTTTTGTTTGTCTCTCTTCTTTTAGTTCTCTCTCTTTTGGGGGTCTGGGTGCCGGAGAGGTGATATCTGCTCTGGGCTGTGGAGCTTTAGCTTTGGTTCCCAAATTATGGGTCTGTGCCTTACTGGTCACTTGAGGGTGACCTCCAGTTTATTCTTTTTTTACTACGCAGCCCATGTCTATTAGTAATGTCTGCATACTAGTTCTTCTGGGAGGGGTTTGGGGGATGGTGGGGGTCGGGGGGTGGGGCTGCACCCTGCCACGGACACAGTTTGTACCCATTTGGGGTGTCTGGGGTGGGGACGGGGTCTCTGCTCGCCCGTTTGTCCTCCGGTTTAGTTGGTCTTATGTACTCTGAACATGCCTCCTTTTAAGCAGCACAGCTACGGGACCTCGTGTATTGCAATGTCATGTACCTCACTGTTGCATTATCTGATACCAATGTGCCAATGTTTTATATGCTTGCACACACTGTTGTGGTGTATGGCACTTTTCTCTATGCTACCCCCTTCTGTTTTACTGTTTTGTAAAAACTTAATAAAAACTATTGAATACTAAAAAGTGTGACTAGCATTTGTATTCAGCCCCCTTTACTCTGATACCCCTAACTAAAATCTAGTAGAGTCAATTGCCTTCAGAAGTCACCTAATTAGCAAATAAAGTCTACCTGTGTGTAATTTAATCTCAGTATAAACACAGCTGTTCTGTGAAGCCCTCAGAGGTTTGTTAGAGAACCTGAGTGAACAAACAGCATCATAAAGGCCAAGGAGCAAACCAGACAGGTCATGGATACATTTGTGGAGAAGGTTAACTGCCTAAAGACCAGCCACACAGATATACTGCGGCAGGCTGGCTCTCCTGCGCAAACCGCCGTACCTCGTGCACCCGCTTTCTAGCCCTGCAGCTAAGCAACATGTCTGCTGGCCGCGATGGCTGTGGGGAACCCGGCGATCCCTGCAGGGACTTACAGAAGGCAGTGTGACATTGTAAACACGGCACACAGCTCATCTGTAACTGATTGAAACAGGGCACCTGTGTTCCTATTATCTCGGAACACAGGAGCCCTGTTTCCATCCACCAAGTCTGGCCCCCACACAGTTAGAGCCCTTGGTGTTAACCGCTTTTCATGCCAGTGTCATTATTACAGTAACAGTGCATATTTTTAGCACTGATTACTGTAGTAATGTCACAGGTCCCTCCAAAAGTGTAAAAAAATGTCAAGTTAGGGGTCCTATCTGTTCGCCGCAATGTCGCAGTCCCGCTAAAAAGCGAAGATTGTCGCCATTACTAGTAAAAATAAATAAATAAAAATGACATACATTTTTCCCCTAGTTTTATAGACGTGATAACTTTTGCGCAAACCAATCAAAATACACTTATTGGGATTTTTTTTTTACCAAAAATATGTGGCAAAATACAAATTGGCCTAAAACAATGAAAAAATTTGATAAATTTTTTTTTATTGGGAATGTTATATAGCAGAAAGTGAAAAATATTGCTTTTCTTTCAAAATTGCCGCTGTTTTTTTGCTTATAGCGCATAATAAGAAAGCCCTGTTTGTGGGGGAAAAAAAAGGACAACAAATTTATTTGGGTACAGCGTCGCACGACCGCGCAGTTGTCAGTTAAATTAACGCAGTGCTGAATCACAAAAAAATGGCCTGGTCATTAAGGGGGCAAATCCTTCTTGTCCAGAAGTGGTTAAAGCAGGGTTAGGTTATAAAAAATATATCCCACGGAGCACTGTTCAATCCATCATCTGAAAATGGAAAGAGTATGGCACAACTGCAAAACTACCAAGACAGGGCCGTCCACCTAAACTGACAGGCTGGGCAAGGAGAGCATTCATCAGAGGCAGCCGAGAGGCCAGGGTAACTCTGGGGGAGCTGCAGAGATCCACAGCTCAGGTGGGGGAATCTGTCCACAGGACAACTATTAGTTGTGCACTCCACAAATCTGGCTTTCATGGAGTGGCAAGAAGAAAGCCATTGTTGAAAGAAAGCCATCAGAAGTCCCTGTTTGCAATTTGCGAAAAGCCAAGCAGGAGACACAGCAAACATGTGGAAGAAGGTGCTCTGGTCAGATGAGACAAAAATTTAACTTTTTGGCCTGAAAGCAAAACACTATGTGTGGCAGAAAACTAACACTGCACCTCACCCTGAACATATCATTCCCACCGTGAAACATTGTGGTGGCAGCATCATGTTGTGGGATGCTTTTCTTCAACAGGGACAGGGAAGCTGGTCAGAGTTGATGGGAAGATGGATGGGGCCAAATACAGAGCAAGCGTAGACGAAAACCTGTTATAGTCTGCAAAAGACTTGAAAATTGCTGTTTACAGACACTCTCCATCAAATCTAACAGAGCTTGAGCTATTTTGCAAAGCAGAATAGGCAAAAATGTCACTCTAGATGTCCAAAGCTGGTAGAAACATACCCAAAAAGACTTGCAGCTGTAATTGCAGTGAAAGGTGGTTCTACAGTGTATTGACTCAGGGGGGCTGAATACAAATGCACGCCACACTTTTCACATATTTATTTGTAAAACATTTTGAAAACCATTTATCACTTTCCTTCCACTTGACACTTTATGTGCTACTTTGTGTTAATCTATCACATAAAATACATTTACGTTTTTTGTTGTAACATGACAAAATGGGGAGAATTTCAAGGGATAGGAATACTTTTTCAAGGCACCGTATTTCTAATTCAGTCAATGGAAACAAGTATGCTGAATAATTCTGACTTTAGCTTAATTTCACAAACCTGTAAAAGGTCAGTGACTCAGAAAGTATAAATTACAGAGTATTAACATTAAAACCAAGCATCTAGTTTTTCAGGAGAAGGTAAGTAATAGTAGCCTTGATAGGTTTCCTTTTAAACAGATTTACAACATCATCCTCATGCTAAGATAAGTTGTTATTTAGCCTCCTACAATGTATTATGCAGTTAAAGGGCTTGTGCCTAGTCGAAACGCTGAAATAAAACCTTTATCATGCGTTCACCTTTCAAGACCCGTGAGTGCCGCTCTCCTTTGGTTCATATACCTATTTGTTTTAAAATGAAAAAGCTGTACAATTTTTTTGCAGTTTTCATTGCACCGCTGAGATTTATCCTTGGGCATCACCTGCCCGGAACAGCTTTGTGCGCATTAAGACACCTTACTCATTGGGTGCTTGTTCCTGATCAGTGACTGTATGTATGTATGACTGTATGTACTGAAACAAGGCTTAGGATGACAGCCCTAGACCACTTGATTTTAACAGGATGAGTATAGTTTTGGTAGTGGAGCTTGTTCTCAAGAGACAAATCTTCATTAGGCATGAGTAAAATGAATGTGCATTTCTGTGCAAGTGTGGTGAAAATCAGCAGATTGCAAAAAAATGGGGAAAGAGAATTTAAAACTGAACTTCAAATATGCTTACGTATGTTTGACGTTTACCTGTGAGTTTTGTATCCTAATAAAGTGTGTGTATCCCCCAGCTGACACCAACACTGCAGCAATAATTGCATTGACTTTGCACCTGTGTAAGATTTATCTATTCAGAAACCTATAATGATGCTGGGGAATGCACTGGCATCATTGGTATCAATGTGTGGGAGTACATCGCATGCTGTACTATGATGCAAAATGTCATTTTTAATGGGTGCTTTATGTTTCTTAATAGGCTTTAACTAGCTCTTTAGGGTTAAAGAAGCTCCCTTCAATTATCCTGGACCTGTTCTTGTGCCAAAAATGCCCCTCATTAGTCTCATTATCTTTGCATTTCCTGGGTGAAGTCCTTCCTGTACAATCTCTAAATGAGCAATATGGTTGGAGCCCCATTCTGGTGGTCTCGGGGGCATAGTTCAGCCTCTCCTGGGTGGAAATTCTTCCTGTACAGCCTCTGCACAAGCTATACGGTTGGAGCTCCATTCTGGCTGAGCAGGCCTGTCAAAGAAAGCTTTAAACAAGCTTTGACGTAAGTGATAGCATTTTCCCTTTGCTTTCCATATGCTTTTCACCTCTTTTTGCCATTTCAAAGATGGCTGCAGCAGTGCAAGTATACTCTGAGCATGAAAGACAGGAAGTGATGCGGCTCCTGTGGCCTGTTTCCTGGCTAGCCCTTTTCCAAGATGGCAATCTGAGCATGCTCAGGCACTGATATCATCACTAATGGCAAAATGTGATAGTTTTAAATGGTTTTATGGCATTTTTGGGCAACACATGGTGGAACCTTCTACTCTTGCATGCTGGATGCTTATGTGGTCATTGTTTGCAGGTATGTTTTACCTTTTTATGGCATTCACTCGAGCTTTTCCTATCTCCTTATCAGTGTTGCTCTGGGTTCACTGTGCTTTTTATGTCATTCAATGGGGGCTTCTGCTTTCCCCTTCTCAATGCTTGCTCTGGCATCACTGTCATGCTGTTTTTCATTTCAGTCTTTTGCTTTGCTCTATTTCTATGGGGAACGCTGCCCAGTCAGACCACCCATTGCTTTTAAGGTATAGGGATTAGGTAAGTAGTGAAGATTGAGAGAAAAAAGAGCCAATATCTACAGCCCTGTAAAGACCTCAAGTTGGAGGGAGCCCTCTAAAGGTCAAGGCAAGTCGCCATCTAAGAGCAGACATCCAGGCAATGTTGATCAAGGTCATCTTCTCGCCACTCCTTATCATTGCTTTACAAACATCACAGGCTACCAGCCCTAATAGTTGCTGCATTTGTAGTGAAGAGTCATTGCCTGCCAAGCTAATATGTCAATTCTGCCTGGAACAAGCATGATACAGCCCTGCAAGGTCCTCAGGGTGGAGGGAGCTTTCTAAAAGCCAGAACATTTACCATTTAGGTGCAGTCATCCAGGCAACCTTTATCAAGGTCATCATCTCGCTCTTCATTATTATTGCTCCCCGTTTACAAACACCACAGGTACCAGCCCTAATGGTTGCGACGTTTGTGGTGGAAAGTCATTGCCTGACAAGCAAGTATGTCAAGTCCGCTTGGAAGAAGCGACAAAGAAGGGGATGTCTGGAAAGTAGCCACCTTGAATAAAGAATCGGCCAAGGAATTGATACATGAAGCCTGTACTTACTAGTCGTTGGCTGAATTGCCTAGCACTTCCAGCCAGAGCCAGTAGGTGGTGTCCAAATTGGAAAGCTTTTTGGAAGAAGAAGGCATTAAAGGGGCCACAGGCTTTGACGATTGCCCAATAGAGCCTTTTGCAAGGGCAGTTAAGAACACAATTGCCTGGAGTGAAGTGGAGGAAACTCTCCACAAGGTTAGAAAGTACTAATTTCCCTTCACTGAACAACTGGAGGAGTTAATCCAGGAAGAATAGAAGGGGTCACAGAAAAAGGCCTGTATAAACAGATTGTCAAAACTGTATACCCTGAAAAAGCTAAAGGTCAACCTGCTGCGGTCTCCTCCGATGGTGGATGCATCATAAATGCAGCTGGCAAGACATGTCACCTTGCAGTTGTGTTCAAGGAGGCTCTAGTCCAAAAATTAGACCCAGCTCTGAAGTGCTCCTACGTACTGTAGCATACGCAAATGCCTGCAGACCAGCAATAACCAGTCCAGGTGCTGAGTGAGTCTAATGGAAGTCGTTTCATAATTATCAACCAGCTGCTGCACCTGCAGGACTCTGAGAAAAGTGGCAGGGTCTGCATCCCTTTAGCCGTGATTTCCTGCTGGGTGTATCTTACCAAAAATTTAATTTTTACTTTCAAAGATTTTTATTAAACAATAATAAAACAAATAAACAATAGCAAAATGTGACAGTTTGCCATATATATAAAGGAAAGTAACTCTTTATAGTGGAATAGTGTACCACAACTCCAGTGTCTGCCAGATCTTTCTGGAGGGATCGTGCAGTCGAACGTGGGTTTTGAATTGTTTTTCTCACAATCCTGCAAGCTGTTCTGTCTGATATTTTTCTTGGTCTTCCAGAACTTGCTTTAACTTCCACTGTTCCTGATTACTGCCATTTCTTAATTACATTCCGAACAGAGGATATTGACATCTGAAAACGCTTTGCTATCTTCTTATAGCCTTCTCCAGCTTTGTGAGCATCAACTATTTTTAGTTTCAGTTTTCTAGACAACTGCTTAGAAGATCCCATGGTGCTGATTGTTGGGGCAAGGTCAGTCTGGGCATTTAAAACCTTTGAGATTGACATCACCTGGTCTTCCCAAACGATGATTGAGAACAATCCATGACACTAGCAGGTCTCAGCCTTGCAAAGGGGGCAGTGCATGCTATAAATTCTGCAGGGTGCCCAAACTTTTGCAGACACCATTTTTTTGTTTTCTGTAATTTTGAAACTGTCAATGATGGAAATAAAATCTAACTTTTTTGTCATATTATAAGAATGTATATAAGAAGATCTATCTATCTAGATAGATATACTCACACAGATGTTTTGTGTTTCATTTCTATTTTAAACCTAATGGTTTGTTTTACAAGTTAAGGGTTTACAATCACTTTAGCGTACATTGTGGTAAAGCGTGCCTTATCACCATGCAACAGTGTGAGTCTTTAGTGTTCTGTATGGGCTCATGCACACTACATCTCAAAGAAGCTCAAAGAAGCTGCTCCTACAGGCTTTTGAGCTTTTTTGAGCTCTTTTTTTTCTGCCTGGAAACTCCCCTCCACGTTAGCCAATGTGTCCATGCAAACTATGGCATTTTCAAGAGTTTACAGGCATATGAGCTTACAGGCAGAAATCACCCCACCAAACTCGTGTTTCTTGACGCCAACATGGCAGCATAAATATGATATAGCTCCACCCTTATATATACACACAGGACCTGTTTAAATCTATAAAAGTCTAAATGAGAGCAACCTCACCCATTCTCCTTTTTGTCCTCAAGATATACACCCGCAACACTGGGATGTTGCAATAAAGTCCCTACCTGCCGACTGTGTCAGTATCCGTCTGGGTTCAGCCTCTCCCAGGCACAGGCCCACATCTTAGGTTGCTAAATGCACCAACAAGGTGGGGAGCCCCTTCTGGTAGTCTTTTGGGGCTGAGGAGTTCTCTATCTAGAGACGACAGAACCTCATGTGGTGAACCCGAGATGGTGTTTGGCTGCTGCAGTCCATGATGCATGTGTCTCTCTGCACACCTGAGATTGTGCTTTGTTGCTGGAGTCCATGATGCATGTGTCTCTCTACACACCTGTGCTGAATCCTGATGCTGGTGTCAGTGCTGCAGTTTCTTTTCTCCTACAGGTGAACAGACACAAATTCACTGCAGAGATTTCAGTTCATAATTGAATACTGCACATATTCCATTAGATGTTGTCAGAATTTCCTTTCACATTTGATTGAAAAGATCACTCCACACTCTACAATTTTCACATGATAATAATCTCACAATGTGCTGGTTCTAGTAATTTGTTTTTTTTTCTTTGCCTGCAGTTTTTTACTTTTATTTGTGGCTTTTCCTTTGACCAATGTGCGTGAGTGCACAATATGGTCCAGGTTTTATGGCGGTTTCCGGTCTCAGGGCTGGCTTTGGCGTCCATGCATGCACTGTGCAGAATGCCCATGTGACAGCCTTCTTTGCTATAGCATGTACAGGCTCACGCATGCGTGAGGTAGGGTTGCCACCTCATTCCTTTAACCACTTTACCACCGGAGGATTTTGCTGTCTTCCGTCCAGGCCACTTTTTGCGATTCGGCGCTGTGCGACTTCAACTGACAATTGCGCGGTCGTGCGACGCCGTACCCAAACGAAATTTACGTCCTTTTTTTCCCACAAACAGAGCTTTCTTTTGGTGGTATTTGATCACCTGTGCGATTTTTACTTTTTGCGCTATAAACAAAAAAAGAGCGTTTATTTTGAAAAAATAACA
The DNA here is from genome assembly GCF_965119305.1 of Pelophylax lessonae. Classification (NCBI taxonomy): domain Eukaryota; kingdom Metazoa; phylum Chordata; class Amphibia; order Anura; family Ranidae; genus Pelophylax; species Pelophylax lessonae. Next base: position 208,711,109 of record NC_138768.1, read on the forward strand.
ATATTTTTAACATTTTTTTATATGAAATTCCCCCCAAAAAAGATGTAAAAACCAATTTTTTTAAAAAATTTTGGCCAATTTGTTTTCTGCTACATATGTTTGGTAAAAAAAATCGCAATAAGCGTATTTTGATTGGTTTGCGCAAAAGTTATTGCGTTTACTAACAAAGGGAAAGATTTCTGTCATTTTTGGTGTTTTTTTTTTAACGCGTAATGGCGGCGATCTGCGATTTTTTTTGCGGGACTGCGACATTGCGGCGGACAGACCGGACCCCTGACTGACATTTTTGACACTTTTGGGGGTACCAGTGACATTACTGCAGTAATCAGTGCTATAAATATGCACTGTTACTGTAAAAATGACACTGGCAGGGAAGGGGTTAATTTTATTGGAGAGGGAGGGGTTAATGTATGCCTGGTGCTTACTGACGTGTAGGGGGGGAGGTGACTGAGTGATTCATGGACAGATTGGATGTCCAGCTATGCTGAACAGTCCGATCTGTCACTCCCTGTCACTATGGAGATCCGCCCGCTGTGTTTACACACAGCGGGCGGATCTCCAGACTCGATCCCCGACGATCGGGTAAGAGCAGCGGCGATCGCCGCTGCTCCTCCCCTGGCCCGACTCCCGCTGTGAATGAAAACAGCGGGAGCGAGCCTCCGGCGGCGCGCAAGCGCCGCCCAGAAGGGGGAGTGTCCAGTCACGTTAATACTACGTGGCTGGACGATAACGAACCACTCTGCCGCAGTAGTACTACTGTGAGCGGTTGCAGAGTGGTTAAATCAGGACACATAATAATTCCACAGGTTCTGAGGCTAATAGCTAATATAATGCACATATGGCACAAGGTGAGTTAAATTACCACCTTAAATCAAGCACAGAACCTGTGTAATTATTGTGTGTCCTGATTTAAAGGGATGAGGTGGCAACCCTAGCGTGAGGTGGTTTTTGCACTGGAAACATCTTCTGTTTTCCCTTGCTTATGCTGCAGATGAATGGGGGAGGGGAGGGAGGGGATTCAGGCACATGTCTAATCTGTTTGCTTCTTTCTGTGAGTCTCCTTTTCCTTTCTGTGCAGTGCTGACATCCTTGCTCCAAAAGGAATTTTCTGCCACATAGCCAAGACCTCCATGTGCTCAGGTAAGGACCATCAGTCTGGTAAGTAAGAAGAGGAAAAAGAGTGCCTTTCCATGAGCGTGGCCTTTGGCTTCGGATGCAACATGGTCAAGCTAAAAGAGTGTTGCCATGTCATGACAAGTCCGGTGACAAGTCCCCGCAGGTCTCGCCCAAGAGGTGCAAAAAGTTACCAGTGAGTGTCAGCATTACTCCTCCCCTGAGTGATAATAGCAACAAAAGGGTAAGAAGTGCTGGGCCTGTGGCATGGAGCAATTACCAGACTAAAATGTCTGTGGATATTGCCCCTGAGACCTCTGTAAGGACAAAGAATGCTGTAAGCCAGCAAGTCATGGCCGTTCATGGGCAAGTCTCTAACTGATTTCTCCAATCACTTATGCCAGCAGACACCGGGTGCAACATCAAGGACGTAGCCCTGCAGATTAGTTCAGGGCATCACAATTAGCCCTTCTAACCAAGGAGGTCCCAAGCCCATTACAGCCAATTTTGTTCCCAGCTCTGAGGGCACCTTTATCCAAGCCATTCACCCCTGCCTTACACCTGGCTACACCAGAGGTAGAAGAGGGTCGGTCATCCTCCTTGAAGAGTAGATTTTGAGTGTCTTTTGGGTCCAGTCATTCGTTAGGGCAGTTAAGCAGGCCCAGAATGGGATGACCCAGGTCACTGCCTTCCAAGTCAGTACATCACATTTTGAAGACACTTCCTTCCATACTTCCCAATGAATAGAAAAGTGAAGAGGCTGATTCAAGAGGAGTGTCAGTAGTGATATGAAGTTTTACAGAAATAAGCAGCAAGCAGCAAAATGATACCCTTCTCCAGAGGGAAGAGCCAATTCTCTGCTCAAAATAATTGCACTGCATCGAACTAATGCACCTAAAATGCATTGCAGTAGCACACACTTTACAGCACTGCACCCTACTGCAAAAGTATTGACACTACCATTATGCATTTTGTCAGGAGTGTTATTCTTCCCAGGGAAGATTCAGTTTCCCTTGGCTGTATCTACGATCGATGAATTGATGGATATCTGAGAGATTCATGTCAAGACGCAGGGGTTGATTGTAAGCCAGTGACTACAGTACTTTGTTGCAAATGCAGGACAGTTGGGACCCAGAGTGGAGGTCTTCATTACCCATGAATCGCTGAAAGAGCAGATTATTAGTGCTCTTGGTGAGCTTAAGTTATCTGCGGATTTTGTGGATGAAGTAGCATTTGTTGTTATCAATACTCCCCTAAGGCAATGCTGCATTCAGCGACAATGAAGGTGGTTTTAAAGCCCAGTCCTTGGTCCACAAGCCTGTCCTCAGGCAGGGTGGTCATAAGTGACTGTATGATGACAATTTTCCCTCTGACTAGAAGTTTTCACTATTCTAAGAGACTCACCACTGCTCTTTTCTGGTTTTCCTCAGTTTGCTTTGCAAATGGATGATGCTCGTAGTCGACTCTTGATTGCCGTATACCAGGGTTTAAGTTTTAAAGAGCGGCACGCATCTTTGAAATGTCGAACACTCTTTATTGGCCACGATTAAAAGTCACATGTACATCCTAACGCTAAGCACTATTCCAGGAGCAATTGGTGGTTAGTCTGGCCTTCCTCCTCATAGGAGGTCGAGGCTCCGGTGAGTTCTTTCTCATAGTTTAGTCCACTCTACATTCCAGGACTCAAGATGCTTTTGCCTAAATGGAAAACTTCAAGATCAAATGGAAGGGTTTGCAAGGGCACCTTTCTGAAAGATGCACAGCCATGGTCCTTTTCAATCCATTCATCATCCCCTACAGGAGTTTGGTTGATGGGAGACCCCCCCCCCCCAGGCTAGTGTGGTGTAGACTAGGGTGGCCGAATGTGTGCACGAATGGTAATGCCCATTTGCTGGGATCCAGGGGTGCCATTTACAGAAAGACTGTTACTTTTGGTGCTTTAGACATCACCCTCCAGAACATTTCTTCATCCTGACCAGAATAGCACTTTCCCCTCAGAAGGTGGATGTCCCCTCTGATTACATCAATATTATACGACTGGCTTTGGGAATTGGGATTGTTTTAAGTCCTCCCTCAGAGATTCACAGGCTTTTATTCTCCCCTGTGTCCCGCACAAAGAAAACCAGTGTTGAATTTAAAGAAACCGAGTCTTGGTGTGAGATGGATATTTCCAGTTCATGGGTCTTCCTTTCAGTGCTATCTGCCTCACCAATGACCTTTATGGAGGTTTTAACCTTTGTGTGGCCCCTCTGAGGAAATGGGTGCTTCAAATCCACCATTACTTGGATGGTATTCTACTGTTGGCTCAGAGTCCAGATGACCTACTAGTTCAAAAGGGGATTCTTCTCACCAGGCTTAGAAATATTGGCTGGATAGGAGGTGTCAAGACAATTGGAGCAGACCTTACTAGTCTTCAATACAGAGCCCCAGTTCAATGCTCACGCAAGCACTTTTTCTCCTCCTTTTTGAATGGGCCAAGCAGTTGTCAGTTTCCTAATGCAGGGGTCTCTTGCAAACGATAATGTCTTGCATTCTTATGATGTCCTGGGCACACTGGATTTTCTGGACATCCAATGAATTTCCTTTTTGCAATGCAAAAGACAGCCGATTCAAAGTGCTTCTTTCCAGATGTGCAGTAGCCTCTGGTGAGAGATATGTCAGGGGACCCTCACTCGATCTCTTCCAGTATGTTCATTATCCGGGACAATTGTCACCACTGATGCCAGTACTTGGTTCCCAAAGAATGGGTCTTTATTCGGAAGATCTTGTCCATATCACTCAGGTATGGGGCCACCCTCAGCTGAGTCTGTTTATATCACCATTCATTCACAAGAGGCCTCTCTTCCTACCCTTACCTGTTGGTGGAGGAAATGGATACCCTCACTCACCCAAGAAATAGTCACCTAACAGATGTCTTTCTTCTATTGCCTTTGGTCATGAAGTTCCAGGGGAGACTGTTGACTGAGGGTCTCACTATAATAGCAAGCATGCCTTGGGGTTTCCCTAGCTGTGGAATCTAGGTAGGGCTAGGCACTTCCGCTACCAGTGTTTCCACGAAACCTGCTGTCCCATAATGCTCTGTAAATGGAGAGGGAAGGATTGGAGGACTTGTGCCATCTTCTAGAAGTTGTTAAATCCTGACAAGGTTCCAAAAAAGGCGTTAACAAATCTATTTACTCCAAAGTCTTGAACAGGTTCACAGCCGGAGCAGAATTTTGATCCTTGCAAACCAGAGGTTGCTATTTCCTCACGTGGTTCTGAATTTGTTGCTCAGCCTATTCCTATAAGAGCTCACATTTCAGCTTTCATTAGGGAAAATGGGCATGTGAGCTGCCAGGGGAATGCTTCATAAAGTCAGTTCTGAGAATTTGCCCTAAGGAGGGATAACGTTCCCCTGTAGGTTTTTATTCTGGTTCTGGCTTTCTTGCCAGGACTCGGTTTGCATCGTCAGAAAGAAGTCCTCAGATGGGACTCATCAGGGGTGCCCACTGTCTCCCCTCATTTTCATCCTGAAGCTGGAGCCCTTTTTGAGGACAGTCCGGGCCAATGCGGACATCGTTGGACTATCGGTCTCCTCATCACTTACACCGAAAGTGGCGGCATATGCGGACGACCTCATTTTCTTCCTCACCAAACCACTCATCTCTCTTCCTAATCTTATGAGAGAGTTCCGTACCTAATGAAACCTTGTCGTCATACAAAATAAACCAGCAAAAACCCAAAGCACTTACGGTCGAGATGCCGTCTGCTTTATCTACCCTACTTAGGGCCAACTTTCCCTTCAAGTCTCTCCTGAACTGTCCTGAACGGATCTTTGAATGCAACTTTCCCCCTCTCCTCGCTCACATCAGAAAGGATTTAGAGGGGTTTGGACGTTGTAATATTATCAAAATGAACGTCATGCCCCGTCTTCTTTATGTGCTCCAGGCTATCCCTATCGCCGTCCCCCTACCTTTCTTAGGAAGGTGAATAGGACTTTCCAGGAATTCCTTTGGATTAGCCCCCCCCCCCCTGCCTAGCGCTGAAGATCTTACGAATGCCCAAACTGAGTGGAGGCATGGCCTTCCCAGACGCGGCGCTGTATTACACAGCTTGTCATCTATCTAGGATCCTGGACTGGTACAGGCACGGGCCCCTGAAACAATGGGTACAGATCAAATGGCTGTTTGAGGAATCTCCCCTGTAATCTCTTTTGTGGGGCTCTGCTACCCTGCCGAAATTGCTGGCAGCTCATCCGACAATAAGTGCCACTCTATCTATTGGCCAATGGATGTGCCAAGACAGCCAGCTCGCTACCCGGCTTTCCCCCCTGCTCCCAGGGATCGAAAACCCGGATTTTCCACTGGGTTTGAATGACCCTGGATTTCATACTCTGAAAGCCAAAGGCTTTTACCAAGTTAGACACTTCATTCATAGGGGTAGTGGGTTTCTAGACTGACACTATGTTCAGATCGTTCCTTTAAAGCTCTGTCATTTTGGCAAAAGATACAACTTGCTCATTTCCTGCAATCTCTGTTGGAGGCAGCCTCCTTTGCCAGGCGTCTCATGCCCTTTGAGGACCTCTGCGTGGATAACTCTCCATTGCGCTATGCAATTTCCCTGATCTATTGACTATTGTCGGCTCCTGAGCCCTCTGTCCGACCTTCATATATCGCCCAGTGGGAACGTGATTTGGGCTTATCTTTTTAGGACCACCTGGTGGACCGTCTCTTATTCTTCGCCTACAAAACCTCTACCTGCTCTAAGTACCAAGAGGACGGATATACATTTCTGACTAGATGGTACTATACCCCGGTCAAGCTCCGAAAGATGTTCCCCTCCTGCTCTAACCTTTGCTGGCAATGTGGGGAGAAAGTGGGATCCCTTGTCCATATCTTTTGGTCCTGCAGCCATTTACAATCTTTCTGGTCGACAGTACTACGCATTACCCAAAAATTTACAGATCACACCCTGACCCTGGACCTGACCCTTTTCCTATTTCATCACAATGACTTTCCGAGGGCATCCTATTGGAAATCGATCTTGCCGCTTCTGTTTACAGTGGCCAGGAGCTAAATTCCCCTGCTTTGGTCTCAGCTTCCCACGGTAGCTATGTGGCTGCATAAAGTGGCATAAATTAATGAGATGGAAGACCTTGTGGCTGCTGAGCAAGGGACGAGAGATTGGTTCCTCAAATGATGGCATTTTTGGCACGAGTTCACTTTCTCCACGGAATACAAAGGTCTGGTTGCCTAGTGTGACTTGGTTTTATCGGTTGGCCATCTCTACCCTTTTTTCCCCTTCCTCCTCCTCCCTCCCCTTCCCCTTCCCCTTCTTCCTAACCCCCCCCCCTCCCCTTTTCCTTTTTCTCCTTCCCCTTCTTTATAGGCTGTGCTATCCTTTCTTACCTTTTCTTTCAGTTAAGCCTGGCTCCCGGGCATGAAAATTATCCCCTTTTCCCCCTGGGCATACATACAGTTGACATTCCATCTAGTATCTGCTGTGGTAGCTGACCACCTGGGTTGCTCTTCTTCGTTCCCATATACTGGCCATATGACAGATGCCGGTGGGGATGAGAGGTGCCCCAGGGATGTGGCATTCTACCAGCATTTGTTATGCTCTATGACACAATGGGCTCTAGCGAAATAGCATATTCGAGTCATATCCGAAGTGCCCGTTAATCTAGACTGCAAATTATTCACTTGATCGGCTGCAGGATGTTTTTCATGGCTGTTTTTGTATTTCACACATGTACTTAATTATCTTTATGCATCTTGATGTTTGGTTCTATATAAGTGTCCCTGACTATATTGTATGCCTTTTTCACTTCAATAAATAAAGAATTTATAAATTAAGAAGTCCTCAGTGGGACATCAATCAAGAGGCAGTGTCCCTCGATAACTTCAGTCTATAACTTCAAGGGGGCAGAAGGCTGATTGTGTTTTCATCAGGCAAGTTCGGAGGAGGAACCTACAGCAAAACCATGTCATCTTGGAGAGTTAAGGTCATCCAAAAAACTTACAGTGTGGCCAGACAAGAGCCTCCAGAAGTGATACAGGCTCATTCAGCTAGGTCAATTTTTCCATTTGGGCATTTGCCTATAGAGACCTCTGCAAAGCAGCAGGCTGGTTGGCATGGTGCACATGCCTGCAGCGCTACAGGGAAGATCAAGGGGCTTGTACATCAATGGACTTCAATAGAAAGAGAGTATAGGCTTCCATGTCCATTGTAGTAAAGTTTGATTATACCCCACCCTTTCTAGCTTGCTATTTATCATATGTATGCTGCCATGTTGGCGTCAGAAAAATGAAAAATGTTATCAAATACTTACATTAATTTTCCTTTCCAGACACCAATACATGGCAGCATACCAACCCTCCCTCTGATCTATGTGCTTTATATGGAGAATGGGGGAGGTTGCTCTCAGTCAGACTTTAATAGATTTAAAAAGGTCCTGTGGGTGGATATAGGTGCGGAGCTATATCATATGTATGATGCCATGTATTGGCGTCAGGAAAGGAAAATTATGATAAGTATTTGATACAATTTTCAATTTTTTGAGAGGAGGTTTTGAGCAGAAAAGACACCTATGCACCTAAAAATGTGCAAAAAAGCCTGAAGCAGAAAAAAATTTGAAAAATTAGCTTTGTGAAAAAAAATAAATAAATAAAAACGCTTCTGCTCACAAAATTTTAAAAAAGCTCAAAAAAGCGTGCAATAAAAGCACGCAAAAGAGCACAAAAAAGCACAAGCTTCTTCAAGCTTTTAGGCAGAGAAATAAAATGCTTGTAAAATGAAAAATTGTATACTCACCTTTCCATAATTTTCCTTTCCTGGTGCATCTTCATGGCAGCATACACTTGGCTTTTGGCTCCACCCCCACAACCTGATAGGACTGGTTAACTATAAATCAAAGACAAACCCGGCTCGCAGCATTCTCTCTAATTCTCACCATTTAGGTGGGGATCTTTATGCTGCCATGATGATGCACCAGGAAAGGAAAATTAAGGAAAGGGGAGTATACAATTTTCCGTTTTCCTTGCGCATCATGGCAGCATACACTTGGGAACGAACTCACCATACGGGAGGGTGCAGGAAAAAGTTTGTAATGGTCAGTAGCGTAAGTATGCATTTTCCAAATTTAACTGTCGTGAGCCGATTTCACATAATAGTATAATGAAGGTGTCTTAGAAGGACCATATTGCTGACTTGCAAATAGCCTCAGGAGACACTTGGCACTGCTTTGTCCACAGAGCTGGCACTGCCCTAGTTGAATGTGCTCTTAAGCCGTTTAGAACAGGAAGGTTTTGAGAAGAGTAGACTCTTTTAATTGTCTTAACAATCTAGGAGATGACTGTACGTGTTGATGCTGACTGACCCTGTCTTAAGCCATGCTGGAACCAAGCACAGATTTCAGCTTTCCTGAATGAAAAGGTAGCTGCCAAGCAGGTCATCAGAGTTAGATCAACATCCAGGGCATGTGGTTCTCTCACTTAACCAAGAAAGACGGTAAATTGATTTCTTAGTTACAGTGGAAGAAGAAAGATACAAAATGATGCAAAAATACACAAAGAAAAAAAATACAGTCATAAATAACATCAAAGGCTTACAAAGACATGCTTTACCACAAAATAAGTTAATGCACGATACATTCATCAGCACGTTGAAAAAATGGCACATGTTTTTTTTTTTTATGTTTTGATGTGTTGGTAGCCCATTCATTTGAATGAGCTGCCCTAAAGCAATACACATTAACATGCATAAGAATGCTAAAGTGAATGTGTCCTAAATTAAGTAAACTAAAGGAAGAAAAAAAAAGTGAGCAGAATTAAAATTTTCCACTACGGCAAAATTTTGCCAACCGCAAAATTAGGAATTGTGTTGCAAAATCAGTTTCACCAAAATCACACAACTCATCCCTAATCCCCTATGCTTTATACTATAAAATATTCAAACACTTGTAAGCTTAAATGAATATAATTTTACTTCACTAGGCATTGTATTCCCATTTCTGATTCCCGCAAAATATACTGCCAGGAAAAGCCTTAGCTCTACAAAATCATTTATGTCTTCTTGCCAACAAAATCCTTGACAATGAAAAGTGCATAGGCTTTTAAGGCAATCTGTTTTATACTCTAAACTCTGCAAGGTTTACTTTTAGCACTGGTAGTATAAAGCTACCCATTATATAGAAATGGAACTGCTGAATCACTTCACTAACAGGTGCCATTTTTAAAATATCTCCAATTTAATTTGGATCTCTATTTTAAGAAGTGTCTGGATTTGTACCTGTGCCATCAGTGACAGTGAGGGTCAGGCCAGCACTGGGGCAAAAAAAATAAGCCCGGACAATTTAAACTGAGCAGTCCATACAAGGGGTTGACTGACAACTCATGGGGCCCCTAGGCAATAGGAGATCACAGGGCCATGTGTCGCCGTCCACACTCAAGCCACACCCACACAAAGCCTCACCTACATTTTGCAGCTAAACTGCATTGAGGGGGCATTTAAATATCAACTGCAACATAGTCTGCTGGAAATTTCAGGCTTCTTTCCATAGAAGCTGATGGGCACTTCAAGGTTTAAAGATGGCTGCTGTGTGGCAGCCATCTTTTTAATGCAATCTTGGGGAGTTTTATGAAAGCAGTTAGCAGGTGTGCAAGATCATAAGTTTGTCTCTAAAGCTAGAGAAAGAAGTGTGGTACATTTTGGGTGTGTATTTGGGGGATGTGTATTTGGGGGGTGTAGGTAGCACCTGCAGGTTACATAGTACAGTAAAGATGCCCGATGATTGAGGGGTTGTCTTGTGTGGCCCTTTGGCTCCAAATCAGCTCCTTCTGGACAGGGTTGCCAACCACATGGAAAATCTACTGACAGAATTAATTTTTTCATACCTGCTTACATACAGATAATTGGCCATTAATTTTTACCTGCTTACATACAGGTAATTGGCCATAAAAGGGGTATGGGTGTCTGGGTACTGCCCTGAGGGACATGCAAAAAAACATAGTTTTTTAAGGAGCAGTGATTTTAATTATGCCTAAAGTGCAATAATAAAAATGAAAAATTCCTTTAAATATAGTGCCTGGCGGGATTCCCGAATGTGCCTGTAAAGTGGTGCTTCTGTAGCATGCATAAAACATGCTACAGCAAAAATGACATTTCTAAAGAAAAAAAAAAAAACGAGTCACATCCCATTTAAAATGATTCGAGGTTACAATTGCTGGCCACTGGCTATTGAAAAAACATAAAAAAAATGGCCTGGGGTCCCTCCAAAATCCATACCAGACCCTTATCCGGGTATGCAGCCTAGCAGATCATGAAAAGGGGGATGAGAGTGTGCCCCTCCCCCCCCACACCATACCAGGCCACATGCCCTCAACACGGGGGGGGGGGGGGGTGGGTGCTTTGGGGCAGGCTCTGCCTCCCCACCCCAAAGCACCTTGCCCCTATGTTGATGGGGACAAGGGCCTCTTCCCGCCAACCCTGGGCTGTGGTTGTCGGAGTCTGCGGGCAGGGTTCTTATCAGAATATGGAAGCCTTCTTTAACAAGGGGGGTCCCCAGATCCTTTCCTCCCCCATGTGAATGAGTATGGGGTACATAGTACCCCTACCCATTAACCAAAAAAGCGTACAAAAGTAATAAATAAATTGCTCTCAATGGCGACCCTGATATAGGTGCCACATCCCGTGTGTTTGCAAATACCAAAAGGGGGGGGGGGCTCCCCTATAATGGGACTTTTCAGGCACTCCAATGAATATACAATTGTGTAATACAAAAAGATAATTTTATTGAAACAAAATACAATAAGGTTAAAAAACAGAGCAAGCAGTAGTAGCAATACAAAATATGCAGGTAACGTGAGTACTGTGATAGCAGGAAACCCAACGCGTTTCGAAGTGTAATACTTCTTCTTCAGGGGTGCTCTTTAGTTTACCTACAGTATCTCTCTAAAACAATACATTAGTATATCAAATCATCACATCATGCAAAATATATATATATATATATATATATATATATATATATATATATAAAATATATATATATAAAAAAAAAAAAAAAATATATATATATATATATATATATATATATATATATATATATAGAACAAAATGAAAAACCATATTAGTGTATTGTTGCACTTACATTAGCTGCGTTGTATAGCATTTATCTTGCTTGCACAATAGTAAAAACAACCAAGCTGTAGAGGCCTATGTGATGGGTCAGAATGATGGTATACGTCCGTAAATGGAAGAAATTTGATTGTAATAGCCCAGTAATTCAGCCAAGGTGTGAAGAGCCTATTGGACAGCTGAAGTCCAAATGGGGGAGCCCTAGTGTATAGGTAAACATATAAACAAAAATATATATAAGAATTATGAAAGGAGAAAAAGTGGACCAGAGAGGGGTGGAAGGGGAAAAGGAGGGGTTTGTTGGGGGTTGGAGAAGGAAAGAGGGATGAAAAAGAATCTTGATGTAAGGTATTATAACATCAAATATTAGGAATGAAGGATCTTGGCCAACATAGAGTTAATATCTATGAGTATATGTAGTAAATTAATTTAAAGAAATAAAGTTCAAAAAGAAAAGGGGGACAACATATTTTCTTGTTAAAAAAGTGCCAGGATCCACAATGTTATCACATATTGAAAAAAAAAAAAAAAAGTTGGGGTACCAATGAAAGAGAAGGGGGGGGGGGTGGGAAAGAAGATAAAATAGGAAAATCCTAATATATAGGTCTGTTGTGAAATAGTAGTAATAAAGAGATCAAACAAAGAAATTTGGAAAGTCTATATATGCAATATACCTTAGGCTGAAATGGACAGCTTAGAAATCATGACCACAGCTCACAGGAGGCAATGACCTAGTGGTCAGAGAGTCTGTGTATTTAAGTGTTACCTAAGAATTAGAAATACAGCTGATCTCTGGTTATTTTGGCTGACAAAATGTGTCAGCTGGGCTCCAAGTAGGGCTTACTGAAGTGCCGGAGCTCGGCGCTGGTGTAACGTTAGAAAAAACTACCCCGTGAGAAATGCATACCCACGTCACTTCCTGTCAGGAACAGCTGAGCAGCGTAGCAGTGCGCATGCTCAAAGCCCTGGATCCGTCATTGAACAGCTGAGGAACTGACAAGTGCGCATGCGCGGAGGGTATGGATTTTTCACGGAAGTGTGTGTAATGTTACACCGCCTCAGCTGTTGCGGCGGTTACATTAAAACAGCTCGGCTGCAATATGAATCATCTCCACTCCTATCCCTGTCACTTCCCTGATCTCGGCTAGTAAATGTAAAAGCGGCGGCGGGTGTATGAAAATGTAAATGATGGAGATGTCAGCTCCGTGATCCGCTTTTACATTTAGTAGCCAAGATGAGGGAAGTGACAGGGGTAGGAGCGGAGATGACTCATATTGCAGCAGAGATGTTTTAATGTGGTGATGTGGTGTAACGTTATAACACACTACCGTGAACATTTCATACCCTCCAAGCATGCGCACTAGTCAGCTCCTCAGCTGTTCACTGACGTAGGTGCTGACGTAGGTGCACCGGAAGTGACGAGGGTATGACATTTTCACAGGTAGGTTTTTTTCACGGAACACCGGCTCGGCCAACCGCGCATGCGCAATGCGAGATGATGTAGTGGGGCGGCGGCCAGCTTCCGCATTGCACCGACACGGAAGCTCTCACTGCTGTGCGTGTCACAGCGGGGAGAGGAGGTGGAGCATGAGCACAGTGTATTAAACACTGTGAGAGATGACTGGATGCTCCATAGGGGCAAACGTTATAGAAACCATGCCCTTTCCATGCTGGGCTGTCCAAATAGGGGATCACAAGGAGAGAGGACACCAATCGAGTGGGGCAAAAAAAATTATATTATATCAGACAGAGGCAGACTTGTAAAGTATAAATATAAAGAACAGTCACCATATGTACTTAATGGTGGTAATGTTCACAACATATAAATAGATCCTGAGTCGCCATCACAGAGGGGGACCACAGCTCGGCGATACAACAATACAAAGTGGGCAATATGAAAATGGCTGTAACAGGAAAATAGTATCTCTAGGTCTCTTGAAACAGATCAATCATTGTAAATAGATACATATAAGCATTATGAAGTTTATCATAGATAATCAGCAACAATATCACAAATGTATGTAAATAGACCTACAATTTCTTACGATGAAGAGCCACAACATCAAGCTGGAGCATAAGTATCTAGAAAGAGGAGGAGACCTGTAAATGGTCAGAGATAGAAGGCAGGAGGAGAAAAAAGTATTTAGTATACAATAAATATTCAAAAATAGGTATTTAAAAATAAAAAATAGGATGTAAAATAAACCATAAAAATTAATTAGTAAAGAATACTAGATTATTTCTCCATGCCTCCCGATACAAAACCCTCAAGAAATGGTTGAAATGAAACCATCTCATTGAGTAGTGTCCCTTGATATAAATCCATTGTCAATCACGCCACCTGTCAACCCAAAAAATAGAAAGAAATTAAAAATGCTCTTGTCTCCCTGGAGGCCTCCTGCTGTATGCCTGCTCCGTACTTTGACATATCTTATATAGGCAAGGGGCGGGCCACCTGGTTACATCACCCGGTGACACCTCCCTTTCTGACATCACATCAACATGGGGACAAGGTGCTTTGGTGTGGGGGGCAGAGCCTGCCCCAAAGCACCAACCCCCCATGTTGAGGGCATGTGGCCTGGTATGGTTCAGGGGGGGTGCTTGCTCACCCCCCCTTTCCTGACCTGCCAGGCTGCATGCCCTGATAAGGGTCTGGTATGGATTTTGGAGGGGACTCCACGCCATTTTTTTATTTTTTATTTTGGTGTGGGGTTCCCCTTAAAATCTATACCAGACCAGAAGATCTTTGGCAGTTTTTTTCACTTTTTTTTTTTTTTTTACCGTCACTATTTTTTATATTCAGCTGTCAGCCATTGACAGCCGGTGACTCATTGGTTGCTAAGGAAGTCGCTTCCCGATCCTGCTCCTTAACCTTAACTGGCTTACACTGCGCCCTTATGGCCAAAACTTTGCCCATTCAGGGCACAGAATGCACTGTGCAGCCCTCAGAATACTGCAAATGTGGGTGTTCGGTGAACAGCCCAAGAGGCAAATGTTCGGCCTGAATTATGCTCAGTCTGAACCATTCACCCATCCCTAGCTAGCATCCGGCAGTAATCTGTACAGTTTTACATGTCAAAGTTGGAAATTTGTGTTTAGGCATTGACATTTGTATCACCTTCCATCACGAAAGAGTTGTGTATTTTAATGTTGCCCTTGAAAACACTTAAGAGACCCTTTCCCACTGTACAGTATTTTAGTAACTATTTTTATTTTGCATCGTCGCATGTCCCCCATGGCAGTTCCTATGCAACATGACATCTGTAAAGGAAAGAGACAGGTGTTCTGCAGGTTGCAGATTTTGGACTGACAGGTGTAGGTTGTCTTAAGTATATATATATATATATATATATATATATATATATACACACACACTCACCACCCACTGGAGCACCGGGCTGTTGGGGGGGGGGGGGGCTGGAGTGGGTGGCTCAGGCTTTCAGGGGTCAGCTGCCAATCAGGATTCTGGGCAGATCCCAACATTAATGTCGGGATGCCTGCAGAGCCTGGGCTGGCTCTGTGACATCAGTTGATGGCAGACTTTAGCCCACTGTTGGCTGATTCTGGGTCACAGAAGTGCAGAACTAAGTGCACTTCTGTGACCAGGAGAAGTATGGCTAAAAGTGCTTTGACTTCTTTAAATGTGGGAGAGCAAAAGAATGCCATACTTATGTTTTATGAGAACTATTATTCCTGGACTTTATGCGTATGTCAAGCAACATGACTCAGCAGCTTAACCCAAATAGCCTCTGCCTTTCAATATTCAGGCGTTCAGGCATGACAGATGAGCCTGTGTCAGAAGTTTTTGAAAGGTTGGTAAAGACCGAGGATTCTTGATAGCTGTAGAAAGAACAGGTACAATGGCTGCCTCATTCAATCTTGGATTGTCATCAGGACTTGTGCCTCCTCTCTGAGGAATCTAATCGAGAAATTGAAAACCAGTGGAACTGGGGGTAAGTGGAAGCACCACTCCATTGCCACAGCATCTGACCCTACTACTTGGGAGAATTGAAACCTTGACAAAAACCTTAGAGACACAGAGAGATCTATCGCTGGCGAGAATACTTCCAGAGACTTGTTTTCCCTAGATCCTGTGCTTTAAAGCTAAAAGCATTTGATGAGCCACCCTCAGCTCTACAACATTCAAAACCATCTTCCTTGCGCAAAAGGTCAAATCACCCTTTGTTGACTCCACCAGGCACCAGGCTCCCTGTATTTTTAGAATGGAGTAAGTGGCAGTTCTACAGACTCCCTTTGTTTAACCACTATGAACGGGAAGTCAATAATTCTATTTGATGACCATCACTGGAAAGGAAGGAAAGTAAGTGACATCCACTGCGCCCACTCGACCATCAATGTGAAGGATACCATTGTCCCTATTCTCAGGCATTGTGCTGTGGCCAGGGATGTTGCCTGGCTCCTGAGATTATCCCAAAATGACCAGATTTAACTCCTGAGGAAGCAAGATCATGCACTGACATGTACAATATTTATCCTGGCTACCAGATACCCAAGGTCTTGGGAGGTAGAAAGATGACCTTTCTTAAGATTTCCCAGCCATCTGAACTCTTCCAAGCTGCATTTGAGCATGCTCAACATCTGTCAGGAATGGGCTAACTACTGTATAGTGATGTCTTTCAGAAGACCTATGTGGTGAGTGGTAGTGCTATGCAGAAAACCTATATCTGCAGTCTGTGGTGATGACTGCAGCAACACCTCTCCAAGGAAAGGAAATTGTGCCTGATCCTTTGAGGCTTCTAATCTGTTTCTCTGTGATTTAGAAGATTTCTGATATGATAGGTGGGCCAAAATTCAGAAGGACAGAACGTCAGTAGATTCAGATAAATATAAACCAAACATTTTCATGAGAGCCATCATTTACCTTCTCT
The DNA here is from genome assembly GCF_965119305.1 of Pelophylax lessonae. Classification (NCBI taxonomy): domain Eukaryota; kingdom Metazoa; phylum Chordata; class Amphibia; order Anura; family Ranidae; genus Pelophylax; species Pelophylax lessonae. The sequence continues at coordinate 208,727,227 of NC_138768.1, forward strand.
GCCTTGGTTAGTGTTTCAGAGGGGCATGATTGATACTGGGAAAAAACATGCATACTGTTAGTGTGCTTATATTATACCCAGTTTAGAAGCATTAAATGCCCAAAAAACAACAAGCACCTTTACACAGAAATTAGGAAGTTCTGGCAGCAGGTCTACAGCCTATGGACAAACAAAACTAGATAGAAGGTAGCAGGACTGCTGCAAAATGTTGCTACATCTTTCAAATACAACAGCCACTACCCCCTGACTCTCTGTGCATGCATCAACTGGCTCAGACACCTGGAATGCAAAATGCGTTCCAAATACCAGAATTACATTTTGAAAGGAGGTGGAACTATGCATGTACCCCCGGCAGAGGAACAAAGACGCTGGTAATACATAATACATACACACAATGGAACATGCTTAACACCCACAGGCACCGCCAACCAGCCCTCCATTCTCTCAGCTTTACTGAGATGTACAAACAAGATATGTCCCAGCAGACCAGGAGAAGGACTTCCTTTCCTGAACTCTCTTTAGAAGCTCATCTGGGGGGACTTCACCCTTGTCCAGGTGAACAACCAGAGATTTACTCCAGCTATGTACGTGACAGATCGGGGTCCCAAAGGATTTGAGAGGAGGAAGAAAAAGGAAACACTGTGGCGGGGAGGGGAACAAATTTAAAGATAAGTGGTCCTATGATGGTGGAGGGGGGAGGAGACTGTGGTCCTATGATAGTGGAGGGGGAGGAGACTACCTATAAGTATGCAGACATGAGGCTTGTCAGGAGCAAATGCTGACCATTATTGTCACCACAAACACACAAATTAAAGAAAAATTGCATAATATATGATTGCACAATATATGCTTAGCCAAAGAGCAAAAGAACCCTGGATCTCTGAGTCACATCGATCAGTCTGCTCAATTATAATGGCTACTTCTTAGAAATCAGTGACATGCTGAAACTTGGTGCTAACCATGACTTTATCTTATGTGGAGAGTGTGGCTGATGATTATATAAATACTGTATGTAGAGCCAATTTTCAGTCTTTCGTTGCCCATTTATTTAAAAAAGGGAATGCAATGCTGTTCTGTAAATGCCTTGCATTACATACAGTACATTGTAATAATTCTACAACTTGCTGCTGGGTATTACCAAGGCAGAAACCATACATACTGATAAATCTATACATATTGTTGCATAAAAAAAAAAGAAAAAAAAAAACCTGGTTAATCCCTGTGATCCATCTAAATAGTATACAGTTAGTAGCCTGATGAATGTGTTCTTTGTACAGGCTTGTAATAGAGCTATAAAACCAAATCCCTTCTCCAGAAGGCTCTTCTCCCTTGTGCTCACTTATTCAATGAATCAGAAATACACACAGCCTTTGAAACAAATTCTAAACTCATAATAAGCTAAAAATAAAAGATGTTAAAACTCAGATAAACATTTCTTTGTGTTGTCTTTTGCCACTTTCACCACTGAAGGTTTATTTAGTTTGTTTTATTGTAGTACATCATTTTTGTCAAGTTATTCCCCTGTGTTAACACTAGGGATGAAGTTTTAGTTCTGCACCACCTTGAGTTCGAGGCAAATCGTACTTGTTAAAAATATGTTGTCCTGGTGAATTTATAGTGAATTTCGCCAGGGCCAATTCTTTTGTCCTTTTGGTCTTCCAGCTTTGAAGGGCTAAAAATGGAAGCTTTGTTATGTGTCAGCCTCCTCACTATAAATGTTGGGGCACAAAGCAGCCACAGTGTCAATGAATTGGAAGCTGTTGCAGCTGACAAACTGCATAAGGAGAGATTTGGGCAGGGGTGTATCATGAAACTAGTAGGCCCCTGTGCAAAATCAAAAGTGGGCCCTAGGCATTATTTAACCACTTTACCACCGGAGGATTTTGCTGTCTTACGTCCAGGCCACTTTTTGCGATTCGGCACTGTGCGACTTTAACTGACAATTGCGCGGTCGTGCAATGTCGTACCCAAAAATTAACGTCCTTTTTTTCCCACAAACAGAGCTTTCTTTTGGTGGTATTTGATCACCTGTGCGATTTTTACTTTTTGCGCTATAAACAAAAAAAGAGCGTAAATTTTGAAAAAATAACAATATTTTTCACATTTGTTTATATGAAATCCCCCCCCCCCAAAAAATGTAAAAATCAATTTTTTTTAAAATTTTTGTCCAATTTGTTTTCTGCTACCTATGTTTAGTAAAAAAAAAATCACAATAAGCGTATTTTGATTGGTTTGGGCAAAAGTTATTGTGTTTACTAACTAAGGGAAAGATTTCTGTCATTTTTTATGTTTTTTTTTTTTAACCCGTAATGGCGGCGATCTGCAATTTTTTTTTGCGGGACTGCGACATTGCGGCGGACAGATCGGACCCTTGACTGACATTTTTGACACTTTTGGGGGTACCAGTGACATTACTGCAGTAATCAGTGCTATACATATGCACTGTTACTGTAAAAATGACACTGGCAGGGAAGGGGTTCATTTTATTGGAGAGGGAGGGGTTAATGTATGCCTGGTGCTTACTGACGTGTGGGGGGGGGAGGTGACTGAGTGACACAGGGACATATCGCAGGTTCAGCTATGCTGAACCCTGCAATCTGACCCTGCCTGTCACTTAGGAGATCCGCCCACTTTGTTTACACAAGTGGGTGGATCTCCAGACTCGATTCCCCGACGATCGGGGAAGAGCGGCGGTAATCACCGCCACTCCTCCCCTGGCCAGACTCCCGCTGTGACTGAAAACAGTGGGAACGAGCTTCCGGCGGCGCGCGTGCCGCCCACAAGGGGAGGAGTCCAGTAGGTAGGTCTACGTCGCTGGACGGGAACGAGCCACTTTGCCGCAGTACAGTCAACGTGACTGGTCGGCAAGTGGTTAAAAAAAACCACAGCTAAATGTACCGCGGTGATCAGTGGGTGTGGTTTAACCACTTGCCAACCGTCAGCATTACATATATTATGGCAGGTCGGCTCTGTCCCACGAAACAACGTAACTATACATCGCCTCACGGGACCACGAGGGGGACACGTGCCCATTCTCCACAGGGGAAGCTGATCTGTGGGTCCGACGGCCGCAATTGCCGCTGGGCACCCGCGATCGTTCCCTGGAGGTAAACAAGGCAGACAGCTGTTCTGTCAGCAATCAACACAGGGCTCCTGTATTCCTCCTATTTAGGAACACAGGTCTCGGTGTTCATTCCATAAGTCCATCCCCCACACAGTTAGAAAGCACCCCCTATGAGGCTACAAACACATTTAACCCTTTGATTGCCCCTGGTGTTAACCCCTTGCCAGTGTTATTAGTACAGTAACAGTTCATATTTTTAGCACTGATTACTGTAGTAATGTCACTGGTCCCCCCAAAAGTGTCAAAAATGTCAGATGTCCGATCAGTCTGCCGCAATGTCGCAGTCCCGCTGAAAATCGCTGATCGCTGCCATTACTAGTAAAAAAATAAATAAAGAAACAAAAGTGACATAAATCTTTCCCCCAGTTTGTAGACGCAATAACTTTTGTGTAAAGGGAATATAACTGCGCTAACTAATAAACCACAGCAGCAACTTAATTTGTGACGAGCAAGATAGGTATGTAAAAGGGCTAAGTCGCGCTAATAACTTTTGTGCAAACCAATCAGTATACTCTTATTGGGATTTTTTTTTTACCAAAACTATGTAGCAGCATACATATTGGCCTAAAATGATGAAAAAAAATTAGATTTTTAAATTTGTTTTTATTGACAATGTTTTATAGCAGAAAGTGAAAAATATTGTTTTATTTTTCAAAATTGACGCTCTTTTTTGTTTAAAGCGCAAAAAATAAAAATCACATAAGTGATCAAATGCTCCCAAAAGAAAGCTCTATTTGTGGGGGAAAAAAAGACATCAATTTTATTTGGGTACAGCATTGCACAACCGCGCAATTGTCAGTTAAAGTATTGCAGTGCTGAATCGCAAAAAATGGCCTGGTCATGAAGGGGGGGAAAACCTTCTGGTCCAGAAGTGGTTAAATTGCACTTCATATTGGGTTATGCTTAAAGGAGGTGTGGTTAAATAGAGTCTGAGATGACTTACAAAGTTCAGATGTGGCAATGTTAAATAGGCCATGTACAGCGCGGAATGTTCGGCAGTGGGTAGTATGTGCATGAGGGGAGTACAGAGTGCATTACAGCGAGTAGTTTGTGCAGGGAGAGGAGTGCAAAGTGTATGGTGGTGGGTAATGTGTGCAGGGAGAGGAGTGCAGTGTGTATGGTGGTGGGTAGTATGTGCAGAAAGAGGAGTGCAGAGTGTACAGTGGTGGGTAGTATGTGCAGGATAGTGTCAGTGGGGCAGTGGACGGTGTCTGTAGTGTTTTATTTTTATTAATTTTTTTTTTTAACAATTTAATTTTTTATAAATTTTTTCATTTTTTTCAAAATGCTTTTTGGGGGCAAGTGGATGGTGTCATTAGGGCAAAGTCAGTAGAGCAATGGACAGTGTTGTAAGAAAAAAAAAAAAATCTAACACTGTCCATTGCTCTACTGACTTTGCCCTAATGACATCATCATCCACTTGCCCCCAAAAAGCATTTTGAAAAAATGAAAAAATAAAAAATTGAATTGTTAAAAAAATTATAAAAATAAAAACTACTGACACCATCCACTGCCCTGCTGACACTGTTCAATGCCCCCCAAAATCATTGTGGAAAAAAAAAACAAAAAACAAAAAATAAATTGTAAAAAATAATTAAAAAATAAAATTGTAAAAAAAAAAAAAAAATTCATTTTTGTTTTTTATTTTTTTCACAATGGATTTGGGGGGCAGTGAACAGTGCCAGCAGGGCAGTGGATGGTGTCAGTAGTTTTATTTTTATTGTATTTTTTATTATTTTCTACAATTTTATTTGTTTTTATTTTTTTTTACTATATACTGTATACTTCCATCATCCAATCATGTACAAGCAAAAATGTTGTTTTTTTATATTTTTCTTGCATGTGATTGGGTACTCATTGCAAAATGAAGCTTTACCTTGTTTACTAAGCTTTGGAACAACTGTACTTGCAGAGGGCAACTGCATTTTGCAAAGTGCACAGTCTATTTGCCTTTAGCAAATCAACCCCAAAGTGTCAGAAAAGGTTTGGTCCTAAAGTGGCTATCACAGATTAACTACATTCTTTCTGGATCAATTTATGTAATTTTTCCTACACACGTTAAATTCTGCTTTTTTGGCTAATAAAGCAGAAGTAGAATAAAAGGATAGTAGTTGGATTTTTTTGTTGTGTGGTATTTGTGCAACTGTTTATTAATTCTATATTTTCAGGAAAAAATACACTAAAATAAATTTAAGTGTGTATAAACACAATATGATCCCCATTTTTTTGCACAAAATAAAAACTAAGATTGTATTTAAAAAATAGATACCAAACGTGTTGGACCTTGAAACTACGCGTTCCCTGCAAAACTGAATTATAGTACCTAAAATTTTCAATAGCAGTGCTTTAAAACAGAACTTTGCCCAAAAGGGAAGTTCCACTTTCCTGACAGACTCCATGGCAGCATACGTTTGGGTAGGCCCCGCCTCCTCTCCTACCTCATAGGACCCCACTCCCATAAATCTTTGCTCCCTTTCAGCATCAGTGTTCTTTTTTCGTCCTCCTCATACATACGGTGTTATGTTCCTACTATTTTCAAGTCCTATACCTTGAAGCAGATTGGGTCGTGGAGACTCCGATAAGCCCTGGCTATTAGCAGGGTATGGAGGGGGCAATGGAAGAGACCCTCAGCAGGATCACTGTGGTCTGGCCGAGAGAGCCCTGCTGCCGCGGGTGGCCTATCTTTGCCTGAAGACACAGTCCGGTGGTGTGCCTCTGGGACCCTTCTCTGCTTGGGCAGGGTGGTAAGCCCTGTGATGGGACCTTTTTTATTTGTTTATTTCTTTTGGTTGTGCCTTTTGTGTGCTAGTCTGTGGTATTGTTTAAGCATATGTCAGGCCGTTTTTACTTACTGCTGCTGTTGTCTGCCGTGTTTTTCTTCTCTGTACAGTCCGGTGGCTCCCGGTCCTGCCGCGGCCGCGACCGCCGCTTCCGGGTTGCGCGGCGCTTCTGCGCATGCGCAGTAGCCGCCGGGCACTAGATTCGGTGCGCATGCGCGGGAGTGACGCGTGACGTCACTTGCGCATGCGCGGTAGCGTTCGGCGGCCGCGAGGCGGCATATTTAAATCCCTCAGTATGTCAGAGCTGGTGGGAAGGTCGGCATACACATACAGCCTCCCCCAGACTCTGACTGTCGTTTTGTAAGGTAAGATTTGTACTCTTAATAGGCTTTTTGGCAGTTTCTTTTGATTCATGCTTAGGCTTAGCTCTATGTATTTACCTTTTGCATAGTGGTGAAGAGTTTCTTCGCTCCCTTGGTTGCTTCGATATGGACGCTTCTCCACCCCCTAGTGGCCAGCCCGCTCATACCAGGTATGTGCTGGGCATTGAAGGGGGGGGGGGAGGTTTTTTGTGTCTTTCCCTTACATATCGCTGCATGTGTCTGTCCCCAGCTCTTCCAGGTCTGAACACAAGCCTAGCGCACGCAGCGAAGACAGACATTCTAAGTCGCATCACCGGCACTCCTCGTCTAGGTCCAGACGCAGTTCCCCCCACAATAGGGGACGTGATGGCAAATCTTCTGGTTCAACACATCATGGCCGTTCAGAGCGCCCGCATGGCAAGAAATGCTGGGGTTGTGGTACCATAGTATCTGATGGCTCCTCTCTGTGTAAACCCTGTTATACCCAAGCCACGGGTGAAAGGGAGAAGTCGGACCATCATATTGAGGAGGTTGTGCGCAGAGTCCTCAAAGACTCTTTAGCTGGGTTACAAAAGCCAAGTACTTCTGCAGGACCATCCCGCTCTCCGGAAAGAGATCTTCTGGTTCAGGATCCTTTTGAGTCCTCTCAACCCAGCCTTCCTTCTATCCTTCCGTCAGAGTCCGAATCTGATTCAGATGACTCCGGTTCAGGATTTGAGTTCGGCCAGGTCTCCTCTCTTGTGAAGGCGGTGAGAGAAGCTCTTGAATGGGAGGACCCAGCTGTCTCCTCCCCAAAACAGCGAAAATACTTCAAGCAGCTATGCAAAGAGCGCTTGGACTTCCCATTTCTAGGGGAACTGGGAGATATAATTACAGAAGAGTGGAGCAAAGTGGAAAGGAAAAATTCTCTGACCACAAAAATGGCAAAGCTGTATCCATTTAACCTTCCTAGCGGTATTCCCGAGTGTGACTCGGGGTAAGATTTTAGTGCCAAAAGCGGTAACCCCGAGTCACACTCGGGGTAGCGCTAGGAAGATCGCTGGATGCTGGAGGAGGTTTTACTTACCTTTTCTCCGGGATCCAGCGATGTCTGCGAGCGGTGTGCGGCGGCGGAGCTTCCTCCCGATCGTCTGCGAGCCCCGGCTTCCGTCTCCGGCGACGTGACGTCCGCCGGGGGGTGGAACCGGCGGCAAATTCGAATGTAAAATGCACCAAACACACTGATATCGTTCAAAATAAAATAAAATCACATTACATTACCCCCCAGTGCCCTTTCCTGCAGTTTTACTGTACTTTTTATGTAAATATATGTATATACAGTATATATATATATATATACATATATATACAGTATATATATATATATATATACGTATATATATACAGTATATATATATATATACGTATATATATACACATATACATATATATATATATATATATATATATATATATATATATACACATACACACATATTATATATTATATATATATGTATATATACATATATAATATATGTATATATATATATATATATATATATATATATATATATATATATATACACACGTATATATATATATATATACACACGTAATTCTTGTGAATGAGCAGCCCAAACCAACTGTATACATTATATATATATATATATATATATATATATATATATATATATATATATATATATATATGTATATATATATATATATATATATATATATATATACGTATATATATATATATATATATATATATATATATATATATATATAATATATGTATACATAATATATGTATACATACATATATACATATATATATATATATATATATATATATAATATGTATAATAAATGTATACAGTTGGTTTGGGCTGCTCATTCACAAGAATTACATGCTTTCAGCACCTAAAATAATGGTACCGCTTTCAGCACCTAAAATCCAAAAGAATCATACCGCCAGGGAGGTTAAACAAGATAAGGTGAAGTATCTGGAATCTTCCCCAAGTGTGGATGCAGCGGTGATGCGTTTGGTCAAGCATGTCACCCTTCCAATGGAGGATACAGCCTCTTTTAGGGATCCGTTGGATAGGAGGATCGACGCTGATCTTAAACGGGCATATCTTTCGGCCGGCATGGCCTGTAAGCCAGCTTTGGCTTTGGCTACGATTTCAAAGGCCATGGAAGTCTGGATTAATGCCCTCGAGGGTACCCTTGGAGGAGTTTCGGAGGAAGTGCTCCAGAGCTCCCGTATCCAGGAGCTGAAGATGGCTGCGGGTTTTCTGGGGGAGGCGTCTCTAGACACCATTCAGCTTTTGGCTCGAGTTATGCTGGCTTCGGTTACGGCCAAACGCGCCCTTTGGCTTAGGCCTTGGGTTGCTGATGCTGCTTCCAAACAGGCGTGGTGCCGAATTCCCTTTGAGGGTTCTTCCCTCTTTGGGAACAAGTTGGATGCAGCCATAACTCGGGCCACGGGTGGAAAATCTGGTTTCCTCCCTCAGGATAAACGCCCAGGCGCTCAGAAGCGCTCTTTCCCGAGAAGACAAACTGCCAATCGTGCCAGGGAAGCACGCAGCTACAAACCAGGCAAGTCCTACGGAAGAGGTTGGAAGTCAAGGCAATCCACCTTCCAGAAAGGCTCTAAAGGCTCTTCGTCCGGTGACCGGGAGGCCACCAAATCCTTTTGAGGTTGGGCCCGTCCAGGCCTTCCCGGTAGGGGCCAGGTTGCTCCAATTTCGGGATGTCTGGGCAGCCTCGATTCAGGATCCCTGGGTGTTAAACATCGTGTCCCAGGGACATTTGTGGGCGTTCGACAACGCTCCCAAACCCAGGTTTGTCGCAACCTCACTTCCTCCTTCGGCAGAGAAAAAGAAGATTCTTCTTGCCTACGTGGACTCCTTACTGGTTCAGCGAGCTGTTGTGCCAGTTCCCGAGGCAGAACGAGGTTTCGGAGTCTATTCACCTCTGTTTCTCGTCCAGAAGAAGAACGGCACCTGGCGTCCGGTAATAGACCTCACTTATCTCAACAGGTCGATCCATCAAGAAAAGTTCAAAATGGAGTCCCTAGTCACCATTCAACATTCGATTCTCCCAGGAGATTGGTTGGCATCGATCGACCTAAAAGACGCATACTTCCACGTTCCTGTGGCAAAAGAGTACCATCAGTTCCTCCGGTTTGCTGTAGGTCGTGCTCACATGCAATTTACGTGTCTTCCCTTCGGGCTCTCAACTTCGCCTCGCACGTTCTCGAAGACCTTGCTGGCAGTTGTTGCTCTCATCAGGACCAGAGGCATCAGATTGCATCATTATCTGGACGATCTCCTCCTTCTGTCCCAGGACAAGCATCAGTTACTCTTACATCTGGAGGAAGTGACATCTACGCTTCAGGAATTCGGTTGGATTCTGAATCTAGAAAAGAGCCATCTGGTGCCTACGCAGTCGCTGGTGTTTCTCGGGGCACTGTTCAACACGGTGAAGTGCACCATTTCCTGCCAGAAGAGAAAATTCCTGTAGTCCAGAGCAGGGTGTCTCACGCTCTCGCTGCCTCTCGTCTCACTGCTCGCCAGTGTCTAAAGGTAGTAGGGACGCTTGTAGCCACCTCGCCTATGGTGAAGTGGGCTATGTGGAAGCTGAGACCCTTCCAGAAGGGGTTTCTCCAACAGTGGACGACGGAGAATTTGTCACAGGTTATTCACCTGACTCCATTCATGAAGGGATGCCTTCCCTGGTGGTTACGCCGTACAAATCTGACCAACTGCCACTCAATCGCTCCGATTTCCTGGGTAACGATAACCTCCGATGCCAGCAATACCGGTTGGGGAGCCCACTGTCTTACCGAAGTGGCACAAGGCAGATGGAACTTCCCAGGTCACGGAGTAGTGTCCAACGTTCTAGAACTTCGAGCCGCCCTCAAAGCACTCCAGGCTTTTCACCATCTAACACAGGGGGCTACAGTGCTGTTAAGGATGGACAACACCACGGCAGTGGCTTATGTCAAGAGGCAGGGAGGAACACGCAGTATGTCTCTCCTCCAAGAAACAGAACCGATCATGACATGGGCTCAGCATCATCTGGCCAATCTCTCAGCGGTCTTTGTCCCGGGAGTGTTGAATGTGGAGGCAGACTTCCTATCTCGTTTCCAACTAGACAACAACGAGTGGTCCCTCCACCAAGAGGTGTTCAACTGGGTGTTATCTCTCGGGATTTCACCCGAAGTGGATCTGTTTGCGAGTCCACGCAACAGGAAGCTTCGGAAGTACTACACGAGATTCAGAGATCCTCAAGCTTTCAGAGTGGATGCCCTCACGGACAGGTGGAACTTCCAGTCTGCTTATGCCTTTCCACCAGTGCCAATAGTACTCCAATTCCTGCGGAGACTGAAGATGGAGGAAGTAGAGATTGTGGCAATAATCCCCTTCTGGCCCAACAGGCCATGGTTTCCCCTGCTGTCCCTTCTGAGCTTCAGGGATCCAATCCCTCTACCTCTCAGGTCGGACCTTCTGTCTCAGGGTCCTACTCTGCACCCATGCCCTGCACGGCTGCACCTCAGGGCTTGGTTTTTGAGAGGGGGAGGTTGGAAGCTCTCGGATGTCCAGAGGAGGTGATTCCGACTCTCATGAGTTCAAGAAGGCCCAGCACCAACAGGGTATATGAAAGGATATGGGCCAGGTTCATGAGTCATCAGGCCCAGGGGTCAGGTCCAGTAGGTACACCTACTGTTCAGCAGATTTTAAGTTTTTTGCAGTCTGGTCTGGATCTGCCCCTCTCGGTTAGTTCTCTCCGGGTGCAAGTATCCGCCATTTCAGCCTTTACCGGAATTCAGTGGGCAAGTCATCATCTGATCCAGCAATTTTTTAAGGGAGCAGTCAGGCTTAGGCCTCAGAGAAGGCCAAGATTCCCAAAATGGGATCTTTCTTTAGTTTTGGACTTTTTTTCTTCAAAGGATGTTGCTTCCATGTCTGTCAAGGAACTTACGTTGAAAACAGCATTTTTGGTGGCTATTTCCTCTGCTAAGAGGGTCTCCGAGATACACAATCTGGGTCACAAAGAACCTTTTTTGACCTTTTTTCAAGACAGGGTGGTCCTTATCCCTATGCTAGGGTCAAATCCAAAAGTGACCTCTGTCTTCCACGAAAATGCTGAGATAGTTCTTCCCACCTTCAGAACTGATGAGAATTCTTCAGTCCATCCTCTAGACGTGGGCAACACTCTAAGTCAATATTTGGAGGCCACATCCTCCTTCCGCCAATCGGACTTCCTTTTCGTTCTGCTACATGGCAAAAAGAAGGGAATGCGTGCATCTTCCAAAGCAGTGGCTGCGTGGATCGTTCAGGCTATCCAATGGGCGTATAGAGCAAAGGGCTTGGCTCCTCCAGAGGCGATTACAGCTCACTCTACAAGAAGTGTCGCTACGTCTTGGGCAGCTTCCAAGCACGTCGCACCTGACATGATCTGCAAGGCAGCATCTTGGTCATCTGTTAATACTTTTCTTTCCCATTATTTTTTTGAACCTGCTGCTTTGTCTTCCGTTAATTTTGGCGTTCAAGTCTTGTCAGTTGACAGTGCCAATTAAAGTTTTTCTTTGTTCAGCATCTTCCCACCCGGGAGTGTATAGCGAGTTATTTCCCAAACGTATGCTGCCATGGAGTCTGTCAGGAAAACGGAAAATTGATATCAAATACTTACCGTAATTTTCCTTTCCTGATGGACTCCATGGCAGCAGGAGTCCCCTCCCAATTCCTGAGTAGGCTAGTTACAGAACACTGATGCTGAAAGGGAGCAAAGATTTATGGGAGTGGGGTCCTATGAGGTAGGAGAGGAGGCGGGGCCTACCCAAATGTATGCTGCCATGGAGTCCATCAGGAAAGGAAAATTACGGTAAGTATTTGATATCAATTTTCCGTTTTTCTGCCTCCTCCCCCCTCTTCTCTTCAAATTTTGGCACAATTAATTTCTTGAGGGGGTGCCTAGTTTTGTTAGGTACCCACTTCCCACTTCCAGTTTGGCCCCCATTCCTGCCTGTAACCTCTTGTGACACATCACAGGTCCCAAAAGGCTGCAGGACCATTCACAAAGAGCAGCGGGACTCACGCATGTGTAGTGGGTAGTAAGGAGTGACACCCAGCTTCCCACACTAAAGATGCCGGCCCAGGTGAGGACAGTGCTGGATCCTTGGACAATTAAGTCCTTTTATTAAAAGTCAGCAGCTGCAGTATTATTAGCTGCTGACTTTTATTTTTTTGTTTCTAGGGTGAAGATCCATCTTTAAATGCCTTAGCATCTTAGCAGTTTGACCTTGCAGGCCATACATGAGTCAAATTACGAATTCCTTTTCTTTAGAAAATCTGAAATTGTGATACAATGATGCCACCATTGATTTCAAAATTGGACCAGCCAAGCCTTCAATTTCACCTAATGTTGCTATAGAAAAGGATTTTCATGGCTTTGAATCTTCTTTTTTTTCCGGGAATCTTCTTTTCTTTCCGGGAATTTTATTTTCTTGTACTCATGCGCATTTCTTTTTTGATTATATTTCTTACACGATTCTCCCATCATTGATTAAAAAATAGATTTTTTTCTCCAAAAAAGTCCAACATGCCCGATCATACAAATTCGATGGCCGCATGAAAATTGTCCATCGCTCACTAATGATGCGAAATTCCAACGAAAATTCTTAGATATGATTTTCTAAAGAAAAGCTGTAAATAGCAGACCAAAAATTATTTCTCTCACCCTGGTATGCCCGGTGATATCTAATATCTGTTGCGCAATTAGAGTGCTTTAAAATTTATTATTTTGTACATTTTTAACACTTTTTTTAAATCTTTCCTAGGAGGCTAACAAGCCTGATATGTGATATTGTTGGGCAGGTACTCTTTATGTACATTTAGGGGTCTCCTAATGTCTCCTTGCCCTCTGTTCTAGCTGACTGATCACAGGACTGAATATACATTACTGGATGTCAGTAGCTTCATCCATTAGCTTCATCCATTTAGGAGAAACGCAAAGCAGGCCACTCCAGGCCTGCACACCTTGCACCCTCTGCTTATTTACCTTTTCGGCTTGTTGGGGCTCCTGGTGGCTGCCATTGGTGTGCCTTCAGTGGTTCTCATTTTGATCTCCTTGTATAGACATCTGGGTGGGCTGTTCCCCGGCTGTCTGGATGGATGGATGCTGCTGCGGGTTTTTAACTGTATTTGGCTGATGTACAAGTATTTTCTGCCTGAATAGCATAAATGATTGTGTTCTACCATCACGCACCCCTGATGAAAGAACTCTTTTCTGAAACGCAGTGGTTGATTCTGTAAACATCTGTCACGGCATCACTCATGACATCAACAGTAAATGTAGAACATTGTGCACATTGATTTTGGGTGATCATGCCATTACACCAGCCAAGAAATTGTTTCCCTTTAAATTAATTTCTAAAATAAAATTGTATCTGTAACCCTCAAGTACTTGTTGATGTTTGTTAATAAGTATACCCCACTAGGGTTTTTTTCCCTGTCATCTATTTGAATATACATTACTGGATGCCATGACTGACATGGACTACTTTGCTGGAGGCCATGTCTGAAGTGGAATTACTTCTAGAGACTTTAAAAACATTTATATTACAAGCAGGTAACTATGTTTTCGTGTTTTATTTCAGTTAAAGGACTTTTTTATTCAGTGTGTTTTTTTTTTTTTTTTTTACTTTTAACTCTTCTTGGTAAGGGGCACTCATGTATTCCTTTACTCATTCCCCTGGTAGGGGGTGGATATCTAGCCCCCTCCCCCCCCTTGTAAGGCAACTATCCTCAATGTTAAAGATATGTAGCCTGCTGCTCTGGTACTGGAAAGGGGGCATGGTCCCTGCTGTCCCTTTCTTGGTCACCCAAGTAGCATGCCTGGAAAAGGGTCTGATAGGAATATTTAAATTTTAATTACTACATTCAAACTGAAATGGATCAGATTCATGAGCTGCTGCCATATGTAAGTCAGGTTAATTGTAAAAGGAGAAAATCAATTCCACAGCCAAATATTCACTACCAGCATAGGCTTTGGCTGAGACTGTCAAAAATCACACAGTTCCATAATACCTTGTACAATTTTAGGGCATCTCCCAAGCACTTTTTTTTGCATTGCTACATGTCTCCAATTGCAGTGTACAGCTTCCCATGCTTTTTTTTTTTACAATAGTTTGCCTATGAGCCCTAAAGATCAATATAGACCAGCAGAATTCCTATCAGGAAGGGCATGCCAGCAGGCAAAATGGTGCCTTAGGATGAATTCCGGTGTGCATGTGCAGGCTTCCACACAGTTATACATGTCCACATTAAGGAAAGCCCATGTGCGCAGCATGCACAACTGTGTGCATGTACAGTACATGTTTATCTGTCAGTAATGTTGGTGCGAGGCAGGCTATTTAAATTGAGCCATTGCTCATGTTCAGTAGTGTCTTATATATAGAATTCCTGTAAAATCTATGACCTATTATTAACATCTGACTGCCAGTTTCTGACCTGGCTTGCCCTGACCATCCTTGAACTCTGCCTGCACCAACCTGACTTCTCTAGAACTCTGCTTCTGCCAGTTCCTGCTTCCATTATATCACTCATTTGTTACTGACTCTTGCTTGTACCCTGACCGCACAGTCTATGTGCTTGTGCACAATCTACCTACCTGCTGCCAGTGAGTTCCTGTCTTCACTTGTCCTTTTCTGCTCACACCTATCAGCTGGCTAGCCAGTACTCACTTGTTTTGGGCCTGCTGTTAAATTGGTCATCTGCTGCTGCCAAGCAAGTTTATTTCTCTCATGGACTGCTGTTGGCCTGTTTCTGTTCTGGCCTGAACATCCTGCATATCTCTGCTGCTGGCCAAGACCAAAAGGCACTTTTGCCACTCCATGCTTTCATGTCACCTGTGCACTCTACCAAGGTCCTTGAGCCGGAGGTGTAAGAGAGGCCTTCCTCATTATGTCAGGCTCATCCACTCACAACAGTAAGGTATTAACTGAGAGTGACAGCAGCCATATACACAGAGGTGGCACATAGGCCTCTCACCAATGCCATTTTGGTATTGTCTTCCCCAGCATGGTCTATTGCAGTGATGACTGCTCCCACAGATCAAAGCTAGGCTGCAGCAGCAGTGTGGAATCAGGTGTAAGGCATCCTGCTAGGCTTTGGGCCTACCACTCAAGCATGCACCTGTTGGTCTCTCACCCACCTGCTCCTTTTTTTTACAGCACAGCAGCTCAGTCCCCTCACAGCAGCACTGAAACAATAGCACAGCACATTTCAGCAATACATAGTTCTCCAACACAGGTCTACAGCCTGCATTCCTTATGGCTCCTTCACTTGCAGCAGAACCCACTTCTCTCCTGAACTCTAGGCTGTTACAGCAGCCTTCTGCCCTAGATTTCTCACACATCAAGATTAGTTCAGTTTATGTCAGGTACCCAGTCGTAATTGTAGCTCAGTGCCTGTACACAGGCTCCTGGGCTCACAGCAGCATTTTTGGCACATACCCCCACACCATGGGTCCCAGCTGCTCCTCCTGCAGCTTCTACAGTGGCCCCACAGGAATGGCATATGCATAATTGCATTCATCCAAGCTGGACCAATAAAACTATGCAATAGAAACAAAACCTGAAATTCAGCTTTTAGGAAAACACAACATTCAGGAAAACATTTTTTTCTCAAACTGACAATATTTCAAATGCCACTTTCTTGCAAACATACAGTAGAAACAATATGGGCATTCTGTACATCATTTGTGCATATACCTAAAATTCTTATTTTCCTATTTTATAATTAGCACACTGCTGTTCTAAGCAGCTTTTCTCTAATTGCAACAGGGATACTAACCATGTGATCAGACCAATTCTCCAATTTATCATTCACACTTTTTTCAGTTTGCAGTTGAATGACATATTAGTTTTACCAGAACAGAAGCAGATTATTATCTCCAAAAAAAGGTTGCCATTTGTGTAAACCTGACCTAGAGAGCATTGTTTTTTTTCCTTTAAAGAAGTAGACTTCCACTCTATCTGTTACAGATTAGCTTGCCTCCTTTGCTGGTGATGGTGCCCAGTGGCGTAGCGTGGATTGTCAGCACCCGGGGCAAGGCAAGTACTTTGCGCCCCCTAACCTGCGGGATTTTAGCACTCGAGTCTCTTCCACTAGATTAGTTAAAGAAACCCTTACCCCCTAAGCACATGTATTGTTTGTTATGAAAATACTGATGTAATTAAAGTAAAATGCATCTAAATACAAGTTTGAATGACCAGCGTGCCCCCTTTCAATGCAGAGAGACCAGCGTGCCCCTTTCAATGCAGAGAGACCAGTGTGCCCCCTTTCAATGCAGAATGACCAGTGTGCCCCCTTTCAATGCAGAGAGACCAGCGTGCTCCCTTTCAATGCAGAATGACCAGCGTGCTCCCTTTCAATGCAGAATGACCAGCGTGCCCCCTTTCAATGCAGAATGACCAGCGTGCCCCCTTTCAATGCAGAATTACCAGCGTGCCCCCCTTCAATGCAGAGAGATCATCGTGCCCCCTTTTAATGCAGACAGACCAGCGTGCCCCCTTCAATGCAGAGAGACTTACCTGCAGCGGCGGCTTTTCCTCAGTTCCCCGCATCTCCGAGTCCTCCCGCCTACTCCTCGGCCAATGGCATGCGATCACCTTTCGGCCAATCAGGAAGCAGGTCTCGGACCCACTTCCTGATTGGCCAGGAGGAGGATCCATGTGACAATAGCGAATTTTCATTCAGCCATAGGGCGGCTGCGCTGGACATCTCCCAGCCTAAAGATGGAGGCAGCCGCAGACAGTGTGTGAACTGTGTATGTCAGAGTCAGACAGACAGACAGAGTGACACTGTGGATGCGCCCCCCCCAGATGTTGTGCCCGGTGCGGCCGGCCCCCCCTGCACCCCCCACGCTACGCCACTGATGGTGCCCTTTTTATAGCGCTTGATATTATTGACATCTTTTAGTTAAAATACTGTTCTACAGCACAGGCACACTGAAATGTACCCAAAAAGTAATTTGGCACTAGATTCACATTCAGCTCAATGCCTCAATGCACAAGTCATCTTTGAAACTCTGGGATTCTATGCAGAGGCATGAAGTGTTGACAACCTAAAAGATTGGAATTTATTGACATGACACCCAAAATGTACTAGCACAGCCAAGTTTTTACTGGCATTTCCAAAAGTTACAAAATTACAGTTTTCAGTTCACATTTGAGTATTTAGGCTCCAAACAAGTACAATATGCAATTAGAAATGTTATTTAAGGGAGGTATTTAAGCAAAAAACATATTTCTTATTTATTTTTCTATACTAAGTATCTCAGGGACAGGACTTGGGACGGGCAGGCACACACATATGAAATTGACTCTCACAGTGACACTGATAGCAGTGTGTAGCAGCACAGATCATGATGATGCCTCACCAACATGACAGATCCCCTCCTGAGTCACAGTGACAGTCTCTTTCCACGCCAGGCGGTCCCTTCAGCCCACTTCAGTCCAAACAGCACTGACAGTCCCACTTCCGGTTCGCTTTGCTCCTGTTCTGCAGACCTGCACATGAGGCTCTGGCCACTCAGCTCCCTTGGACAATGACATCACACGCTCAGGTGCCACCTCTGCCAGACCCGCTCCCCCACTGGCGTTTCCCAAACACACTGTTGCAGGTACTTGGATGGTCTCGGCCAGACTGGAGCTGCACAGTTTCAAGCCCAGCATCACAGCCATATTTTTTACTGGCAGCCTTTTCATTGTCACTGGCATTTACTGGCAAGAGAAATGTGCCTGTTTTTTTACTCATTGCCAGTAAAAATACTAATGGTTGGCAACACTGGTGGCATGTCATCCATGTGTGGTGCACATGAGCCCTGAGGGGGGTGGGGCCCATTCTGTCCTCACACTTTGCACTTCCACCTGTCATGGAAAATGCCACCCTTCCAGTCACTGCTGGAGATCAGTGCGGTGTCCAGGATGGAAAGCAGGTAAGGGGGAGGGGGCTGATAAACACAGTGAGTGATCAATACTGATCGCTCCTGTGTTCATTCATCATTGAAGCATAGTAAACTTTGTTAATAAACAACACATAAAATTCAGTTTAAGGACAGTGGGAGATAATGAGTGTTGGTGGCAAAGTTCTTATGAATTGAACTGCTTGACTGTGTTGGCCAATACTGAACTTGGACCACTGCCACGTAATCCAATGCCACATTAGTGCTTATCTGCATGCCTGAGCCAATGAATATACTGTAGTGGTGGTAATTAGGGATGATCGAACGGTTCGGGTCGACCATCGGTTCGACCCGAACATTGGATGTTCGATATTCGGCCGAATACCGAACTTTTTGCGGCAAAAGTTCGGTATTCGGCCACCAGAACCGCCCAAAATGCACTGGGACAGGAACTGGGCTTTAAAAGCCCGTGATTGGCCCAGAAACGTCTGCAAAAGCCAATGAGGGGGCAGGAGTCTCCTAGGAACGTGATTGGAGTGACTACGGGGACCAGAGGCCAATCAGGAGTGAATACGCCCCACACTATATAAGATGGCCCCGCCTAACCCCTAGCACAGTTATCCAGAGCCTGTTGAAGAGAGTTGAAGCAGTTCTGTCTGACTCCTGCTTGCTACACTACATTTCCTACATATCGAGTGGTTCTAAAGCTCCATATAGCAGAATTGTATTTAGCTTACAGCCAGTGTAGTTAGATACAGCGATTGTGCTGGTTCTTAGAGTTAAAAAAAAAAAAAAAAAAAAAAAAAAAAAAAAACTTAAGGGACAGTGTCAGTCTTCTGCTGTATGGAGCTTTCTATTTAGTGGAAAGGGATATCTAGTGTAGTTAGGGAACTTTGTACTACATTAGTTAGATTTGAAAATTTAGTTTCTGTAGGGAAAGTGTGAGGGTTCTGTTTAGTGAGCACGTGGCACAGTGCTGCTGTATCACAGCAGGTATACGTGCTTGCTAGGCAGCAAAATACAGTGACAACTTAACGCCTGTTGTTCAAAGCGTTAGGTGCACTGTACAAAAGCCTTTGCAACTGTGCGTGACACGGAACTGCTGTGCTGTATCCAGCGACAACTGTGGGTCGCATAGCAGTGTGCGTTTTTCACCGCACACAGTTGCCAACGCATCAGTGACAACCTAACGCCTGTTGTTCAAAGCGTTAGGTCCACTGTGCAAAAGGCTTTGCTACTGTGCGTGAACCGCAACTGCTGTGCTGTATCCAGCGACAACTGTGGGTCGCATAGCAGTGTGCGTTTTTCACCGCACACAGTTGCCAACGCATCAGTGACAACCTAACGCCTGTTGTTCAAAGCGTTAGGTCCACTGTGCAAAAGGCTTTGCTACTGTGCGTGAACCGCAACTGCTGTGCTGTATCCAGCGACAACTGTGGGTCGCATAGCAGTGTGCGTTTTTCACCGCACACAGTTGCCAACGCATCAGTGACAACTTAACGCCTGTTGTTCAAAGCGTTAGGTGCACTGTACAAAAGCCTTTGCAACTGTGCGTGACACGCAACTGCTGTGCTGTATCCAGCGACAACTGTGGGTCGCATAGCAGTGTGCGTTTTTCACCGCACACAGTTGCCAACGCATCAGTGACAACCTAACGCCTGTTGTTCAAAGCGTTAGGTCCACTGTGCAAAAGGCTTTGCTACTGTGCGTGAACCGCAACTGCTGTGCTGTATCCAGCGACAACTGTGGGTCGCATAGCAGTGTGCGTTTTTCACCGCACACAGTTGCCAACGCATCAGTGACAAATATGCCTGGTAGACCAAGAAAAGGCATACGTGGCCCTGCTGCGGAAAGGGGCACAGCTTCTAGGGTGTCTAGAGGCAGGGGTGGACGTGGTGGTCAGTCCTCAGCCAGGCCACCATTTGGATTGTTCTCCGGCAGTGGCCAAGCTATACGTCCACAGTATGTACAGGAGGTGGTGGACTATATGAACAAACCCTCATCATCGGCATCATCTGCAACTACAGTGACCCAGGCAGAGAAAAGTGGTCAGTCTTCTGCAGTTGTCAGAACAAATACAGATGAGTCCATGTCCACCTCATGTCCTCCCTTAGACCCAATTTCAGACATGGCAGAGGAGTCAGCTGAGCTGTTTGACCACAGTGTCGGCCATCTACTCCAGCCTGATGCTCAGTCCTTTATGGAGTCTGATGTTGGGTCTGAGTTTGAGGAGGAGGCAGAGCAAACAAGAGGGGAGAGCAGACGGCCCGCTCCATCTAAGGCCGCACCTGTTGTCTCCCAGGCCAGGCCTGATGCTCAGTCTTTGATAGAATCAGATGTTGGGTCTGAGGTTGAGGAGGAGGCAGAGCAAACAAGAGGGGAGAGCAGACGGCCCGCTCCATCTAAGGCCGCACCTGTTGTCTCCCAGGCCAGGCCTGATGCTCAGTCTTTGATGGAGTCAGATGTTGGGTCTGAGGTTGAGGAGGAGGCAGAGCAAGCAAGAGGGGAGAGCAGACGGCCTACTCCATCTAAGGCCGCACCTGTTGTCTCCCGGGCCACTATACACACCTCATCTTGCTGGGCCTTTTTTGAGACATCCCATGCAGATAAAACAGTTGCGATCTGCAAGATTTGTAAGAAGGGTATAAAACGTGGCAAAAATGTCAACCACCTGGGTACAAGCTGCCTAAACAGGCATTTGACAACCCACCACTCGGCCCGTTGGCAGGAGCATTTAAAGAACCCACAAAAGGGCCAAAGATTGGTCAGTCGGCCTCCTAGTTCTCCTCGCGCTCCTCCTCATGCTCCATCTGCTCCACCTGCTCCACCTGCACATCAGTCTGTTCCTGGCCCTGCTATAGTCACTCGTCACCTGTTGGCAGCCTCCACTGGCAGGGATGATGATATAGCAGGCAGTGTCGCATCTACCTCCAGCACACCACCAGCTGTATCATCTAGACGCCAAATTTCGATTCCACACATGCTGGAACGAAAAAAAATGTATACTCCCCGCCACCCACATGCCCAGCGTCTAAACAGTAGTTTGGCTAAACTACTGGCTCTGCAACTATTACCATTTAACCTGGTAGAGTCTGCTCCCTTCCGTGACTTCGCAAAATGTGCAGTTCCACAGTGGCAGGTGCCAAGTCGGCATTACTTTTCCCGTAAGGCCCTGCCATCCCTATACCAACATGTGGAAGGCAATGTAGTGTCATCCCTGGCCAAGTCAGTCAGCCGTAAGATACACTTGACGGCTGACACTTGGTCAAGCAAACATGGGCAGGGACGGTACATTTCTGTCACTGCTCACTGGGTGACACTGCTTGCCAGTGGAAGGGATTGTAGCCAGGGCTCGGTGCTGCAGCCAGTGTTGCCCCCACGTCTGCAAACAGCTGGTGGTGTCGCTGATCCGGGTAGATCGATCACTTCTACCCCCTCCTGCTCCTCCTCCTCTACCTCCTCCATGCCCTCCTCTGCAGAATGGTCCTTTGAATATGATGAGATACCACGTAAACGTTCAAAGGGCTATTCTATGTCTCAGGCCAAAAGGTGTCACGCAGTGCTGCAGCTTGTGTGTCTAGGGGACAGGCAGCACACTGCCCCTCAGATTCTTGGGGCTCTGCAGGCACAGGCCCAGAGGTGGTTGACACCACGCCAGCTGCAGCCAGGGATGGTGGTTACTGATAATGGGTCAAACCTCCTGGCCGCCCTTCGTCAGGGAAAGTTAACCCATGTGCCATGCCTGGCGCATGTCCTGAATCTCGTGGTACAGCGGTTTTTGAACTCGTACCCGGGAATGCAGGATGTGCTAAGGATGGCAAGAAGGGTGTGCAGTCACTTCAGGCGGTCGTACAGTGCCACTGCACGTTTGGCCGAAGTGCAGCGCGAGTTTCACCTGCCGGTACACCGCCTCATCTGTGACATGCCCACCCGCTGGAACTCCACCTTGGCTATGCTGCAGCGCCTGTACACGCAGCAGAGGGCCCTCAATGAATACCTATGCGAGTACGGCACCAGCACTGGCTCTGCGCGCCTGGGCTTCTTTTCACCACGGCAGTGGCTTTTGATTAAGGATGCATGCGCTGTCCTCTCGCCATTTGAGGAGGCCACAAGGATGGTCAGCCGGGACAGCGCATGCATCAGTGACACCCTACCGGTACTGTTTTTGTTGGAGCACACTCTGCGTGGCATTATGGACAGGGCACTGGAGGCAGAGCAGCAGGAGGAAGAGGAGGACTTCCTTGCCTCTCAAGGCCCCCTTTATCCTGAGAATCCTGACCCCATTATGCCTAGCTCCCAGAGGCCCGAGCAGGATCCAGGGGTGGAAGAGGAGGAGGAGGAGGACGATTCTGCGGGAACTTTTGCAGGGTTTGAGGAGGAGGAGGAGGAAGACATGCGGCAATCTGCAAGGCCTAGTTTGACTCCCTCGGGACACTTTGGAGTAGTACGTGGCTGGGAGGAGGAGGAGCCCGTTGAAGATAATGTCGTTATGAGTGACCCCGAGGAGTCAGCTTCTCAGGCCTTCGCTAATTTGCGACGCATGGGAAACATCATGCTCCAGAGCCTGCGAAAGGACCCCAGAATCAAGGCCATTAAAGAGACTAACCACTATTGGTTGGCCACCCTACTTGACCCCCGGTACAAGTGTAAAGTCTCGGAGCTTTTCCCATCCACCCATAGAGTCCACAGGATCAAATCCCTTGAGGACAGTCTCAAGAGGAATCTGGTGAACATGTTCCCCGACTCCCGTAGGGTGCAGGGGCGGGGACAACCTACCATGGATTCTACTGGTGGTCACGAGAGGAGCGTTGGAGAAGGCGTGCGGTTGACGGATGCCTTTCGGTCTTTTTTTAGTCCTCACCGCCCAGGCCTCTCAGCTGCCACATCGCATCGACAGCGTCTGCATCACATGGTGGACGATTACGTGAGGGCACAAAGTGACACAGAGGGCTTTTCATGTGACGAATCCGATCCACTGGCATACTGGGTCTTAAGATTAGACCACTGGCCAGAACTGGCCCAGTATGCCATGGAGTTGTTGGCCTGCCCTGCTTCCAGTGTCCTATCGGAACGGGCATTCAGCGCAGCAGGAGGATTCGTCACAGACCATCGAACTAGACTCTCCACCGACTCAGTCGACCGTTTGACATTCATTAAGATGAATCAGTCGTGGATATCAAGCTTTGATGCACCTGATGCAGACCTTGTAGACTAGGCTATCGTTGTGATGTGGCAGTTGAGCCTCAGTTTAAGCCTGGACCATGGTGCCACCCTCAAACCCTCCTCTCATTCTCTTTACGTTCACAGAACCTCATTTTGGTTATGACAAAAACGACAATGTTTGCGCACCTGTTCCACAGGTGCACACCTTTACAATTTTTGGGCCTCCTTCAACACCAGCTCTTTGGGGTTAAGGTGGGGAGGCTATGCTAAAACAAAAACGACAATGTTTGCGCACCTGTTCCACAGGTGCACACCTTTACAATTTTTGGGCCTCCTTCAACACCAGCTCTTTGGGGTTAAGGTGGGGAGGCTATGCTAAACAAAAACGACAATGTTTGCGCACCTGTTCCACAGGTGCACACCTTTACAATTTTTGGGCCTCCTTCAACACCAGCTCTTTGGGGTTAAGGTGGGGAGGCTATGCTAAACAAAAACTACCATGTTTGCGAACCTGTTCCACAGGTGCACACCTTTACAATTTTTGGGCCTCCTTCAACACCAGCTCTTTGGGGTTAAGGTGGGGAGGCTATGCTAAACAAAAACTACCATGTTTGCGAACCTGTTCCACAGGTGCACACCTTTACAATTTTTGGGCCTCCTTCAACACCAGCTCTTTGGGGTTAAGGTGGGGAGGCTATGCTAACACAAAAACGACAATGTTTGCGCACCTGTTCCACAGGTGCACACCTTTACAATTTTTGGGCCTCCTTCAACACCAGCTCTTTGGGGTTAAGGTGGGGAGGCTATGCTAAACAAAAACTACCATGTTTGCGAACCTGTTCCACAGGTGCACACCTTTACAATTTTTGGGCCTCCTTCAACACCAGCTCTTTGGGGTTAAGGTGGGGAGGCTATGCTAAACAAAAACTACCATGTTTGCGAACCTGTTCCACAGGTGCACACCTTTACAATTTTTGGGCCTCCTTCAACACCAGCTCTTTGGGGTTAAGGTGGGGAGGCTATGCTAAACAAAAACTACCATGTTTGCGAACCTGTTCCACAGGTGCACACCTTTACAATTTTTGGGCCTCCTTCAACACCAGCTCTTTGGGGTTAAGGTGGGGAGGCTATGCTAAACAAAAACTACCATGTTTGCGAACCTGTTCCACAGGTGCACACCTTTACAATTTTTGGGCCTCCTTCAACACCAGCTCTTTGGGGTTAAGGTGGGGAGGCTATGCTAAAACAAAAACGACAATGTTTGCGCACCTGTTCCACAGGTGCACACCTTTACAATTTTTGGGCCTCCTTCAACACCAGCTCTTTGGGGTTAAGGTGGGGAGGCTATGCTAAACAAAAACTACCATGTTTGCGAACCTGTTCCACAGGTGCACACCTTTACAATTTTTGGGCCTCCTTCAACACCAGCTCTTTGGGGTTAAGGTGGGGAGGCTATGCTAAACAAAAACTACCATGTTTGCGAACCTGTTCCACAGGTGCACACCTTTACAATTTTTGGGCCTCCTTCAACACCAGCTCTTTGGGGTTAAGGTGGGGAGGCTATGCTAAACAAAAACTACCATGTTTGCGAACCTGTTCCACAGGTGCACACCTTTACAATTTTTGGGCCTCCTTCAACACCAGCTCTTTGGGGTTAAGGTGGGGAGGCTATGCTAAACAAAAACTACCATGTTTGCGAACCTGTTCCACAGGTGCACACCTTTACAATTTTTGGGCCTCCTTCAACACCAGCTCTTTGGGGTTAAGGTGGGGAGGCTATGCTAAAACAAAAACGACAATGTTTGCGCACCTGTTCCACAGGTGCACACCTTTACAATTTTTGGGCCTCCTTCAACACCAGCTCTTTGGGGTTAAGGTGGGGAGGCTATGCTAAACAAAAACTACCATGTTTGCGAACCTGTTCCACAGGTGCACACCTTTACAATTTTTGGGCCTCCTTCAACACCAGCTCTTTGGGGTTAAGGTGGGGAGGCTATGCTAACACAAAAACGACAATGTTTGCGCACCTGTTCCACAGGTGCACACCTTTACAATTTTTGGGCCTCCTTCAACACCAGCTCTTTGGGGTTAAGGTGGGGAGGCTATGCTAAACAAAAACTACCATGTTTGCGAACCTGTTCCACAGGTGCACACCTTTACAATTTTTGGGCCTCCTTCAACACCAGCTCTTTGGGGTTAAGGTGGGGAGGCTATGCTAAAACAAAAACGACAATGTTTGCGCACCTGTTCCACAGGTGCACACCTTTACAATTTTTGGGCCTCCTTCAACACCAGCTCTTTGGGGTTAAGGTGGGGAGGCTATGCTAAACAAAAACTACCATGTTTGAGAACCTGTTCCACAGGTGCACACCTTTACAATTTTTGGGCCTCCTTCAACACCAGCTCTTTGGGGTTAAGGTGGGGAGGCTATGCTAAACAAAAACTACCATGTTTGCGAACCTGTTCCACAGGTGCACACCTTTACAATTTTTGGGCCTCCTTCAACACCAGCTCTTTGGGGTTAAGGTGGGGAGGCTATGCTAAACAAAAACTACCATGTTTGCGAACCTGTTCCACAGGTGCACACCTTTACAATTTTTGGGCCTCCTTCAACACCAGCTCTTTGGGGTTAAGGTGGGGAGGCTATGCTAAACAAAAACTACCATGTTTGCGAACCTGTTCCACAGGTGCACACCTTTACAATTTTTGGGCCTCCTTCAACACCAGCTCTTTGGGGTTAAGGTGGGGAGGCTATGCTAAACAAAAACTACCATGTTTGCGAACCTGTTCCACAGGTGCACACCTTTACAATTTTTGGGCCTCCTTCAACACCAGCTCTTTGGGGTTAAGGTGGGGAGGCTATGCTAAACAAAAACTACCATGTTTGCGAACCTGTTCCACAGGTGCACACCTTTACAATTTTTGGGCCTCCTTCAACACCAGCTCTTTGGGGTTAAGGTGGGGAGGCTATGCTAAAACAAAAACGACAATGTTTGCGCACCTGTTCCACAGGTGCACACCTTTACAATTTTTGGGCCTCCTTCAACACCAGCTCTTTGGGGTTAAGGTGGGGAGGCTATGCTAAACAAAAACTACCATGTTTGCGAACCTGTTCCACAGGTGCACACCTTTACAATTTTTGGGCCTCCTTCAACACCAGCTCTTTGGGGTTAAGGTGGGGAGGCTATGCTAAACAAAAACTACCATGTTTGCGAACCTGTTCCACAGGTGCACACCTTTACAATTTTTGGGCCTCCTTCAACACCAGCTCTTTGGGGTTAAGGTGGGGAGGCTATGCTAAACAAAAACTACCATGTTTGCGAACCTGTTCCACAGGTGCACACCTTTACAATTTTTGGGCCTCCTTCAACACCAGCTCTTTGGGGTTAAGGTGGGGAGGCTATGCTAAACAAAAACTACCATGTTTGCGAACCTGTTCCACAGGTGCACACCTTTACAATTTTTGGGCCTCCTTCAACACCAGCTCTTTGGGGTTAAGGTGGGGAGGCTATGCTAAAACAAAAACGACAATGTTTGCGCACCTGTTCCACAGGTGCACACCTTTACAATTTTTGGGCCTCCTTCAACACCAGCTCTTTGGGGTTAAGGTGGGGAGGCTATGCTAAACAAAAACTACCATGTTTGCGAACCTGTTCCACAGGTGCACACCTTTACAATTTTTGGGCCTCCTTCAACACCAGCTCTTTGGGGTTAAGGTGGGGAGGCTATGCTAACACAAAAACGACAATGTTTGCGCACCTGTTCCACAGGTGCACACCTTTACAATTTTTGGGCCTCCTTCAACACCAGCTCTTTGGGGTTAAGGTGGGGAGGCTATGCTAAACAAAAACTACCATGTTTGCGAACCTGTTCCACAGGTGCACACCTTTACAATTTTTGGGCCTCCTTCAACACCAGCTCTTTGGGGTTAAGGTGGGGAGGCTATGCTAAAACAAAAACGACAATGTTTGCGCACCTGTTCCACAGGTGCACACCTTTACAATTTTTGGGCCTCCTTCAACACCAGCTCTTTGGGGTTAAGGTGGGGAGGCTATGCTAAACAAAAACTACCATGTTTGAGAACCTGTTCCACAGGTGCACACCTTTACAATTTTTGGGCCTCCTTCAACACCAGCTCTTTGGGGTTAAGGTGGGGAGGCTATGCTAAACAAAAACTACCATGTTTGCGAACCTGTTCCACAGGTGCACACCTTTACAATTTTTGGGCCTCCTTCAAAGCCAGCTCTTTGGGGTTATGGTGGGGAGGCTCCGCCAACACCAAAACTACCATGTTTGCGCACCTGTTCCACAGGTGCACACCTTCATAATTTTTACGCCTTCTTCAACACCAGCTCTTTGGGCTTACAGTGGTATGGCTCCGCCAACACCCAAACAACAATTTTTGCGCACCTGTCACACAGATGCATATCATTGTAATTTTTTTCCTTACAAAGGCAATTATTGCTTTCATTACCAGCACTTTCATAGGGATATGGTGTCAAGGCATCGTCCGCACCACCAAATGCCCAATTTTTAAGCATCCTTTACTTCTATTCAAAGTCAAGAGACAACACTATTCATCCAAAACATCTCTAATCTTGTTCACTCTGCACTACCTTGTGGCCCCTACCCCTAACCCTCAATGTATCCGTGCATATATGTCTGTTTCTTGTGAGATTTCAAGTTAAAGTGCACCAAACACCATTTTACATGAAATAAAGTGCAATTACATACATCTTTGGACTTCTTGAAACATTTGGTAATAAAAGCCCCATTGTGGAAATACACCCGTTAATTATATGCACATTTAAAGAGACAGCACCTTTTTCCAAAAAAACCTCTAATCTTGTTCCCAGTGCACTGCATTATGTCCCCATCATACACATTGGCTGAGCCGTTGATTAGGAGCAAAAGAAAGGTGCGGTTAAGCAAAAAAGTCATTTTTGAAGGTTTGGTATGCTGTAATTCTGGTTCTGGACATGCTACAGAGCTGAAACTTCACAGGTACAACTTTTAGACCCCCCAGACACTAAATCCAAAGAAATCTCTTTTTTTTTTTTTTTTTTAATTTTTTCAATAATTGGCTATCTATCAAAAACGACAATTTTTAAGAACTTTTTTTTGTGTGATTAATAGTCCCTGGGGCATGACCCAGAACCCTAGGCACTTTTTAGGGGCATTTATTGGGTTTTAGGGCTTAAAAATGGTGTTTTTTGATTACAGAAGTTCGGGTCCCATTGATTTCAATGGGGTTCTGAAATCCGAACCGAACTTTCGTGAAGTTCGGGTGTTCTGGTCGAACCGAACTTTTCAAAAGTTCGATCATCCCTAGTGGTAATATAATAATATGACAGAATGTCCAGTTACAAGAAATGTCCAAAAATGCACTTTATTGAATCAAAACAAATAGATTAAAATAAAATGTCCACAATCCAAAAATAATGACAATGTTAATGCGAAAGTTAATACACTTACTATGGTTTCCACGGTATGCAGCCAATGCGCAGCATCTCTATCACAGTGGGACTGTAAATGGAAGGCACTCCTATGAATAACCTGACCATCGGATATGGCAATGGAAGGAAAAAGCTGCAAACAAGCTAGCAGAGACACCGGAGATGCAACGTTTGACCAAATATAGTAAGGCCTAGCTCACATGGGGCATGCTACAGCATACAGTACACCTATGTGAGGCTATGTTTACCTGCATGAGGATGCCTAGGTGTTCCGTGCATCCACATGGAGGCAGTTCTATTGATGTCAATTGGGAAACAATGGCTGCATGGACACAGCTGCTCTGAATGAGACATTTGTGTGGGTGCAGGTGCATGTCCTTGAACTCACAGCCTCTGAGTATGTCACAGACATCAAAGGGGAGCAGCAACTGTGCTCATGCAGCTGCTGTGTCCCAACTGACATGAACAGGACTGCCTGCATGGGGATGCATGGAACACCTGTGCATCCTCATGTGGGTAAACACTGTCCTACATTGTATACTTTAGTATGCTCCATGTGAACGATTTTGCATGAATTGTGTAAGTTGTGTTGTTTATGTGTTCTAATAATAATTTTAGTGAAAACATTGATTTGATAAACATTTGATAAACCAACTATTGTGGGGTCTAAGAAATACTGGGGGTCAGACTGACCTAGGGGGGATTATACTGGGGGAAAGATTGGCCTGTGGGGGATTATACTGGGGGACAGACCAACCTGAGAGGATTATACTTGAGGCAGATTGACCTGGGGGGGAGGTTTTCCATGGGGGACAGGCTGACCTGGGAGGGTTTATACTGGGGGGGAGGGGATTATACTGGGGGGCAGGATGACCTGGGTGAGAGGATTATACTAGGAGACAGACTGAACTGGTGGGAGGGGTATTATGCTGGGGGACAAATTGACCTGGGGGAGGGGGAAGGAATATACTGGGGGACAGACTGACTACTATAGTGGGAAGTTGTTGTTGGGGACAGACTGACTGGGGGGGGGGGGTGGGGATTGGATTCCTCCATCCACCTAATTTGTGTGGATGGAGGAACCTGCTGGCTAAACTAGAAAAAACAAACCGTCTATGAACAGCTCAACAGACACTATATACACGTTATTGTACATCACATACTCCTGCACTATATACACTATATTGTACATGACACACTCCTGCACTATATTGTACATTACAGTCTCCTGCACTATATATACTATATTGTACATGACACACTCCTGTACTATATAGACTACATTGTACATTACAGACTTCCGTATTTCAACACTATAATGTACATTACAGACCCTGCACTATACACCCTACAATGTACATTACAGACTCCTGCATATACACTATATTATACATTACAGACTCCTGCATATACACTATATTATACATTACAGACTCCTGCATATACACTATATTATACATTACAGACTCCTGCACCCTATACACTATATTGTACATTACAAACCTCTGACTCCAGTGTTCATTTTCTCAACAGTTGCTGATAGTTAAGCAGTCACTGACTATTTTATTTAAGTTGTTCTATCAGCATAGGTGTGTATAGCCTATTGCATTTGGGTGTGCACCCCAAAGCTCAACCACACATGCCTTTCTCTGCAGCCTAGAGTGCGTGGGGTAGTGATACAAATAATAAGTAATAAATGGGAAGTGCTCTGTGCTGAGTGGCTTCCTGTTCATTCACAAACTGAAGCATAGTAAACACAGTTTACTATGCTATGCTTCAGTTCAGTGGCGTAGCGTGGGGGGTGCAGGGGGGGCCGGCCGCACCGGGCGCAACATCTGGGGGGGGCGCATCCGCAGTGTCACTCTGTCTGTCTGACTCTGACATACACAGTTCACACACTGTCTGCGGCTGCCTCCATCTTTAGGCTGGGAGATGTCCAGCGCAGCCGCCCTATGGCTGAATGAAAATTCGCTATTGTCACATGGATCCTCCTCCTGGCCAATCAGGAAGTGGGTCCGAGACCTGCTTCCTGATTGGCCGAAAGGTGATTGCATGCCATTGGCCGAGGAGTAGGCGGGAGGACTCGGAGATGCGGGGAACTGAGGAAAAGCCGCCGCTGCAGGTAAGTCTCTCTGCATTGAAGGGGGCACGCTGGTCTGTCTGCATTAAAAGGGGGCACGATGATCTCTCTGCATTGAAAGGGGGCACGCTGGTCTCTCTGCATTGAAAGGGGGCACGCTGGTCATTCTGCATTGAAAGGGGGCACACTGGTCATTCTGCATTGAAAGGGGGCACACTGGTCATTCTGCATTGAAAGGGGGCACGCTGGTCTCTCTGCATTGAAAGGGGCACGCTGGTCTCTCTGCATTGAAAGGGGGCACGCTGGTCATTCAAACTTGTATTTAGATGCATTTTACTTTAATTACATCAGTATTTTCATAACAAACAATACATGTGCTTAGGGGGTAAGGGTTTCTTTAACTAATCTAGTGGAAGAGACTCGAGTGCTAAAATCCCGCAGGTTAGGGGGCGCAAAGTACTTGCCTTGCCCCGGGTGCTGACAATCCACGCTACGCCACTGCTTCAGTTATGAATGAGCACAGTGAATGAGTGTGTTCACTGTGTTAATTTAGAAAAGGAAGGCACTGGTAAATGAAATATTTGCTAGCCCCTTCCCCCAGTCTCCATCCTGAAACATCCCCCGCAGCAGCTGGGGGGAGAGGAGGGAATCCAGCAGCACTGCGGGGAGGGGGGCCAACACAGCGTAATCCCAGGCAGTAGGGGGAATCAATACCATACGTAGTGATTAGGGTATGCTCTTGAACACAGACCTACTGATTTCATTAAAGGCCCCTGATCCTATGATATATATACACTTATGTGGTTCCTAATCATTTATCCTGTCTTGTCAACGGATTCCTGATATTTGCTTGTGTGCTTCCAGCTTCAAACCTCAGTCTACATTATGATTACACCTATTTGCCACATGCCTTGACCATGTCTTTATATAAACCACACCTTTGTTTGACAATTTTCTACTTTGTCTGATAGCAATATATTGACAACTCAGATGACAGTTTCAGTAGAAAACTTATCCCATAGAAGTCACTAAATGTTGAATCTAGCAGAGGATGCTTCTTAGGAACCTAAAGCAGTTTGTATGTATTGTTTTTTTTTTTTTTTTCTTAGTTAATCAGACTGTGGAATTGTCATGAATCTGCAGTAATATTTCATGCCCTGCCTGTCTGCTTACCTCTCTGGCCTGTGTATCAGCTTTGGGGACTGTGCTCTCACACCTGGGTGTTTAAGTAATCTTCTCTCAGCATGGCTCCACCCCAGCCTCTAATAGGAAACACCACGCACTGCAAGCCATCTTTGCCTGAGCAACAGTTGTGTGAAATAGGGAGTGTTTTGGTGCTCTCAGGTGGTGCTGTCAATGGGGTGGCTGCAAAATGTGGACAGGTTTCAGGGTAAAACCAAAAAGAAGCACCAACACATGGAAGATATATCATTAAGAGCCTGGGCACAAGGGGGGATTTAAAGTCTGTGTGCAAGTTCCTAGACAGACAGTGATGGTGTGCTCTCTTCAAATCCAGAGGGGAGTGAGGAGAGAGAGAAATCTGAGGTTGACCCTGGGATGGATGGATGGATGGATGGAGGGGTTGTCACTCAGGGCAGCTGACCGGTGGAGTGAAGCAGCTCTGTATCAGAAATATAGAAGAGAGGAAAGCGCCTCTTGAGTGTTGTAAACGATATAATGACAAAAATGATAGTAGTGACTCACATTAAGGTACTCGTTATCGTGTGTGGCGTTATGCTCCGGAGGCTGGATGTCTGCTCAGTTCAAGTCGGTCTAATCGTCCAGGTGGGCTCTGGAGGCTTGCTCTGCCGAATTCCGGGTAGACTCGGTGGAGGAACTTGGAGGAGCTCAAACAGCGACCGGGAGCGTCTGACGTCACATGTGCAGAGAAGGGCAGTGAGGGCAAACCAGGCTTCACATCGCGTTTCGGAGCATATGTCGATGCCAGGTTTGGGCATGCGCACTCCTTTCTCAAGTGTCCGGAGCAAAGGGAGAGAGCAAACTTTATAGGACACGATCGGGCGTGTACTAACAATAAAAGCGGCAATGCTGGGATCAAATTTAAAGCGGCAATAGTATCTTTAAAGCAGTGGGGATTGTTCAGCAGTAGGGGACTATTCATGAGCTGAATGGATGGTGGGATACACAAGGTTAGGTTGTGGAATTGTGAACATATCTTGGCAGTATTAATAATGAAAATATTATAATCAATAACAATAAAAACAATAATTACAGTGTCCAACATATGACAGTAATAGTGGTTTAAATTAAACCAGAAGAATCAATAAATATGATCAATGACCACGGGCATACATAAAAAGCTGCTTGTTGGATTTGACATAGTAAATACAGGGCTAGGAAAAGGTGGTATGACGGTGATGTGTATGAGTAGGGATGATCGAACTTTTGAAAAGTTCGGTTCGACCAGAACACCCGAATTTCAGGAAAGTTCGGTTCGAATTCCAGAACCCCATTGAAATCAATGGGACCCGAACTTCTGGAATCAAAAAACACAATTTTGAAGCCCTAAAACCCAATAAATGCCCCTAAAAAGTGCCTAGGGTTCTGGGTCATGCCCCAGGGACTATTAATCACACAAAAAAAGTTCTTAAAAATTGTCGTTTTTGATAGAGAGCCAATTATTGAAAAAATTAAAAAAAAAAAAAAGAGATTTCTTTGGATTTAGTGTCTGTGGGGTCTAAAAGGTGTACCTGTGAAGTTTCAGCTCTGTAGCATGTCCAGAACCAGAATTATAGCATACCAAACCTTCAAAAATGACTTTTTTGCTTAACCGCACCTTTCTTTTGCTCCTAATCAACGGCACAGCCAATGTGTATGATGGGGACATAATGCAGTGCACTGGGAACAAGATTAGAGTTTTTTTTTGGAAAAAGGTGCTGTCTCTTTAAATGTGCATATAATTAACGGGTGTATTTCCACAATGGGGCTATTATTACCAAATGTTTTCAAGAAGTCCAAAGATGTATGTAGTTGCACTTTATTTCATGTAAAATGGTGTTTGGTGCACTTTAACTTGAATTCTCACAAGAAACAGGCATATATGCACGGATACATTGAGGGTTAGGGGTAGGTGCCACAATGTAGTGCAGAGTGAACAAGATTAGAGATGTTTTGGATGAATACTGTTGTCTCTTGACTTTGAATAGAAGTAAAGGATGCTTAAAAATTGGGCCTTTGGTGGTGCCGACGATACCTTGACACCATATCCCTATGAAAGTGCTGGTAATGAAGGCAATAATTGCCTTTGTAAGGAAAAAAATTACAATGATATGCATCTGTGGGACAGGTGCGCAAAAATTGTTGTTTGTGTCGGGATTCGAACCCGTAACCAGCCACATCCCAGGCGGTAGCCCTGCTTACTAGGCTACCGTCCTATCTGGACTTTTCTCCCTGAACATTCTTCCCTGAAGCCTATTATTCAACCTTAGTCTTGCCAAGCCTTGCTCATCACCCTTGATTCCTGACACCTGGTACTTCCCTATATAAGTCCAGCCCCGTGCACTCAAGCTTGCTGATTATTGAGCTCCTGAGCCCTGATCAAGCTTCTCCTCATCTGCTGCTCTATCTACTACCACAAATCCAACGCTGACCAGGAATTGACTACCCACTACTCTTCTGCTTTGTCCCTACCTACTGAACTGCTACCTCTGTTGCTGATCCGGATTGTCTGACCACGCTTACTGCTGCCTGCCCCGACCTTTGGCTCGTCTGACTTCTCTCTGGTTATCCCTTGTCTGCTCCTCCGCCTTCAGACCAAACCTGCACTCTGCCTGGCTGGGTGATCCTGAGGACCGCGTCCTGGTGTTAACTTGCAGCGCAGTCTATCCCCACCATCAGGGGCTCTAGTGAAAACCAGCTATCACTTAGTTTCCGCACCTCAGGTGAACCCGTGTCCTCAGCAGAGTACTACCTGGTGTCCATCCGGCATCCAGCACCGCTACCACCATAGCCAACCCGGATTATCTGACCAAGCCTCTGCCAGACTCCCTGCACCTACTATCGGCCTGCGGTCCTTGCCACTGGGCTCCACTCATACCTCTGGCCAGCAGTCCTCTGACTCAGGTGAGCCTGTAGGATTGTTACAGTTTGGGTGTTGGCGGAGCCATACCACTGTAAGCCGAAAGAGCTGGTGTTGAAGAAGGCGTAAAAATTATGAAGGTGTGCACATGTGGAACAGGTGCGCAAACATGGTAGTTTTGGTGTTGGTGGAGCCTACCCACCATAACCCCAAAGAGCTGGTGTTGAAGGAGGCCCAAAAATTGTAAAGGCGTGCACCTGTGGAACAGGTTCGCAAACATGGTAGTTTTTGTTTAGCATAGCCTCCCCACCTTAACCCCAAAGAGCTGGTGTTGAAGGAGGCCCAAAAATTGTAAAGGTGTGCTCCTGTGGAACAGGTTTGCAAACATGGTAGTTTTTGTTTAGCATAGCCTCCCCACCATAACCCCAAAGAGCTGGTGTTGAAGGAGGCCCAAAAATTGTAAAGGTGTGCACCTGTGGAACAGGTTCGCAAACATGGTAGTTTTTGTTTAGCATAGCCTCCCCACCTTAACCCCAAAGAGCTGGTGTTTAAGGAGGCCCAAAAATTGTAAAGGTGTGCACCTGTGGAACAGGTTCGCAAACATGGTAGTTTTTGTTTAGCATAGCCTCCCCACCATAACCCCAAAGAGCTGGTGTTGAAGGAGGCCCAAAAATTGTAAAGGTGTGCACCTGTGGAACAGGTTCGCAAACATGGTAGTTTTTGTTTAGCATAGCCTCCCCACCGTAACCCCAAAGAGCTGGTGTTGAAGGAGGCCCAAAAATTGTAAAGGTGTGCACCTGTGGAACAGGTGCGCAAACATGGTAGTTTTTGTTTTAGCATAGCCTCCCCACCTTAACCCCAAAGAGCTGGTGTTCAAGGAGGCCCAAAAATTGTAAAGGTGTGCACCTGTGGAACAGGTGCGCAAACATGGTAGTTTTTGTTATAACCAAAATGAGGTTCTGTGAACGTAAAGAGAATGAGAGGAGGGTTTGAGGGTGGCACCATGGTCCAGGCTTAAACTGAGGATCAGCTGCCACATCACAACGATAGCCTAGTCTACAAGGTCTGCATCAGGTGCATCAAAGCTTGATATCCACGACTGATTCATTTTAATGAATGTCAAACGGTCGACTGAGTCGGTGGAGAGTCTCGTTCGATGGTCTGTGACGAATCCTCCTGCTGCGCTGAATGCCCGTTCCGATAGGACACTGAAAGCAGGGCAGGCCAACAACTCCATGGCATACTGGGCCAGTTCTGGCCAGTGGTCTAATCTTAAGACCCAGTATGCCAGTGGATCGGCATCGTCACATGAAAAGCCCTCTGTGTCACTTTGTGCCCTCACGTAATCGTCCACCATGTGATGCAGACGCTGTCGATGAGATGTGGCAGCTGAGAGGCCTGGGCGGTGAGGACTAAAAGACCGAAAGGCATCCGTCAACCGCATGCCTTCTCCAACGCTCCTCTCGTGACCATCAGTAGAATCCATGGTAGGTTGTCCCCGCCCCTGCACCCTACGGGAGTCGGGGAACGTGTTCACCAGAATCCTCTTGAGACTGTCCTCAAGGGATTTGATCCTGTGGACTCTCTGGGTGGATGGGAAAAGCTCCGAGACTTTAGACTTGTACCGGGGGTCAAGTAGGGTGGCTAACCAATAGTGGTTAGTCTGTTTAATGGCCTTGATTCTGGGGTCCTTTCGCAGGCTCTGAAGCATGATGTTTCCCATGCGTCGCAAATTAGCGAAGGCCTGAGAAGCTGACTCCTCGGGGTCACTCAAAACAACGTTATCTTGAACGGGCTCCTCCTCCTCCCAGCCACGCACTACTCTAAAGTGTCCCGAGGGAGTCAAACTAGGCCTTGCAGATTGCCGAATGTCTTCCTCCTCCTCAAACCCTGCAAAAGTTCCCGCAGAATCGTCCTCCTCCTCCTCTTCCACCCCTGGATCCTGCTTGGGCCTCTGCGAGCTAGGCATAATGGGGTCAGGATTCTCAGGATAAAGGGGGCCTTGAGAGGCAAGGAAGTCCTCCTCTTCCTCCTGCTGCTCTGCCTCCAGTGCCCTGTCCATAATGCCACGCAGAGTGTGCTCCAACAAAAACAGTACCGGTAGGGTGTCACTGATGCATGCACTGTCCCGGCTGACCATCCTTGTGGCCTCCTCAAATGGCGAGAGGACAGCGCATGCATCCTTAATCAAAAGCCACTGCCGTGGTGAAAAGAAGCCCAGGCGTGCAGAGCCAGTGCTGGTGCCGTACTCACATAGGTATTCATTGAGGGCCCTCTGCTCCGTGTACAGGCACTGCAGCATAGCCAAGGTGGAGTTCCAGCGGATGGGCATGTCACAGATGAGGCGGTGTACCTGCAGGTGAAACTCGCGCTGCACTTCGGCCAAACGTGCAGTGGCACTGTACGACCGCCTGAAGTGACTGCACACCCTTCTTGCCATCCTTAGCACATCCTGCATTCCCGGGTACGAGTTCAAAAACCGATGTACCACGAGATTCAGGACATGCGCCAGGCATGGCACATGGGTTAACTTTCCCTGACGAGGGGCGGCCAGGAGGTTTGACCCATTATCAGTAACCACCATCCCTGGCTGCAGCTGGCGTGGTGTCAACCACCTCTGTGCCTGCAGAGCCCCAAGAATCTGAGGGGCAGTGTGCTGCCTGTCCCCTAGACACACAAGCTGCAGCACTGCGTGACTTCTTTTGGCCTGAGACATAGAATAGCCCTTTGAACATTTACGTGGTACCTCATCATATTCAAAGGACCATTCTGCAGAGGAGGGCATGGAGGAGGTAGAGGAGGAGGAGCAGGAGGGGGTAGAAGTGATCGATCTACCCAGATCAGCGACACCACCAGCTGTTTGCAGACGTGGGGGCAACACTGGCTGCAGCACTGAGCCCTGGCTACAATCCCTTCCGCTGGCAAGCAGTGTCACCCAGTGAGCAGTGACAGAAATGTACCGTCCCTGCCCATGTTTGCTTGACCAAGTGTCAGCCGTCAAGTGTATCTTACGGCTGACTGACTTGGCCAGGGACGACACTACATTGCCTTCCACATGTTGGTATAGGGATGGCAGGGCCTTACGGGCAAAGTAATGCCGACTTGGCACCTGCCACTGTGGAACTGCACATTTTGCGAAGTCACGGAAGGGAGCAGACTCTACCAGGTTAAATGGTAATAGTTGCAGAGCCAGTAGTTTAGCCAAAGTACTGTTTAGACGCTGGGCATGTGGGTGGCGGGGAGTATACTTTTTTTTGTTCCAGCATGTGTGGAATCGAAATTTGGCGTCTAGATGTTACAGCTGGTGGTGTGCTGGAGGTAGATGCGACACTGCCTGCTATATCATCATCCCTGTCAGTGGAGGCTGCCAACAGGTGACGAGTGACTATAGCAGGGCCAGGAACAGACTGATGTACAGGTGGAGCATGAGGAGGAGCGCGAGGAGGACTAGGAGGCCGACTGACCGATCTTTGGCCCTTTTGTGGGTTCTTTAAATGCTCCTGCCAACGGGCCGAGTGGTGGGTTGTCAAATGCCTGTTTAGGCAGCTTGTACCCAGGTGGTTGACATTTTTGCCACGTTTTATACCCTTCTTACAAATCTTGCAGATCGCAACTGTTTTGTCTGCATGGGATGTCTCAAAAAAGGCCCAGCAAGATGAGGTGTGTATAGTTGCCCGGGAGACAACAGGTGTGGCCTTAGATGCAGCGGGCCATCTGCTCTCCCCTCTTGCTTGCTCTGCCTCCTCCTCAACCTCAGACCCAACATCTGACTCCATCAAAGACTGAGCATCAGGCCTGGCCCGGGAGACAACAGGTGCGGCCTTAGATGGAGCGGGCCGTCTGCTCTCCCCTCTTGTTTGCTCTGCCTCCTCCTCAAACTCAGACCCAACATCAGACTCCATAAAGGACTGAGCATCAGGCTGGAGTAGATGGCCGACACTGTGGTCAAACAGCTCAGCTGACTCCTCTGTCATGTATGAAGTTGGGTCTAAGGGAGGACGTGAGGTGGACATGGACTCATCTGTATTTGTTCTGACAACTGCAGAAGACTGACCACTTTTCTCTGCCTGGGTCACTGTAGTTGCAGATGATGCCGATGATGAGGGTTTGGTCATATAGTCCACCACCTCCTGTACATACTGTGGACGTATAGCTTGGCCACTGCCGGAGAACAATCCAAATGGTGGCCTGGCTGAGGACTGACCACCACGTCCACCCCTGCCTCTAGACACCCTAGAAGCTGTGCCCCTTTCCGCAGCAGGGCCACGTATGCCTTTTCTTGGTCTACCAGGCATATTTGTCACTGATGCGTTGGCAACTGTGTGCGGTGAAAAACGCACACTGCTATGCGACCCACAGTTGTCGCTGGATACAGCACAGCAGATGCGTGTCACGCACAGCTGCAAAGGCTATTGCACAGTGGACCTAATGCTTTGAACAACAGGTGTTAAGTTGTCACTGATGCGTTGGCAACTGTGTGCGGTGAAAAACGCACACTGCTATGCGACCCACAGTTGTCGCTGGATACAGCACAGCAGATGCGTGTCACGCACAGTAGCAAAGCCTTTTGCACAGTGGACCTAACGCTTTGAACAACAGGCGTTAAGTTGTCACTGATGCGTTGGCAACTGTGTGCGGTGAAAAACGCACACTGCTATGCGACCCACAGTTGTCGCTGGATACAGCACAGCAGATGCGTGTCACGCACAGTAGCAAAGCCTTTTGCACAGTGGACCTAACGCTTTGAACAACAGGCATTAAGTTGTCACTGATGCGTTGGTAACTGTGTGCGGTGAAAAACGCACACTGCTATGCGACCCACAGTTGTCGCTGGATACAGCACAGCAGATGCGTGTCAGGCACAGTAGCAAAGCCTTTTGCACAGTGGACCTAACGCTTTGAACAACAGGCGTTAAGTTGTCACTGTATTTTGCTGCCTAGCAAGCACGTATACCTGCTGTGATACAGCAGCACTGTGCAACGTGCTCACTAAACAGAACACTCACACTTTCACTTTCCCTACAGAAACTCAATTATTAAATATAACTAATGTAGTACAAAGTTCCCTAACTACACTAGATATCCCTTTCCACTAAATAGAAAGCTCCATACAGCAGAAGACTGACACTGTCCCTTAAGTGTTTTTTTTTTTTTTTTTTTGTAACTCTAAGAACCAGCACAATCGCTGTATCTAACTACACTGGCTGTAAGCTAAATACAATTCTGCTATATGGAGCTTTAGAACCACTCGATATGTAGAAAATGTAGTGTAGCAAAGCAGGAGTCAGAGAACTGCTTCCACTCTCTTCAACAGGCTCTGTATCACTGTGCTAGGGGTTAGGCGGGGCTATCTTATATAGTGTGGGGCGTATTCACTCCTGATTGGCCTCTGGTCCCCGTAGTCACTCCAATCACGTTCCTAGGAGACTCCTGCCCCCTCATTGGCTTTTGCAGACGTTTCTGGGCCAATCACGGGCTTTTAAAGCCCAGTTCCTGTCCCAGTGCATTTTGGGCGGTTCTGGTGGCCGAATACCTAACTTTTACCGCAAAAAGTTCAGTATTCGGCCGAATATCGAACATCCAATGTTCGGGTCGAACCGATGGTCGACCCGAACCGTTCGATCATCCCTATGTATGAGCAGAAGGGTGTAAAGTGGACTGTGGTTGCTGTTTGGTTTGTATAGTGTTATATGATATATAGCTGAATATGAAGCTGGTAGTGGGCATGGATTGGGGGAGGGGGATGGAGATGCGGGGGAGGGGGGGGGAAGGGTGGAAAGAAAAAAAGGGGAGAGGGGGGGTTGTCATTAAATCGTTTACAACACTCAACAGTTGTGTGAAGTCTTCCCTGAGTGTTTCTTGCCCTGTGTGCTATGGCTGATCTGTGTGTACCAACTTTGACTTGTTCCCCTCACGATCCCTGTCTGCTTGTTTCCCCAACCTTCGGCTTGTCCTTTTGACCATCGCTGTCTGCTTGCTGACCTGACATTTGGCTTGTTCTCCTGACTATCCCTTGTGGCCTGAGCTAGGAGACCCTGGGGGCCACGACCTGGTGTCAGCTGCAGCCAAGTCCAACCTTACCATCAGAGGCTCTGGTGAAAACCTGCTGGCTCTTAGACTCTGTGCCTTGGGGAATCTTATGGCGCTTTTCCACTGCATGGAACCGTACCGGTTCGGCACGCTTTTGTGCTTTTCCACTGCTGGTACCGCATGGTATAGGGTCGGAACGGTTCGGTACGGTACAGTATAGGTTTGCTTTTCCACTGCATGGAACCGAACGGTACGGTACGGTACAGCTCTGAAAAACAGTACCTACTCGATTGTGGTTCCAACAGGTACCAAACTGGTACCATATCCCACAATCCTTTGCATGCAGTCACTACTAGCCACTGATTGGTCAGAGAATCCCACCCACCCCGTTGTTATCCCACTCACTTAACTTTAGTACTACTTTAGTGGAAAAGCAAACCATACCGTACCGTACCGAACCTTTCCGACACTATACCATGCGGTACCAGCAGTGGAAAAG
Source organism: Pelophylax lessonae (assembly GCF_965119305.1). Lineage (NCBI taxonomy): Eukaryota > Metazoa > Chordata > Amphibia > Anura > Ranidae > Pelophylax > Pelophylax lessonae. Next base: position 208,768,721 of record NC_138768.1, read on the forward strand.
CAAACCGGGCCGAGTAGAGCCAAGCCGGTACGAGCCGGTACTTGCAGTGGAAAAGTGCCATTATGCTCTATCCCCTATCCAGGACTGTGATCCTGTGCAGCTTCTTCTCTGAACCAGCGACCCTCAGCAGTCAGCTGTTGGGTTCACAACCTCTGTGGTGCGCTCACCATCACTTTCTCCCACAGGTGACGCTGACAGGAATACTTTTAACATCACATTTCGATAGACTAGACTGTATTTTCAAGGAATACATAGGATTATTGATGTGAAAAACTGTTACTACATTTTCCCAAACAAGTTTCTAAGGACAATACATATCCATCATTTGATATCTGTAGCTTTGACAAATGCCAAAAGCTATTGGCTGTGTACAGAACACCTTCAATTACAGGAGGCATTCTTAGAGCAGAGACTACCAAACGGACCTTTGGCAATGTGAAAAGTCTTATCCTTTAACATGTGTCCCACTCCCTCAGAAGGTATAGGAAACATCTGCTCTTTCAAGAATAGTACAGATATTTGTTTAAGACACATTTTCATATTCAAAGTAATTTGTTTGTAATGATCCCTCAGATAAGACATATCAAGAAATCCAGAAAATACCTAAACACTAGTCAGTTTGTAAATCATTGCTTTGCAAATAATATAGCTTTATACAATTTCCCCATGAAAAGAAACATGTGGGATAACAGATAAAAGCCATATGAACACAGCAGGAAAAAGGATTAATTTTAGGAGCAAATTATGAGGCATATGTTAACAGCATCTAACATTCAAATTGAGAGAGATTAAGGACTTGAATAAAGGTTTAGTGTTATTTAATGTCAGGGAGTTGACAAAATAAATCTGGGATAAAAACTGAAAGAAAATTTAGAAAAAGAGTGCATATTAAAGGCATGCTGTCTTAATCCTCACCATTAGGCTCAGAAATTTTACAAAGATGATATTCTCTGACCACTCACATAATCAACCATATCACTATATTTGACTCCTTGTCATAATAATAGGTAGTTAGGTAGTTCTAGCAGCTATTTGAAGTTCTGACATGACATATGTACTGTATTTTAACCACTTCTGGCAATAGGATGTACCTGTACGCCCTCGGTGGTGCAGCTCCAGCTATGATCCTGGTGTCAAAATTTTATGCCAGCGATGATCTTTTTTGAAAGAGCGATTCTGCTACCACTGCCTTTCCAGGGCTCTCCCATTCCACCAGAGAGCCTTGGACTGATGTGGGTGGTTGAGGCAGCTTATCATAGAGGAGAACCATCCATTCACTGATCTTCTCTATGGTGTATGAAACTGGAAGCAGCAAGGATTTCTGCACTTCCGGTTTTGGTTCTTTGTTTACTGGCCATCACAAACCAGTAATGCAGAGTTTAACAACACGAATGTTAAAAAATAACAGAATTGCCCTGAGCTGGAAGTGGCTCTTAGAGGATTGGCTCTTTTAACTTCCCTTGCCCTGGTATGATTATGTCTGGAATTTTGTACCAAAAGCTGTACAATTTTTTGCATGGAAATTTGGTGTTATGTATTATAGGCCTACAATTCTTAGTAATTACTGACTTAAACCTGACCAAACAAGACTCTAGTAGACATTCCAGATGTGGTAAACTTTGAAACACAAAATCATGAATTATAATCTAATAAATAATATAATTTTATTCAATAATGTGATAAATAATGAAAACTAAGGGGGGAAGGAATTGAGCTAACCCTCGTGTACCATAATCCTAATTGTGAACAAGAAAAAAACGCTGACACAACCTTAGTTGTACAGCAAATATGTGGCGGACTTTAAAGGCACATACTGGAAAGGCAAATCATTTAGTTAAAAACATGTATATTTTATTGAAAACATGTATAAAATTAATCAAAAGAAAGAACACATATGTGCATATTCAACATATTAAAATCCCAACTGTATACGGAGAAAAAACCTCCATATAAATTCAAATTGGATATACAGACATTGTGCGTGGTTCATTGCAAGAGATAGGTATTGTTGTATTAGTCTGGAAAGGTCGACGCGTTTCGCTTTGTGCTTCTTCTGGACCTCAGACGTTTAAATACTCTCTTAGCAAGATAAACAAAATATATAATTAGTAACCAGTTTTTCCAGCCAGGCGGAAATTTCTTGCCATTGTGTTATCTGCCGCCCTGCCGTCCTCTATTCAAGACTAAATTGGAACCATAGGTAACTATGGGATAAACATCTAACTGGGATATTGGTCCTGGGGAGAATAATCTTGAGAGGTTACATACTCTTTATTGTTTTATAATATAGGTGTTTTTTTCCCCCTTTCCCCCTGTGGCCCCCACTGGTCATTGATTTGCCATGGATTATACAGTGTATTGCATCACAGGAGGTTGGTTAATGCATTTTGGCCGCTATATGAATAAAATGCAAAAATGTAAATATCTGACAATGTCTACTGGTTACTATTTATATATTTTGTTTATCTTGCTAATAGAGTATTTAAACATCTGAGGTCCAGAAGAAGCGCAAAGCGAAACGCGTCTACCTTTCCAGACTAATGCAACAATACCTACCTCTTGCAATGAACCACGCACAATGTCTGTATATCCAATTTGAATTTATTTTCTCCGTATACAGTTGGGATTTTAATATGTTGAATATGAACATATGTTTTCTTTCTTTTGATTAATTTTATACATGTTTGTCTACCTTTCCAGACTAATGCAACAATACCTACCTCTTGCAATGAACCACGCACAATGTCTGTATATCCAATTTGAATTTATTTTCTCCGTATACAGTTGGGATTTTAATATGTTGAATATGAACATATGTTTTCTTTCTTTTGATTAATTTTATACATGTTTTCAATAAAATATACATGTTTTTAACTAAAGGATTTGCCTTTCCAGTATGTGCCTTTAAAGTCCGCCAAATATTTGCTGTACAACTAAGGTTGTATCAGCGCTTTTTTTTTTTTTTCGTGATAAATAGTGAAATTTGTCAAACAAAGAAAATTCAATAAACATCCTGAGTGTGATAAATTTTGAAACATGGAACTACACAAAGTCCGACGTCACAATCAGGACAATGGAAGCTGGTTTCTTTTCTGACTTTCTTTCCATTGCCATCTCTCTTTGAGCAGCAAACTATGCACATCCTGGTAGGTGCTGCCTTTTTTGCGGTTGGCGGGATATAGTCTGCAAAGTGACGACCGGTCAGGCGTTCTGGGTTGACAACGTCAACAGCGCGACGTCCAGGTCTATTTACAACTACTGATGGCGTCTGGTGCTTGACAAAAATCCGCTCAGCCACCTTCCAGACAAACTCAGAATGAGCAAGAGGCTTGTCACTCTTTGCTCTGTGCAGGATATATGCGTTCCAAAGGCATTGTTCCAGAAGATGTCTGAATATTTTTTTTGTTGTTTGTGCATAGCCGGATAAAATGTCATTGCCTGATCGGCTCTGTCGACACCTCCCATGGTTTTGTTATAGTCTATCATGACTTGCGGCTTCAGCACATCTTTCCCACTTTTTGTGTGGACCATGGCAGTGGAGGTATTGTGCACAGTGCTCATAAGACACACGTCCTTCTTGTCTCGCCATTGCATTGCCATCATCTTACTCTTCTGCCAGGCAACCATTTCTCCGGTTTTTAGTTTTTTTTTGGCAAATATAGATGGCATGTCTCGTCGGTTAGGCCTAATGGTACCATATGTGTCAGTTTTATTCTGTAGCAAAACCTCATAAAGTTCCGGGAACATGTAGAAATTGTTCTTGGTCACACAATATCCCTGGTTCAGCAATGGCTCCAGAAGTGTAAGGACGGATGATGTGGCCATCCCATAGCCGCTGTACCTGGGGTTGAACTTTGTGCCTTTACCGGTGTAACTTACCGAATTCCAGATGTACCCCCGTGGATGACTCGCAGAGCATATATGATTTGATGCCAAACCGCGCTCTTTTGGATGCAATGTACTGTATCCAGCTTAGGCGTCCCTTTTAGGCCATCAAACTCTCATCCACACTGACGTCCCTTTCTGGCGCGCAGGTCCGCTGGAAATTGGCCGCAACAATTTGCCATACGTCCCAGATTTTTTTCAGTTTGGGCGCAGGATGCGTGGCCTCATCAAACTCATCATTGTTTGTGAAGTGGAAATACTTCATAATCAGGGAAAAGCGGTATTCAGACATCACGGTTCCAAAAAACGGAGTGGCCAGTAACTTGTTGGTGGTCCAGTACCATTTCTGGAAAGGTTTCCCCACCAACCCCTGAAGAATGATGAGTCCCAGAAACTGCCAGATGTCCTCTTTCGTCACCGGTTCCCACTTTCTGCTTCTGGAAAACCTGGCATGCAGCGTGGTGGATTGCTGCTCTTGGTAGTGATTCGTCTCCGTGACAATTTTGTCAATTACCTCCTCAGTGAGGAATAATTGCAGGTATGCCAGAGGGTTGTCACGCTCGACATATACCTTCATCCCAGGTGATCCAGTGAACGGGAATCTTGGGGGCGCTACCTGGTCCGCATTGCAATCAATAGCGCACCAAGTGCGCACATCGCTGAGGTCAGGTGCAGGATCATCGCCGTTGTCACTTGCCAGATCAGTGTCAGACGAAAAATCACCCCACGACTCGCTATCGCTCAGTTCCGCGAGCACCTCCGTGTCGCTGTTGCTGTCATTCAACTGGTCAAAAAGCGATTTAGTAAAGTGGCGCTTTTTTGATGCCATGTTATATTTTTTTTGGGCACAAATGACGGTATAATGTCAGGCAAGGGGCACTGTAATGTATCTACTGTCAGATCTGAGGTAATCTGAGGTAATACAGTGCAATCCTCTCAGATTACATTGTATCACCTCTTTTATTTATTTTTACACTTTTTGAAATTCCCGCCCAGTTCTGCTCCCGTGTGCCGCCTCTGCTCGCAGGGAACGGAACCAGGAAGTCAGACGCCGGTCAGCCGGCGATCGGAGCGAAGGACATCGATGGATCGCCGGGACAAGGTAAGTGGATTACCCGGGGAGCTAAGGGGGCTCCGCTTGCTCTCTGCAATACTACCCTGAGCATGACTCGGTGTTACCGCTCCTGACAGAAAAAATTAACCCTGATTCACGCTCGGGTTCACCGCCAGGGAGGTTAAGGATAAAATGTTTTTCCTTTTGGTAGAAACTCAAAGTGAAAATATTAATTTTTAAACTCCCAGAATGGACAGAGAGTTCAATATTTAGTGTAATCTAATGGTCTATCCCACGAGGCTAAGGTGTTTGCAATAGATATGTGCAGAACAGAAAAATATGTTTTCTTTCGGATTGATTTTTTATGTTACTAATTTGGTTTCATAGATTCATTTCGGAATTAGTTTTGTTTAGTTTAATTTTGTCTAATTCCAAATTTTCAGAAAGATTCAAATTCGGATTGGTCAATCTATTTTAATTCTGTGTAAAGATTAGCTGGTTGTTAATGAGCAGGTCGGGAAGCCAGCCGCTCCATCCTTAACAACTGATGACTAATTAGCTGGCAGTGGGGTTCCCAGAGAATGGCGGCAATAGAAAATTCAGAAAAAAAAAAAAAACAGCGTGTGGACCCCCTGCATCCTGGCAGGTCAGGAAAAGGGAGGAGGTGAGCGAGCCCCCCCAAACCATACCAGGCCACATGCCCCCAACATTGGGGGGGTGCTTTGGGGCCGGGGGGCTCTACAGCACCCACCTCAAAGCACCTCGTCCCCCTGGTGGTGGAGACAAGGGCCTCTTCCCTGCAACCCTAGAAGGTGGTTGTGGGGGTCTACGGGTGGGGGTCTTATCAGAATCTGGAAGCTCCCTTTACCAAGGGGACCCCAGATCCCAGCCCTCCCTGTGTGAATGAGTATGGGATACATAGTTCGCCTACCCATTCACCAAAAAGTGTAAAAAGTGAATAAAGACGCTACACAAGTTTATGACAATTCCTTTATTAAAAATAAAATTAAGAAATGACCCACGATGTAGATCTATTGTCAATCATGCCACCCCCCACACTGCCGGACACCAAAAAGGAAAAACCTCCGGCCCCCGAAGGGCCTGGTATGGGCTGGGGAAGGGGGGGGGCATGCTGTTTTTCTGAATTATTTCTATTCTATTGCCGGCATTCTTTTGTTTACATTTCAGCTCTCAGCGGGGAATCCATCTGTTGATAAGGATGCAGTGGCCAGCTCCTTAACAACTAGCTATTCTGAATCATTCCGAAAATTTGGAATTTGTTAGAAAATGAATAAATGAAACAAAATGAAAAGAATTTCACAGAATGAAACGATACATCCAAATCTCAGAATAACCAATAATTTTTCTGAATTTACATATGGACCGAAATGAACTACACATGTCTAGTTTGCAAAAGCTAATTAGTTACGGATAGGGAAAGGGAGAGTTATAGACCCTTCCCTTCATGTTTTTTTTTTTTTTTTTTCAACTTCTGTTCTCCACTGGGGAGATTTACGCTCTTTATTTGCCCCCTTGACTATTGTCAGTGAGGAAAAAAGTAAGGGCAAATCAAAAATTTAGAGTTGTCACCAGAGCAAGAGGTGAGATACTATCCTCCAATGGCGGAAAGTGTTCCTGTGATAACTCTCTAAAATATGAGCAGAAGTAGCTATAGGTTTCTGGTGGTGTTGGTTAGTGGCTATGCAAAAAGATGTTTGGGGTGTATATATTCCACTTTTGCAGCCAAATTGGGGCACTGTACATTGGTTACATGTCTCTATTCACCTAGCATAATTAAAAAAAAAAAAAAAAAACATTGCAGCTTACCTTTCTAGATGCTCTCTTCTGAACCCTCCAGCAAGGAAAATTTTTATCTTGCTTTTGCTTCTGGTCTGGGCAGCTGTGCTTGCAATAATTGACCTAGTTTTTCAAAATTTTAACTGCAAAAGTGGAAATATCTCTTAAAGTTGTTATATAGTTTTGATGTTTTAACAATCCTGCTTTTAAACTTTGTCCACTCTACCACCCTAGAGTACTATAGCCACAGATAACTGAAATTCTTTACCTGTTCCAATATTTCAACTCAGAAGTAAATTGTATATCTTCACTCATCTTTAGCTGTTACTATAGTTTTAGTCTTCTTTAGGCTTGTGGACCTGTTCACTTTCTCAATTTATGAGTGTTCTTTGTCAATGTTATGTTTTAGCTATCAGTGCACAGATCATTTGTTTTTTGCACTGCTATTTGGCTGGAGATACTTAGAGCTGGTTCACACTACCACTACCAGAAAGTCGCCCCGTGACTTGAAGAGACTTGTTTAGAGACTTGTTTAGAGACTTGGAAGAGACTTGGAAGAGACTTGGAAGAGACTTGGAAGAGACTTGGAAGAGACTTGTGCACTACTTTGAAGAGACAGGCGACTTTGTCTGTGGGGAATGTCTGGCTAATCTCTTTCTTCTTCCTGGAAAGTCTGATAACAAGTCGTGTCAATTAAGATAAGGAGGCGACTCCCATTGAAGTATATGGGACAGTCGGATCACAGGTCGCTTCAAAGTAGTACAGGACCCTTTTCTGAAGTCGGAGCAACTTCAGTAGTGCCAATTAAGACAGCACTGATTGATTAACATTGCTTTTGTTATGTCAAGCTACCTGGGGCAACACAAGTTGCCTCACAAGTCGCGCTAGTGTGAATGGGCTCTTATTGGTATGCGTCCTTTAGTGTTATTCTTTAATACATTTGGAACAAGGTAAGTATCACCCTGATAACCTAGATAATACGTTTGTTTCTAGGGTTACATTAGCCTTACTAGAGAAGTTAAGGTTTAGGTTTAGGAATAGGCTGAGTTCAAAAGTTAGTTTGTTGTTTGAAGTCCATATAATATATGGACATTGTATTTAATTTTGGATGGAGCATGAAAGGGTTAAAGACTCTGTCAGATTTTTATCCTTCTGTGCCTTTATTGAGAAGATGTCCCCTCATTTCTTGTCAGGACAGAAAGTAATGGAAAAAAATAAATGGAAACATGGCTTCAGTTGAACTTTATAAGCAGAGGTTAGGTTTATTAGGACAATGTTTTTAACATGTTTTCATATCCCCATTCTAAGGCTATCCTATCTGCTATGTAAAATAAAGATGCCTACTTATTCTGAAACTGCTCTGGTCCAGTCAAGTGATTGGGTCCCAGCATTAACTGCAGTGTGGAGGAGAGGTAGCAACAATGGCTACAGAGCCTGGGCGATGACATCACCCATAAGCTTATTATGGGGCATCCATTGTTGGCTGTCCCACCTCTACATTAATGCTGGCGCTGGAAGTTGATCATATGACTGGTCTATCAAGGCTTCAGAATAGATAAGTATACCCATTTATTTTTTACAGGTTAGACATAAAAGTCTAACATTGGGGTTGCGAGTAGATTTAGACTTAGTTAGGATTTGACTGGAATTACACTTTGTGCGATAACTTTTTAGCTATAATATTAAAAAAAAAAAAAAAAAAAAAAAACAGCACTCAAGGAACTGTCCCAATATGTAATCAAAGTTTCTCAACTGAGTATAAAATATATATATATATAATTTACGGGATTCTCAGCAGATGGATGGACCTGTCATGGAGCTGGGTCAAATAACGCTTGCAATATCAAACCTTGCAACATGTTTTGTGTCCGCTTCCTCTCTTCTTTGTATTCTCACCACATTCAGGGGCAAAATATAATAAATGTATAACCAAAAAATAAATAAATAAATACATTTTAAAAAAAAAGTGACAATATCCCTACTCCAGCTCAACTGTGCTCACATCTCCTTTGAAAAAGTCAATAGGACAAAAGCAGTCAGGAAGTGATGTCAGACCAGGAAGCGGAAGTGGTGCAGCAGCCATTTTGAAAGAGGTTCTATATGCATGCACAAGCCGTTATACTGATGTAAGCAAAATATTGAAAAATAAATATTTTTAATGATTTAGTATTACACTATGGTTCTTTTTAAACTTTCTTGTGTAGATACCACTTACAAAATGATGGAGTATGCTGGATGGAAGTTATAAAGCAGAGAGTGGAGTGAATTATATCACACTCTTTTAGCCCAACTTCTGAGCGGGCTGTGAAGTGGGTAAGATTTATATTTGCACTAGAGTGTTCACATAAAGGTGTTTGATGGTGATCGAAGGAACCGCAGAGGTGAATGGTTATCATATGGACTGAATAGTGTATTGCGGCTTGTGAATAATTTAAATATAAGCACAATTGCTTTTTGGTAAATCATTTTTAAAGAAATACTATACCGTACTATTTACAGTATTTTTTCCCATGTTTATGGGGGCAAGAGCCTCTTCCCCACAACCTTGGGCTGTGGTTGTGGGGGTCTGCGGGCAGGGGGCTTATTGCAATTTGGAAGCCCCCTTTAACAAGTAACAAGGGGGCCTCTGGATCCCAGGCCCCCCATGTGAATAAGTACCTCTACTCATTCACCAAAAAAAAAAATGTCAAAAAGAAATAAAAAAACACACACAGTTTTTAACAATTCTTTTATTAAAAATAAAAAAACAATGCCCCCCGATGTAGATCCATCAGCAATCACGACACCCCCCACCGGACCTGAAAAATGAAAAAAAAAAAACAGTTCTTAAACAGGTAAGGGGCGGGGTCATCTGGTTACCGCCCCCATGTGACTACACTGACCCAGCACATGATCACCGATGGGGGTGATGCCACCAGGGGAAGTCGCCAGGTGGCTTTGCCCTTTATCTATTTAAGAACTGTCAGATGGCGGAGCAGGCACATGGCAGTTAGCCTTCATTGCAAGCGGAGAGTTTTTTTGGGGTTTTTTTTTTCAGGTCCAGCAATGTGGCAGCTGTCATATTTGATGATAGATCTACATCAGGGGATATTGTTATTTTATTAATAATAAAGGATTGTCAAAAACTGTGTGTGTGTTTTTATTTATTTTTGCCACTTTTTTAGTGCATGGGTAGGGGTACAATGTACCCCATACTTATTCACATTGTGGGGGTCTGGGATCTAGGGGGCCCCTTGTTAAAGGGGGCTTTAAGATTTTGATAAGCCCCCTGTCCGCAGACCCCCACAATTACAGCCCAGGGTTGTCAGGAAGAGGCATTTGTCTCTATCAACATGGGGACAAGGTGCTTTGGGGTGGAGGGACAAAGTTCCCCACCCCAAAGCCCCCCCCCCCATGTTGAGGGCATGTGGCCTGGTATCGTTCAGGAGGGGGGGCACTTAGATAAGGGACTGGTATGGATTCTGGGGGGGGGGGGGGAAGAATACCGTTTTCTAAAAAAAAATGTTGTATTACCGGCAATGGTATTGGACCCCTGATGATGTCAGACTATGCTGATGAAACGCATGAGCCCCTGCGATTCGACATATGCAGTAGTTGGAGAGCAGGTGGAATGCAAACCAGCAGTCCTAATTATGTTAATGCTGGATTTGTTTCAACTTAAATGTAAGTGTAATATATGTTGGCTTTAAAATAAATGTTTATAATACTACACCATGAGAGACCTCTCCTCTTTCCCACCTCTGCACATATACGCTGAGCTCTATCAGAGCGCTGGAGTGCCATGCTACACATAATATTAGAATTCCATATAAGGAGATGTGGGTGGATATTTGCAGCAATCTGGATGCGGTTTTATGGTGATTAGCCTGTGAACTCTCAGAATTATCCCCCTGCTGTTTTTGACTCCCTGTAATAGGGGTCAATAGAGTCTGGTGAGTGCATTGTGCATCTATATGTTGGTGGAAAGGACTCTATGGACTGTTAATTTCAAATTTCTATTTTTTAAATTTTCACATATAAATATAGTGACACCTATCACATAACTGTTTGGTGGAAATTTTAAAGCTTTACAATATTGTAATTAATGTTTATGCGCGGATAGTAACCAGTTCTGGACCGGAAGGATTTGCCCCCTTAATGACCAGGCCATTTTTTTACAATTCAGCACTGCGTTACTTTAACAGACAATTGCACGGTCGTGCAACGCTGTACCCAAATAAAATTGATGTCCTTTTTTCCCAGAAATATAGCTTTCTTTTGGTAGCACTCCATCACCTGTGCGATTTTTGTTTTGCGCTATAAACAAAAAAAGAGTGACAATTGTGAAAAAATCAATATTTTTCATAATTTTGTTATATAACATTCCCACCCCTCCCCACCCAAAAAAAAATAAATAAAAAAATCTAAATTTTCATCCCATTTAGGCCAATTTGTATTTTGCTACATATTTTTGGTATAAAAAAAATCGCAAAAAGCGTATTTTGATTGGTTTGCGCAAAAGTTATTGCGTCTATAAACTAGGGAAAAGATGTATGTCATTTTTATTTATTTATTTATTTTACTAGTAATGGCGGCGATCTGTGATTTTTAGCAGGACTGCGACATTGCGGCGGACAGATCGGACCCCTAACTGACATTATTACAGTAATCAGTGCTAAAATTATGCATTGTTACTGTAATAATGACATTGGCAAGGAAGGGGTTAACAAAGTGTGGATCAAAGGGTTAAGTGTGAGCCTAGGGGAGTGTTTTCTAACTGTATTGGAGATGGTCTTGTGAAATGACCACAGAGACCTGTGATCCTATATAGAAGGATCACAGGTGCTCTGTGATCATTTCAGAGAGAACAATGGTCAGCTGTGTTTACAGCTGACGAAGATGTAATGATGAAACACATTCGGGGTTTGACAATGTGGCCTCTGTGAGTGTCAGTCATTTTGTATCTGCACGGGAATCACCTAACCCAAGTGTCAACAGGGAGAAATGAGAGATATCAAAAGGGCTGAATCATCTGTGTGATTATTTTATGCTGTGAATAGTTTTATCATTGTGAGTGTATTTTATGGGGAAATATTTTTGGGCAATAAATAGTCATAACAAGATTATGCTTTGTGCCTCATATTTCCTCTATCTATGAGCATCCAAACAATGATCGGGAAGCATACCATCAGGTGACCATCTTATTGTTTACAAGGCGTTTAACCCATTGGAATCTGGCGAGTTTGTTGTTTGAGGGGGACTCGGCACGAGGTGTGGTGACTGGGCAATTTGATGTGAGCCCCTGGATTACCTACAGACAACATTGTTGATCTTTATCACTATTCACTGGGCAGAGTTTCTTGGATTGTGTGGACATCCTATTTGGTGCATAGGCGTGAAGCGCTGCTAATGCTGGACTAATCATATGTACTTATATGTCCTTTTCAGCATCTTGTATTGATTATTTTGATTTTTATAGTTGCAGCTGTATATGAATGTTATTTGATTTGATTGTTTTATAATACATGAGCGCTAGGTTTTGTTACACGTCCCAACTGTTTTACCACTTTTTAAGGTTCATACAAAATATAGGTTCCAGAACTAAACAGATATCCAAATACCTTCATTTCGTACGATTACAACAGTATACTCTACCAATATTCCATTACAGTCCTAAATGAATAAAGGTGATACCTGCCATTTCAAGTCCCACTTCTCCCCCAAGTATAAAGCACCCAACCTCAAAAATTAGCATACACAATTCCATTGACTTGGATTACACAAGCATTTCAAAAAATTGCCTAGCATACCTAATAAACAGCATTTGGTTTCCAAGGGTATAGTACACTGAAATGCTTGATTAATGGTAGAAAGTATGGATTCCCAGTTTGGACAGCGCCATAGCACATAAATAAGATCTCCGTGGTCCAAGTCACATCTTGAACAATTTAAGAGGAGTATAATGTACTCTCAAGAAGATGTACAGTTGGGAAAGGCACTGACAGGTATTTAAGGGACTATCATGCACCGCCTCCAATGCCATCTCCAATTGCTTGCTGATCAATTCCTCCAGATCAGACTTGCCACTGTTCCATTGACTTGCAGGAATACACTTCCAAATAAATAGAGAGTAAGGATGTGTAACAGCTAGATATAACACCTTTCTGTACATTATTACATTGCAACATACCAAAAATGGGGGTTGGAGAAAGAGAAAAGTCTACCGATATGTTTTGGGCCGCGACTGCATGGTGCAGTTGTGCATAGTAGAAGTGCATAGACTACTGTATATGATAATCGGATTTTTGTAAGATCTTACCGTAAAATCCTTTTCTCTTAGCTCATTGACAGACGTAGTCTTCTTGATTCACAAGAACTGGGTTATGTTGTCTCCGCAGGAGCAGGACTAGGCAGAAAGAAAAAACTTTCTGGCTCCACCTTAGGGGCAGTCCCTGAGGGTATATCCTCCCTCTCTCTGCTACAAGGCATCAGTTCTGTCACAAAGCAGCAACAGAGAATTTAACCCAACCCAACTCAATGATAGAGGGGCGGGTACTACGTCTGTCAATGAGCTAAGAGAAAAGGATTTTACGGTAAGATCTTACAAAAATCCGATTTTCTCTGTCGCTCATTGACAGACGTAGTTTTCTTGATTCACAAGAACTGGGACATCCAGAAGCAGTGCCACAAATGAGGGGTGGGATTGACCGAAATCAAAATCCAATCTAGAAGGCCCAACCGGTGCCAAACTAGAAGTTTTAAAGGCTCATTATAAACAAAGAATGAGACTCAAATGAAAATTTCCAACGGAAAAAAACCCTCGAGGCAGACCACTGGTCTCCTCAAATGGCGGCCTGCAAAACCTTGCGGCCAAACGAGGCATCAGACGATGCCATTACATCAACTTTATAATGTTTTGTAAAGGTATGCACCGACGACCAGGTAGCCGCCTTGCACACCTGGACCACTGACGCCTGATGGCGAAAGGCCCATGACGCACTAAGTGCCCGAGTGGAGTGCGCCTTAACAGGGAACGGGGGCTCCCGACCCTTAATAGAATAAGCCTGTACCACCGTCTGTCTGATCCATTTGGAAATAGTCGCGGCAGATGCAGGCAACCCCTTTTTGGGTCCATCCGGGATCACAAAATGTGAATCCGTCTTGCGAAACGAGTCTGTCGTTTTCAAGTATACCCTGATCGCCCGGACCACATCCAAGGAGTGCAAAGCAAACTCCCGAGGATGACTGGGCTTAGGACACAGGGAAGGTAATACAATTTCTTCATTCAGATGAAATTCTGAAACCACTTTTGGTAGGAAGGATGGATTCGGACGAAGAACCACCTTATCTCTATGAACCACCAGATATGGGGAATGACAAGATAATGCGGCCAGTTCTGACACCTTGCGTGCAGAAGTGATAGCCACCAAGAAGGCCACCTTCTGGGACAACGTAGGTAGAGGAATCTCCCTAATATCTTCAAAGGGAGGTTTCTGAAGAACCGACAATACTAAATTAAGATCCCAGGGTGGTAAAGGCGCGCGCACTGGCGGAGCCAGATGTCGCACCCCCTGGATGAAATTCCGCACCAAGGAATGAGTAGCCAAAGGCTTCTGAAAGAAGATAGCTAATGCTGAGACCTGACCCTTGATAGTGCTCAAGGCCAGTTTCTGCTCAACCCCTTGTTGCAGAAAAGCTAATATTCGACTAACCGAATAAGATCGTGGGTGGAACCCCAGGGGTTCACACCATGCAATGTAGGACTTCCATGTGCGATGATAAATCTTTCTGGAAGTCGCTTTCCTTGCTTTAACTAGAGTAGGAATAACTGAAGCTGACAATCCCTTGTCCTTCAGCACCTGGGTCTCAATAGCCAGGCCGTTAAAGCCAGCGATCGTAAAGCAGGATGGAAGATCGGTCCCTGAGACAGTAGGTCCTCCCTGAGAGGAAGTCTCCACGGGACGTCCGCCACCAGTCTGACCACGTCGGCGTACCAAGCTCGGCGAGGCCAGTCCGGAGCTACCAGGATTACTGGAATTCCTTCCTCCTCTATCCTGCGAAGAAGTCTTGGCAGTAACCCGAGAGGAGGGAAGGCATACATTAGCTGGTATTGCCCCCACGGGGCGATCAGTGCTTCTGCGGTCTCTGCTAGAGGATCGCGGGAGCGAACCACTAATCTCTGTACTTTCCTGTTGAATCGTGATGCCAACAGATCCACATCCGGGGTGCCCCACCGTAGGCACAACTGGTGGAAAATTTCTGGATGGAGGGACCATTCCCCCTGATCCAGAGTCTGACGGCTGAGATAATCTGCCTGCCAATTCTCCACCCCCGGAATGAACACCGCAGAGATAGCTGGAACAAATCGTTCCACCCAGCGAAGAATGCAAGCCACTTCTTTGGCCGCTCGGACACTCTTGGTGCCCCCCTGGTGATTGACATAAGCCACGGCCGTGGCGTTGTCCGACTGGATCCGAACCGGGCTGCCCTGGAGCTGCTCGGTCCAGTGAATCAGACAAAGTCTGATCGCTCTCAGTTCCAATACATTTATCGGCAACCTGGATTCTTCCAGGGACCAAAGTCCCTGGACAGATAACTGACCGAGAATTCCTCCCCATCCGGATAGACTGGCATCCGTGGTCACTATCGTCCAATATATTGGCAGAAATGACTTTCCCTGGCTGAGCATCGGAGACCGAAGCCACCAGACCAGAGACTCTCTGGTCTGTTTGCTCAATCGGATCCGATTTGTCCAGGGATTCCGGATTCCGATTCCATCTGAGAAGAATCTCTTGCTGAAGAATTCGGATATGGGGCTGGGCAAATGGGACTGCTTCGAAGGAAGCCACCATCAACCCCAGAACCCTCATGCAAGTTCGAAGAGAAGACCAGCTGTTGGATAGTAACAACTGGACTGCTGATTGAATCTTCCGGAGTTTCCCTACCGGAAGGAAAACTCTTGACCTGACTGTGTCTAGAATTAGACCCAGATATTCGAGCCTCTGGGTGGGAACCAGAAATGACTTTTGCTGGTTCACCAGCCACCCCGAATTCCTGTAAAGAAATTATAGTAATTTCTATGTTTTGTAGCAGGGTCTGAGGAGACTCTGCATGAAGCAGGAGATCGTCTAGGTAACCTAGAATCGATATGCCTCTTTGGCGCAGTAGTGCCAACATTGGGGCCAACACCTTCGTGAAGACCCGAGGAGCCGTGGCGAGACCAAAAGGTAACGCCACAAACTGATAGTGGTTCTCTTCTACGGAAAAGCGTAGAAACCGCTGATGTCCTGCGAAAATGGGAATGTGAAGATAGGCGTCCTTGATGTCTATGGACGCTAGGACATCCCCTGGATGCAGGAAGGCTGCTACTGTGCGAATGGATTCCATCTTGAATTTCCTTATGTTGAGAAAGGAATTGAGTCCCCTTAAGTCCAGAATTGGACGCACTTTGCCCTCTTTCCTGGGTATTGTAAATAGGTTTGAATAAAACCCTTGAAAACGTTCTGTCCAAGGAACGTGGACTACCACTCCTTGTTGTAGTAAATCCGTGACTGCTCTCCACAGATCTTATAAACGATCCGGGGATAGTCGGATATTGGAAGGGAAGAATCGCGCCGGTGGGAGAGATAGAAACTTGATCTTGTACCCTGACCTTATGACTTCGCAAACCCACTTGTCCGGGATTCTGGAAAGCCATGGATCCGGGAACCGGCGAAGACGTCCCCCCACCCCAGTTATGGGTGGGGGCGCACCTTCAGGCTTTGGACGATTTATCTTCAGGTCTGGAGGGTGCGGGCTTTTGCTTGCCCGACCAACGTCCCCTGAAGCCTCCTGAAGGAGCTTTGGAGGACTTAATTTTTTCACCCGCGGGACGAAAAAACTTTTTGTGAGCCGAGAAAGAAGGCCCTCGTCTTTGACGAGTTCCTTTACCCTTAACATTTTGCGGTAAAAAGGTGCTCTTTCCACCCGTGAGATCCTTAATGATCTCATCTAATTTGGCTCCAAATAGACGCTCTCCTAAAAAGGGGATATTAGCCAATGCTTTTTTGGAACCTTGGTCGGCTAACCAACCTTTTAGCCACAGTGTACGCCTGAGAACCACTGCTGAAACTGATGCTCGCGCCAATAATGGAGTGGCGTCTAACGCCGCATCACACACAAACTGTAACCCCTGTATCATTTGTTCCAACAAATCTGATACCGCCTGAGGGACCTCTTCTAAGTCCCGGCGTAACCACTTGGTCCATTCAGTTACAGTCTGCGAAACCAGACCAATAGCAATTATTGGTCTGAAATCTGATCCAATCAAGGAAAACATGGTGCGAGCTTCTATCTTGCGATCCACTGGATCTTTTAAAGACGGAGCGTCTTCTAAAGGAATAATCGTGGCTTTATTCAATCTAGCAATTGGTGAATCCACCACAGGTGGTTCTGTCCATTTCTTAATGAGGGTTTCCTCAAACGGATAACGCCTGTTAATGCGTTTAGAAATAGCAGAGGTGCGTTTTGGCAGACTCCATTCTTCTTTGATTGGATTGCCAAAACATTTGGGCAATGGAAAAACCTTCGCCACTTTGATGCGTTTTTTAGTCCCAAAAGGGATTTCAGTTTCAGCTATTTCCGACAGAATACCCTGTAATCTTAAGGTTTCTTGAACAGATACAATGAGTGCGTTTACCAACGCTTCCTCTCGGGCTATGGCTGATGCCGAAACATCCTCCTCACTGTCTGAAGAGACAGTACCCGAGACACCAATCCCAGATGAAGTACCTGCAACTGCAGAAATAGGCTCAGATTCTGAATCCGAAGTTTCAGATAATAAGGGGTTAGGCGGGGGTCGCTTTCTTGCGCCCTGTCCCTGACAAGCCACTTCCACCCGGGACACAAAAGTTTCCATAATAGCTGACAATGATTCAACCGTCAGTGGGGTGCTGGAGGATCCTGCAGACACCTCGAGGGGATCCGGTGGAGATACATGAGTGGCAGGGTCCATGTTAATTCAGGACACCTCTGCCAGAAAAACAAAAAAACTTTTTTTTTTTTAAATAAAATAAAAAATACCTCTTTTTTTTTTTTTTTATGTGTCTCCCCCTAGCGCAATAGCGCCCCTCAGAGTACCTGCTTCTCGATCCCCACAGGGAGAGAGAGGGACCCCCAAGGCTCACCACCCGATGCAGAGAAGTTTCCAACCAACTGCAGTCAGCGTCTGTCTCTTACAGACTGGAAAGAGCTGTGTTCGTTTTCCCGGGTAGAAGGACGTGGCTCCGCCCCCTGTGTACGCCTTCCGGTGTTCCCAGCTCTCCACGAGGTAGCTGGGCTCATCAAACATGGCCGCCCCCATACGGGAGACAATAGACTCCAAAAACATGGCGACCGGCGTGACCTGAGGACATTCATGCACCCGGTCTACAGCAAAATGGCGGCGGACTGCCGAAATCGTTTTTCCCAGCACATCCACCTGCATCTCTGCTAAGTGGCAGTTTATCGATCTGCAGGAGGTACACTACAATTAAGGTAGGATTATACCTCCTATGTCTGCTGTAATACTACAGTCTACTGGGTAGAGTGTTAGCTCTCAAACCAAGTCCACTTCCCACCAAACACATACTGTATTTACAAGGGGGACTTTTAGTGTCAGATATATACTGACCATGTATGGAGGGGCCCATAATTCATACTGCCTCATAACGAGGAAAAAAGGGAACGTTTACTCACCATACCGAACCAACAGGCACCCTCTCTTCACAATACCCTCTCCACCGGGGTGGGGGGTTGTGGACCACTCCGGACGCCTCGACTCTCTGGTTCCTGGCGTCCAAGCGAGACTTTTAACTCGCAAGGTCAGTCCCTCCAATGGGACTCCGTCGCGGCCGACCCAGCGCGGAGCTCTGGTCTGCACGCGCTCCTCGGCAGAAACCGGGGTGACCACTGGATCTCAACATCCAGCCCGTCGCCCGGCCCCGCATACTTACTTGAATGTGTCGCGGTCGACCAAGCGCAATGCAATGGTCTGCGCGCGCTCGTAGGCCGGCTGGGGTGACCACTAGTGTCGCCCAGTCCGGCGTATTTGCTTGAAGATCTCACAGGAAAAAAACACTGGAGAAAACTACCTAAAAAATATTTTTTCTAAAGAAAAAATCTTGCCAGGACCAAAAAGATCCCAGCAAGGAACTTAGGTCCTTACTCCTGACTAGACAGAAAAAAACTGATGCCTTGTAGCAGAGAGAGGGAGGATATACCCTCAGGGACTGCCCCTAAGGTGGAGCCAGAACATTTTTTCTTTCTACCTAGTCCTGCTCCTGCGGAGACAACATAACCCAGTTCTTGTGAATCAAGAAGACTACGTCTGTCAATGAGCGACAGAGAAATATGGTTTGTAAAGAAGAAAATGATAACAATTTCCCCACCCTAAAGATGTGTTTTAAATGCATAATGCCCTATGCACGCCATTTAGCAGCATAAGAAATCTTGGCCAACGGGTCACATGGAATTTAATAGAGTTCTGAACCTTTTAGATGTTCAGGGGTTTTGGTGCAAACCGAACAGTGGGTTGTTTGGCCCAACTCTAGTAGGAAGTAATTTAATTGTTAAGGACTCATTTTAGAGGACACATTAACTGTTAAGTTGGGGAGAGGCTATATGTTAGTATGACAGTATGTATTAGGTATAGGTGATACTTGGGAAGGCATTGGTGTATAGTGTATACTTAAATTCACATATGGCCTGTACCTGTACTGAAATTATGTTACAGTTCCTTCACATGATCTTAACCATCATCACTATGGAAAACAGCAGTGACTGAACCCTGCCACTGAATCTTTACTAATTCCCTCCCTTTCCCCTTTCCCCTTTTCCTTTTAAGAACCCTACCTCTGATCCTATGACTTTGTTCCAACTCAGAAATATGGGAAGTACAAGTGGAGAAAATATTTTAACATTCACCTGTTCCTTTACTATTACATACAACTGAAGGCAGTCCTGTACTTGTGTATGAAAAAATAAATAAACCTACAAAATACAGCTGAAAATTAAGGATGGTCAGATCAGGAATGTCAAGAACTCAGCACTTTTTAATTTTTGTTTGCTCATCTGTCTGATCTCTGGAGAATTACACAATTTGTAAATCCAGGAAATCATAATTCCTGAATTGTTTAACCATTTTCCAGTTGCACAAATTCAAACTGATTGACTTATTGCTACTAAACACATCTGCGTTTAAGTATTTTTATGTTTTACTTTTAACATTATTTTCAATCTTGGTTTGTAAAGATAATGTTGTTTCCTTAAATATATAATACTGTATACCTAGAAAAGGGTTTATAATCTAAAGTAAAGTAATGAAATAAAGAATTGATTTATGGCTCCATTTTTATATTCAGTATAGGCCAAATATCTAAAATCTATATGAATGCCCCTGCAGAGAGTAAAACTGACAGTTTGATAGATTTAGTCTTTACAAAGCATGCGGCTATCTACAGAACAGAATACTCGAAGAATAAAGGAAAGCCACAAATGTGATTTTAAAATGAAGGACAAAAGGTCCCAGTCGTAGTTTATTTTCCTATTTTGTCTGAGGGTACAAGCTATTATGCTTTTACTTTTGGTACCTTTTTCAAACCGTTATATTTGGGAGGTCATGGTCATAAAGTAAAATCTATAATCAAAATCATGTGTGGAGGTATTAACCCTTAAAAAAGATGGCAACAGAAAAAAAGAAGTAATAGGACAATTGCAAATGAACCGGAAAACTTTTACTTTAAAAAAGACTCCATACCCAGATTTTATCTCAAATACTTTGTACTTATGGAATATTGTACTTTTATTATGTGCATTAAGTTGTTTGTGAAGTGTTTCCAGTGGTTCTTCAAAAAGCAGTCCCAAATCACTGCAGTGCGCCACCATCTTGGATGTTAGGCCAGCAGTTGCCTGTAGACTCTGTCAATACACTGACATATACTCTGACACAGTTACACTATGTTGCAATACAGGGCCTAAGTAAAAATATACAGGCTGTTTGTGCATTACCTGCACTGACATTACTAAGCAGTTGATTATCCTGAAAGTATCCAACACTTAATACATCTTTAAAGATGAGTTCCAAGAAGATGTCAAGAGCACCAATAAAAGCAGTTATGAATGTATTATCAATTAGTACCCATATTTTTAACCACTTACCCACTGGGCACTTAAACCCTCTTCCTAACTAGACCAATTTTCAGCTTTCAGTGCTCTCACATTTTGAATGACAATTACTCAGTCATGCAACACTGTCCCCATATGAAATTTTCATCATTTTTTTCACACAGAGCTTTCTTTTGGTGGTATTTAATCATAATTTTTTTTTTTTTTTTTACTTTTTGCGCTATAAATGAAAAAAGACCGAAAATTTGGTTTTAAATTTTGCAAATTTAGTCATTTTTCTTCATAAATTTTGACTAAAATTTATACTGCTACATATCTTTAGTAAAAATAACCCAAATAAGTATACATTTGTTGGTCTTTGTGAAGGTTATAGCGTCTACAAGCTAAGGTGCCAATCATTGAAAATTGATCACACCTAAAGTACTGACGGCCTCTCATTTCTTGAGACCCTAACAAGTCAGGACAGTACAAATACCCCCCAAATGACCCCTTTTTGGAAAGTAGACATTCCAAGGTATTTAGTAAGAGGCATGGTGAGTTTTTTGAAGTTGTAATTTTTTTCCACAATTCTTTGCAAAATGAAGATTTTTTTTTTTAAAAAAAAAATATTTTTCACAAAATGGTCATATTACGAAGTTATATCTTACACACTGTATAGGCATACTTGCAACTACACCCCAAAATACATTCTGCTACTCCTGAGTATGGCGATACCAGATGTGTGAGACTTTTCCACAGCCTGACCACATACAGAGGCCCAACATCCAAGGAGCACCGTCAGGCGTTCTAGAAGCAAACATTACATATATAATTTTCTGACAACTTATCACACTTTTGAAGGCCCTGGAGCACCAGGACAATGGAAACCCCCATAAAATGACTCCATTTTGGAAATAAAACACCCCAACACATAATCTAGGAGGCATAATGAGTCTTTTGAACATGTCATTTTTTTCCACAAGTTTTTGGAATATGTGGAAAGAAAACCAAAACGCATTTTTTTTTTACACAAAGTTGTCCATTTATTAGACATTTCTAACACATAGCATGTACATAGCAAAAATGACACCCCAAAATACATTTTGCCACTCCTCCTGAGTATGGTGATACCACATATGTGACACTTTTCCACAGCCTGGCCACATACAGAGGCCCAACATGCAGGGAGCACCGTCATTTCCTGACTTCCCATTACAATTTTGTGAAACACTGTAGGGCACTGATAAGCATTGTAGTGGCACTGATGTGGCATGGATGTGGCCTGGATGAGCACTGACGTGGCATGGATGTGGCACTGATGAGCACTGACGTGGAATGGATGTGGCAGTGATGAGCACTGATGTGGCATGGATGCGGCACTGATGAGCACTGACGTGGCATGGATGTGGCACTGATGTGGCACGGATGAGCACTGACGTGGGATGGATGTGGCACTGATAAGCACTGACGTGGGATGGATGTGGCACTGATGAGCACTGATGTGGCATGGATTAGCCCTGACGTGGCATTGATGTGGCACGGATGAGCACTGACATGGCATGGATGAGGCACAGATGAGCACCCTGACGTGGCATAGATGTGACACAGATGAGCAGTGACATGGCATGGATGTGGCATTGATGTGGCATGGATGAGCACTGACGTGGCATGGATGTGGCACGGATGAGCACTGACGTGGCATGGATGTGGCACGGATGAGCACTGATGTGGCATGGATGTGGCACGGATGAGCACTGATGTAGCATGGATGTGGCACGGATGAGCACTGGCGTGGCATTGATGTGGCACGGATGAGCACTGACGTGGCATGGATGAGCACTGACGTGGCATCGATGTGGCACAGATGACCACTGACGTGGCACGGATGAGCACTGAAGTGGCATGGATGAGCACTGACGTGGCATCGATGTGGCATGGATGAGCACTGACGTGGAATTGATGTGGTACGGATGTGGCACTGACGTGGGATCGATGTGGCACGGATGAGCACTGACGTGGCATTGATGTGGCGCGGATGAGCACTGATGTGGCATGGATGAGCACTGACATGGCATGGGTGTGGCATGGATGAGCACTGAAGTGGCATGGATGTGGCACGGATGAGCACTGACGTGGCATGGATGTGGCACAGATGAGCACTGAAGTGGCTTAGATGTGGCACGGATGTGCACTGATGTGGCATGGATGAGCACTGACAAGGCATGGATGAGCACTGACGTGGCATTGTTGTGGCACAGATGACCACTGACGTGGCACGGATGAGCACCGAAGTGGCATGGATGTGGCACGGATGAGCACTGAGGTGGCATGGATGTGGCATGGATGAGCGCAGATGTGGGATGGATGAGCATGGATGTGGCATGGATGAGCACAGATGTGGGATGGATGAGCATGGATGTGGCATGGATGAGCACTGAGGTGGTATGGGCGGGCACAGATGTGGGATGGATGAGCATTTATGTGGCATGAGCACTGAGACAACATGGGCAGGCACAGATGTTGCACAGATGAGGCACGGATGAGGCATGGATGAGCACGGATGAGGCATGGATGAGGCATGGATGAGCTAGGATGAGCATGGATGTGGCATGGATGAGCACTGAGGTGGCATGGGTGGGCACAGATGTGGCATGGATGAGCACTGAGGTGGCATGGGTGGGCACGGATGTGACATGGATGAGGCACGGATGATGCATGGATGGGGCACGGCTGAGGCACTGATGGGGCACGAATGAGGCACTGATGGGGCATGGATGAGGCACTAATTGGGCACAGTTGAGGCAGAGGAGGCGTGCAGCTGCAGTTTCTCTCCTCTCCTCGCAAGCTGTACCGATTGCTGTGTACAGCATCCGAGGAAAGGAGAGAAATGAACCGGACATGCAACGGTTTGTTGTGACGTGATTGCTGCATCATTGGACGGAGCGATCACGTGGTAAAGGACCGCTCTCATTGGCCCTTTACCACGATCCGTGATGCGTCGGGTCCCCGGGACCCGGCGAGCACGGATACTACCGTGTGCATGCCCCAGGGGGCGCGCGGGAGCGCGATTCTGGGAGGACGTTCAGGAACGCCCTCTCAGAACTATACAACCACTTTGCGGCCGTATTTTTAGAATGGCCAGTCGGAAAGTGGTTAAATATAACTAGCGTATGTATGTAATCTCCTGTACAACATAGCTCAAACTGGGAGGTGGCGTGGAAGCACTAGAAACCAATTAAGTGCTGACAAGGAACTTGTTGACAAAAAGAGAGATAAACTCATCAGTATGTCACTGCTTCTTCTTTATCAAAGCCTAGAAGCAGAGAGGTGACCAGGTGGTATTGCTTAACTGAAGAACAGAAAAATCAGTTCATGAACCTGGCTGTGTTGCCTGGCAGACAAAATGCCATATATATATATACTATATTACCAAACTTAAATTTGGGACATTTAAAATCTTAAAACATGATGCTGGTAAAGTGCTACAGTCAATATACCAACAAATTTGGAAAACTCAACAATGGCCAAAGGACAGGAAGAGGTCCACTTACATTCTGATACCAAAGATGGGTAGTGTCAAAAAATGTTCAAACTACCGTACGATCGCACTCATATCACACGCTAGCAAGGTTATGCTGAAACTTTTACAAGCTGGGCTTCAGCAGCATGTGAACCAAAAGCTACTACAAGTAGAAGCTGGATTTTGAAGAGGCAGAGGAACTAGAGATCAAATTGCCAACATTTGCTGGATCACCAAGAAAACAAGGGAGTTCCAGAAGAATGTCTACTTCTGCTTTATTGCCTACAACCATTGTATGGATCACAACAAGATGTGGCAAATACTGAAAGAAATGAGAATACCAAACCACCTCACCTGTCTTCTGAAAAATCTGTATGCAAGTCAAGAACCAGCAGTTAGAACAGAACATGGAACAACTAGCGACAAAATTGAGAAAGGAGTTTGGCAAGTATGTATATTTTCACCCTACTTATTTAACTTGTATGCAGAGTACATCATGCAAAATACCAGGATCGACGAATCACAAGCCGGAAAAAATTCCCCCATAATACTAATCCATCGCCCTTTACAGAACCACTATTCTCATACTTACAAGGTGTACAGTATTGGATTTTATTGAATTGGATTTTAGTCAAAATCCTAATTTTAAAAACGCTGTCTGGGCGCGGCCATCTTAGACGTGGGCATCTGAAGCCACAGTGTAATCTACAGTGTCCTCCTTTCTGATTCCAGGGAGTGTTCTGGGAGTTCTTCCTGATTCCAGCCTCCTGGGAGTGATGACAAACAGCTCCCAGGATGCAATACAAAGGCATAAAGTGATGTCGGTGGCCGTGGCCACAGAGGGAGGAGAAGGAGGAAGTACAATCAAAAATGCCTTGAAAATAAGGTAAGGGACCCCCGAAAAAAAATTAAAAATGCCCAATTGTTGAACAGCATAGCGAGCACTCCAGGAATCACTAAAGTTGCAAAATAGGCCGGAACTCCACTTTAAGATTGTAGGGAGAAATATCAACACCCTGAATAATGGCAGAAAGTGACTAAGAACTAAATAGTCTCTTAATGAAGGCGAAAAAGGAGAGAGCAAAAGCTGGCCTGAAATTTGAACATTAAGAAAACTAAGATCATGGTAATCGGTCCCATCATTCCTTGGCAAATAGAAGGAGAAGAATTGGAAACAGTGACAGATTTTTTCTTCCTAGGCTCTAAGATCACGGCAGAGGTTGATTGTAGCCATGAAATTAAGAGACACTTGCTTCTTGTGAGGAAAACAATGGCAAACCCAGACAACATTATAAAAAGCAGAGATATCACCCTACCGACAAAGTGCCGTATAGTCAAAACTATGGTATTCCTAGTAGTAACCTATGGCTGTGAAAGTTGGACATAAGGAAAGCTAAATGCCAAAGATTTGATCCTTTTGAACTTTGGTGTTGGAGAAGACCCTTGAAAGTCCCTTGGACAGCAAGATCAAACCAGTGAAACCTGAATAATCAACCCCTTAATATTCAGTTGAAGGACAGATCACAAAGCTGAAACTCGAATGCTTAGACCACCTATTGCGAAGAGAGGAATCATTGGAAAAGACCCTGATGCTGCATGGAAGGAAAAAGAGGAGGACAACAGAAAACAAGATGGATAGATAGCATCATCGAAACAGATAACATAAAGTTAAGCAAGCTCCGGGAGGCAGTGGAGGACAGAAAAGCCTGGCGCACTATGGTCCATGAGGTCACTAGGAGTTGGACACGACTAAACGACTGAACAAAAACAATATCTATCTATCTATCTATCTATCTATCTATCTATCTATCTATCTATCTCTGTCTCTCTCTCTCTCTCTCTCTCTCTCTCTATATATATATATATATATATATATATATATATATATATATATATATATATATATATATATATCTATCTATATATATATATATATATATATATATATATATATATACAGTATCTCACAAAAGTGAGTACACTCCTCACATTTTTGTAAATATTTTATCATATCTTTTCATGTGACAACACTGAAGAAATGACACATTGCTACAATGTAAAGTAGTGCACAGCTTGTATAACAGCGTTAATTTGCTGTCCCCTCAACACAACTCAAAACAAAGGCATTATTTCTAAACCTTGTAGACATAAACAAAAAGAAGGGCACACCAGCCTAGCGCATTATCCTCAGTAGGCTTTTATTGATAAAATATTAAAAATGGCTACTCACAAACATGCGATGTAAACCAGCATATCAACTCCATCAAACAACGTCCATGATGTTGGAGTCCAATGTCTCGTTAAGGTGAATGGCTAACATGTTTCGAGGCAGTGTCTCTTCCTCAGAGCCTAAGGGCCATGGCTGAACCCTTGGTTTATATAGTAGAAAGAGCCTCCACATGACCCTTAAGGTTAGGGGAGGAAATACCTCCCCTGTGGGTGTGGCCACACAATTAACTTTGACCAAAGCTTAATACATACAGATACCAATGCAATATAATGAATCTCTATGTATATGGGTACTACACTCCCACCTCAATAGCTGCTTGCCAATAACACACATGAATATTGCAACAATAACATAACCATATCAAACCATAAAATCATCCACACATATGCATTCCGAAACCTGAGGGAAAGAGATTGAAAGCCAGCCAATACCAGTTAATCCATAACCCACCATGAAAAATCCAGATGCCCAATATCAAACTATATCACATCTGAGCTGTGTGGAGGGACAATGGCTTTCTAAACCGCAGGCAACAAAAGTGAGTACACCCCTAAGTGAAAATGTCCAAATTGGGCCCAAAGTGTCAATATTTTGTGTGGCTACCATTATTTTCCAGCACTGCCTTAACCCTCTACCCCGTACGGAGCCACCATCATAATCTCCACATCTTCTGCTTGAAGTCTCTGCAGGAACCTGAGGATGATGGCAATTGGGGGGAAAAGCATATGTCCTGTTGAACTCCCACTTGTCGGTCAACGCATCTTTCCCATAGGCTTGGTGACACTTGCCTCTCGTGAAATATTTCTCCAACTTGTGGTTGCAGGGAGAGGTGAACAGATTGAGTTCGGGAGAAACCCCCAGTGACAGAATCCATTTGATCGACTCTACGTGGAGAGACCATTCATTGTGGTTCAACTGATCTCTGGACAGAAAATCCGCTTGGACGTTCTGAGACCCCAGAATGTATTCTGCTGATATATTGACAAGATGAGCCTGAGCCCAGGTCATAATCGGGTCTAGCTCCCACAAGAGGGGAAGGCTCCGGGTCCCATCTTGCCTCTTCACGTAGGATACTGCTGTGGTATTGTCCATCCTGAGCAATATGGATTTCCCTTCTACAAGGTAGCAGAAGGCTCTGAGAGCCAGAAATGCTGCTTGAAGTTCCAGAATGTTGGAAACGGGAGTGTGGATTTGTGGAGACCACCTCCCTTGGGCTACTACTGTCAGGCAATGAGCTCCCCAGCCGGAGTTGCTGGCTTCCGTCGTAATGATGGTCCAGGCGACTGGAGTCAAAGAATGGCAACTAAGCAGATTCTTGCGCTGGAGCCACCATAAAAGACTCATCCCCATGCTGGAGGAGATGTGAATATATTGCTCTTGCTCCTTTGGGTTCCACTGCTGAAGAAAACCTCTTTGAAAAGGCTACATGTGCCAATGGTTTTGAGGCACTGAGAAGCCTTCAGAGGGGAGGAGGAAAGAGCTGGAAGAATCCTTTCCCGAACCACCGGATTTTCTCCAGTGGAAGAGAGGTTGTATTCCTGACGGTGTCGAACTGAGCCCCTAGATAGATTAGGCATTGAGTAGGCTCCAGCTGGCTCTTCTGCAGGTTCAATAGCCAGCCAAATTCCATCAGAGTCACAATGACTTGATCTCTGTGGGCTAGCAGTTGATCCCTGTCTTGAGACAACAGAAGAAGGTCGTCGAGGTAATGATGTAAACGTACTCCTCTTAACCTTATGAGGGGTACTACTGCCAGGAGGACCTTGGAAAACACTCTCGGAGATGTAGACAGGCCGAAAGGAAGACAGGTAAATTGGAGGTGCCGCTCTTCGACTGCAAAACTGAGGTACCTGCAAAAGTTCTCTTCTACAGGCACATGAAAGTAGGCGTCCTTGAGTCTATCGAGGCTAACTAGTCGCCTGGTAACACTGCCTTTTGGATAGTGGAAAGAGTCTCCATTTTGAACTTCTCGTTTTTTATGGACTTGTTCAAATAAGTGAGGTCTATGACGGGCCTCCAGGATCCGTTCTTCTTTTGCACTAGGAAGAGGGGTGAATATACGCCCTGGAATTTTTCCTGATCGGGCACCAGAACCACTGTACCTTGAGACACCAAAGCGTCTACATAAGCGAGCAAGACTTCTCTTTTCTCCTCTTGACAAGGCAAGAGAGTTGGAATAAACCTAGGAACAGGATCCGCCAGGAAGGACCACGTGTGGCCTGTGGAGATTGTTTTGACGGTCCAGAAGTCTGAGATTGAGGCCGCCCAGACACACCAAAAGAGGAGCAGACGTGTCCCCACCTGGCATGTCTGAGCGGGCCCAATCTCAAAAGGACTTTGCGGCTTTCTGCCCGGAGGGAGATGGGTTTCTAGATGATCTTCGGGAGGATGTTTGACCTCCTCTCCAATTACTCCGAAAGTCCCGACCAGGCCCTTGCACACTCTGTATACTGTTTCCTGGGTTGAGACTTCTTCTGGCCAAAAAGATGTCTATCTTGAGGAAGGAAGCCTGATTTCCCCCCAGTGGCTCGCGCTATGGCGCTGTCCAGTTTGTTCCCAAAGAGGGAAGAACCCTCAAAGGAAATTCTACACCAGAACTGTTTGGAGGCTGGATCAGCAAGCCCGCTTAGCCGTAACCGAGGAAAGCATGGCTCTGGATAGGAGACGAAGGATGTCAATGGATGCTTCTCCCAAAAAGACTGAAGCTAGTTTAAGCTCTTGAACAGGGGAGCTTTCCACTGCCTAATCTGAGATGCCACCCAGCTTAGTCTCACTGTCGGACACCCAAGTTTCCAAGGCCTTGGACATGGCTGCTAGGGCCAGCTTGAAGGATAGGGAAGACTTGCTGTCCCCTTTACTCCATTCATCCATAATGACTTCCTTCAGCTCTGCAAGGCATGGGAAATTAAGGCGCTCTTTACCCAGGTGCTTAAAGAGTTTTCGTTGCTTCGTCTGGGGAGCCACAGGATCTTCCTATTTCAGGGCCTCTTTAATAGCCCTAATCAAAGGCGAGACTAGAGCAAAGTCAAAGCCTCCTACAGCTCCATCCTCTTCGGAGTCACTCTTAGATGACCTTCTGGAAGTAAAGCTCGGCTGACAGGGGCCCTGATCTTCTTGGGCCTCGATGGGAGAGCTGGTCATAGCTTGACCTTGTGCGGGAGTAGTGCCCCAGTCTTTCAGGGACTGATGCACCACCCGCTTCACCAGGGAATCCAACCTCTGGTCCTCAGTCTCCCTCTCACCAGCTGCACAAGCGAAGCATGGCTGGCAAAGGGACTTGTCCTCTGGGACATGCGTCCCACATACCCAATAGGCTCTCTGGGCCGTATGGCTATTATGGGGGTGTGTGCAGTGTCTGGAGGAGGAACTTGAGTGTCTCCTCTTCAGCCTTCTCCCCGTCGGAGACTCACGGCGTCTGGACCCGGAAGATGAATCTCTTTGTGGCCTGACAGGGTCTCTTTCCTGATGAGTACCAGACCTGGAAGAGCTGGGAAGAAATAGAAAATCCAGGGAGACACAGGATTTAGCCATGATCCATGAGCCAGCATCCCCTTCCCATGCCCCCCCCCCCCCCCCGAATGCACCAGCACCCACCTGTTGTGAAGGCTGGCCACAGGAGGGCGGTGACGCAGGATCCATGCTTCAGGCAAAACCACAACTGCTAAAGAAGGGTAACAGGGGTCAGAAATATGGCAGCACAGTGAACAGAATAATGAACAGCACAATGAGCAGCACAGTCCCCCCACCACCATCATCCAAACAATCCAGCATACCAAGCCCCCACATACCTGGAGCTCAAAGCAGGAGGCCCAGGAAAGCTGCTGCTATGCCCACAGTACTTCCCGAGAGTACTGGGGCTGACATCAGGTTAAATTCCCCGCCAGGATGACGTCATCGGCGATCCGGCCATGATCGCGAACCAGGCCTCAATCCTGATC
This sequence comes from Pelophylax lessonae, assembly GCF_965119305.1. Taxonomy (NCBI): domain Eukaryota; kingdom Metazoa; phylum Chordata; class Amphibia; order Anura; family Ranidae; genus Pelophylax; species Pelophylax lessonae. The sequence goes on from NC_138768.1 coordinate 208,799,245, forward strand.
GCGGCGCACTGCGCATGCGCAGGACCGGGACCAGGCTCAATACACCCGATGCGCCTGCAGTACCGAGCGACGGAGAAGGAGGAAGGAAGCGCCTGGAATGCAGGGAGCGTTCAAGCCACCATTGAACATAACCACTAGCACCACAGAAAGACACAAGAAGAGAACATAAGACAAATAAACTGCCATGGAGAACTTTGCCAAAATCTTCAGACCCTGCCAGGCAACACCGGCCACAATCCACAAGGAAACCGCACAGAGTCAGAGGAATTTTAAAGTGCCACTCACCTGCCCATGGCTGGGCCCTGGGCACACAGACACCGCTGATTCAGATTTGAGGTAAGCACGCCATACTATACACAGGTAATCAATTAGGGTCCTTGGATGAGGACGAAAAAGGAACACTGGCTGTACCTGTGAGCTGAAATTTATGGGAGGGGGGTCCTATACCCTTGGAGTGGAAGCGGGGTTGACCCACACATAGGCTGCCATGGAGACTGTCAGGAAAACCCTTTTTTATTACTGTCTGCATTACAGTTGGAGAGTTACCTTTACTTGTCCGGTAAAGAAAAAAATGCCAGCGGGACAGAAAAGTGAGGCTAGCACAGCAGCAAAAACCCAATGAGGTACTAACTTTTTCCTACTCTATCCAAAATGAAGTAAACACGTTTGTACTGGACATTTAATTTATTATTTTTAGTTAGTAAAAAACAAGATCAACTTAACTTATTCCCATCCAGCGATGTGCTTATACGTCACTGAAAGTTCGGTGGTTATACTGGAATGATGCAGCGGGAGGAAATGTTCCCCTCCTGTCACCTTCTGCAGCTCTCCTGGGCTCTCCTGCCCTACCGGCAGACCCAAGTAACCAGCTGGCATCTCTGCCGACTGGCCAGAGAGCCAAGCATAGCGGGATCAGTTTTAATCAGCTGTTCATAATAGTAACTCGGAATAATACTCGGAAACCATCTGCACCAATTTTTTGAAAGTCTAAAGCATTCAGAAACACACATTTTGGTGTTTTGAATGCTTTTACTGTAAGTGCAGAGGAGGTATTTGGGGTCTTATAGAGGACTTGTCACATGCCTATAGTTGTCACAAGGATATTTACATTCCTTGTGACAGCAATAAACGTGATAAAAAAAAAAGAAAGCAACAGTGTAAAAATAAAAAATTAAAAATAAATATTAATTTAAAAAAAAACTGAAGTGCCCCGTCCTCCCATACTTGTGCGCAAAAAACGCACGCTTTGGTCCCACACACATGCAAACAGCAATCGTCCCACACATGTGAGGTATCACAGCGTACTTCCAATCATGGCCAGTAATTCTAGCACCACACCTCCTTTGCAAATCTAAAATGGAAAGCTGTAAAGCCTTTTAAAATGTCGCCTATGGATAGTAAGATTTACGCTGTTTATTGCGGGTGTGGGCAGTTTTAATGCATGACACGTTTGGTATCTTTTTCTAATTTTCTAGCAAAAAATACTGATTTACATTTGAACAAAAAGTACTAGAAATGGCTCAGACTGGAAGTAGTTAAATGTGATACTTTTAAAACATTTCCCCATGCAGTTTGCTACATTCAACATAAGCTGACAGACCGATTCTCCTCTGAGTAGTTATTTATTTATGATCATGAACTTTTCATGCAGCATTATAAAACATAGGTTTTGAATGTTTCTGAAGTAAATGTTATTACAGGTCAAGGTTCAAGGAAGCAGATTTCAATGGCATGCAGACAAGAAACATAAAAATATTGTTTCCTATATGAACCACTGCAGAAAATCAATATAAGTCGTGTGAATGACATAATTGACACTGTGATAAAACTCTGGAGTCAGATCTGAGAGAATGAGGCTGACTTACTTAATACGTTTTGAATTTTCCCTGATAAAATTATATAAATAGTCCATTCATTTATCCTATCATATGAAAAGCAAATCCCTGATCTCTTTGAGTTTTGAGACAATTTCATTCATAAAATTTCAAAAAAGGGAAAAATGACATGATGTAATATTTTGACATGAGTTTGTTACGTGTTTTGCAGAATAACAACATTAAAATGTTGTCAGTGTTAGAAATTCAACCTGGTTGCAGACTCAAATGTGGCGGTATCTATTATACATTTTCAGCAAAAAAATCCCTTTAAAGTGTATAGCTAGCCAACAATTTTATTTTCATTTTGAGTAGAGTAGAAAAGGGATAGAACTCTCCATTTTTTTATGGTGTGTTTGTCTCACTGAGGAGATTTCCCTGCATTTTCACTTTATCTCCCCAAAATGAAGGGAACTTCCCTTATTAGACTAGTGTCATTGGAACATTGACAACATTAACACTAAGGACATAAAGCTAATGGGCCTCAAGAAGCCTCCAATTCTTTTTTTTTTTTTTCATGCAATCTTCTTTTTGTGAGAACCTCTTGAGGAAGAACCAAGCAGACAGAAATATGAGTTCACATATTCAAATCAATAAAAATCACAACGAACTGTAGCTCCCCAGCTCCCCAGCTCCCCAATGCCGGCAGCACTCATGCAGCCCATGACACTCCCACCACCATGCTTGACTGTAGGCATGACACACGTGTCTTTGTACTCCTCACCTGGTTGCCACCACACACGCTTGACATCATCTTAACCAAATAAGTTAAGAGCACATGACATGGCTGCAGTAATCCATGCCCTTAGTCTTCTTGTCTTCAGCAAACTGTTTGAGGGCTTTCTTGTGCATCAGCTTTAGTAGAGGCTTCCTTCTGGGACAACAGCCATGCAGACCAATTTGATGCAGTGTGCAGCGTATGGTCTGAGCACTGACAGGCTGACCCCCCACCCCTTCAACCTCTTCAGCAATGCTGGCAAAACTTATACGTCTATTTCACAAAGACAACCTCAGGATATGACGCTGAACATGTGCACTTCTTTGGTCAACCATAGCCAGGCCTGTTCTGAGTGGAACCTGTCCTGTTAAACCATTGTATGGTCTTGGTCACAGTGCTGCAGCTCAGTTTCAAGGTCTTGGCAATCTTCTTATAGCCAAGGTCATCTTTATGTAGAGCAACAATTCTTTTCTTTTTTTCAGATCCTCAGAGAGTTCTTTGCCATGAGGTGCCATGTTGAATTTCCAGTGACCAGTATGAGAGCGATAACACCAAATTTAACGTACCTGCTCCCCATTCACACCTGAGACCTTGTAACACTAACAAGTCACATGACACCAGGGAGGGAAAATGACTAATTGGGCCCAATTTGGACATTTTCCCTTAGGGGTGTACTCACTTTTGTTGCCAGTAGTTTAGACATTAATGGCTGTGTGTTGAGGTATTTTGAGGGGACAACAATGTACACTTTTATACAAGCTGTGTCAAAGTGTCTCACTTGCATTCTAAAAGACACAGCTATTCATGTTCTGTGGGAACTCTGTATAAGGTAAAGTCTTTTCAAATGGCATGGAGGGCATAAGATAATTGAAGCACTCGCAAGGTTTCCAAGTGTTGGTCAATACATGCTATGATGCTGTCATAAGAAAAAAAATCACAATCAGAAGAAAAGTGTAAGACCTGAAAAGTGCCCACTTGGACAAGACTACACTATATTACCAAAAGTATTGGGACAGCTGCCTTTACACGCACATGAACTTTAATGGCATCCCAGTCTTAGTCTGTAGGAATCAATACTGAGTTTACCCACCCTTTGCAGCTATAACAGCTTCAACTCTTCTAGGAAGGCTGTCCACAAGGTTTAGGAGCATGTCTATGGAAATGTTTGACCATTCTTTCAGAAACGCATTTGTGAGGTCAGGCACTGATGGGGGCAAGAAGGCTTGGTTCACAGTCTGCGCAATAATTCATCCCAAAGGTGTTCTATCGGTGTGAAGTCAGGATTCTGTGCAGGCCCGTCAAGTTTCTCCTCCCCAAACTTGCTCATCTATGTCTTTGTGGACCTGGATAAGACAGCATTGGATTTTATTACATTGTAAGTATAGATTCTTCATGAAAAGGGTAGACATTTATAAAAAAAAAGCAATAGGATTATTTTGTCTTGGTAGGATAAGGTTTCCAATTGTCACTCTAAAGCCGAGTTCCACCCAAAAGTGGAACTTCCGCTCATTTGTTTCCTCCCCCCTTCCATCCCACATTTGGCACCTTTCAGGGGGAGGGGGGAACGGTTACCTGTTTTTGACAGGTACCCTTCCCCACTCCCGGGAGACGGTGCCGTGGGGATGTCCCTTGGAAGTTTGGCCCCCTCCCTCCCCCACTGCCAAGCCAATCCAAATACGCATGCTCATTAGGGACCTGCCTGTGAAGCCACAAGGCTTCACTGCCGGGTTCCCTTACCGGCAATGGCGGTGGCAGCACCCCTCAGCCAATGAAAACGGCTGCGGTGTGGACATCGTTGGACTCCAGGACAGGTAAGTGTCCTAATATTAAAAGTCAGCAGCTACAGTATGTGTACAGTATGTATAGCTGCTGACTTTTAATTTTTGGAGGGGGAGAGGGGATGCTGGAACACCGTTTTAAGCTAAATGCTAGCAGTAATAAAGCAAGCTTCAAACTTAGTTTAAACATGTTAAAAGCTTATTTCAGTCAACACTTCAAATATGATCTGTGCTTATTTATATGAACGGGAATTGTGATAAAGGCTTCACAAAAGCTAACCTAAGCTTGCTGAATATTTTGAAAATGCTTTGTAAAAACCTGATGTACACACTGCTCTTGTAAATACCAAAGTTCATGTGTTCAAGGACTAAATAAGCTTCAGTCCTGGCTGTCTAATGATAACCAGGGTTGGTTTTTGCCTACTGATATACAATTCAACAACTAACTTTTCCCTTGCTTCTAGCAGGTAAAAGTGCTTTACATATGGCAAAGCATTACACTGCATATGCTGAAAATCTTCTTTCATGCTGGCAGCAGTTTCTACTGCCCTCTAAAAAAGTGAGCCACCCATTGACTTTATTAGGTGAGTTTGACAGGCACCATTGAGTTAAATTTGCCTTGTGTACAGTCCACACTGGCTACATGTTATGTTTTAAGTGGGTAGTCAACGACGGTAAAATCGTGGCTCAACTGCCTGTTTTTACTGAGTTTTGGCCACCCATGTGTAAGAGGTCTAACTTTATATAAAATGCACCATGCCAGTGTTGATGCACAGGGCAAAAGCGAACAGAAAAGATAGAGACAGAATTTATTCAAAAAGTGGACCTGTCCCTTCCCTAGTGACAGTTGGAAGATAAGCTTGTTGATTATTCAAATTGATCTTAGCATGCTGCAGAGTAACTGCCAATAAGTGCCAATTAGGTGTCAATAACTGCCAATAAGCCAAGCTCTAAGTACAAATTAAAAGAAAAAATAGCAAAGCTCTGTAATTCTTCCCAAACTAAAGCTAGTGCAGCAATGATACATGTGAATACATATATAATATGTGTTATCAACATTCCCAACTAGTGTATTTTATATATCACATATATAATCATCAAACAATTAATTTCCTTTATAAATAATCTGTGAACAGTCCAAAAATGTCCAAATAAGAATATAAAACAGAACAACAAAAAGTGTTTTGTTCACCAACTGTAAATCTTCACTGTGTCTTTAAATGTTGACCCTAATATCATGCATCACACCATCACTGTGCCCACTCAATTTGTGACATCACATTAGACGAAGGACCTCACTGTTTTTATAAATAAGAGGTCATAAGTGCTTAGATGTTGAAAAAGTTGCTATCTAAATGGGCCTCCAGCAATCCAAAAAATCTGAAAAAAGTACCATTGCGTAAAACCACAACATTGTTATTATAAGAGGTAAAAAAAAACACTTATATTTTTTAATAAAAAAGGCAAAAATCCACAGATTAATACAAGCTGCTGTCAGGAACCCAAGATGGCACCTTATATGGTGTGATGATGTCGCTCTGCTCCATTCACCTGATGCATTGCATCCTTCCCAGACTTTCTTAACGGTGTGGAGACCCGGAAAACGCATCACGCTTAAATGACTAAGGTTTAGGGAGTTACCATAGTCACCTGTAAACAATGCGGCGCCTTGGACGGGTTTCAACGCACTTGCCAATTTAAGAACAATGGAACGGAAGTGCCAAACCCTCTATTGTTTAATAGTGCTTGAGATTACAGATCCTAAACAATATCTTACATAAAAAATATTATTGTAAAAATACATAATAAAACACTAATAAAATAAATTTAAAATAAATTAATACTGATTGTCAGGGATCTTGTACAGCAGGTGCTCATTCATATGCACAGAGTCATATGAGGCCCAAGACAAGCAAGGACTAGAGTGCGCACGCAAATGCGCTTTGGTGCATACATGTGGGAACGTGCACCTACACGTAGACATGCGCACACATTCACAGATTCTGGCGCCCAGCAGCCTATTTAAACTGAGAGTCTGCCTGGCCTCAGCACTGGATTTTCTTCAGTTCTGGTTCCTATGTTCCTGATTCCAGAAAGTCTGATAATTTTGTTCCTGACCCATCTACATCTGACACCTTGCTTGGATCACCCCTGTCTGTTATATCTGCTGCTCACTCATGTTATCGACCTCAGCTTGGATTTTTGACTATGTCTCCACTTTTTGAATTGGTACCCCATTGTCAGCACGTTACTGACTTCTGCCTTGTCCAGACTCTGCATCTTTCTGCCACTGAACAAGGCTTGTGACCATATCCCTTACCACCACTGGAAGGACTCTTGTGTCTCCAAGCTACAACTCCCTACTACTACAGCTTCCTGGCACCTGCACCCTTCCCCTTCCCGAGCAGCCCCTGTATCCACTACCAGGGGTGCTTGGACGGAAATTGCACAAGGAGCCGCCCTCGTCATCTCGGGCTCCACAGTCAGGTACGTGAGACTAATGGTAAATAAATTCAAATATAACATATTGGTAATAATTCTTGGATTCCAGTTTTTAGACCCACAATACATCAATATATCTACATGATCCAGTGGTTGCCACTGCACACATATCAGAGAGAAAATGGGCCTGGGTGGGCAGCAAAGCCTTTAGTACATAAAGTCCAAAAGAGAGAACGCACTGTGAAGATTATATTTCTACATTTCGATAAGGCAGAAACTCATCTTCTGGATCCATATGTTTTCTGATTCTCAGTTTCTCTATATCTTCCAGAACCACATTTTTGAATACCTCCACCTCCGGAAATGAGGGTAATGAATAATGAAAGAAGTCAGCACAGTACATTAAGAAACAGGTCTACATTTAATCCTCAAGATAAAGATGGGGAATATGTGGAGGTGTTGAAAAACAGCATGAGAATACTATTGAATTTCTAGAATTGGTAATAATACATCACAATGATCAGTTTGTAACCAAGACATTTTTTAAAATGTGTGAAAGGAATGGATATGTTTCTATCGGGAGTTATGTAATATACCCAGGGGGCAGTTTATTAGATTAAAAAGAAATTGTTCTGAAAGTAAGATATTTCAGGAACAGGCATAAATAATTGGTGACAGATTTATTAAAAAAGGATATAGGAAGAAATGTATCTAAGAAGAGATTAAGAAAGCAAGTGAATTGAACAGCAATGAATTGCTACAAGATAAACATAGGAATATAAACATGGATGGAAATGCACAATGGGGCGCAGCTATTACTTTGAATGTGCAGTACAGAAAAACTGAAAAAATTACCAGATGTTATTTTTATATTTTTAAAAGAATTAATTGTTTACTATTATTTTGCCTAAGCACACCAAATGTATCTATAAATGGACTACAACCATTAGCTTGTCAAATCAGCTCTGGATCTTTTTAAACGATTAATGATTTTTTTTTCAAGACTGGAAGGATTTTATGCCTGCATATGCATAGAAGCAAAAAATAATATGAAAAAGAGGAAAGAATTCAGGGCTACAGCTAATGGTAGAGAATATGCGATAACATTTTTTTATCTCTTGCACCACAGAAGGTGTTGTTTACATGAATGTTCATGTGGAACTTCATTATGTGGGGCGGACCTCCAGAAATATGGAGACCAGAATAGGAGAAAGCATGTACAATTTAAAAAAAGGATATACTAAGTATAGTTTTTCTAAACATTTTAAATTAAAGTATGTGGTCTTTAACAATTAGAGTTCTGGGGGGTAGAAAAGGTAAACACTGGAGAGGGGGCAATTTTGTGAGGCAGCTCAGCAAATGTGAATCATGGTGGATTTATAAAACCAAAGTGTTAACCCTGCAAGGTTTTAAATTTTGAGTTTAAATTCAACTGTTTTATTAGCAATGCCTACATTCATAAAACATGTTTTTGTCTGTTAAATAATATTGTGGCTAGTTTTTTATATTTTAACCACTTGCCGACTGTGCACTATATATTTACGTCGGCAAAGTGGCTCTCCCAGGCAGAATCATGTTAATAAATGTCATGTGCCTGGGAGAAACTAGGGGGCGAGTGTGTGCCACCGGCGGCGCGCTTCCGCCCCCGATCGTCAGCAGGGAAGCCAGTGCGGGTGTCAGGCGGCTCCGATTGCTGCCTGACACCGGCGATCTCCCCCTGCTGACAGAGAAGGACGGACGGCTGATGTAAATACAGCCGTCCGTCCTTCTCTCTCAGATGATCACAGAGGCTATGTGATCCTTCTATATAGGATCGCATGTCTCTGTGATCATCTCACAAGCCCAACCCCCCCACAGTTAGAATAACACCCCTAGGCTTAAATGTAACCCCTTGATCACCTATACTGTTAACCCCTTCCCTGCCAGTGTCATTATTATAGTATCAGTGCATATTTTTAGCACTGATTACTGTAGTAATGTCACTGGTCCCCCCAAAAGTGTCACAAATGTCAGCTAGGGGTCTGATCTGTCCGCCACAATGTCGCAATCCTGCAACAAAAATTGCAGATCGCCGCCATTACTAGTAAAAAAAAAAAAAAAACAATAAAAATGACATAAATCTTTCCCGTAGTTAGTAGACGCAATAACTTTTGCTTATTGCGATTTTTTTTTACCAAAAATTTGTAGCAGAAAACAAAGTGGCCTAAAATGTTAAAGAAATGTTTTTTTGGGGAATGTCATATAGCAGAATGTGAAATGTGAAAAATATTGTTTTTTTTTGCAAAATTGTTGCTCTTTTTTTCGTTTATAACGCAAAAAAGAAAAATCGCACAAGTGATCAAATGCCACCAAAAGAAAGCTCTATTTGTGGGAAAAAGGACGTCAATTTTATTTAGGTAAAATAGGGCCTGGTCATTAAGGGGGAAAATCCTCCGATCTGAAAGTGGTTAACAGATGGAGTCTTCTCCCCTCCCATCTTGTTATTTATTTTCTCTAATACTGCTATTTAGGGGCTTTTTTTTGTAAATGTATGGCTTTTTGTTGTCCTATTTTATATATATATATATATAGATATATCTATATATATATATATATATATATATATATATATATATATATATTGTTTATGTAGATGTAATGATGTATTGTGGGTCTAAAACCTGAGCGCCATGGATTATTATTCATATTGAATCTTTCAGCTTATTTACCAATAGTATTAATATTATTTTATTTTGTTAGGTATTTTATTGGTATTTTTTTATACATTTTTACTATTTTGCACTATTTATTACCTTACAATTTTTATGAAAGATATTGTTTAGAATCTATAATCTCAAGTACTGGTTAAAAATGGAGGCTTCTGCACTTCTGCTGCATTTTTTTTTACTATGTTCATATATGGATCTGCAAGGGTGTTATAACTGCTGCAAGGTACCGCATTGTTTACAGGTAGCTATGGTAACTCACCATGCCTCAGTCGTTTAGAGTGATGCGCTCCCAGCTCTCCACAACTCTGAGAAAGTCCAAAAGTAATGCAATGTGGTCAGTGTGGAGTGACATCACCACACTGTACAGGGTGCCATCCTGGATTCCTGACAGTAGCTTGTATTAGGTTGTAAGCTGTGGATGTGTGTCTTTTTTATATTAAAATTGTTTTTCTTCTGATTCTTTGCAATGCTGGAGACTGAATTTGCCTTTTTGGTGGATGATAGCGAGTTTCTGCATGTGGAAATCACAAACAGTGAGGTACATTGTCTAAGGTGAGGGCACACCTTGAGTGGCATGGTGCTGGTGTGGTGTATGATATTTGGGTCACTATTTTAAGACACAGTGAAGATTTGCAGTTGGTGCATGGAAGATTTTTGTTGCCTTGTTTTATATTTTTTTGGGGGGTATTTTTGGACTGTTCACAGATTATTTATAAAGATCATTAAGTGTGTATTGATTTTTTACTATGTGACATACACAATATGCCAGTTGTGATTGTTGAGAACTCATATTATATATGTATATGCATGTATTTTTTTTCCTCACTAGTTTTAGTTTGGGGAAAATTACAGCACTATTTTTTCTTTTAATTTCTGTTGTTAGCACATATAAGCAGATCTTGATTATACATGATATTTGATAAAAATTAACTCTTTACGCTTTTTTATGGTGTAGCACAGGGATCAAACCTCTATTTATTAAATCTCTCAGTAGCAAAAGAATAGAATTGTCCAGGAAGGAATAGGGTTACTTGACATAACCTTGGAAAATATTTTTTCTCTAATAATGTAACAGAATGTTTGTTGTAGTGAAGGGACTCTAAAAGGGCATACATGTAGTGAGCAAAACCAATAAAACAGAAATATATCACATACAATATCAAAACGTGAGCTTTTTAAGCAGACCAGTTTTGTAAAAACAGAAATATTCTCTGTATTATAGATGTGAATTTTACCTAGGTACAACACATGGATGTAGTTACTACTGTGTCTTTTTTATTTTTTGTATAATAATGTGATATATTTCAGTTATGTTGGTTTTGCTCACTAAATGCATTTCAGTCCCTTTGCTACAACGCACATTTGGTTACATATATTAGTAGGATGTGGGCATACTAGCATGGTATCTTCTTCCCCTATTGAGATAACTTATTTAATAATGCAGATAAATATTTATCTAAGATTACTTAGCTGCACATCGCATTTTGAAACTGATTATCGGTTTATAAATAATTGTAATATTAAAGAAAAGACAGAAGAAGAAGGATTCACAATGTAATCCTTTGTTTAGGGTCAGTGGCTAAAATGACTATGAGGTCCAGCAACTAGCATTTTCAGAAAATTTTACTAAGCACAGATATCTTTTAAAGTGGCCCTTTGTGAAAACACAAACATACAAACTGTCAGTTTTAGCAGAGAGGAGGATGCATTTGCTATCCTTTCATTTTCCTATCTGTTACCCAGTTCAGCCTTGATTACATCTAAAGCACCTATGCAAACATCAACTTTTGAAAAACTTAATTATCCATAGGTCTGGCATCCTATCTCCCATGTGTGTCTGAGCAAACCAATAGGTTGCTCAAGCATTGCATTGTGAGATGCAGACGGGTGGTCATGTATTGACCACTATGTGAAAAACGACAGAAAAGGAAATAGCAAAGTGAGGTGAGCCCACTTTCATTACAAATATCCAGTCATGTGCTGGGTACATAAAAAAGAACAGTAACTTATGCACATCACTGGATCTTTGAAATGAATGCAATTGCACGACACGTCTCTTCACACCTTCGCATTTAGAACATTTAGAACTTATGTGAAGAGTAGCAGGCATTATATCAAGTACAGAGTGCTTCTTTGTATGAGTGTATAAGTAGTATAATGTATGAGTGCATAACTATGTATATGTGAAATATTTTTATTCTAAAAGATGTGGGGCCTCTAGTTGATCCAATTTATTCATTACTTTGAGTTGCTGACCTGGAACAAGAATACATTTACTGTTTTTACTTCACTTGCTGTATAATTGCCCCAGTTAATGATTCCAAAAGTTCTGAAGCCATTGACACTCATAAATTAGCTACGTGTGAAAATTTGGAAACTATACCATAAATATAAGATTTCAAGAACATAACTATTTCAGAAGCTAAGTGCTAGCACACACTTCTGATGCGACTTGAATCACATGAAAAGGGAAATCACATTATTTTCAATAGTGCCCTTTCACATCAATGCGATTCTGTGCTGTGTGATTTTGGAAAAGATTCCTGTGCTACTTTGGTGTTATATCAGTGCAATTTGGCTCCACATAATATGCTAACCACATTTAAAGTTGCATCAAAGTTGTACTACATAATCACATCTAATATCACATTGCAGTAGGGTGAACCAAGCCTAAAAATGCAAACGTCATTAAATTTAATTCTTTGTCTCATGCTATGAGTTTCATGTCAATTTCCTCAGATTTAATTAAAAAATACTTTAATATATTCAATAATAACAGAGTCACTGTATAATTAAAACATATATTGTTATGTTCTGCATTTCTTCAGAATCTTTTTAAATGACTAAATGCAATATTTCAGCCAGAGGCGTAACTACAACCTGTAGGGCCCTGGTGCAGGAAACCATAAAGGGCACCCCTGAATCCCATCACGGGGCCCTTTCTCATGTTCTTCAGCTGGCCACCTCCTGCCGACATGAGGCCCCCACGTGGTGGTGGAAAGCCAGGGCCCAGTTGCAGATGCGGTCTTTGAGATCCTGGTTGTTATGCCACTGATTTCAGGTGTGGCATTACCTATAAAGGGATCAAAAGTCCAAAAATCAGCAAATCTTTTCTTCTGCTTTCAGTGATGCACAGTCATCATGATATCCAAAGATATGATTTTCATTTTGAGGTATGAAAGTTTGGTCATCATACAAACCCACTTACTTTGTAAATAATTATGTTGTAACAAATCCAAACCTAGGTGACATTTATGTTTTTGGCATAGTAATGCAACTCCTGGAAAGAAACTGTAATAAATAAATTGTACTTATTTTTGTAATGTTGCCATTTCACTGCTACAGTTGAATAAATAAAACTATTCTCAGGGTATTTATTCACAGTGGCTAATTAATATTAAAAATAATGATGGGTCAATACAGAATAAGAAGAATAATCTAAAGAAAATAAGCTAAAGTGCAATAAATGTGGCTATTTTGTTTGTCATTCCCAAGTTACAAAAGTTTCCGTGTTTATAAACTTTTTAGAAGATAATATCTGACCAAAGAAGATATATTTCTAAAGCAAACCTCCAAAAATGGGAGCCTGGAAGAGGTTTCAGAAAAAAGAGGAATTGTTACATGGAAAACATCATCCTGGATAATTGGCTATTTTGTATTTCTCTCCAAATGTTACAATCCACAGCCTGAGTATGTCTAGAATTACTTATCATACAAGGTCATGCCTATAGGATATTATTTTCTAACTGGCACCTTATTTATATCAATGAATAATGACTCTCTGATAGTGGTAATGAATCTTCTGTGGTACAAGTCAGCCTTTCCTCTAAAAAAGTCACAATCTTGTTTGCCTGGGAAAGTGGAAATCTTTTAATTAAATCACCACCTTGATAGTACTAAAGATGAAGAGGATATATCGATAATTCCTTGGCAAATAAGCTTAGTCTACTGCAATGAAACTAATTTTATATGTCCGAGAAAAAGAATCTGAGAAAGTAAAGCTTTTCTTTTTTTTTTTTTTTTTTAAATCTTAACAAATCTTAGTTTGGCCATGTAATGATGGCTCTGGTCTGGGGCCACTCAGAGGACTATAGGTGGATCTGGATGGATTAAAAGGAATTGGAGAGGGGGTAGTAACTGAAAGGCTCATGGGCTCCAGCCATTTGAATAGCTGAGCCGTGATGATGTCACTCCCACATGACATGCATTAAGAGCACAGAGTGTTTAAGCCGGTAATATCATCAGCTGTTACTAAAGTAAATATCTCAAAAACTGTCCATGTTTAGGAGGCATTTACTGTATCTACAGGAAAGCCTTTTTAGATGCTTGCTTACCTGTAGGTATAAATAAACAAGCTGGCTTTACTACTGCTTTAGGTATGATTTAGGTAAAGATGGGGGGGGGGGGGGTTCCCTAGAGCTTTGTGAATTTGGTGAATGTGGTGAAATTTCACTTTGAAAACAAAACCTATTAGTGCGGATGGAAAAGAAAATATTATAAAATTTTAAAAAAGCAGCATTTTAGCTTGCACATGATTGGATTATTTAGAGCAGGGGTAATGAATTAAAATTCAAGGAGGTCCGGTCGCTAAAATTTTCTTTGGGCCGAGGTCCGAATCTGAAGTCTGTGCTATGACTCAGAAAGATGGGCAAAACAAAACGTGTTCATCAGCGTTGCTCTTAACATAAAATATGCCCATTTGAGTGCCCCTTAACATAAAATGTGTCCATCAGCGTGACCCTTAGCATAAAATTTGCCCATCAGCGTGACCCTTAACATAAAATAAGGGGCACGCTGATGGGCACATTTTATGTTAGGGGGCACGCTGATGGGCACATTTTATGTTAGGGGGCACGCTGATGGGCAAAACAAAACGTGTAAATCAGCGTTGCGCTCAACATAAAATATGCCCATTAGCGTGCCCCTTAACGTTAAAAATTCCCATTAGCGTGCCCCTTAACATGAAATATGCCCATTAGCATGCCCCTTAACATAAAATATGCCCATCAAAGTGCCCCTTAACATAAAATATGCCCATCAGCGTGTCCCTTAGCATAAAATAAGGGGCACGCTGATGGGCACATTTTATGTCAAGGGAGCACTCTGATGGGCACATTTTGTTTCTTTTATGGGGCACTCTAATGAGCACAACAAAATATGCCACTTGTCTGCACACTTGTTAAAGATTGAGAGGTTTTTTTTTTTTTAAATGCAGCTATTCTCCCCTAAAAATGTGCTCCACATACCTGGAGCCAGGAGCTGAGCCAAAAGCAGCGGACAGGGGGGTGGGGCGTGCACATAGTGTCACGCCCTAGCTTGCTGCCCTACTGAGAGGGAGCCGCAGTCAGGAGTAGGGGGCGGGGCGTGCGAGTGACGCCATGCCCCTACTCGCGGCCCGACAGGACACCGCGATGTATATCAGTCAGGAGCAGGGGGCAGGGCGCGCGCGTGACGTCACGCCCCTAATCGCGGCTCGCGGCCCGACAGGACACAGGCTGCGAGTGAGCTGGGAGCCGCAGTGAGGAGGGGGCAGAATACAGGTAGCGGTCCGGGCGGAAGCATCATGCGGGCCGCCATTTAGTGACCGCTGATTTAGAGTCAACAGAGCTTCACCTCATCCACTAAGCTCTGGAGAAGTGGACCTTGCAAAGTGTCTGATTTACCTTTAATATATTAACCTCTAAGCCTCTGAACCAGTTATTCTGTGCCAGAAGCCATGTTTGACAGATTTTTACTTATGCTTCTTTCCTAAAAACCTGTTTCACCCATGTGTTTTTATAAAAATATCTGTCCCCCCCCCCCCCCCCCTCTTGGAAAATCATCCATGCTTTGGGGTTTCACATGTAAAAGGCTGTCAATTCACCTAAGGGTTCTAAGTTTTATTACAAAAGGACCATGGTGCAGAGGAGGCAGACCACAACAGTAATGTGCCATCCAGTGGAGTCAATAAGCTTTCCAGCCAAACAGCTTAACAGAATGCCAAATTCACACAAATTAAAACAATTTTGGAGCTTCCACAATTGCATCATATAACCATTATATCTTTAAAGTAAAACTAGAGGCAAAACTTTGGAAAGCGTAAGGGAGAGTTATCACCCCTGACAGATCTTCTGTGTTCCATTGGGGAGATTTACCTTCACTTCCTGTCAGGTAGAAGGTATTTACCTTCATGAATTCTGTGCATTAAGGTAAAAAATAAACCTTCTGTGTGCAGCCCCCCCCCCCCCCCAGCCCTTCTTATACTTATCTGAACCCGATCTCAATCTAGCGATATGCACAAAAGCGGTGTCTTTCTCTACTCTCACCCTCCTCATTCGCTCAGACAGCAATGGGAGCCTGGCTCCTGCTGCTATGAATCACAGCCAGTGAGGAGAGGAGGGGCAGGGCCAAATCATGCTCTGTGTCAGGGAAATGGCCGTGGTAAAACTAGCACTTCCACCAGTACTCATGATGGGCGCATCAGGCGCATTCCTGCGCACATGAGCACCGGCAGAAGATTGGCGAATGTGCGTACGCAGGTTCGCCGTGGCGTGTGTTCGTGAATGTGCATGCACAATAGCGCACGCATGACGTCTTGATGCAATCACTTGCTGGCCTATATAAGACCTCTGCTCAGCCCATCAAATTGCTTGATTGTTGTCAGCCTTCCTGTGTCTTGTGCATCTGCTAAACCTACCTTGGATTTCCTGTTGCGCCCCGGCTTGTTCCTGTCCAGTCTGTTATTCTCCCCCGGTTCTGACCCTCTGGCTTGTCTCACCTACCTGGCTCCTGTTTGGCTCTACTGTGTTCGACCTCGACTTGTCCTATGGACTGCGACCTATCTGCCTGCTCTCCAGTGTATGACCTTGGCTTGTTCCACGGATCCTGCCATTGCCTTATCCCTGCCTTTCTGTTGTGACCTTTGCTATAGTTCCTGTTTCCGCTACCTGCCTGTGCCCTCGGACTGATTAACTGTGTTTGACCCTCAGCCTGCTTCTATACCTCTTTCCTGGCTGCACCAGTTGTCTAGTACATCTGAAGACTCCAGAAGGACGTCTGCCTGGCATCCTTCAAGGGACCACCGGTCTACCCCACTGACCCTGTTGGCAACCAGTGCTTCTTTGGGCACTACACCTCCTGTCCCAACCTCAGGGGTGTACCGCACTCAGCCATAAGGGGAGCCCTCTCTGCATTTCGGCCTCGGATCAGGTACGTGACACTCTGTATGTCAATGGACACATAGAGCATGGCTTGGGAGCAAGCGTGCACAAGTGCCTTCATAGCAAGTGGCTTGCTATTGTGAGTACTCAGCGAGGAGAGGGGGATAGATAAGAGTACTGACTGGGGACTGGAGAAGAGGAGGATTGGTGCTGCTCTGTGTAAAACCATTGCACAGAGCAAGTGGATATGACCTGTCTGTCATTTTTCAAAAAAACAAAAATGTTTCTGTTGCAATCACTTTAAGGGAATGCCTTGCCTTGCCCCCACCCAGGTCACTAGAACTAGTGTCTCCATTGGAAGATTTCCCCTCTATTACTTTTTTTGGGGGGTTTTCTTTTACTTTCACTTTCAATAAAAATGATAAACATAAAAAATAGAGAGGGTAAATCTCCCTTATGGGGGACACAGACAGAGATAAAAAACCTAGTAGGTGTTTTAATCCATCTCCACTCTGTCCAAAAAAAAAAATAAGTTTTGCCTTTAGTTATAGTTTAATTACGGACCTTAGTAACTTGGATAGTTGTAAGAGATTTGTGTATTGTTCATAGGTCACATGGAAAGAATAATGGACGCCACTCATTTATTGCACACTCACGTTTCCTATGTGCTGTGCTGGTTTTTGTCATATGTCCGTTCTTCTGTGAGGGTTCACTTGTCAACCTAACAACAGAAAATCACAATAGGTTTTGGGTATTGATGTGTTTAACAGCAATTTCCTCACCATTTACTGATACTGACAGGACATCGCCCCTTATAAGTTTAAATGTACTTTGAATATAAAATTCTGTATATACATTTCCTCCATCCTGCCATCTTCATCAAATAGCTCTATAGTTATACAGATCTCAGAAGCAGAGGAGACTCCATACTAATCCTGGTAGCTCATAATTACTAGCCTCCATGTAGCTGGATGCCTAGTCAGTAGTAGTATATACACTATATAACAAAAAGTATTGGGGTGCTTGCGATTACATGCACATTAACTTTAATGACATTCCAGTCTTAGTCTGTAGAGTTTAATATTGAGTTGGCCCACCCTTTACAGTTTTAACAGCTTCAACCCTTCTGGGAAGGCTGTCCACAAGGTTTAGGAGTGTGTCTATGGGAATGTTTGACTATTCTTCCAGAAGCGCATTTGTGAGGTCAGTCACTGATTTTGGAGAGAAGGCCTGTCCCGCAGCTTGTGCTCTAATTCATTCCAAAGGTGTTCTTTCGGGTTGAGGTGATGAATCTGTGCAATCCAGTCAAATTCCTACACCCCAAACTCACTCATTGATGTCTTTATAGACCTTGATTTGTGCACTGGAGCGCAGTAATGTTGGAGCAGGAAGGGCCGCCCCCAAACTGTTCCCACAAAATTGGGAGCTTGAAATTGTCCAAAATGTCTTGGTATGCTGACGCCTTAAGAGTTCCCTTCACTGGAACTAAGAGCCCAACCCCTAAAAAATAACCCCACACCATAATCCCCCCTTCGCCAAATAATTTGGACCAGTGCACAAAGGAAGGTTCATAAATCTATGGATGAGTGGTTACGGGTGGAGGAACTTGACTGGCCTTCACAAAGTCCTGACCTCAACCTGATAGAACACCTTCGGGATGAATTAGAGTGTAGACTATGGGCCAGGCCTTCTCGTCCAACATCAGTGCCTGACCTCACAATTCTGGAAGAATGGTCAAACATTACCATAGACACACTTCTAAACCTTGTGGACAGCCTTCCCAGAAGGTTATAACTGCAAAGGGTGGGCCAACTCAATATTGAACCCCACGGACTAAGACTGGGAAGCCATTAAAGTTCATGTGTATTGTAAAGGCAGGCACCCCAATACTTTTAGTAATATCATGTATGAATGGGATATAATAGGGAGCACATCCTTAGGGCTTGGCATCATCTTCTATAGACACACTGAAGCACATGGACAAAGCTGAGGAACAATCCGACCCAAGAGAGGCATGTATCTCCAAGAAGGTAACAATAAAGAGCCTCTGCATCTGAATTTGTATAACCAGATGCATTTTTCGCAAACTTGCCCGTCAAAGTACAACCATGCTGAGAGGACCATGAAGGCTGCCATTTCTGCCCTTCTTCTAAAACGCCTAGTTGTCTGGTTATCTTTTGACCTCAGTATATCCATTCAAGAAAAAGAATGCAACAAGAAAAATCGGTCAGAACTCCTGATCTGGACATTTTGTCGAGATAAATGGCTGCATGTGCTAAAGTCTTTAATTCAGAATGACAGCCAGACAATAAGGGGTGAATTAATAAAACATAGCTATTTGTCCATCAACCCAGATAGCAAGGATAACTTGCCAAAAATGTGTGGCAGTGTTGAATAGTAAATCTGTTAACTTGCTACACATTTTCACTGGTAATTTGAACACTTGCAGAGCACTTGAAGCGCAAGCTCTAGTTGACACTTTTCCAATTTGTGGCAAATGTGCATGGCAAGTCTCTAGGAAGAGCAAAGTTGCAGTGGAGAGTCATTAGTAAGAGCCCTGCAAGTCTACAGCATGAAAATTCAGCCACAATGACCCCTGTGGTGGGATGACTTTTGCACAACATAACTGAACCAGAACTTTCAGCAGACTTATATTCTTAGCAGAATATTTGCAAAGAAAGTTGATCTGGGGTTATACAATGCGAACTTGCTGCCATTGTGAAAAAAAACTTGTGATGCCTGTCAAGTCTTGCAAAAGCTTAGCAAGTCATTTTCAAACTTGCAGCACAATTGTTTGCTATCTGGGAAAACGCATGCAAATGTATTCTGTATGAATGGGTCAAAATTAAATGTTATATATTCTCTGCTGTTCAAATATGTGTACAGTAGTAGGAAAACACCAACATTATGGCCACTAGATGGAGCTGAGTAGCATACTTTTTTCCAATGATAGTCATCATAGGCAGTGGCCATAAATCAGTTATTAGTTATGATCAATTAAAGCTGACCTAGCATCATGGTAATTTCATGCAGGCTAAATACAGTAAACCCCCCTCCATTGTGGGGGTTACGTTCCGGACCCAGCCGCGAAAAGTGAAAATCCGCGAAATAGAAAAACCCTATTAAAATGCATTGTAGACATGTTTTTTTTACTGTCACTGTACGTGTAAAAGCATTTTAAGGTCTACAAACACACTTTTAAAACAATAGAAACTCATTTAAACACATAAAAGATACTGAGAGACATAGCAAGAGCTATGGAAAACACAAAAATATTTCATTTTTAATGATTTATATAGTAAAATAACATTACAAAAAAAAAACGCAATATACCGGGACCGCAAAAACTGAACCGCGATGGAGCGGGGGATTACTGTATGTGTAAGTGTAGCAATAACAGTTATTTATTAATCCTCACAAAGATTACAATACCCTGACAATGCCTTTTTTGCTTTTCTCTCTGAAAGGATGGTGTCATCAGTGTTCAGGCTTCATGTAGGGTCAACATCTTCTTCTGAGACATACATGTTGGCTCAGAAAAGACACGATAATGTAAATCTTGAAACCTGTGTTGTTGTGGAGGTGTTCACAGATCTGATGAAAATAACCCTCTGCTGCAACATCTCACCTTCAAAGCTACAATGTTACAGTCTGAACACTGGGGGAGAGAAGACTGAAGAAATGTTTCCTCATGCCTGCAGCAGACTGATGATATCATCTCTTTCCAGGCAAAGTCACTCAGCTGGAGTTCCAGAACTGTTCTTGACAGAGAAAAGACATTCTGTGAATGAACAAGGGGAGAGAGGGATGGGTAAACCATGGGATTTTCCCTCGTCTATTAACAGAATACAAGATTTTGTGACTAGAAAAGGGGAGAGAAAGGGGGTGAGTGAGTGAATTATTCCTTCACTGTACACTAGCTGAAACTGTCAATCTCTTTCCCCGAAGCTCACAGCTGACAGCATTATCCTGCTTAAATAAAACTAGCATTTTAAACATTCCTAACCCACCATCCACACCTGATTTACAAGCATCAATGATAACTTCTCTGAACCAAGCAGAATTTTAAAAAGCACTTTTTTCCCAGGATTCCGATTTTAACCACTTCAGCTCCGGAAGGTTTTACCCCTTTAGTGACCATACCATTTTTTGTGATTCAGCACTGCATTGCTTTAACTAACAATTGCGCGGTCATGCAATGCTGTGCCCAAACACAATTGATGTCCTTTTTTTCCCACAAATAGAGCTTCCTTTTGGTGGTATTTGATAACCTCTGCGTTTTTTAGATTTGGCACTATAAACAAAAAAAGAGCGACAATTTAAAAAAAAAATAAACAATATTTTGTACTTTCTGCTATAAAACATTCCCAATAAAAAAATTTTAAAAATAATTTTGTTTATTTATCAGTTTAGGCCAATTTGTATTTTGCTACATATTTTTGGTAAAAAAAATTCTCAAAAAGCATATATTAATTGGTTTGCGCAAAAGTTATAGTGTTTACAAACTGCAGGATAGATTTATGGACTCTTTATTATTATTATTTTTTTATTATTAGTAATGGCGATCGGCGATTTTTATTGGAATTGCGATATTGCGGCGGACAGATCAGACCCCTAACTGACATTTTTGAAATTTTTTTGGGGACCAGTGACATTAATACAATAATCAGTGCTAAATAATATGCACTGTTACTGTATAAATGACACTGGCAGGGAAGGGGTTAACAATGGGGGTGATCAAGGGGTTAAATGTGTTCCCTATTGTGCTTACTAACTGTGTGGGGGGATGGGTTGGAGAGAGACAGAGAGAGATCGTGATTCAGCTTAGCTGAGTCACACAATCTTTCCCTGCCTCTCTGACAGAAGAGCCGCCTGCTAGCCGAAGATCGCGGGAGGCCTGCGGCGATCGAGCCCGCTCGTCTGGCGGTCTGGCTCCTGCTGTGCACATGATCACATAGATCTACATGATTATGCGCACCTGAGCCGCCCTGCCACAGTAAATCTGCGTGGGGCAGACGGCAAGTGGTTAAACTGTGTTAAAAAATAAATAAAATGCCAGATCCAGAAATGTGTGCGCCATCATTTCTAGGACTGAAACATGATCATTTTCAAATGCTTACATAGCAGCCTTAATATCTTCTGTAATACCAAATCAAATTTAGAAGAAACATTATTATACCTAACAATGCTTTGCCAACCAATGAGATCCTTTGAAAAAAGGCAATACCTGAAAATGTAGTTTATTCTCTAGGCTTTCCTACTTTCCTAAAATAATGCAGAAATATCATGTTTAAAGTTTTCATTTTATACTACATTTATTTCAATTTTGTTTAATTTTATATTACATTTGCTTATCTTGCTTGTAAAACATGGTTTTGTTAATCATTTCAGCAGGAAAGTTTGCCATTGATATGGCTGCATTGCTTGTCTCTTTGACTTTGACAGTTTGCTGTGTAATGTTTAAGCAATATAGATGACTACACTGCTCCCAAATCCAATTGTATTAGTTGTGCTTTAACAGATAGTCAATTCTAGAACAGCAGGCTATTCAATATAATTTAGCAAGTGTGAATGCTGTGTAGAATGTGCAAATAGTGTCATTAATTCTATTTTGAAATAATAAATAATGTTATTTAGAATTATTGCCAGTAATAAACTAAAAGTTTTATTTAGAAATCTCATACTAAATAATACTATATAATAAGGAAAACAGGGAGAAACAGCCAGCAATCATTATTTACTGTAGATAAACAAAAATTGAACCATCAATGATGAATTCATGATGTTTTTCTTAAATGTATTTATTTATTAGGTTCAGGAGGACTAATGCCTTGTACACACGCAACGATTGTTGGCCGTGAATTTTCGGCCAACGTCCGATCGGCCGATTGTCGGCTTGTTAGTATGATGCTTCCGACAACTGACTGCGACTTTTCGGCCGAACAAAATCTGGTGTGCATGCTATAAAATTTTTGTTGGCCGTCAACGGCCGATTGTTCGTCAGTCAGTACAGATTTCGGCAGACAAAAATCAGATGAGCAAGACTGGGCATGCTCAGAGAAGAAAAAACACACGGAAAGTAAACCAGCACATGACATCACTTCTGAAGTTGGTTGTTGTTGAACGAAAAAATTTGTGTGCAGTCTAGGCACATTTCAACCAACACAACAACACTGGACAAAAGACGGCCAATCGGTGGGCCGATAATCGTTGCTTGTGTATGAGGCTTAAGGACTCTTGCACAGACCGGATGATCCACTGAGCCCATTCAGTGTAATTTTTGGTGTACTTCCTGCCCAGACAGCTCAGGTGAAGCACACATACTGTAAACACAAGTACATCATACAGGCATATGCAAAAATTGAAAATATTATTATTTTTTTTTTTACATACACCTATACCCTGTACTTATGTTTTAAATGTAACATCACTGTATACAAGTAGTGATGTCGCGAACCTAAAATTCGCCGTTCGCGAACGGCGAACGCGAACATCGGCAAATGTTCGCGAACCGGGCGAACCGCCATAGACTTCAATAGGCAGGCGAATTTTAAAACACACAGGGACTCTTTCTGGCCACAATAGTGATGGAAAAGTTGTTTCAAGGGGACTAACACCTGGACTGTGGCATGCCGGAGAGGGATCACGCAAAAAAAAGTTCTTAAAAATTATAATTTTTTGGCATGCGCGGAACTCGCCGATGTCAGACGTGTCTGACTGAGCTCCGCTCCGTGAGGTGACAGCCCGCCGCTCTCCCCGGTGACCAGCCGCACAATCCGCAGCCCGATCTCACCCCGCAGGCTCCCGCAACCCCCCCTCCGCCCTGCCATGGTCTCGGGAGGCGCCAAATCGAAATTAAAGAGCCGCAATATCCGTGATGTCCTGGTCAGGGCATCATCCAAGATGGCGCCGCCGTCAGTATCCCGCGCCGGAGCCAGCACATCCAGGTCCCCCAGGATTGCTTTGCCTCACCCAGATGAAGGTGAGTCAGACACTGACTTCTCACCCACTTCGGGGGCAGCTGCAACATATGGCCCCTCAGAGTCTGCAATGATGCGGCATTTTGAACACATCCTGCATAAGGCCCTCAAGCACACCTCAGACCAGATAACTGACAGACTTACTAAAGAAATCAGGGAGCTGGGCCAGCGCACCGCTGACCTGGAACTCAGGGCAGACGAACTTGAGGTCAGTTTCTCACACCACTCCGATGAGCTAGAAGCCCTTAGGGAGGAAAACCAACTTTTACAAGCACAATTGGAGGACCAGGAGAACAGGGCTCGACGCTCCAATATCAGGATTCGGGGGATCCCTGAAACTGTGTTGGACTTACAATCCACAGTGACTGCCCTCTTCCAGGAACTCTCCCCCTCCATCCCTATTGAACGCCTGGAGATGGACCGCATACATAGGGCTTTGGCCCCCCGCAAACCTGAGGGACCTCCCAGGGATATCATAGCCAAGCTCCATTTTTACAAAACTAAGGAACAACTCCTTCAGGCTGCAAGGCAGAAAGATACCCTCCACTTCCAGGGCTACATGTACCAGCTTTTTGCTGATCTCTGCAAGGCTACAATCACCAAGCGTAGGGCGTTCAAACCCCTTTTGCAAATTCTCCAACAACACCATATCATTTACTCCTGGGGCTTCCCATTTTCACTGCGCTTCACCTACCAGGGCCGCAAACACATCTGCAAGACCACTGATGACCTTCAACAGCTCCTCCAAGACCTGCACCTGACCTCCGACCTAGTGCCTCCCACCGCTGAACAACAGCGCAGACGCTCCGCTTCCCGCTCCCCTCTGAAACCTACCGCTACCACATCCACTACCCCTAAGCGGAGCCGGCACATCTCCCCCCTGCCTGCATTTATGGACTCGATGGACTGAGAGCCCCACCTGCATGTGTCCCTGCCTTTTTTACTTCACCTACTTTGAGTGACTCTCGCTACTCGGTTTTACACCTACTGACTTTGATTTTCTTTTTTCCTCTCCCTCTTCCCCCCCCCCTTTTTTTTTTTTTTTTCTCTCTCTTCTTTTTGTTTATCTGCTGAACTGACTTTGCTTCCCAGGCCAGCCTCGCAGACTTCTTCCGGCAGATCCTGGATCCCTCGTCAGACGGCACCACTTCACGGGACACCGCTTCATCACTAGGCTCACCCGGCCTGACAGCAACTACACAGTCTGGACGGTATTCACGGTAACCATGTTCCCGCCGGGAACTTCCTATCCTCCTTTACTACAGGATTCCCTCCTGACGGGGACAATGATGGACCCTTTCTCCCCCCCCCCCCCCCACACTTTTATTTTGTTTTTTGCGTTTCTTGCTCGTAAATGCTTGTATGTTCCTGATATTCTGTTCACTCCTACTGTTCATGCTGCACCCTCACACGGATGTCCCTCCTTTTATTCACCGAAGACTCCCCTGGTCACCACCATGGACTTTATCACCTTCTCACGCCCGCGGGCGGATCTGTCACCCGTCGGCTGCCACTGCTGCCCCAACCCGCCACCGGAACCCTCCTCTAGGAGACTTCCCGTGGGGGCCCATCTCCCTCAGCGTAGGCGGTCACCCTCTACGTTGACGGACAATGTTTTTGATTTTTTATTTTGTGTTTTTTGTTTTCTTGCTTGTGCTGATATGTCTGCTGATTCCAGTGTCTCTTCTTTCCTCCCTTTCTCTCCCTAGTCTGTGCCTTCTTTCGCCCCCTCCTCCCCTCCCCCCCCTCTCCCCTCCCACTCGCCGGGGGGATCCGGTTAATGTCACACTGATCCCTGATCTAGTCTCCCGCCTCACACACAAGCGATGGCCTCCTTGAATGTATTGACCCTCAATGTGCAGGGTCTCAACTCTCCACAAAAAAGACGCAAGGCCTTTCGCTCATTGGCCTCTCTAGATGTGCATGTAGCTTGCCTCCAGGAGACACACTTTTCAACCTTGCATACTCCCAAATACCTAACTTCCTCTTATCCTCAATTTTTTACAGCGTCTGCCTCGGTTAAGAAAAGAGGGGTTTTGATAGCTTTCCACAAAACGGCACCGTTCACACTCCATTCATCCATTGCAGACCCTGAAGGCAGGTACCTTATACTCATTGGCACCTTACTGGATACGGAGGTAACCCTAGCTTCCTATTATGCACCTAATGTAAACCCCCATGCCTTTCTCTCCCATTTTCTTCAAATCACTGCAGAGCACAAAAAAGGCACACTTATTCTCTGTGGAGATTCCAATCAGGTCCTCTACCCTTTCCTGGACAAATCCCCGGCTACACCCTCACGGTCAGCAGGTAGACTCACCTTCCAGCAGTTACTCCACACCCACTCTCTGATCGACACGTGGCGCGAACATAACCCATCCAAACGACAGTATACTTTTTATTCCAACCCGCACAAGACATCCTCGCGTATCGATCATATACTTACCTCTATAGCGACTTCTCCCTCCCTCTTGGCTTCCTCGATCCTCCCAATCCCCTGGTCTGATCATAACGCAGTAGTCTCCACCTTCAACTCCCTGATTCCCAAACAGCGCTCCTTCACCTGGTCGCTGAACGACACCCTCCTAACGCACCCTTCCCACAGGCTAGAGATAGCCGAAGCACTAGAGGACTATGTCACCCATAACGACACCTCTGACGTTACACCGCTTACGCTTTGGGAGGCACACAAGTCCGTCATCCGCGGCGCTCTCATCAGCCTGGCCTCCCGCCGCAAAAATGAACGCCGACGACTCTATGACACCCTGAACTCAACCTACACTGGTGCTTATGACCAGTACCAATCACACCCCACCCCAGACTCTAGGCTTGCCCTCGACGGGGCCGCACTGGAACTGGATCTTTTTCTCACTGATTCAGCTGAGAAGCAACTGCGACGCTCTCACCACCGGTTTTACACCAAAGCTAATAAACCTGACACATTTTTAGCTTTGTCCCTTCGCAACGCCACAGTCCTCCGAAAACCAATACGCCTTAAGACCTCCCCTACCACCCATACCAGCAATCCGGTCAAGATCTTGGAGACGTTTCGTCAACACCTCTCCAAGCTCTACTCTCCTCCTCAACCCCCCTCTGACGCACAAACTTCTGATTTCCTCTCTGACCTCGACCTGCCCACCTTATCTGCTTCCCAACGAGATACTCTTGACGCACCCATTTCGGACCTCGAAATTCGTAATGCGATCAAAACTCTTAAACTCAATAAAAGACCAGGTCCTGATGGGTTTACAGCCAATTATTATAAACGTTTCTCTGACCTCCTGACCCCTATGCTTAACAAGGCTTACAACTCCGTGCTTAAAGGTCACTCCTTTGGTTCTGATTCCCTCACCGCAGCTATCTCGATGATCCCTAAACCACAGACGGACGACTCCTCTTGGGCCAATTACCGCCCGATATCCCTTCTTAACATAGACGTTAAGATCATGGCCAAAATCCTAGCGGCACGCCTCAACCCGATAGTTGGATCCTTAGTGCACAGGGACCAAACAGGATTCATCCCCTGCCGCCAGGCTGGTGATAACGTGCGGAGAGCGATACACCTAGCGCACCAGGCCCGCCATCGTAAAGTCCCCACATGCTTCGTCTCCCTCGACATTAAGAAAGCTTTTGACACCCTGTCTTGGCAGTACCTGCAGACTGTGCTCCGCGAGTGGGGTTTCGGACCCCACTTTTTAGCTTGGATCTCCTCACTCTATTCCTCGCCCTCGGCCTATGTGCGTTATGCAGGATTTCGATCTTCCACCTTCCCTATAGGCTGCGGCACCAGACAAGGTTGTCCCCTCTCACCTCTCCTCTTCGCCCTCGCCATTGAACCCCTAGCCCAGAAAATTCGTGCTTGCCCTGATATTAGAGGCTTGGAAATAGGGGGACATCACCACAAGTTGTGCTTATTCGCGGATGATATCCTCCTGTTCCTCACATCCCCGCTGACCTCCACACCCAATCTCCTTGTTCTCCTTCAGTGCTTTGCTGTGATTTCTGGGCTGGTCGTCAATCCTCAAAAATCTAAGGCTCTTAACATCTCCTTGCCCCCCACCCTCCTTCAGCAATTGCAGTCAGTGCTTCCCTTTACCTGGGCTACTCATCACATACCCTACCTGGGAATTAAGCTCACGGCAGATCCCCTGGAACTATTCATGGCCAACTACCCCCCCATGCTGCGTCATCTCACTAAACTCATGGAAACGTGGGCGCCCTTACCTATAGCCTGGTTGGGCCGCATCACGGTAGCTAAAATGGCCTTACTACCTAAAATATTGTACTTGTTCCGGGTCTTGCCTATAGCGGTCCCCCCTTATTACCTGAGACAACTCCAGTGCAGAACCTTCTCTTTCATCTGGGGCAAAACCAGGCCCAGGGTACCCCGTAGGGTCCTTTACCTTCACAAGCTACAGGGTGGATTGGGTGTTCCCCAATTTGCCAAATATTATCAAGCGGCTCAATTGGCGCAGTTACCCAAGTGGCATGCCAGCCAAGAAGTCCCTCTTTGGGTGTCCCTTGAGGCGGTAGAATGCGATCTCCTTTCTGTTGCCAACCTGTTGTGGCTAGCACCAACAGACCGTCGCTCATTGACTAACCCTATCTTATGCCATTCCCTTCGTCTTTGGAACACACTGAAGTTCAAATACAAGCTCCAGTCGCCCCACAACCCTCTACTGTCCTTTCTAAATAACCCATCTTTCCCGCCAGCCTGGGACTCTCCTTCCTCATTCCACAGATGGGCATCGGCCGGCCTGGTTAGGGCCCACTCCCTAACCCTGTTTGATGCCTTCAAGACCTTCCAAACACTTAAAGACACGCATAGCCTCCCTGACTCTGAAATCTTCCGCTATCTACAGATTAAACACTTCCTAACTCCATGCCTTCGCACCGACACATCTTTGCCCACCCTGACCTCCTTCGAACACGTTTGCCTCCATGACCCACATACCCGTGGCCTGATCTCCATGCTCTATTCCAGACTCACAGACCCCCCGGATCGTGCTCCCCCCCCGTACACTGTTAAATGGGAACAAGATTTGGGAATTACGCTTGACCCTGCAGATTGGTCACATATCTGGCAGACGACGAAGGCTGCCTCACAAAATGTGGTAGCCTCAGAGACGAACTACAAAGTTATGATGCGCTGGTACCTAGTGCCAGCACGTATTGTGAAATTCTTACCCACATACTCCCCAGTATGCTTCCGAGGTTGCTCAGCTGTCGGCACGCACTTGCACATCTGGTGGACTTGCCCTAAAGTTCAAACGTTTTGGCGAGCGGTCTTCCAAATCCTTTCTACCCTGACGGAAGTGCCTCTCTCCCCGGACCCCTCGCTAGCTCTATTGAACCTGAAACCTGACAATGTTTCTAAATTTAGGCATAAGCTATTCCTGCAGGTCACCACGGCAGCCAAACAAACTATAGCGAAAGCATGGAAAACACCAAACTTGCCCTTGCCAGAACTCAAACATAGAGTCACCAACGCGATGATCCATGCCAAAATAGAAGCAATCTTAACTGATAAGGTAGAGAAGTTTGACAAACTTTGGCACCCCTGGGTGACCCATTATCTGCCCTCCAACTTTGACGAAGCCCTGATGCTTCCTTAATCGGCTTCCAAACTTCGAATAGATCACACCACTTACTTCCAGTTTCCCCCCCGGCGATCTGTCTTTCCCCCCACCTCTCTCTCCTACCCCTCTCCCACCCTCCTGTCTCCTTACCTACTCTGTTCCCCTCCTTCCCCCCCTCTCTTTTTTCATTACTGCTATGAATTCTTTCTTTGCAAACGTTCTTATCTGGTTCAACTGCTATTGTTCAACCACTGGTCGTGTGGTAACGGAGAGCTATGTTTCCCCCTGTTCACTGATCGTAACCTCCTGTTCCAGCTGTCTTGGTCCCTGCCCAGGACAGCCCTCTTTGTCCCTTGTTTCCCTCCTCCGGGATCTGATTACCCTCTTGAAGTTGCCTAATCACTCGGCGAGTGCTTGTTGGCCTCACCGCTCCTCCTGGGCACAGCTTGTTCCCTTTATGGGGTGCCTGGGGGACGGGCTCCTTCTACCACCCTCCATCCCCAGATCCCCCATTTGTTCATTGCCTTTGTTGTCACCAACTGAGGTTTTCCTGAGGTTACGACTGTTTGTTACTTTATGATTGCTCTCTGTACCCTGTGAGTTGTTACTTGTGTCACTATAACTTTTCAGTGCATGTTACACGTTGTACTGCATTTGTTAATTTCAATAAAAAATTTTGAAAACGAAAAAAAAAAAAAAAACAAAAAAAAAAAAAAAATTATAATTTTTTGATAGAGAGCCAATTATTGGAAAAATTAAAAAAAAAATAAAAATAAAACATTTCTTTGGATTTAGCATCTGGGGGGTCTAAAAGGTGTACCTGTGAAGTTTCAGCTCTGTAGCATGTCCAGAACCCCTAAAAAACAGCATTTTTCTTATATTTTCAGGGATATGGCTTCTCTGCGGCTGGCTTTTTCTCTTGCAGGCATTTAGCGGGCATTTTTTTAGGCAGGCATGTAATTTTTTGTATTTAGTGTCTGGGGGGTCTAAAAAGTGTACCTGTCAAGTTTCAGCTCTGTAGCATATCCAGAACCCCTAAAAAACAGCATTTTTCTTATATTTTCAGGAATACGGCTTCTCTGCGGCTGGCTATTACTCTTGCAGGCATTTAGCGGGCATTTTTTTAGGCAGGCATGTCATTTTTTGTATTTAGTGTCTGGGGGGTCTAAAAAGTGTACCTGTCAAGTTTCAGCTCTGTAGCATGTCCAGAACCCCTAAAAAACAGCATTTTTCTTATATTTTCAGGAATACGGCTTCTCTGCGGCTGGCTTTTTTTCTTGCAGGCATTTAGTGGGCATTTTTTTAGGCAGGCATGTCATTTTTTGTATTTAGTGTCTGTGGGGTCTAAAAAGTGTACCTGTCAAGTTTCAGCTCTGTAGCATGTCCAGAACCCCTAAAAAACAGCATTTTTCTTATATTTTCAGGAATACGGCTTCTCTGCGGCTGGCTTTTTTTCTTGCAGGCATTTAGCGGGCATTTTTTTAGGCAGTCATGTAATTTTTTGTATTTAGTGTCTGGGGGGTCTAAAAAGTGTACCTGTCAAGTTTCAGCTCTGTAGCATGTCCAGCATTTTTCTTATATTTTCAGGAATATGGCTTCTCTGCGGCTGGCTTTTTCTCTTGCAGGCATATATATCAGTGGTGGGTGGGCAGTGGCACAGTACACTCTCTGTGGACCTGACAGCAGTCACTGGCACCCAGGCAACTGCAATTTAAAAAATATATATATATTTTTTTACTTTGCAAGCTGCTGTGCCACTTTATATATCAGTGGTGGGTGGGCAGTGGCACAGTACACTCTCTGTGGACCTGACAGCAGTCACTGGCACCCAGGCAACTGCAATTTAAAAAATATATATATATTTTTTTACTTTGCAAGCTGCTGTGCCACTTTATATATCAGTGGTGGGTGGGCAGTGGCACAGTACACTCTCTGTGGACCTGACAGCAGTCACTGGCACCCAGGCAACTGCAATTTAAAAAAATATATATTTTTTTTTACTTTGCAAGCTGCTGTGCCACCTTATATATCAGTGGTGGGTGGGCAGTGGCACAGTACACTCTCTGTGGACCTGACAGCAGTCACTGGCACCCAGGCAACTGCAATTTTAAAAAATATATATTTTATTTTACTTTGCAAGCTGCTGTGCCACCTTATATATCAGTGGTGGGTGGGCAGTGGCACAGTACACTCTCTGTGGACCTGACAGCAGTCACTGGCACCCAGGCAACTGCAATTAAAAAAAATATATATTTTTTTTTACTTTGCAAGCTGCTGTGCCACCTTATATATCAGTGGTGGGTGGGCACACAGTGGCACTGCAGTGGGCACAGTACACTCTGTGGACCTGACAGTAACTGGCAGCCCAGGCAACTGCAATAATAAAAAATATTTTTTTTTTTCAATTTATTGCAACAAGATGCTGTGCCACCGTATATATATCAGTGGTGGGCAGTGCACTGCAGTGGGTACAGTGCACTCTGTGGACCTGACACAGCACTCACTGCAATTATGACAGAGGAAAAAAAAAATATTTTTTAAAATGCAAGGTACTGTGCCTGTGCCACCCGAAATGAGTGTGGTGTGCACACAGTACAGTCTGTGGTAGGTCTGTGGCCTCTCACACACAGCGGGCAGGCAACTGCAGTGTACAATAGATATATATAGATATATATATATAAAGAAAAAACTCTATTACCTTACCAGCCCTTAAAAGGGCTTTTGGGGACACTATATATATATATATATATGTATATATATATAAATAAAAAAAATCCTCAATTACCAGCCCTTAAAAGGGCTTTTGGGGACACTAGATAGATATAGATATATATATATATATATAAGAAGAAACAACTCAATTACCAGCCCTTAAAAGGGCTTTTGGGGACGCTAGGTATATATATATATATATATATATATATATATATATATAAAAAAAAAAAAACACAAATACCAGCCCTTAGAAGGGCTTTTTGGGGTGCTGATATTACAGCAGTAGTGGACCAAGAACACTGCAAGACCAGGAACACTGACTAACTGTCCCTAGCTTAACAGCAGCAGCAGCAGCAGCTCTCCCTACTCTCACTACACACACTGCTTCAGAATGATCTAAGATGGATGCTGCCTTTGCTTATTTATAGGAGGTGGGAGGGTGTGGGAGGGAGGTACGCTGATTGGCTGGAAATGTGTCTGCTGACTGTAAAGTTCAGGGTCAAAGTTTGCCTCAATGATGTCTTATGGGGGGCGGACCGAACATCGCATATGTTCGCCGGCAGCGGCGAACGCGAACATGCTAAGTTCGCCGGGAACTGTTCGCCGGCGAACAGTTCTATACATCTCTATATACAAGAGAACAGTGGTGCACACCCAATCATGTCAATGACCGCCTGCTGGAGGATGAAGGAAATACACCAAAATGATGGTGAACAGGCTCAGCCAGCCAATATGCAAGAGCCCTAATACAATATAAAAAAAGTAATTTTCAAATTTCTTAGCAATATGAAATATTGCACATGAATATTTCCAATTTGGACCTTGCATCCAGCAGGCAGACCTCTTGTTTTCTCCAAACTTTTCTATTATGCTGTGAATAACCTTTATTGTAATAAACCTGAAAAACAGGAACTCAAATTACCACTACAGCTGAATGGTTCAGAGAAGAGACACCCCATTTCTGTCTTGCAGATATTGCTCCATTTGGTTTTTTAGTTAGACAATGGAAATTAGTAGGTAAGTAAGCCGTGCTGGTCTTCGGGCAAGTATGCTTTGCAAATATTTTTATTGATTTTCATTAATATAAATACAACATACCAAAAAGATATTAAGCAGTCACTGTTACAGTTACAGATATATAGAGGAAGAAAAAAAAAACCCAAATAAGATCGAGATATGTACGCATAGCGGAATCCAGGCCTGCCCGAAACAAATGTCAAGGTATGGTTTTTGTCCACATCCCCCGAACACCCCTTTTGGGCTCTTCCCCATTTCTTTTTATTGAAATAGCTGCTTAAGAGTGCATGTTTTGTGCTCAGTCTAACTAATGTTATGAAGGCATTCCAAAGATTTGGACTGAAGGATCTAGGAGTAGTGTGATATTAGTCAAGCTTCCTTCTGTGCCTTGATCCCCAGATTTGCATATTTGGAGCTTCTGTACCCAAGTGCTTACAGCCCCTGTGATCTTCTTTGCAATGGCTCCAGCTTTTTTAGTATGTTCCGCTTATATGCTTTACCTTACAAGATGAAAAGGAAAAAAGCTAAATACACATAAGAAACACATAGACGGAAGCTGCTTTACTTGCCAAAGGATTAGCAATTCTGTCTATGCAGTCCCGAGATTTACACAGCTCTGTCAGACCACACAGCCCAGTATAGCAGGAGAGGGGACCACCACCGCACTACCGTGCCACCCCCCCCCCCCCCATGCTTTGACTGGAAAGTAAAACTGTGAAGCAGCACACTGATTAGCTCCTTTCTTTGTCACCGTTCTCTTCTATCAGCATGTTCTTTGGACTGCAGAACATTTGACTTGCTCCCGGGGCTGCTTCTTCCTTACCTTCTCTGAGCTCTGCTGCACAGACTGAACAATAGGCTGCAAAGAGGCTGATACCCACTCTAATTCAGGTACTTACACTGCTTTCATTAAAAACACATTTACACGCTTAACAAATACATTGGGAGATGGTAATACGGGATTAAGCTATCAGACATTGTTTGGGTCTAGAAGAGTGTTACTAACACACTACAATAACCACTACCTATTCTCTTTAAATAAGGAGTTTTTGTAAATTATATTAAGACCGTTTTTTGAGAAATATGTTTTTTTTCATAGCAGCATTGGTCACCTTTTCTAAGAGATGCCGAAAATGTTACTACAAACTGCTGGGTTTTTTAGACTTGTGGCAGGGTGAGGCCCTGCCACAGGCTAATATGGTGATCCTGGCCAGGTTTTATAAAAAAACAGGCACACTAATGAAGGAGGTGTGTGCTGGATTCTTAGGAGAGACAGGGTTAGATTTCAGGGCCCCACCCTCCCGAGGGGGTCAGTGTGTGATGGGCACAGAAAGAGATGCATGTCTGAACTGTGCTGTCCAGAATATGACAGACAAAAGCCAGAGGCTATGAAGGAAATATCATCAAAGAGCTGCAGGATAAGAGTCCAGCTGCAAGAGGTACAGAGGTTGGTGCACGAGCGATAGGATGTGCTTGATGGTCAGGAGGATTGAAGGTACTAAGTGTGAGCAGTGAAGTTACAAAGAGAGCCAGAAGGCTAAATACACTTTCCTATATTTGATGTTGCAAACCCCTGGATGGGTAATTGATATTCTGTTTGTGGAAGTTTTCTTTGGCATTTTAAACAAAAGTGGGCAGAAAAAGCCCTGAAAAGACCTTTCTGGTGTGGACTCAACTCACTGTTTTTTGTGTGCACAGATCTGGAGCTCTTCCATCCATTGCCCACATTCTTCACCAATTGTGATAACTTGGAGGATCTGTAGCTCATTGGTAGTGCAAAACTGAATAACAGTTGTCCACACAGGGGTTTCCACCCTCAAACAAGCAAAAGAGAATTCAACCCCTTGGCTCTCTTTGTAGCTTTACTGCTCACTAAGGATGGGCTGAACGAGTTTTAGAACATTGCGAAAGTTCGAACCGAATAAGGAACCCCATTGAAGTCTATAGAACCAGAACTGGAAAAATCAAAAGTGCCCATTTTGAAGGCTTATATGAAAGTAATTAGCATACAATGGTTATGGGGGTCCGGGTACTGCCCTGGGGGACAAGCATCAATGAAAAGTTTGTAAAAAATTTCATTTTCTTTAATGAGCAGTGATTTACGGATGCTTAAATTGAAAGCATCAAAATGAGAAATAACAAAAGAAAATAATGAAAAATTTCTTTCAATATAGTGCCTGGAGGGGGGTCCCCTTAGTTTACCTATAGAGTGGCACATCTGTACTGTGTATAGAAGCTTCTGCAGAAATAATTACATTTATAAAGCAAAAAGACATTTTCCCTGCAAGCTTTCTTTATTTTGTTAACAATAGCTTGACAAGCCAGTCTATATGAGGCCTCAATGTAGTGCACTAGAGGTACTCTTGATGAAAGGAAGAATTGGCCTTGCTGTCGAAAAATAGAAATGATATGCACCTGTCAACCAGGTGCTGAAAAATTGGTCTTTGGGTGTCTGTGGTGCATTCACACCATAACCCTATTGAGGTACTCTTGTTGAAAGCAAAAATTGGTCTTGCTGTAAAAAATCTAAATGATATGCACCTGTCAAACAGGTGCAGAAAAATTGGTCTTTGGATGTCTTTGGTGCCTTCACACCATAACCCTATTGAGGTACTCTTGATGAAAGCAAGAATTCGCCTTGCTGTCAAAAATCAAAATGATATGCATCTGTCAAACAGTTGCGGAAAAAAATGGGTGTTAATTGTACCCATGAAACCTACACCGAAGAAATCTCTTTCAGATGAAATCAACACCCACAACACTAGGCAGCCTAGAAGTCTTGCAGAGATTACACATCCCAAAATGTAATTAGTGACATCGGCATCAGGGGCTTCATAGCTGCTGGTAATCCAGAACTGATTTGTTTTGATAAATGTCAGACGGTCTACAAAGTCTGTGGACAGATGCATTTTTTTATCAGAAACAAAACCTCCAGCAGCACTGAATGCCCATTCGGAACGCACACTAGATGCTGGGCAGCCCAGCAGCTCAGTTGCATACTGGGCAAGTTCTGGCCCGTGGTCTATTCTCATGACCCAGTTACCCAGTGGATTGTCAACTGGAAAGCTCTCCATCTCTGTTTTCGCCCCTAGATAATATAAAAAATTGTGAAATGCATCATCACTTAGGTGGCCCCCTTCTCCACCGCTCCTCTCTTGACCAACAGGTTTTGAAGCATGAGGGAGCCCATGCACCGCAAGTTTGCAGAGGCATGAAGAACAGACTCCTCGGGGCCACTGAGGATTACAGTATGTGGAACTGCCTCCTCCCAGGCACATACTACTCCCAAGGGTTCTGGGAATAGAAAACCATCTGTTGAGGGTTGACATATGTCTTCCTCTGCTTCAATGTCTACAAAACTGCCAGAATCCTCCTCCTCTCTCTCCTCTTGTGTGTTCTGTGGCGTAGGAAGAATAGTGTCTGCATAAAGCGGGTCTTGAGAGGAAAGGCAGTCCTCCTCTTCCTCCTGCTGCTCTGCCTTGTCCATAATGCCATGCAGAGTCTGATCCAGCAGGAACACAACAGGGATTATGTCACTGATGCATTCATTGTCACGCCTCACCATCCTTGTGGCTTTCTCGAATAGTGACAGTACAGTGCATGAATCCTTTATCAGCAGCCATTGGTGTGAGGAAAAAAAGCTGAGCCGGTCTGAGGCTGTCATTGTGCCATAGTCACACAGGTACACCTTTATGCATGTGCAGCCACTACAGCATTGCCAAAGTCGGGTTGGTTTGGTGGGCAGGAGCAATTTCCGCTAAATTTCAGCAAACTGACCACTGGCTGTGTATGACCGCCTGAAATGGCTACAGACTCTTCTGGCCTGCTATAGCAGATCTTCCAACCCTGGGTACCTATTTAGATAACACTGCCCCACCAAATTGAGGACATGTGCCAGGCATGGCACATGTGTCTACTTTGCCTGTCTAAGGGCGGACAGTAGGTTTGTGCCATTATTGCACATCACCATTCCTGGCTCCAGTTGGCATGGCGTGAAACACCTCTGGGCCTGCCCCCACAGAGCTGCAAGAATCTCTGCTCCGTTGTAATTCCTGTCCCCTAGACACACCAACTGAAGCACTGCATGGCACCGTTTACCCTGACTCATTAAATAGCCCCTTGAACGCTTAGGTGGTTCATAGGACAATTCAGCAAAGGAGGGCATGGAGGAGGAGGGGGAATAGCTGACAAATGTTACATCATCATTACTAGCTTTAGGGAGACGTGCTGGCACAAAAAGCTGCAGCACTGAGCCCTGTCCTGCATCCTTCTGAATTGCAAGCAGACTTACCCAGTGTGCTATGAATAAAATATAGCGTCCCTGACTTTGTGTGTTGGACCACATGTCAGCAGTAACTTGGACTTTGCGACTGACTGCCTTGCCCAACAATGTCACAACATTGTCTTCCACATGATGGTACAGAGCTGGAATGTGATACCGACTGGGAACCTGCCATTGTGGTACAGCACATTCTGCAAATTCACAGAAGGGGCATAATCCACCAGACAGGCAGAATTTGTAAAGCCAGCAGCTTTGACAAACTTGCATTCTGGCAGCTGCAGTGGACTGCACACTAGTCTCTGCTTGGGTGTTGGAGGATAAGGAGAATGAGGAGGATGAGGATGGTTTAGTAAGCCAGTCCACCACCTTACACTAAATTAAAAATGAATGTTTGCTACACTCACACTGACTTATCTATCACTAGATTCACACTAAACTGATATTCTATCTCTCTCTCCACGTTGATATCACACTACAAATAGCAGCTATTGAAGGAATACTTTTATAGTGTGGGGTGGGATTAAGAGCAATGAGCCATGATTGGATAGAGTCATCATTACTTTCTCCAATCATGGCTCTGACAGTGCTCTGTGCCCAGATTGGGATTAAGCTTTCATTGCTTCAGCCAATCAGGGCTTCCAATACACTGTGCGGCGGCGCAGTGCATTGTGGTCATTGGCGGGCCAAACAAACAGTCGAACGCCCCGATAATTCAAGTGTTTGTCGAACGGGCAAACAGCCAATGTCTGGCTCTAACCCATTCCCGGTGCTCATGCACCAACCGCTGTACCTCTTGTACAATGCAATATGCAACCTGTCCTGCAATGATCACAGAGACCATGTGATCCCACTATATAGGATCGCATGTCTCTGTGATCATTTCAAAAGCTCAACCCCCCCCCACAGTTAGAATCACTCCCCTAGGGTCACATTTAACCCCTTGATCACCAATACTGTTAACCCCTCCTCTGCCAATGTCATTATTACAGTAACAGTGAATATTTTAGCACTGACTACTGCAGTAATGTCACTGGTACCCCCGAAAGTGTAAAGAATGTCAGTTAGGGGTCTGATCTGTCCGCCGCAATGTCACAGTCCCGCAAAAAATCGCAGATCGCCGCCATTACTAGTAAAAAAACCAAAAAAACAATAAAAATGACATAAATCTTTCCCGCACTTAGTAGACGCAATAACTTTTGCACAAACCAATCAAAATATGCTTATTGCGATTTTTTTTTTTTTTACCAAAAATATGTAGCAGAAAACAAATTGGCCTAAAATGTTAAAAAATTTAGATTTTCTAATTTTTTGGGGGGGAATGTCATACAGCAGAATGTGAAAAATATTTTTTTTTTTTCAAAATTGTCGCTCTTTTTTTGTTTATAGCGCAAAAAATTAAAATTGCGCAGGTGATCAAATACCACCAAAAGAAAGTTATATTAGTGGGAAAAAAAGAACGTAAATTTTATTTGGGTACAGAATCGCACGACCGAGCAATTGTCCGTTAAAATCACGCAGTGCCGAATCACAAACTAGGGCCTAGTCATTAAGCAGGAAAATCTTCCGGTCCAGAAGTGGTTAATTGAGTAACAGAAACTATCAGTATTTTATCACTTTTCCTTCATAGACTTGAATTGAGTTTTATTGCTAGGCAGTATCTCATTTAAGAGATTCTTGTGTGATTTTTTTTCTTTTCAAGCATACCCTATGGAATAAATCTCTTTAGATTAAATAGCTTTTTGGTCAATTTATTAAAATATATATATGGAGCGATGACCCCTGGAGGTGTCGCTGGAAATAAACCTGGCCCCAAATTCAGACTCAGTCTCTGGAGTCTTTTTAAGGTTTATATGCAGGTCCTGAACAAAATGCTGGGAGGAGGGTTGCGGATGCAGGATACTCTAGGCACTTACAAAGCTTGGAGGATAGCTTCCTGAAAAAACCCTGTCCCAGCAGTGTTAGGCCTTGAAGTAGTAGCCTATAAAATAATGCTGAAAAAAGAGGGGAAAGCCAGTAAATCCGTAACCATATGCAAGCAGTCACTCCTTAGGCAGCAACTGTTGCCATCTAACCCTGAAGAGGTGCTTCCAAAAATGGAGCTACAGACCAAGGGCCCTCACCTCTGCAGCTGAGCTCCCACAGGCAAGATTCCTTCAGCAAATTTCCTTCAGGATCTCAGTACATGGCACCTGCTGAGGATTAGTTGCAATAGCTTCTCTGGAACTTACACACATCCCTCCGAGGGGAGAAACCCCAGAGCAGAGACAGACTGATCAGATCCTCCCTAATATTTATTATCTACCTAGTTAGCCTCCTAAGGATAGGCTAGGTTCAATTTACTATTCAGAGCTCCAGGGACTGATCCTCCCACTCTATTAATAGAACCTTCTTCTAGCAGTAGGCAAGAGCAATCAACCACAAGGTTTAGGGAAAGTCTGAGCTGACTTAAATAAAAATGCATTGCAGCTCAGCTGACTACAACAGAACTATATACTAAATTTAGCCAGCCCAGGCCAGGGGCACTATATCTATATAACAGTGGTGATCGAAAGTTTGGGCACCCCAGGTAAAAATGTGTATTAATGTGCATAAAGAAGCCAAGGAAAGATGGAAAAATCTCCATAAGGCATCAAATTACAGATTAGACATTCTTATACATTCTTATTCTTAGACATGTCAACAAAAGTTAGATTTTATTTCCATCATTGAC
Source organism: Pelophylax lessonae (assembly GCF_965119305.1). Lineage (NCBI taxonomy): Eukaryota > Metazoa > Chordata > Amphibia > Anura > Ranidae > Pelophylax > Pelophylax lessonae. Next base: position 208,839,187 of record NC_138768.1, read on the forward strand.
ACTTTCAAAATTACAGTAAACAAAAAAATGGCGTCCGCAAAAGTTTGGGCACCCTGCAGAATTTATAGCATTCACTGCCCCCTTTGCAAGGCTGAGACCTGCCAGTGTCATGGATTGTTCTCAACCATCCTCTGGGAAGACCAGGTGATGTCAATCTCAAAGGTTTTAAATGCCCAGACTCATCTGACCTTGCCCCAACAATCAGCACCATGGGATCTTCTAAGCAGTTGTCTAGAAAACTGAAAATAGTTGATGCTCACAAAGCTGGAGAAGGGTATAAGAAGATAGAAAAGCATTTTCAGATGTCAATATCCTCTGTTCAGAATGTAATTAAGAAATGGCAGTCATCAGGATCAGTGGAAGTTAAAGCAAGATCTCGAAGACCAAGAAAAATAGACAGAACAGCACGCAGGATGGGTGAGAAAAACAATTCAAACTCACGTTTGACTGCATGATCCCTCCAGAAAGATCTGGCAGACACTGTAGTTGTGGTACACTATTCCACTATAAAGAGATACTTGTACAAATATGGTCTTCATGGAAGAGTCATCAGAAAAAAACCTCTTCTACGTCCTCACCACAAAAATCAGTGTTTGAACTTTGCAAATGAACATATAGACAAGCCTGATGCATTTTGGAAACAAGTTCTGTGGACCGATGAGGTTAAAATTGAACTTTTTGGCCGGAATGAGCAAAGGTACGTTTGGAGAAGAAGGGGCACAGAATTTAATGAAAAGAACCTCTGTCCAACTGTTAAGCATGGGGGTGGATCAATCATGCTTTGGGGTTGTATTGCAGCCAGTGGCACAGGGAACATCTCAGGAGTAGAAGGAAAAATGGATTCAATAAAATTTCAGCAAAATTTGGATGGTAACTTGATGCCATCTGTGAAAAAGCTGAAGTTAAAGAGAGGATGGCTTCTACAAATGGATAATGATTCTAAACACACCTCAAAATCCACAGGGGATTACATCAAGAGGCATAAACTGAAGGTTTTGCCATGGCCTTCATAATCTCCTGACCTCAACATAATTGAAAATCTATGGATAGACCTTAAAAGAGCAGTGCGTGACAGACAGCCCAGAAATCTCAAAGAACTGGAAGACTTTTTTAAGGAAGAATGGGCAATGATACCTCAAACAAGAATTGAAAGACTCTTGGCTGGCTACAAAAAGCGTTTACAAGCTGTGATACTTGCCAAAGGGGGCAGTACAAGATATTAACTCTGCAGGGTGCCCAAACCTTTGCAGACACCATTTTTTTGTTTTCTGTTATTTTGAAAGTGTAAATGGTGAAAATAAAATCTAACTTTTGTTGACATATTATAAGAATATCTAATCTGTAATTTGATGCCTTTTGGAGATTTTTCCATCTTTCCTTGGCTTCTTTATGCACATTAATACAAATTTTTACCTGGGGTACCCAAACTTTCGATCACCACTTTATATATTTTTAAGTAGAAAAGGCTGAATGCACAGTTGATAAATGAATAGGGATGGGCAAACAGTTTGGCCCTAGCATGAGTTTGGGCCAAACATTGGCTGTTCGCCCGTTTGACGAACACTCCAATTATCGGTGCGTTTTACCGTTTGTTCGGCCCACCGAATGACCACAATGCACTGCACCGCCGCACAGTGCATTGTCAGAGATAATGATGACTCTATTCAATCATGGCTCATTGCTCTTTGTCCCACCCCACACTATAAAAGTATTCCTTCAACAGCGACCATTTGTAATTTATTTATTACTTATTTCAGGTACTTATATAGCGCTGTCAATTTACGCAGCACTTTACACATTCACATCAGTCCCTGCCCTCAAGGAGCATACAATCTAAGGTCCCTAACTCACATTCATAGTAGGGCTAATTTTATACAGGATCCCATTAACCTACCAGCATGTCTTTGGAGTGTGGGAGGAAACCAGAGTACCCGGAGGAAACCCACACAGGCACAGGGAGAACATGCACACTCCAGGCAGGTAGTGTCATGGTTGGGATTCGAACCACCGACCCTCTTGCTTCTAGGTGAATGTGCTAACCACTACACCACTGTGCTGCCCCATAATGTGATATTGGCGTGGAGAGAGATAGAACAGGACTCTGGTCAGTGCTACAAGAGAGTTAGTGTGCTATAGTGTGGTATTATGATTCTATTGTCAGTGTAGAATATCAGTTTAGTGTGAATCTAGTGATAGTTCAGTCAGTGGGAGTGTAGTGCAACCATTCATTTTTACTTTAGTGTCACTTTAGTGTGAATCGAGTGATAGTTCAGTCAGTAAGAATGTAGTAATCATTCTTTTTTTTTTGTGTGTGAATCTAGTGATAGTTCATTGAGTGTAGTGAGTGACCATTTATTTTCACTTTAGTGTCAGGGCAGGTTTACTGCATTATAGTTCAGTGCGTTAGTGCACGTTTAACGCATTATATTTCTGTGTGTGGCATGCCGTTTAACGCAGTATATTTTAGAGCTTTAGTGCATGTTTAATGCAGTACATTTCCGTACTTTATTGCACGTTTAATGCAGTATATTTCAGTGTGTTAGTGCACGTTTAACGCAGTATACTTCAGTGCGTTAGTGCACATTTAACGCATTATATTTCAGTGCATTACTGCACGTTTAACGCGGTATATTTTAGTGCGTTACATGCCGTTTAACACAGTATATTTCTGTGGGTTAGTGCAGGTTTAACGCAGTATATTTCAGTGTGTTTCGTGCCATTTAACGCAGTATATTGCTGTGCAGTACGTGCTGATTAATGCAGTATACCTGTAATTCTGTGCATTACTGCACATTTAACCTAATATATTTCTGTGCATTACTGCATGTTTAATGTAGTATATTTCTGTACATTAGCGCTTGTTTAACGCAGTATATTTCTGTATGTTAGTGCACATTTACTGCAGTAGATTGTAGTATGCCATTGAAGTGTGTCTGTGTAGTGAGTGCTCAGGGAAAAATGCACCAATCCACATACACATTTCCACTTCTTTATTACATTTTGTTATTAAGCACCTTCCCATCATGTCTGGGAGGCCAACAAGGAGAGGCAGATGTTCCCATGGCACTGTGAGGGGGAAAGCAGCATATGTCCACAGGCAAAGGTGGACGTGACCAGTCCTCAGGTAGGGCATCACTTCCTCTGTTTGGTGATGCTGTCCATGCTATCCAGCCACAACATGCAGAGGAAGTGATGGACTGGCTTACTAAACCATCCTCATCCTCCATCACCCAAGCAGAGACTAGTGTGCAGTCCACTGCACAAGGAGGCAGCTGCCAGAGTGGCTAAATCTGCCTCCTTGTCCACAGCTATTACTGCCATATCCCCAGCATCAGGCATGGAGGAGTAAGCAGAGGAGGAAAGTGAGGGTGAGACAAAACCCCAATGAGGCAGCCCTCATGGAAGAGTAGAGAGTAGCCACCCTATTTGGTCACATTGTGGAGCTGTTATCTCCCAGCACCCTTCCCACACTCAGCTGTCTGAGTCCTTTTAGCACATGTGCAGCCGATCGCACTGTTGCAATCTGCAAACTTTGTCTCAAGCACATGAGCGTAGAAAAAACACCAGCCATTTGGGTACCACATGCTTGACACGGCATTTAACCTCCCACCACTCCGCACGTTGGTAAGAGCACCTGAAAGCCACACAAAAGGGGCACAGTCCTGTTCCTCTTCCTTACTCACCTCAGTCTACCCCTGCTTTACCTCATGACCTCTCAACAGCCTCCACTGACAGGGATGATGGCATAGCACAGGGTGTCCCAGGTCCTTTCAGCACATCTGGCAGTAGCACACCACCAGCTTTTGACTATAGGCAGCAAAATTCTCTGCCCCATCTGCTGCAGCGAAAAAAGAAAATAGTCACTGCCACCCACATGCCAAGTGTCTAAATGCAAGCTTGTCAAAGCTGCTGGCTTTACAACTTCTGCCTTTCCTTTAGGTGGATTCTGCCCCCATACCGTGAATTGTGCTGTACCACAATGGCAGGTTCCCGGTCTGTATTTCTTTTCAGGAAAGGCCATTCCAGTTATAAACCGTCACGTGAAAGGCAATGTTGTGGCATCGTTGGGCAAGGCAGTCAGCCACAAAGTCTATGCTACTGCTGACACGTGATCCTGCGAGCATGGTCAGGGACGCTATATTTCGTTCACAGGACACTGGGTAACTCTGCAGAAGAATGTAGGACAGGGCTCAGTGCTGCAGATTGTTGTGCCGCCATGTCTCCATACAGCTAGTGGTGATGATGCGAGGTATGTCAGCTCTACCCCCTACTCCTCCTTCTCCTCCTTCTCCTCCTCCTCCCCCTCCATGTCCTCCTCTGCTGAATTGTCCCACAACTACCCCTTAAGCATTTAAGGGGCTAGTCAATGAGTCAGGCTAAAAGGTGCCATGCAGTGCTTCAGTTGGTGTGTCTAGGGGACAGGAACCACACCAAAGCAGGGATTCTTGCAGCTCTGTGGGCTCTGTGGGGTCAGGCCCAGAGGAGGAATGGGGGTGTGGGATAATGGCACAAACCTCCTGTCCACCCTTAGACAGGGAAAGTTGACACATGTGCCATGCCTGGCAAAGGGCCTCAATTTGGTGGTGCAGCATTATATACAGTATCTCACAAAAGTGAGTACACCCCTCACATTTTTGTAACTATTTTATTATATATTTTCATGTGAAAACACTGAAGAAATGACACTTTGCTACAACATAAAGTAGTGTACAGCTTCAGATGGTGTCAAGCATGTGTGGCGGCAACCAGGTGAGGAGTACAAAGACAAGTGTGTCTTGCATACAGTCAAGCATCCTGGTGGGAGTTTCATGGTCTGGTGCTGCAGGAGTAATGCCAGCACTGTGGAGCTACAGTTCATTGAGGGAAACCATGAATGCCAACATGTACTGTAACATACTGAAGCAGAGCATGATCCCCTCCCTCTGGAGACTGGCCGCAGGGCAGTATTCCAACATAATAACACCCTTAAACACACCTCCAAGGCGAGCTGAGGGTAAAGGTAATGGACTGGCCAAGCATGTCTCCAGACCTAAACCCTATTGAGCATCTGTGGGGCATCCTCAAACATCAGGTGGAGTAGCTCAAGGTCTCTAACATCCACCAGCTCTGTGATGACATCATGGAGGAGTGGAAGAGGACTCCAGTGGCAACCTGTGAAGCTCTATTGAACTCCATGCCCAAGAGGGTTAAGGCAGAGCTGGAAAATAGTGATGGCCACAGAAAATATTGACACTTTGGACAAAATTTGGACATTATCACTTAGGGGTGAACTCACTTTTGTTGCCAGTGGTTTAGACATTAATGGCTGTGTGTTGAGTTATTTTGAGGGGACAGCAAATTTACAGTGTTATACAAGCTGTACACGCACTACTTTACATTGTAGCCAAGTGTCATTTCTTCAGTGTTGTCACATAAAAAGATATAATAAAATATTTACAAAAATGTAAGGGGTGTATTCAATTTTGTGAGATACTGTAAATACTGTAGGTACCCAGAGTTGGAAGATCTGCTAAAGCAGGCTATAAGAGTCTGTAGCCATTTCAGGCAGTCATACACAGCCAGTGATTGGTTGGCTGAAATTTAGCAGGAATTGCACCTGCCCATAAACCACCTGATTTGTAACATGCCCACCAGGTGGAACTTCGACTTTGGCTGTGCTGCACATGTAGCAGAGGGCCGTCAACGAGTACCTCAACAGTGAGTGTGGCACAACGACAGCCTCAGACCAGTTCTGTATTTTTTCCCCACGCCAATGGCTGCTGATAAAGAATGCATGCACTGTACTTTCACCATTTGAGGAGGCCATAAGGATGGTGAGCTGTGACAATGCATGCATCAGTTACACAACCCCTGTTGTGTTCCTGCTGGAGCAGACCCTGCATGGCAATATGGACAGGGCACTCGAGGCAGAGCAGTGGGAGAAAGAGGGGGACTTCCTTTCCTTTCAAGGCCTGCTTCATGCAGACACCATTATTCCTACGCCACAGAACGTACAAGAGGAGAGGCAGCAGGAGGAGAATGTTTCTGGATTTTGGAGGCACTGAAGCACAGGAAGGCAAATGTCAACCCTCAACAGATGGTTTTCTTTCCCCAGAACTCTTGGGAGTAGTATGTGGCTGGGAGGAGGCAGTTCCAGAGACTGTAATCCTTAGTGACTCAGAGGAGTCTGCTTCTCATGCCTCTGCAAACTTGCGGTGCATGGGCTCCCTCTTGCTTCAAAGCCTGCGAAAAGAATATGTGGCATCAAGGAGAAGGATCATTATTTGCTGGCAATCCTCCTTGACCACCGTTACAAGGGGAATATTCTGGTAGGTTACAGTGTCGTGGAAAACTTAGTTTAGGGCTTCTGTTGGTCAAGAGAGGAATGGTGGAGAAGGGGGCCTCCTAAGTGATGCATATCACATTTTTTTTGTTTAACAATCAGACTGTTTCTTTATTGTAACAAACAAAGACATGGTACAAGTCATGACGAATCACATCTCGGGTACAAGAAAAATTGTACAAGTAGCTATAACACATCCATTTCTCAGAAAATAAACAAGTAAATCAAATAGAAGTGCAAGTAAAATAACATTGACATACCCAATGCACCCAGTCCCACCTCTACCCAGGAGCCCATAGCCTAAAAAATTGGAGGTGTGCACTCTGCAGGGGGTACGGGGACAAGCTCCCAGGCCAAGGAAGGAGCAATATGTGAGAGGCATAACAGCCACCGACCACTAAGCCATCCATGGCTGCCAGACCCTATAAAACTTTTTTGGCAGTTTTTGTTGAAAGGGGATTCACTCCAGAAATAAAGAGATTATTCTCCCACTATACAAGACTCTGGTCCGGCCACAGCTGGAGTATGCTGTCCAGTTCTGGGCACCGGTCCTCAGGAAGGATGTGCTGGAACTGGAGAAAGTCCAGAGAAGGGCAACGAAAATAATTAGGGGAATGGAGGACATCAGCTATGAGGAAAGTCTACAAGCACTGAACTTATTCTCTCTGGAGAAGAGACGATTGAGGGGGGATATGATATCAATGTACAAATATTGTACTGGAAACCCTAGCATATGGAAAAACCTATTCAGAGAAAGGAAATACAATAAGACGCGCGGCCACTCACTAAAACTAGAGGAAAGGCGGTTTAACCAAAAAATACGCAGGGGGTTCTTCACTGTAAGAGCAGTAAGGATGTGGAATTCTCTTCTGAAAACAGTTGTATCAGCAGGGAGCATTGATAGTTTCAAAAAACTATTAGATGGGCACCTTAAAGACCACAACATACAGGGGTATACAATGTGTGGTTAACAGTAGACACACACACACACATCATAGGCTGAACTGGATGGACTGATGTCTTTTTTCAACCTCACTAACTATGTAACTATGTAAGTATGTCAATCTATACATAGGGAGAGATGCAACTATAGAACTTTCCCATCTGGGGATCCAAGTTCATGCAAAATTGATGGAGATAAAAATTTCCCCATAATGGGCAGTAAGGGGAATGGCTATCCAGACTCAGGAATTTACATCTAGCTCCCTCCCATACCCCAAGTGTGGTCCCGGTGGGATGCGGAAGGGCAGGATAGGACTGGGGTCCTCTATACACCAGGTTGGCAAACTCCTGGAGTGAGCCCAGTATTGCAGCCTCGGGATGAGATGAACCCCCACCTGACTGTGACCAAGATAGCGGCCCAGTAATTGGCTCAAAAATCCGGTAATGCCATACCTCCGCATCGCACAGGGGAGTTAGGGTAGATCTGGCCAACCTAGAGAGAGCCCTTGCCCAAATAAATGATCCAAGAGATCGGTCCAGGTCCTTAAACTAGGAGTTGGGTATCCATAATGGGCAATTTTGTAAGATATACAAAAATTTAGGTAGGAAAATAATTTTGAGTAAATTAATTCTTCCCAGTAAATTAAGGGGTAGGGATGCTCAGGATAATCATTTTTGAAGGAGGCGGGAGACTACTGGCATTAAATTCAGATCCTGAAACCTGGGCAGGGCTCTCCTAACTTATATACTCAGGTATTGAAACTGTTCCACCCATAGTAGAGGGGTATCTGCCGCCGTTGTTTGCACCAGGGGATCTAATGGAAACAGCAGTGACTTATTCTAGTTAATACGTATCCCTGAAAAATGCCCAAATTCAGGGAAAAATTCCAGGGCTGCTCTAAGGGAAACAATGATATATTTTCCTCTAGAGGGCCCAACCTTAACCCCCTCACTTTTTTTAGACCCATGGATCAAGATGGCCAGAGGTTCAAGGGCTAGGGCAAAGAGGCCGGGGGACAACGGGCACCCCTGTCTAGTTCCTCACTGGAGTGGGAAGGGAGGCGCCAAACAGTCGTTAGTCCAGATGCGGGCCCTGGGAGTGTGGTATAGCATATCCAACCATTGAAGAAAGTTAGGCCATAATCCGAACCGCCGTAGTACAGCCCACAAAAATTCCCACTCCACCACCCAGTCTTAAGCCTTTTCAGTATCAAGAGAGGCAATGACTCTCCGTCCACTATTCTCATAGGTAGCTGACAGATTAAGAAATAATCGGGGGAGGTTGATGTTAGTACCCTTCCCAGGCATAAACCCCGTTTGGTCTACGTGTATTATCTCTTCTAGGAACACAGACAATCTATTGGCTAGGATTTTTGCTAAGATCTTGGCATCAACATTAACAAGAGATATCAATATACAAGATGAGCATTCTTGGGGGTCCTTGTTCGATTTGGGCACCAACACCACCACCGCCTCCGAGGAAGGGAGGTCAGGGAGAAAAATTGGCCAAATAATGACTCAAGTTTAGAGGCGAGAAAGTCCTGTTACGCTAAATAAAACTCTGTCGGGAGACCATCAGACCCAGGAGTTTTACCGACCTGGAGCTGGGACAAGGCAACCTGTATCTCCTCCAGAGTAATAACCTCCTCTAATTTTTTACATCAAAATTTTTTTAGTTCTCGCTGCCCAAGCCTCTCAGCTTTCCCATCCCATCAGCAGCACCTGCATCCTATGGTGGACGATTATCTAGGGGCGAAAACAGAGATGGAAAGCTTTCCAGTTGACTATCCACTGGGTTACTGGGTCATGAGAAAAGACCACTGGCCAGAACTTGCCTAGTATGCAATTAAGCTGCTGGGCTGCCCTGCATCCAGCGTGCTTTCTAAACAGGCATTCAGTGCTGCTGGAGGTTTTGTTACTGATAATAGAACGCCAGACTCCGTGGATCATCTGACATTTATCAAAATAAATAATTCCTGGATTACCAGCAGCTTTGAAGCCCCTGATACTGATATCACTGATTAAGTGTTTTTGGGATGTGGAATCTCTGCAAGACTTCTAGGCTGCCTAGTGTTGTGGATGTTGATTTCATCTCAAATACATTTTTTATGTAGGTTTCATGGGCACAATTAACACCCAATTTTTCTGCACCTGGTTGACAGGTGCATATCATTTCAATTATTGACAGCAAGGCTAATCCTTGCTTTTATCAAGTGTACCTCAATAGGGTCACAGTGTAAAGGCGTCAAAGACACCCAAAGACCAATTTTTCTACACCTGTTTGACAGGTGCATATAATTTCAAATTTTGACAGTAAGGCCAATTCCTGCTTTTATCAAGTGAACCTCAATAGGGTTACGGTGTGAAGGCACCTGTTACTTCTATCCAAAGTCTGCAGAAGAGACACCAGAATGTATCTAAAAAATCTGTAATCTTGTTCCCAGTGCACTACATTGTGACCTCATCATACAGACTGGCTCCCTAAGCCGTTGTTTACAAAATAAAGAAAGCTTGCAGGGAAAATGTCATTTTTTGGCTTTATAAATGCAATTATGTCTGCAGCAGCTTCTATACACAGTACAGATGTGCCACTATACAGGTAGACTAAGGAGACCCCCAGGCATACTATTGAAATATTTTTTTTATTTGTTATTGTTATTTCTCATTTTGATGCTTTTACTTTAAGCCCCAGTAAATCACTGCTCATTTTTTAAAATGATGTTTTTTACAAACTTTTTTTCATTGATATAAGTTACCCAGAGCAGTACCCAGACCCCCATAACCACTGTATGTCCAAATACTTTCATATAAGGCTTCAAAATGGGCACTTTTGATTTTTCCAGTTCGGGTCCTATAGACTTCAATGGGGTTTGTTATTCGGTTCCGAACATTCCCAATGTTCAAAATTTCTGGTGCAAACCAAACAAATGATCATGAATATGTTTACTGTACTACCTGCCAAAGAGTTTGTAATTCTGTGCAGTGATTTAAACACCTTTGGCACATTGGACAGTATAAGAGTTTAAGCGGAACAAAAACTATCCCAAAACAGTTCCATGTAGGGCATGCCGTATAAGCTGATCACATGTGCAGCACCATGGCAACTGCAAATCAAACAGAGGCTAAGATGGCAGCTTCCTTGACTGTAAGGGATAGGAGGGTTTAGTTCTTCTTTAACTTCAGGAAGGAAGGTCATGGTGTGGCTATAGACTCCCCCGATTCAGGCATTATTTTCAATAATCTATCTTAAATCTCTGTGCTTATTTAAAATCTTTATTTTACCACCAGAAAAGGAAACAGTCCTTGCCCTGTACATCTGTCCATACTCTAAATTCACTCAGGGGGGTATACTGTATGTGTGGCTATGAGTCAGGCTTTGAGTCTCACTGTGTATGATGGACATGTATGTGGCCAGCCATTTATAAAACAAGAACAGTAGGTGGGTACATGCTTGGTTTGGTTTTACTGCACTTAACACAGTTTTACTATCTTAGACTGATCCTAATAATTTCCATGCCTCATAAACTCCTAATGAGGTGATGGTGGCACAATCTATATAACTATTCAAATAGTAAGTATGTTATTCCCAAGATGCTATAAAGGTTTTTTTTTTTTTTTGTCTTCCTGGTCCCCCTGACAAAGAAAGGGTAAAAGTGTTCTGTAAACAAGTAGCAAAACTTTGAATCATTAACATAAAGTCCCTAGGTAATCAAAGTCTAATTCCTTCACTTCACCTACAAAGGATGTTCACTAATTAAATAATATTGCTATGGGATTAGCTCAAGTCTCAAAGTCAACATTGCTCTTCGATCCACTTCATTGTGTTTCTTATCATTAGCATTAATCTAAATGATGTGGACTGAATTGTTTCAATAATGCAAAAATTGAAATCATGCATAATTTTAGTTTCTCTGAGCAGTAAGTTTGTTTAAGTAGATTTTAAAGCTTTAATTATAAATGTGAACAGCATTTGTTGGAAGTTACTTTTTGTTAGATTTAACTGTCATTGCTAAAAGAATACAACCTTTTCCAAATGTCATAGAGTAAATGTATATACTGTATCTACAGTATAAGTACTCTATATCTAAAAAATATAAAGCTTTATTACTTAAAGAGGACCTCTCTCTTTCTATCTCTATAGAAAAATACAAGGCAACCTAAAGGATAAAAAACCTACCTCCATATTTCCTCTGCTTCACCTATTGTCCACTTTAAAGTGCCACTCCCCCTTTTAAAATAAGTATTTCTTGGGTCAGCTTGCAAAACAGTCCCAATGCGCATTTGCAAGATGGCGCACATGACATCATGCAAGTCATCTTGCACATGTGTCAAATGTCACATATAATATTATATTCATCTGTTTAAAAATCTTTCCCTGAGATCTTGCAAGGCTTTTTTCTTAAACAGATGAATGTAATACCACGCGGCACTTGCACTAGATGCGCCGCATCTACACTCCATATTGCACATGCACAGCATGACAATACTAGGCACGAGATCTCCCTGAAGGTACTGATGAGGGGACCCCTCACTTCTGTCTGTTTGGAACAAACAATCAGTGGCGGCTGGTGCTCAAAATTTTTTGGGGGGGGCGCAAAAAGAAAAATGTAATAGGTATTGCTTCGCGTCAAAAAACGCAGTAAAAAATTGCGTGACTTTGAAGTCATGGTACAGGCATGGCACAGGTGATGGTATAGGCATGGCATAGGTGATGGTACAGGCATGGCTCAGGTGATGGTACAGGAGATGGTATAGGCATGGCACAGATATGGTATAGGCATGTCACAGGTCATGGTACAGGAGATGGTATATGCCCCCTTTCAATGCAGAGACCAGCGTACATGCCCCCTTTCAATGCAGTGACCAGCGTACATGCCCCCTTTCAATGCAGAGACCAGCGTACATGCCCCCTTTCAATGCAGAGACCAGCGTACATGCCCCCTTTCAATGCAGAGAACAGCGTGCGTGCCACCTTTAATGCAATGAATATTGTGCTGTGCCCCCTTCAATGCAATGAACACTGTGCTATGCCCCCTTCAATGCAATAAACACTGTGCTGTGCCCCCTTCAATGCAATAAACACTGTGCCACCTTCAATGCAATGAACAGTGTGCTGTACCCCCACAATGCAGAGTTCAGCGTGCATGCCCCCTTCAATGCAACTGTGCTGTGCCCCCTTCAATGCAATGAACAATGTGCTGTGCCCCCTTCAATGCAATAAACACTGTGCTGTGACCCCTTCAATGCAATGAACACTGTGCTGTGCCCCCTTCAATGCAATAAACACTGTGCCCCCTTCAATGCAATGAACACTGTGCTTTGCCCCCACAATGCAGAGTTCAGCGTGCATGCCCCTTTCAATGCAACTGTGCTGTGCCCCCTTCAATGCAATGAACAATGTGCTGTGCCCCCTTCAATGCAATAAACACTGTTCTGTGCCCCCTTCAATGCAATGAACACTGTGCTGTGCCCTCACAATGCAGAGTTCAGCATGCGTGCCCCCTTCAATGCAATGAATACTGTTCCGTGCCCCCATCAATGCAGAGTTCAGCGCGCGAGCCCCTTTCAATGCAGAGCACCACAGCATTGTCCCCAATCACTGCAGAGCACCACAGCATTGTCCCCAATCACTGCAGAGTGCCCACAGCATTGTACCCCAATGATTGCAGAGTGCCACAACATTGTACCCCAATGATTGCAGAGTGCCACAGCATTGTACCCCAATGATTGCAGAGTGCCACAGCATTGTCCCCCAATGATTGCAGAGTGCCACAGCATTGTACCCCAATGATTGCAGAGTGCCACAACATTGTACCCCAATGAATGCAGAGTGCCCACAGCATTGTACCCCAATGATTGCAGAGTGCCACAGCATTGTACCCCAATGATTGCAGAGTGCCCACAGCATTGTACCCCAATGATTGCAGAGTGCCCACAGCATTGTACCCCAATGATTGCAGAGTGCCCACAGCATTGTACCCCAATGATTGCAGAGTGCCCACAGCATTGCACCCCAATGATTGCAGAGTGCCACAGCATTGTACCCCAATGATTGCAGAGTGTCACAGCATTGTCCCCCAATCAATGCAGAGACCAGCGTGCGTGCTCCCTTCAACCCAATGCACTTACCTGGCAGCGGCGGCTCGGCTATCGGCGGCGGCTTCTCCCCTCCTCGATCCTTTGTCCTCTTCTGCGGCGGCGGGAAGGTGAGCGGCTTCTCCCTCTTCTGCGGCGGGAACCGGCGGGCGGCCTCTCCTCTTCTCTGTGGCGGGAACCGGCGGGAAGGTGAGCGGCGGTGACGGTGAGTGACTGACGCACGCACCGGCACCGCCCCCATTGCGACGTCAGTGATCGGATGTCCTGGATGATGATTGGTCCAGGCTGGAGACTGGACCAATCACAGCCAGGACATCACGAAGGTGGGGGTGGCCAAGCGCTCTTTCCTGCGCACAGGTTACGCCCCCAGAAGGCAGCCAATCGGCGCCTTTCTGGGTCATAAACCCCACCCCCCCCTTTAGCCACCACATAGGCCGGCGAACCGATTTTTTTTTTATAACTTTATTGTTCTTTTTTGTCATTTTTTTTTCCTTTTTTTTAAGGGGGTGGCGTCCTGGCGCCCCCTATGCACGGGCCGCCACTGCAAACAATGCATGTTAGTTTCACACCATAGTCCATGGTTCACAGCCCATCCCGGAAGTGAGCAAGAGCGGGTGGCTACGTTCCTACATAAAGTGAGACCATGGAGAATGAAAAAAAACACCCTCTAACAGAAAGTTGGATCACAGAAACAACACAAAAAGAATTTGTAGATTTGGAGGAGACTGAAAGCAAAAGAAGACATTTTTTGGAGTTAAGAATATATACGTAGCACTTATTCCCAAATGAGCCATTGGAATTTTGCCTAGGTTCTTCCTCAGTGGATTTTCCTCAGCAAGGCACATCATCTCAGCCATATTCTTCTTCAATAACCAGTCTTCTAGGGGTGTTGTTTTTGTTGTTTTGATTTTTGGAGAACTTGGATAGGGTTGAGGGAATTGAGTGCGATTATCATGTACCTGGTCCTGAAGCCGAAATGCTGAGAGGGCTCTCCTTGCGGATGAGTGCTCAGTGTCCCTGAAAGTGTAAAATGGGAACATAAAGACCAAAGAAGCAGGGGTTTCCGTCTGTGCCACAGACGAGATATGCAGGTGTGGATATCTCTCCATAGGTGAATACCAGATGAGGTGAGCAGTAGGACCCAGTGGAGCTGAAGATGATGCGGACTGCACACAGCAGGAAATGTGATCAGCCAGTTGTCAGCATACCAAAGAGCAGAGATGTGGTCAGGCAAGCTGAAGTCATACACAGGACAGGAGACAAGAGCAGATCTGTGGGCAATCCAAGGTCAGACCTGGGAGAGAGACAAGAGAAATCCAAGGGTAGGCCAAGTTATTAACAGGAGATCAAAAGCATAAGCACACACAGGAACAGAAAGCAGGAAGCTTAAGACCAGTCAGAAATTTTTCATGTGCCATAGGCTCCCTTTTAAAGGATAGAGAGCGCCAGGATCTGACATTCACTGCGTGCACCCATATGCACATGTGTTCGCCATGGCGAGCAAGCATTTGCAGCACGTGTGTGCGCATTCATGCGGGCATGGTCATATTGGAAACTGGCCACTGTGCTAGGCCTATGGGCAGCTCTCCTCCAGCTAGTCTCCTGACAGGGATACTCAAAAAACAGAACTATGTACAGATTTGAGGACAATAAAACTCCTTTCTGAAAAGCTGAAGCAGAAATCCTTGCTCAGCTGTGGACTTTCCTTTGTAGTAGAAACAGTTAACTGAAGAGGCCCTTGTTAAAAGCAAACAAGAGCAGAGTCCCACATAGAATTAGATAGACTAGCTCTTCAAAACACCAGCCGATGTCCTCTTTGAACAATTACACATTTGGGTTTCAAGCACAAGGTGGGTGGCAGCAGCCCAAAAGTCTCTAAGAATTTTCACAGTAGTGTGTACTCACAAAATGTCCAAGGACAGTTGTTTGCCTCCTTTCAACTTCCAAGCGACACCTTTTTTCCTGTGATACCAGAACAGATCTTTAGCAAACAGCCCCTCAGTCAGCTATCTGTAGCTTCAGCATCCCAGCCCTCAGGTCACCCACCGGAGGCCTCACGAACAGCAAGCACAAGGCTGCATAAATAGTCATACTGCCACCTGCATAGCTCCACACCTATGTTCCAGAGAATTCTATTGCTCTCTGGAAGGCAGAGGTAGCTTTCAGATTAGAAGCAGCTGAAAACACTAAACTGACATACTTATGGCACTTTTCCACTGCCAGTACCGGCTCGGCTCCACTCGGCTCTGCTTGGCCCTGCTCGGCTCGGTTTGCTTTTCCACTGCGTGGTATGAGTCGGTACCTTTTGGCACTGTATAGGCTCTACTCAGGCTCGGTTTGCTTTTCCACTGTTGTAGTACTTTGGTAGTAGTGGGCAGGATTACAACGTAGTTGCGCCGCCTCTACTGCCGTGACATCATCTTAAGGAGACACTGCAATGGAGCCAATAGAGGGAATGGCGTTATTGATTCTCGCCATGTGGATTCTTTTTACTGCTCAACGAAGACTCTTTTTGCAAAGGAGACTGATGGCAGCAAAACTAAATACTGCAGAAAAAACCGAGAGTATGGGAACTCCTACAACAAAGCAAAGACGACGACGACAGGGGTACAACGGCACACAAGGGTAAGCTTTAGCACTGGTATGTGGTATGTGTGTGTGTGTGGTATGTATGTGTGTGTAGTATGTGTGTGTGGTACGTGTGTGTGCTACGTATGTGTGTTATGTGTGTGTGGTGTGTGCGTGTGTGGTATGTGTGTGTGGTGTGTGGTATGTGAGTATGTGTGTGTGGTATGTGTGTGTGGTATGTGTGTTGTGTGTGGTATGTGTGTGTGTTATGTGTGTGTTATGTGTGTGTGTTGTGATATAGCATAATCATACTGTCACAAAAGCATATAATGAACTTGGCTGCCAATATCATGTTTTAACCACTTACCCACTGGGCACTTAAACCCCCTTCCTAACCAGACCAATTTTCAGCTTTCAGTGCTCTCACATTTTGAATGACAATTACTCAGTTATGCAACACTGTCCCCATATGAATTTTTCATCCTTTTTTTTACACAAACAGAGCTTTCTTTTGGTGGTATTTAATCATAATTGGGTTTTTTATTTTTTGCGCTATAAATGAAAAAAGACCGAAAATTTTTCTTTGTTTTGGTTTTAAATTTTGCAAATTTAGTCATTTTTCTTCATAAATTTTGACTAAAAATTATACTGCTACATATCTTTAGTAAAAATAACCCAAATAAGTATACATTTTTTGGTCTTTGTGAACGTTATAGCGTCTACAAGCTAAGGTGCCAATCATTGAAAATTGATCACACCTAAAGTACTGACGGCCTATCTCATTTCTTGAGACCCTAACAATTCAGGACAGTACAAATACCCCCCAAATGACCCCTTTTCGGAAAGTAGACATTCCAGGGTACTTAGTAAGAGACATGGTGAGTTTTTTGAAGTTGTAATTTTTTACCACAATTCTTTGCAAAATGAAGATTTTTTTTTAATTATTTTTCACAAAATGGTCATATTACAAAGATATTTCTTACACACTGTATAGGCATACTTGCAACTACACCCCAAAATACATTCTGCTACTTCTCCTGAGTATGGCGATACCACATGTGTGACACTTTTTCACAGCCTGATCACATACAGAGGCCCAACATCCAAGGAGCACCGTCAGGTGTTCTAGAAGCAAAAATTGCACATATAATTTTCTGACCACCTATCACACTTTTGAAAGTCCTGGAGCACCTGGACAATGGAATTACCCACAAAATGACCCAATTTTGGAAAGAAAACACCCCAACACATGATCTAGGAGGCATAATGAGTCTTTTGAACATGTCATTTTTTTCCACAAATTTTTGGAAAATGTGGAAAGAAAACCAAAACGCATTTTTTTTTACACAAAGTTGTCCATTTATTAGACATTTCTAACACATATCATGTACATAGCAAAAATGACACCCTAAAATACATTCTGCCACTCCTCCTGAGTATAGCGATACACCATATGTGACACTTTTCCACAGCCTGGCCACATACAGAGGCCCAACATGCAGGGAGCACCGTCATTTCCTGACTTCCCATTACAATTTTGTGAGACACTGTAGGGCACTGATAAGCATTTTAGTGGCACTGATGTGGCCCGGATGAACACTGACGTGGCATGGATGTGGCACTGATGAGCACTGATGTGGGATGGATGTGGCACTGATGAGCACTGATGTGGCATTGATTAGTCCTGACGTGGCATTGATGTGGCATGGATGAGTACTGACATGGCATGGATGAGGCAGAGATGAGCACCCTGACGTGGCATGGATGTGACACAGATGAGCATGGATGTGGCATTGATGTGGCACAGATGAGCACTGACGTGGCATGGATGTGGCACGGATGAGCACTGTCATGGCATTGATGTGGCACGGATGAGCACTGACGTGGCATGGATGTGGCATGGATGAGCACTGACATGGCATGGATGTGGCACGGATGAGCACTGACGTGGCATTGATGTGGCATGGATGAGCACTGACATGGCATGGATGAGCACTGATGTGGCATTGATGTGGCACGGATGAGCACTGAAGAGGCATGGGTGTGGCACGGATGAGCACTGACGTGGCATGGATGTGGCATGGATGAGCACTGACGTGGCATTGATCCACAGTGCAATGGCTACTCTCTTCTTTAAAGGAACACAGACACGAAAGTTTGTGTCATGTCTTTCCATCACTGGACGCTCTTTGTTGCACAAGTAGGCAAATGTTTCTTCTGACATCTGACTCACAACTGGCTCTGAGTACAGAAGTGTTGGACATCTTTTTGGTGTAAGCATAACAACTGTTTGTCGATGTGTTCATGATTTCTGTGCAGCAGCAGAGATTTTTTTGGTACCAGAAAAAATTAGTTTTCCAGATCAGGAGAAGTTTCAAGAAATAGCTGCCTACAATGAGAACAGGTGGGGGCTTCCACAGTGCATTGGTGCTATTGATTGATCATACATACCCATCATAGCACCACAGGACTATCACTGTGACTATTACAACTGTAAAGGCTGGCACTCCATCATCCTTCAAGGTGTTGTTGATGGAAAGGGACTTTTCTAGAATGTTTTTACTGGACTGCCTGGAAGCCTGCATGATGCTCGGGTTTTGAGACTGTCCACACTGTGGGAATTGTTAATTTGTGGAACCCACAAACCAGCTAACACTAGAAACATTGGTGGTGTGAATGTTGGCTACTACATCCTAGGAGATTCTGCCTAGCCCTTGCAGCACTGGCTCATAAAACACTGGACGGCTGACAGCAGAACAGCAGGTGTACAACATGAAAATCTCCAGAGCACGTGTAGTGGTAGAAAATGCATTTGGTAGATTAAAAGGAAGATGGCCTTGCCTTATGAAAATAAATGACTGTGCAGTTGACCTTGTGAAATCTATGGTCCAGACATGTTGTGCACTACATAACCTTTGTGAGAGTCATGGAGAAGCCTATAAGAGTGCATGGGATTCACCTTCAGCAGCAGAGCCTGTGGTGGCACTGGCACAGGCTGTAGAGGAGGAGGGCAGGGATGTAAGTGAGGCTCTTATGCGTTACTTGAATAGTTGACTCCTGTCAAGTGTATTAGCAATAGCCAAAATATTTCAAAGTTGAATGCTTCGCTTCCCTTTTTTTTTAAATGTTCTTTAATTATTCTGGTATGGTGATTTGACAGATCAGGAGCACAGGTGGTGAGAAGGCTATCATCACCACCGAGCATCGCTGCTGACCACAGAACCTGCTACTGTATACATGCTATGTCAAGTGGCTAAGCTAAAGGAATGTGTACAGTAGCAGGTACTGTGGCCAGCAGCGATGCTAGGGGGCTGATGCTGATAGCCTTCTCACCTCCTGTGCTGATGATCTGTCAAATCACCATACCACAATAATTACAACCTGCTTAACCACTTGCCGACCGCTCACATGGAGCGTACTGCCGCAAAGTGGTTCGTTATCGTCCAGTGACGTAGGTCTACGTCGCTGGACTCCTCCCCTTGTGATCGGCGCCTATTCAGACACAGCAGGAGTTGGGCCAGGGGAGGAGAGGCGGTGATCACCGCCGATCTTCCCCGGTCGTCGGGGATCGAGTGAGGAGATCTGCCCACTTGTGTAAACAAAGCGGGCGGATCTCCTATGTGACAGGCAGGGACAGATTACAGGATTCAGCATAGCTGAACCTGTGATCTGTGCCTGTGTCACACAGTCCCCTTCCCCCACATACGTCAGTAAGCACCAGGCATACATTAACCCCTTGATCACCAATAAGCCAGCAGCGATGCTAGGGGGCTGATGCTGATAGCCTTCTCACCTCCTGTGCTGATGATCTATCAAATCACCATACCACAATAATTACAGCCTGTTTAACCACTTGCCGACCGCTCACATGGAGCGTACTGCCGCAAAGTGGTTCGTTATCGTCCAGCGACGTAGGTCTACGTCGCTGGACTCCTCCCCTTGTGGTCGGTGCCTATTCAGACACAGCAGGAGTCGGGCCAGGGGAGGAGAGGCGGTGATCACCGCCGATCTTCCCCGGTCGCGGGGATCGAGTGAGGAGATCTGCCCGCTTGTGTAAACAAAGCGGGCGGATCTCTTATGTGACAGGCAGGGACAGATTACAGGATTCAGCATAGCTGAACCTGTGATCTGTGCCTGTGTCACACAGTCCCCTCCCCCCACATACGTCAGTAAGCACCAGGCATACATTAACCCCTTGATCACCAATAAAAGTTAAGCCCTTCCCTGCCAGTGTCATTTTTACAGTAACAGTGCATATTTATAGCACTGATTACTGTAGTAATGTCACTGGTACCCCCAAAAGTGTCAAAAATGTCAGTTAGGGGTCCGATCTGTCCGCCGCAATGTCGCAGTCCTGCGAAAAAAAATCGCAGATCGCCGCCATTGCTAGTTATAAAAAAAACAATAAAAATGACATAAATTTCCCGTGGTTAGTACCTGCGATAACTTTTGCGCAAACCAATCAAAATACTCAATTGCAATTTTTTTTCACCAAACATATGTAGCAGAAAACAAATTGGCCTAAAATGTTAAAAAATTTAGATTTTTACATTTTTTTTTTGGGGGGGGGGGGATTTCATATAAAAAAATGTGAAAAATATTGTTATTTTTTTCAAAATTGTCGCTCTTTTTTTGTTTATAGCGCAAAAAGTAAAAATCGCACAGGTGATAAAATACCACCAAAAGAAAGCTCTATTTGTGGGGAAAAAAAGGACATAAATTTAATTTGGGTACAGTGTCGCACGACCGTGCAATTGTCCGTTAAAATAACGCAGTGCCGAATCGCAAAATGTGGCCTGGTCAGGAATGGGGTAAAATCTTCCGGGCTTAAAGCGGTTAAAAATACGCTTATTGAGAATTTTTTTTGTCAAAGACATGTAGCTAAATACATTTTGGCCTAAATATATGACAAAAATTGAATATATTGGATATTTTTTAACTGTTAAAGTAGAAAAATATTGTCGCATTTTTTTATTAATATTGCAAAAAAATGAAAGGCGCAGAGGTGATAAAATACCGCCAAAAGAAATCTCTGTTTGTAGGAAAAAAGGACGTAAATTTTGTTTGGGTACAGCGTTGCATGACCGCGCAATTGTCAGTTAAAGTCGTACAGTGCCGAATCGCAAAAAGTGGCCTGGACGTAAAGCAGGAAAATCCTCCGGTCCTAAAGTGGTTAATAGGAAAAAAAGTGAAGTGAGACATCATACTTTGAAATATAGTGGGCACAAATGAAGTACTTGACTGTTGAATTTACATGCAAATATGTATACATCTATTTTTTTTTTTTTGGCACCTCCTGTCAAGTGTATTATCAATAAATGAAATATTTCCAAGTATAATGTCTCGCTTTCCTTTTTTTTTTTTTTTTGTAGTAAATATGCTTTAATTAGCAATTATTACAGTACATTCAAATTATATATTAAATGATTCTGAAAGCAATGAACTACACATGTTTGTCCACTTATTTTTTAATGTTTATTGTACAAAAAACAAGTACAAATTTTCAAAGGTTAAAACTTAAATATATAAAAAAATTTAAAATGAGAAAAAGTGCAGAAAACATTTATTTTTTATTTTTTTGGAATATATATTATGTACTGCATGGGTTTCCAGTCTGGCTGAGAGTTCTGTTCTTGCTGGCCACTCAGCGCCTGTGCAAGCATACCCATAACGTTGAGGAAGGCTTGGTTGAATGCAGCCGTTTGGGAATTTTCCTGCATCCTTAAGGCCGCTTCCTGTTCCCTCGCTAGCCGGGCCTCATCGATTGCCATCTGTACATGGCGCTCCCTCTGTGCCCGGTTCAGCTTCTGCTGCTGAATATCAGCCACCTGCATTTCTCATAAAATAGAAATATGCTCCTGATGTTGCTGGCTCCGTTTCTCATTGCCTGAACAAAAACGAAGAAAAATGAAAGTATGGTTTTTGAAAAAAAATGTTTTTACTGTGATTGATGGATCAATATATATATATATATATATATATATATATATGTGTGTGTGTGTGTACATATGTCATATTTTATACCTGAGACTAGGGATGATCGAACGGTTCGGGTCGACCATCGGTTCGGCCCGAACATTGGGTGTTCGAGGTTCGGCCGAATTTAGAACTTTTTGCCCAAAAAGTTCGGAATTCGGCAACCAGAACCGCCCAAAATGCAATGCTTCAGGAAATGGGCTTTAAAAGCCCGTGATTGGACCAGAACCATTAGCAAAAGCCAATTGAGGGGGCAGGAGAATGCTAGGAATGTGATTGGAGTGACTAGGGGGTCCCTAGACCAATCATTAGTGAATATGCCCCCCAGTATATAAGATCGCCCCGCCATATTCCTAGCATTGTTATACTGGACATGGAAGAGAGTGGAAGCAGTTCTGTTAATTTTACTTGAAAAGTGTCATTTAGCTATTTATTAATGTGAGGAAAGGGATATCTAGTGTAGTTAGAGTGCTCCTTTACACTTTAGTTAGCTTCAAAAATTTAGTTTCTGTAGGGAAAGTGTTAAGTGTAAGGGGACCGTAGTGTAGTGTAGGGTTAACTGGCAGTGACTGCTATGGCAGGGTGACAAAACCCTTCCATAGCAGGGTGACCGCTATAGAGAAATGATCATTTCTCTGAATTGCTTCGGCACACCCATATGGCTTCTCACCAGCCAAGCATTTTTAATGCTGCAGGGGCTGCCACTGCCAGTGCTTTTTTTAGGACATGTTTGATGTCAGACATGACATCTGAACATGTGTATAGGGGGTATATATAGACATATATGTCTGTATATATACCCCTAGACATATATAGGTGTGATAGTAGCAGAAATATATGCTTGCGCTAATGAAATCATTTACAGTAATATATTTCCTGACAGACTCCATGGCAGCATACGTATCGGGTTTGGCCCCGCCTCCAAACCTACCCATAGGACCTCACTCCCATAAATCTTTGCTCCTGTTCAGCACACGTGTTCTTTTTTTGTCCTCCAAAGGATTACCTGATATCCTACCTGAAGATGGATTCCGGGTGATGGATGGCTCTACCAGTCGGGTATGGAGCTCTCCAATAAGCCCCAGCTGCTGCGGGGTATGGAGTAGGGGCGAAGATGTATGCAGCCTTGGCCAAAAAGCCCAGCTGCTGCGGGTGGCCGGTACCCTAAGAATGAGATAAGTCCGGTGTGTGCATCCATCCCTGGTGATCTGCGGTCCGTGAGTACAAAGTCCTCCATGGCAGCTATTTTGTTTATATTATTTGCTTGCTCGTGCCTTATGTCTTACCTGGTTTTTCTCCTGCCTTCCCTGGTGGCTAGTGGTCCGGGGCCGGTCAGCGATTCACTTCCTGACCGGCCTCCGGTGCGCGCTACTGCGCATGTGCGGCGCCTCGGGAACGAGGCTTGGTTCTCGCGCATGCGCAGTGTAAGCACGGCGCATGCGCAGTAAGCTGGCGTCGGTGGCGATCGCTGATGACGTCACCAGGCGCCATATTTAAACCCCAGAGCTGTCAGCAGTGTTGTGTTTGTACACACTGCTGATACTGGGTGTTACACACGAAAATCGTTCGTTTTTTGTGGTCGTTTTGCTGTGCGCTGCCGCTCTGCCTGCTAACCTTGGTTCCTGGTGAGTACTGGCCCCAGTTTGGGAGCAACCCCCCCCCCCCCCCCCCTGCTTTGCTGGTTTTTCTGACATGCTGTCCGGCTCATTCTTGTAGGTCAGCATCAGAATGGAAGCTACTTTGCCCTCCGGTGGTCAGCCCGCCCCTAACAGGTATTTGGGGCTTCTTGGTGGGGTTGTGGGTTATAGGGGGTGGGGGTAGGAACTCAAGTGTTCCTAGCTTCCTGTCTGTGTTTTCTGTTTTTTCTCTTGTTCACAGCCCTCCTCGTTCAGAGACTAGGCACTCTTCTCAGAGAAGTGAAAGGCGCTCGAGCTCTCGCCACCGGCACTCTACAGGAAAGTCCCGTTCGGGCTCACATCATCAAAAATCGTCTACTTCAGCCAGCCACGCACGGAGACCTGACAAAGCAGGTTGCAGAGGCTGTGGCGCTAGTGTCCCAGAGAGGAAGCTTTTCTGTGATAGATGTTTCTCCCAGGCTGCGGGAGAAAGGGATACTTCCGATCAGCGCATTGAGGCTTTGGTCAAGAGAGTGGTTAAGGACTCTTTGGCAGAGTTGGGTGTCAGTCGTTCTCAAGACACTGCAACGGCTTCCCCAAGCCCCTCCCCTGTAGCACTACAGGTACAGGAAGATTTCGAGTCGGCCCACACAAGCCATCAGTCGATGCTCTTGTCAGGTAGCGACTCTGAAGATGAGGATCCCTGCTTGGGTTTTGAATATACCTTGGTGCCTTGCCTGGTTAAAGCGGTCAGAGAGACCTTAAATTGGGAAGAGTCAGCTGTTCCCCCTCCCAAGCAGAAGAAGTACTTTAAACAGCTCAATAAGGAGCGTGTTAATTTTCCCTTCCTGGGAGAGTTGGGTGAAATCATCTTGGAGGAGTGGAAAAAGGTGGAACGAAAGAATTCCTTAGTATCCAAGATGGCTAAACTTTACCCCTTCAAAGAGGATGATGTGAAACATCTTGAGTCTCCTCCCCTAGTTGACGCAGCAGTCATGAGACTGGTCAAGCACGTGACCCTTCCCTTAGAGGATACGGTCTCATTTAAAGACCCGTTGGACCGAAGGATGGACTCTGATTTGAAGAGAATCTACCTTACAGCAGGTATGGCCTGTAAGCCAGTCCTGGCTTTAGCTGCTCTATCCAAAGCCATGGAGTCTTGGGCTGATGTGGTAGACGAATCGGTCAGATCGGTTTCGGAGGAGGTGGCCAAAAGCGCTCCAATCCAGGAGCTTAGGCTGGGCGCGTCGTTCCTTGGGGAGGCTTCCATAGACCTGATCCGTCTATTGGCAAGAGTTATGCTGTCCTCGGTCACAGCTAAGAGAGCTCTTTGGCTCCGCCCTTGGGTTGCGGATCCGGCATCAAAGCAAGTTTGGTGCCGTATTCCCTTTGAGGGGTCCTCCCTTTTCGGGAATAAACTTGACGAGGCCATAACCCGGGCCACAGGCGGTAAGTCTGGGTTTCTTCCCCAGGATCGGCGCCAGTTCAACGTCAAGAAAGGACAGCCTACCAGAAAATTTGTGCCTGATCGGGCCAGGGAAGCTCGCTCTTATAGACCTGGTCGGGAGTTCAACCGAAACTGGAGATCCAGGCAGTCTTCCAGGAAAACGACAAAGAATGTCTCCTCGGGGGACCGTGAGCCCACTAAGTCCTTTTGAAGGTGGGCCCGCTCAGACATGTCGGGTGGGTGCGCGTCTACGCTCCTTCCGACATGTCTGGGCGGCTTCGATTCAGGACCCCTGGGCCGTCAGGACGGTGTCTTCAGGCCACAAGTGGGTCTTCAAGGAGAGGCCAGGCTCAAGGTTCCTGCCTACTGCCATACCATGCCTAGAAGAAAGGCGTCAGATTTTGTTTTCTTACGTCGAAGCTCTCATTGCTCAAGGGGCTGTCATCTCCGTTCCAGAGTCCGAGCGAGGCCAAGGAATATATTCTCCGCTCTTTCTGGTCCAAAAGAAGAACGGATCATGGAGACCAGTAATAGATTTGACCTTCTTGAACAAATTCATAAAAAAAGAAAGGTTCAAAATGGAGACCCTGTTGTCCATACAGCAGTCAGTCCAGCCGGCAGATTGGATGGTGTCCATCGACTTGAAAGACGCCTACTTTCATGTCCCTGTGGACGAAGATTTTCAAAGGTTTCTCCGGTTCGAAGTGGGAGGATTACATCTTCAGTTTATCTGTCTCCCATTCGGGCTCTCAACATCTCCACGGACCTTTTCAAAAATCTTATTGGCCGTGGTAGCCCTACTGAGATTGAAAGGTATCCGTCTTCACCACTATTTGGACGATCTACTCCTGTTGTCCCAAGACAGAGAACAACTATTAGTTCATCTGGAGCAGGTCGTGTCCACTCTCCAGAAGTTTGGTTGGTTACTCAACAAGGAGAAGAGTCACCTGATTCCAACTCAGTCCCTGATCTACTTGGGCGCTCTGTTCGACACAGAGAAGGCGACTATCTCTCTTCCAGAGGAAAAGATAGGGACTCTTCGAGACAGGATTCGCTTTGCACTCTCATCCTCTCATCTTCAGGCACGTCAATGCCTGAAGGTGATCGGGACTATGGTCGCAGTAGTCCCCATGGTGAAGTGGGCCCTGTGGAGGATGAGGCCCTTTCAGAAGGGATTCCTTCAGCAATGGGATACGTGGCATCTGGATCAACGCATCTTCTTAACCCCTTCAATGAGAGCGAGTCTCCCCTGGTGGTTATGCAGAGACCACCTGCTGAACTGCCACTCTCTGAAGCCAGCTCCGTGGGTAGTGGTTACCTCGGACGCCAGCAACATAGGCTGGGGTGCCCACTGTCTGTCGGAGGTGGCACAGGGCAGGTGGGAGTTTTCCACTCGAGGAATAGTATCCAACATACTAGAGCTCCGAGCAGCATTCCAAGCTCTTCGAGCATTTGCTCACCTGACAGAAGACCAACCTGTCATGCTGCGCCTGGACAACACCTCAGCAGTGGCATACATCAGGAAACAAGGGGGAACACGCAGCTGGTCCCTATTGAGGGAAGTGGAGCCGATTATGTCCTGGGCACAGAAAAATCTCTCGAATCTTTCAGCGGTTTATGTTCCAGGAGTCCAGAATGTCAAAGCAGACTTCTTGTCCAGAGTGGATCTGGACAACAACGAGTGGTCCCTTCACAAGGAAACGTTCAACTGGATCCTAACATTGGGGCTTTCTCCAGAGGTAGACCTCTTCGCCTCCCCCTGCAATCACAAACTGCCGAAGTACTATTCAAGATTCAGAGATCCACAAGCATCAGGGATAGATGCACTCTCGGATCAGTGGAGATTCCACAGGGCATACGCCTTCCCACCAATTCCGATTGTGTTACAGTTTCTTCGGAGACTCAGGTCAGAACCAGTGGAGGTAGTGGCGGTGATTCCCTTCTGGCCGAACAGGCCATGGTTTCCCCTTCTGACGCTACTCAGTGTCCAAGACCCAATCCCGCTACCCTTCAGACCGGATCTGTTGTCCCAGGGGTCTGTACTCCATCCGTGCCCAGACCGTCTACATCTCAGGGTCTGGATGTTGAGAGGAGGAGGTTACAGGCTTTAGGCTGCCCAGAAACGGCAATCTCGACATTACTTAGTGCTAGAAGAAGCTCAACGAACAGGGTTTATCAGAGAATCTGGGAAAAATTTTCTGCACAACTGAATACAAGGCCTGATCCTCAATCTTCAATTAAGATCCAGGATGTATTGAGCTTTCTCCAATCAGGACTGGATTTGCCTCTATCAGTGAGTTCGCTCAGAGTCCAGGTCTCGGCTATTTCCGCTTTTTCAGGGATCTCCTGGGCCACTCATGCCCTAATTCGTCAGTTCTTCCAAGGGGCAGTGAGAATCAGACCTCAGAGAAAACCCAGGTTTCCCAAGTGGGATCTGCCACTAGTTCTGGATTTCCTAGCGAGTCAGATTCAAGACAGGTCTGATTCTTTGACCATAAGAGAGCTTACACTGATAACAGTGTTTCTGGTAGCTATAACCTCAGCAAAAAGAGTGTCGGAAATTGGGTCCTTTGGGTCACAAGAGCCTTTCTTAACCTTTTTTCCTGACAGAGTGGTGCTCATCCCCATGCTGGATGCGAGACCAAAAAGGACCTCTGTCTTCCATGAAAACATAGAAACAGTATTACCAACCTTTAGACAGGAAGAGGAAGAATCTTCGGTTCATCCGCTGGATGTTGGAGAGTGTGTTAAGAAATATTTAGATGCCACTTCCTCTTTCAGAAAATCAGAACATCTTTTTGTTACCTTCTATGGAAAAAACAAAGGTTCAAGAGCCTCGACGAGATCCATTTCCTCTTGGATCATCCAGACCATCCAGTGGGCTTATAGGGCTAAGGGCTTGACCCCTCCAGCAGTAGTTACAGCTCATTCGACGCGGAGCATCTCTACCTCCTGGGCAGTATCCAGACATGTGGCTCCTGAAGTCATTTGCAGAGCAGCGTCGTGGTCCTCTATTAACACTTTTTTATCCCATTACTGTGTTGAGCCAGCGGCTCTTTCTTCTGTGAATTTTGGTTTGCAAGTCCTGTCTGTTTGACAAAATGCATTAAAATTTTTCTGTTCAGCACCTGCCCACCCTGTGTGTACGGCGAGTTATTTCCCGATACGTATGCTGCCATGGAGTCTGTCAGGAAAACGGAAAATTTATATCAAATACTTACCGTAATTTTCCTTTCCTGATGGACTCCATGGCAGCAGGAGTTCCCTCCCGGATTTCTGTGGAGGATAGTTACAGAACACGTGTGCTGAACAGGAGCAAAGATTTATGGGAGTGAGGTCCTATGGGTAGGTTTGGAGGCGGGGCCAAACCCGATACGTATGCTGCCATGGAGTCCATCAGGAAAGGAAAATTACGGTAAGTATTTGATATAAATTTTTCGTTTTCTGCTACTATCACACCTATATATGTCTAGGTGTGTATATAAATATATGGATGTGTGTATACAGTGGGTACGGAAAGTATTCAGACCCCCTTAAATTTTCCACTCTTTGTTATATTGCAGCCATTTGCTAAAATCATTTAAGTTCATTCTTCTTCCTCATGAATGTACACATAGCACCCCATACTGACAGAAAAACACAGAATTGTTGACATTGTTGCAGATTTATTAAAAAAGAAAAACTGAAATATCACATGGTCCTAAGTATTCAGACCCTTTGCGGTGACACTCATATATTTAACTCAGGTGCTTTCCATTTCTTCTGATCATCCTTGAGATGGTTCTACACCTTCATTTGAGTCCAGCTGTGTTTGATTATACTGATTGGACTTGATTAGGGAAGCCACACACCTGTCTATATAAGACCTTCCAGATCACAATACATGTCAGAGCAAATGAGAATCATGAGGTCAAAGGAACTGCCTGAAGAGCTCAAAGACAGAATTGTGGCAAGGCACAGATCTGGCCAAGGTTACAAACAGATTTCTGCTGCACTTAAGGTTCCTAAGAGCACAGTGGCCTCCATAATCCTCAAATGGAAGACGTTTGGGACGACCAGAACCCTTCCTAGAGCTGGCCGTCCGGCCAAACTGAGCTATCGGGGGAGAAGAGCCTTGGTGAGAGAGGTAAAGAAGAATCCAAAGATCACTGTGGCTGAGCTCCAGAGATGCAGTCAGGAGAAGGGAGAAAAATGTAGAAAGTCAACCATCACTGCAGCCCTCCACCAGTCGGGGCTTTATGGCAGAGTGGCCCGACGGAAGCCTCTCCTCAGTGTAAGACACATGAAAGCCCGCATGGAGTTTGCTAAAAAAACACCTGAAGGACTCCAAGATGGTGAGAAATAAGATTCTCTGGTCTGATGAGACCAAAATAGAACTTTTTGGCCTTAATTCGAAGCAGTATGTGTGGAGAAAACCAGGCACTGCTCATCACCTGTCCAATACAGTCCCAACAGTGAAGCATGGTGGTGGCAGCATCATGCTGTGGGGGTGTTTTTCAGCTGCAGGGACAGGATGACTGGTTGCAATCGAGGGAAAGATGAATGCGGCCAAGTACAGGGATATCCTGGACAAAAACCTTCTCCAGAGTGCTCTGGACCTCAGACTGGGCCGAAGGTTTACCTTCCAACAAGACAATGACCCTAAGCACACAGCTAAAATAATGAAGGAGTGGCTTCACAACAACTCCGTGACTGTTCTTGAATGGCCCAGCCAGAGCCCTGACTTAAACCCAATTGAGCATCTCTGGAGAGACCTAAAAATGGCTGTCCACCAACGTTTACCATCCAACCTGACAGAACTGGAGAGGATCTGCAAAGAGGAATGGCAGAGGATCCCCAAATCCAGGTGTGAAAGACTTGTTGCATCTTTCCCAAAAAGACTCCTGGCTGTATTAGATCAAAAGGGGGCTTCTACTAAATACTGAGCAAAGGGTCTGAATACTTAGGACCATGTGATATTTCAGTTTTTCTTTTTTAATAAATCTGCAACAATGTCAACAATTCTGTGTTTTTCTGTCAGTATGGGGTGCTATGTGTACATTCATGAGGAAGAAGAATGAACTTAAATGATTTTAGCAAATGGCTGCAATATAACAAAGAGTGAAAAATTTAAGGGGGTCTGAATAATTTCCGTACCCACTGTATACACCACTATACACAAGTTCAGATGTTTTGCCTGCCTCCAAAACCCCCCAAAAAATGCCAAAAAATGCCCAGGTGTGTTTTTGCTGGCATTTTTTGGGGGGTTTTGGAGGCAGGCAAAACATCTGAACTTGTGCACAGTACCACTATACACAAGTTCAGATGTTTTTCCTGACTGCAAAGAACCCAAAAAAATGCCTTCTATTAAACCGGCAAGGTGTTACAGCAGAGAAGCCATATTCCTGTGCTGAAAATTTTCTAATACAAACAATCCTTTTTTTTTTCCTGGCTCTGGACATGCTACATAGCTGAAACTTCACAGGTACACCTTTTAGACCCCCCAGACACAAAATCACACAAAAGAAAGTTCTTAAAAATTGTAATTTTTGATAAAAAAAAGCCAATTATTAAAAAAATTAAAAAAAAATATAGATTTTTTGATTTTTACTTTGGATTTCAGATCTGGGGGGTCTAAAAAGTGTACATGTGAAGTTTCAGCTCTGTAGCATGTCCAGAACCATAAAAAAAAAAAGATTGTTTGTATTAGAAAACTTTCAGCTCAGGGGGTTGGCTTCGCTGCTGTAACACCTTGCCGGTTTAATAGAAGGTATTTTTTTGGGTTCTTTGCAGTCAGGAAAAACATCTGAACTTGTGTATAGTGGTACTGTGCACAAGTTCTGACGTTTTGCCTGCCTCCAAAAACCCCCAAAAAATGCCATCAAAAACACACCTGGGCATTTTTTTTTGACGCTAGCGTTTTTTTGGCATTTTTTTGGGTTCTTTTG
Source organism: Pelophylax lessonae (assembly GCF_965119305.1). Classification (NCBI taxonomy): domain Eukaryota; kingdom Metazoa; phylum Chordata; class Amphibia; order Anura; family Ranidae; genus Pelophylax; species Pelophylax lessonae. Next base: position 208,870,081 of record NC_138768.1, read on the forward strand.
AGGCAGGCAAAACATCTGAACTTGTGTATAGTGGTATATATTCACACATCCATATATTTATATACACACCTAGACATATATAGGTGTGATAGTAGCAGAAATATATTACTGTAAATGATTTCATTAGCGCAAGCATATATTTCTGCTACTATCACACCTATATATGTCTAGGTGTGTATATAAATATATGGATGTGTGTATATACACCACTATACACAAGTTCAGATGTTTTTCCTGCCTCAAAAGAACCCCAAAAAATGCCCAAAAAAACGCAAGCGTCAAAAAAAAATGCCCAGGTGTGTTTTTGCTGGCATTTTTTGGGGGTTTTTGGAGGCAGGGAAAACATCAGAACTTGTGCACAGTACCACTATAAACAAGTTCAGATGTTTTTCCTGACTGCAAAGAACCCAAAAAAATGCCTTCTATTAAACCGGCAAGGTGTTACAGCAGCGGAGCCAACCTCCTGTGCTGAAAGTTTTCTAATACAAACGATCTTTTTTTATGGTTCTGGACATGCTACAGAGCTGAAACTTCACATGTACACTTTTTAGACCCCCCAGATCTGAAATCCAAAGTAAAAATCAAAAAATCTCTTTTTTTTTGAATTTTTTCAATAATTGGCTTTTTTATCAAAAATTACAATTTTTAAGAACTTTCTTTTGTGTGATTTTGTGTCTGGGGGGTCTAAAAGGTGTACCTGTGAAGTGTCAGCTCTGTAGCATGTCCAGAACCAGAAAAAAAAAGGATTGTTTGTATTAGAAAACTTTCAGCACAGGAATATGGCTTCTCTGCTGTAACACCTTGCCGGTTTAATAGAAGGTATTTTTTTGGGTTCTTTGCAGTCAGGAAAAACATCTGAACTTGTGTATAGTGGTACTGTGCACAAGTTCTGACATTTTGCCTGCCTCCAAAAACCCCCAAAAAATGCCATCAAAAACACACCTGGGCATTTTTTTTTTTTTGACGCTAGCGTTTTTTTGGCATTTTTTTGGGTTCTTTTGAGGCAGGCAAAACATCTGAACTTGTGTATAGTGGTATATATACACACATCCATATATTTATATACACACCTAGACATATATAGGTGTGATAGTAGCAGAAATATATTACTGTAAATGATTTCATTAGCGCAAGCATATATTTCTGCTACTATCACACCTATATATGTCTAGGTGTGTATATAAATATATGGATGTGTGTATATACACCACTATACACAAGTTCAGATGTTTTTCCTGCCTCAAAAGAACCCCAAAAAATGCCCAAAAAAACGCAAGCGTCAAAAAAAAATGCCCAGGTGTGTTTTTGCTGGCATTTTTTGGGGGTTTTTGGAGGCAGGGAAAACATCAGAACTTGTGCACAGTACCACTATAAACAAGTTCAGATGTTTTTCCTGACTGCAAAGAACCCAAAAAAATGCCTTCTATTAAACCGGCAAGGTGTTACAGCAGCGGAGCCAACCTCCTGTGCTGAAAGTTTTCTAATACAAACAATCTTTTTTTTATGGTTCTGGACATGCTACAGAGCTGAAACTTCACATGTACACTTTTTAGACCCCCCAGATCTGAAATCCAAAGTAAAAATCAAAAAATCTCTTTTTTTTTTTGAATTTTTTCAATAATTGGCTTTTTTATCAAAAATTACAATTTTTAAGAACTTTCTTTTGTGTGATTTTGTGTCTGGGGGGTCTAAAAGGTGTACCTGTGAAGTGTCAGCTCTGTAGCATGTCCAGAACCAGAAAAAAAAAGGATTGTTTGTATTAGAAAACTTTCAGCACAGGAATATGGCTTCTCTGCTGTAACACCTTGCCGGTTTAATAGAAGGCATTTTTTTGGGTTCTTTGCAGTCAGGAAAAACATCTGAACTTGTGTATAGTGGTACTGTGCACAAGTTCAGATGTTTTGCCTGCCTCCAAAACCCCCCACAAAATGCCAGCAAAAACACACCTGGGCATTTTTTTTTACGCTAGCGTTTTTTTTTTTTTTCATTTTCTGGGGGGTTTTGGAGGCAGGCAAAACATCTGAACTTGTGTATAGTGGTGTATATACACACATCCATATATTTATATACACACCTAGACATATATAGGTGTGATAGTAGCAGAAATATATTACTGTAAATGATTTCATTAGCGCAAGCATATATTTCTGCTACTATCACACCTATATATGTCTAGGTGTGTATATAAATATATGGATGTGTGTATATACACCACTATACACAAGTTAAGATGTTTTGCCTGCCTCCAAAACCCCCCAAAAAATGCCAGCAAAAACACACCTGGGCATTTTTTTTGACGCTAGCGTTTTTTTTTGGCATTTTTGGGGGGTTTTGGAGGCAGGCAAAACATCTGAACTTGTGTATAGTGGTGTATATACACACATCCATATATTTATATACACACCTAGACATATATAGGTGTGATAGTAGCAGAAATATATTACTGTAAATGATTTCATTAGCGCAAGCATATATTTCTGCTACTATCACACCTATATATGTCTAGGTGTGTATATAAATATATGGATGTGTGTATATACACCACTATACACAAGTTCAGATGTTTTGCCTGCCTCAAAAGAACCCCAAAAAATGCCAAAAAAAACGCTAGCGTCAAAAAAAATGCCCAGGTGTGTTTTTGCTGGCATTTTTTGGGGGTTTTTGGAGGCAGGCAAAACATCAGAACTTGTGCACAGTACCACTATACACAAGTTCAGATGTTTTTCCTGACTGCAAAGAACCCAAAAAAATGCCTTCTATTAAACCGGCAAGGTGTTACAGCAGCGGAGCCTACCTCCTGTGCTGAAAGTTTTCTAATACAAACAATTTTTTTTTTGTATGGTTCTGGACATGCTACAGAGCTGAAACTTCACATGTACACTTTTTAGACCCCCCAGATACTAAATCCAAAGTAAAAATCAAAAAATCTCTCTTTTTTTTTTTTTTTTTCAATAATTGGCTTTTTTTTATCAAAAATGAAAATTTTTAAGAACTTTTTTTTGTGTGATTAATAGTTAATGGGGCATGACCCAGAACCCTAGGCACTTTTTAGGGGCATTTATTGGGTTTTAGGGCTTAAAAATTGTGTTTTTTGATTACCGAAGTTCGGGTCCCATTGATTTCAATGGGGTTCTGAAATCCGAACCGAACTTTTGGGAAATTCGGGTGTTCTGGTCGAACCGAACTTTTCAAAAGTTCGATCATCCCTACCTGAGTCTACTCACTCTGATGCCGTGCTGCTGCTGGAGGTTGATGGTGTTGGTGGCCGTGCTGGTGTTGGTGGTCATACTGGTGGCGACACTGCTGCACCTACTTGTGAAGAGGTGTCATCATTCCATGGAGAAAGTGCTGAAGAATCAATTGTTGACAAAGAATCTGAAAAAAAAATTGGTACCGAAAAATTTGGATGTATTTATATATATATATATATATATATATATATATATATATATATATATATATACAGTATATATATATATATACTGTATATAAAGATGAAAAGCAAGCTTTTCAGCAGACGGTCAACTGTCATCACTTACCATCCTCCATGTTCTCCAACAACACCGTGGCTGAGTCCAGGGCACCCTGCCTTCCATTACTCGCCAGCCTACTGCCATAGATAGCGTCCATTTGGTCGAACCACTTCCATATTCTTCTGTTTGAACCACTCCGACTGTTGTGGTCCTTTATGGTTCTGAAGTCGCTTTTTAGTTCTTTTTAATTTGTCCCTGCACTGCTTTGAGGTGCAGCGGTAGCCATGTGTGGCAAACAGCTAAGCGAGTTCCTGAAAAACCTTCTCATTCCTGGTCGCCCCATCCAGCTCTCGCTGTATCCGCTCCTCGGCTACCAATGAGAGGAACGTCTGCACCTCATCTACTGACCAAGATTCAGACATATTATGCAGCGATTAAAAGTCTCAGCAATGTCCCAAAAGCAGTCTGTAATGTCCCACAATTCTGTCTCTTCACTCCAGCCTTGCTCCCCCCCTGGGCTCACTTCTTGTCTGGCAGTGAATCTGTTGGCAATCTGGGGGTTTGACACAAGCCATGGCAGCAGTGAACATTTTTAAAAATGCAGATAGCACAATCCTATGGCTCTCTCACTACTGACAGGTATTCACAGCTCTTTAGCCCTGAAAGAATGGCACTTTCTCACTGCATGGCTCAGTTGTGTCACATAACAATGACGGTGATGATTCTGACCAATCACTGCCTTGTATGTGAGGACCAATCAGGCTGCATGGGAGGGATTGTGGGATTTGGTATAGATATGGAACGCTTGGAACCACAACCAAGGTGGTACTGTTTAAGCGAGCCATACCGAGCCGTACCATGTAGTAGAAAAGTGCCGCTGTACCGTACCGAACCGTTCTAACACGTACCATGCAGTGGAAAAGCGCAAAAGCGAGCCAAACCGATCGGTTCCATGCAGTGAAAAAGCGCCATTAGTCAGCTGAGCTAGTTACAGTTAGCACAGCTAGGTTTGCCTAACACAACAAATGAAGCCACACTGGTAAATCTAGCCTGCCTCACTGTAACCAAACAAAAACACACACAGCTCAGTTGAACACAGTGAGCCAACACTACATCTAACTAATCCTAGCACCTATCTCAGAGGATGCTACACATACTTTTTTTTTTTTTACCAGAGTTTAGTGGTACTGTAAACCCCAGTTGAAATGACAGATATAAATGTTCAATCAGACATTGCCCTAATATCCTCCATTTTTAAAGTTTTACTTCTTCTGTTTGAGTAGTTTTGAAATTTGACATGTTATGACTGCCTAGTCAAACAGGCAGCAGGGTCTGGACATGCTACCCATTGTACTACAAGGTCAATGTCACATTAATGCTGCAAAAACAATTGTGACAAAATGTTTCAAGCTCCTTTCTATTCAAATCTCCTAGGCTGCCAGCACTTAGCATACAAAAAAAAAAAAAAAAAAAACTTCTCTTATCTAGTGCAGCACTAATCCCAAACAACGTGAATAAAATAATCAATAACATATAGTGCATAACAAATTCAACATAAGAAATATTCTATATACAAAATGATATGTCACCATAAACCCTGCTCCTTGACTTAAAACCAGTCAGTCTAATAAACAAAATCAGTGTTGAAAATGATCAAATCCCTAAATAAATTTAGATGGGGTGTTTCTGGCCTGGTGGATAAGTTCCTCTATCTCAGCTTTTTTCTTCACCCTCTGAATCCAATCAGTGATTGTTGGAGGATTTATATCTTTCCAGTGAGTGAGGATACACATTTTGGCATTGTTCATTAGTTGGAGGGGGTAAAGATTTCTGGAAATGCTTTTGTGGCAGGGAGGTATGGTGTAGGAGGTATTGGGCAGGTGTGTAGTCTGGTGTGAAGGTCATTATACTGGAAATGAGGCGATGTACCTTGGTTCAGAAAGGCTGTATAACTGGGCAGGACCACCAAATATAAAGAAGTGAGCCAGGTTCTTTGTTACAGCGCCAGCACAGGTGTGAGATATCTGGTTAGAATGTATGTAGTTTATCAGGTGTTCTGTACCATCTTGAATATATTTTAAACCCACTTTCCTGAATGGAAATGTTGACCTAATCTTTGTAAATGTGGGAATATATAAAATCCCACTCCTCTGTCAACAGGTCCAATGATAATTCGCTCTCCCATTATTGGCTAGCTTTATTTAGTTTAGGTTCACATTAGGGAAACAGGAGTAAGTATAGGTCAGAGATTAAGTGACGTTGGGGTTCCATCTTGGTGCAATAAACTTTGAATGGGATATGCTCCCTGTACCAGACCGAGAGAGGATTGGTGCTCGTCAAAAAGTGTGTGGTTTGCAAATACGGTATGTAAACCAGGGGAATGCTTTTCCAGGCAATCAGGATGATAGAGCATTGTATGTAAGGAAAGAGCCTTTGTCAAAAAAGTTTTCTGCACAGGTGAAAATGTACAAAGTGAGTTCAGCGAGGAATGTGTCAGTTAAACCGGTGGGAAGCTAGGATTATGTTTAATCGGGGTGAGAGGGCCAAGGGAGGAGGAAATATTCATTTTCCTGCAGGCTGCCTGAACGATGTTAAGCGTGGAGCCTATTAAAGGGTGTTCAATGAAAGTTTGGGAATAGTTATGTGCCTCAATCCATGGGAGAGATTTCAGCGGGATTTAGGAAAAATTAGTGTTCAAGAGTAACCCACGCTTTCGCTCATGGATGAACATGCCATTCAATTATCCTGGTTAGATTGCAAGCCCAGTAGTACCTGTGAATATCTGGGAGGCCTATGCCTCCATTTGATTTAGGGAGACTAAAGAGATGTGAAACCTTAATTGGGCGTTAAAGCTGAACTCCAGACAGATATAAAAGCACAGATAAAGGTAGCTCATTAATCATTATTACATAATTAAGTGTATTTTTTAAAACCCAACTCTTGTAAAAGTAAAAAAACTCAGTTGCAGTGGGGCTACTTCTGCAGTTGAAGCATTAAATGTGCATTTATATCTCGGGAATGGGTATAGCCAATCCTCTGCTTTCTCTGCTTCCCCAGCAGATGGAACTCCCCCATGCTTCAGCAGTGGACTGTTCTTCAGTGTCCTTACGTCCAATGCAGGGTTATGAGAACTGCATCAACCTTGATGACATCAGAAGGCATCTGACTTTCTAAGTGCATTGGAGAAGAGTTTGCAGGGAATGGCCTAGTAGCATGGAGGAGTCTGCAGGATTGAGTAAGTTAAACTTCTCTTTCATGCACCGTAGACATTATTGAGTACTTAACCCTTGAAATGTGGGTGGAGTCCTACTGCAGTTCAGCTTTAAATGCTAGCAGTGTAAGGTACTTGAAGGTGAACATTCCCCATACAGAAGCAAAGGAGAAGTCTATAGTTAAAGTCATTGTTATTGGGCAAACAACTTCAGCTCTATTTGACACAGGCTCCCAAGTTACCCCTATTTACCATTCATTCTACCAGAAGTACTTGGGCAGTATACCTCTTCAGTCTACTGCATGGAGTTGTGGAGCCTGAACACTGAGTCATATCCTGTTGATGGAAGCTTGCAAGTGATTGTTCCAGGTTTAGAAAACAAGGGTGTCCTTCCTATGAAGACCAGGGCTCTTGTATGCCCTGATACAGGTGATTCCCACACAAATCCGGTGATACTGGGCACTAATTGTAGAGCAGGACATTGTGCCTTCCAGAAGTTGATATCCCATCTGAACTTCAGGAGCTCTGTGATGCCCTCTCTGTTAGTTATCAGCATGGTGTGGTGTATTATATCAGTAAACACCCAGTAGAAACTCCACCAGATTTAAAATTTACTTGCATGTCACAATGCAAAAGAGGTGCACCTTGAACATTCTAAGGCTAATGGAAAGTGTTTTGGGTGATCTAGTACCCACAGAATGCTTTGCGTACCTCAATGACATTATCGTGTTTGGGGCTATATTAGAAGAACATGAAGAACGACTCGTGAGAGCATTACTTCACTTGAAAGAAGAGGATCTGAAGTTGTCAGCAGACAAGTGGAATTTCTGTAGGTCATCAGTCCCCTATGTACTGTAGATCACATTGTCTCTGCTGAAGGAGTCCAGCCAAAGTTGAAACAGTGATGAACTGGCCTCAGCCTCAGAATGTTACAGGGTAACATTCTTTCCTTGGCTTTTGTGGATACTACAACAGATTTGTAGAAGGGTATTCAAAAGTGACCAAAGCTTTTCATGACCTATTGTAGATTAATGTGTGCAATCAAAGGAATTAAAACAGGTCTTTTCAAAACATCCTTTGGGGACTACTTGACTTCTTCATGTGAAGAGGTTTTTCACTCAATTGAAAAAGAAGCTGACAGGAGCACCAGTTTTAGCATATGCTGTTGACCAGAAACCGTATATGTGCTCCATGTGGATGCTAGCTTTGTAGGATTTGGTGGAGTTTTGCACCAACAATATCCAACTGGGTTACGACCCATAGCCTTCATCAGCCAAAGCCTTATAACTGCCTTATCCACAAGTTGGAGTTCCTGGGATAATAATCCTTTGACATATATGTCTCAATGTTCAGGATTGGCTTCTATTACTGAAGACGATATATGGGAAGAGTTTGAGAGCAAGCTAATTAAAGAGTTACTTTAGCTACTGAACATTAACGAAAATTGAACAACCTCTTATGACCCTGAAGGGTACACTCTCCCTGAGAGATTCAACAGGACCTTACTTGACATGCTAGGTACCCTACAGAGTGACAACAAACGTACCTGGAGACAAAGGTACCACAGGTACAACAGGCCCATGCTTTTAACAGCATCAGGCATGAGAGTACCAGATTCTCCCCCTAATTCCTGATGTTTGTCTACTGATCTCTTGCTAGGACTGACACTGACAGTATTTGTTATAAAAAGTCATTGCCTATATATGGTTCATCTAAAAGATACACTCCAGTTTGCATACCGATTAGCTGAGAAAAATGCAGCTAAAATAATTGAGGAAGCAAAAGAAGATTTGATCTCCATTTGAGATACAAAGATCTGAAACCAGGTCACTGAGTCTTGCTATGGAACTTACTATAAGAGTATCTGCAAATCATAAGCTGGCTGATAGATGGCAGAAAAAGATTTTTACAGTGGTGAACAAACTGCCCGGTATCCCAGTATACAACATAAAGGGACCAGAAAAGGGTTCCAAGCCTGACTTAGAAATCATTTGTTGCCTATTCCTTAGGTTAGCGACAAAGTTGGCTCAATAAACACTTCAGAGTTTGACTCACCCCAGTTTAAGGCAGACCTCTCATCTGATCTTCCTGATATCCATGTGAATAATTGGACTGCAGATCCTGAAGTCTCTAGCTCTCTCTGCCTAGAGAGCCATTATACCTTAAGTCTCTCAAGTTTGTGCCTCAGGTAAAGAGCACACCTAATCAGGAACCCAGTCCTTCTTCACAGCCAGTGCCATCCTTTCCTATAACGTATAGTCAGAAAACACAATATTACCTCAGAGGGAAGTGAGGAGAGGGCAGAGAGTTAGACATCATCCACCTGTTTTGACCTCTAATAATTTGGGAGGACCCCAGGTTTATCATTTGTACCATGCCTTGGTAGGAGCAGTCCCTAATTTAGTCACAATTTTGCCTGTTTTTTCTTCACCAGGTGTCACGTATCTTGTGGCAGAGCCTGACGTGCAGAGGGAGACTTCTCGTACAGCCCTGGCTCAGGAACTACTGGAGTTGCAACAGTGGATGTGAGAGCACAGTGGGGTAAGAGTGCCTTTGAGGTCGTTTGTTGGCAGCAAAGATGTGTGGCCGATGAGTGACGAGACTGGACTGGATCACTGGGCAGCAGGTAGCAGCAATAACAGTGGTGTGGATGCACAGTGGATGCCGGACAGCGTCACCAGGCACTGGGCAGAGCAGAATAGGCAAAAGACTAGAGCAGGGTCAGACAAGTTGGAGAGGTCACAAATAATCAGATATGGCATAGGCGGCAGGCAGAGAATGGTCAGTATGCAGGCAGAGGTTGGCAACAGGATATCAGGCCGATAAGCAGGTATAACAAAGTCTAGGCAAGCCGGGGTCAGGACTGGAGATAAGCAAGCGTGGTCAGGAAAGCCGGGTCAATACAGGAATCAATACTGGCACAGGAACAGAACTCAGGTAAAGCTGCAGATCAGACAGCACCGCACTAGTGCAGTTGCTGCCCTTATATAGACCACTTTGGCACCAGTAATTAAACGACTAATGTGTACACATGCACATAGGCGTTCGCATTTGGTGAATATTTGTGCGCATGCGCGCATTCATTCGCCTGTGCCTTCTACTGGAATGTCCCTGATACCAGGCATGTATTGCTACTAACTTGTTTTCATGAATAAGCCATTGTAATGGGGAGAAGACAGCGATTTCTTAAATTAACGGTTAACCACTTCTGGACCGGAGGATTTTGCTGCTCAATGACCAGGCCACTTTTTTCAACTTGGCACTGCGTGACTTTAACTGACAATTTCACGGTTATGCAATGCTGTACCCAAACAAAATTTATGTCCTTTTTTCCCCACAAATAGAGCTTTCTTTTGGTGGTATTTGATCACCTTTGCGCTTTTTATTTTTTTGCAATCACCACCTTCAGGTTTTCTAATGGCATAAATTGTGCATTTCATTTTCGCACTACCTGTCACAGTTTCAGAGGCCCTGAAATCTCAAGATAGCACAAACCCCCCCCCCCCCCCCAAATGACCCCATTTTGCAAAGTAGACACTCAAAGCTATTTGCTGAGAGGCAGGGTGAGTCCATGGAATATTTTATATTTTGCCACAAGTTCCGTGAAATTTATTTATTTTTTTTGTTTTTTTACACAAAGTTGTCACTAAATGATATATTGCTCACACATGCCAGTGGTATATGGGAAATGACCCCCCAAAATACATTCTGCTGCTTCTCCTGAGTATGCGGATACCCCATGAGTGAGACATTTTGGCAGTCTAGCCGTGTACAGGACCCCGAAAACCAATCACCACCTTCAGACTTTCCAAGGGCATAAATTGTTGAATTCACTCCTCACTACCTATCACAGTTTCGGAGACCATGAAATGCCAAGACAGCACCAACCCCCCCCCCCCCCAACAACCCCTCTTAAGAAAGTAGACACCCTAAGCTATTTGCAGAGAGGCATGTTGAGTGTTTTGCAGATCTCACTTATTGACACAAAGTTTTGAAAATTGGAAAAAGAGGAGAAAAAAATGCATTTTCCTTTATTTTCTTCATTTTCCAAAATAAATGAGAGCTGCAAAATACTCACCATGCATCTTAGCAAATACTCTGGGGTGTCTACTTTTCGAAAAGTGATCATTTGGGGGGGTTTGTGCTATCTTGGCATTTCATGGCCTTCAAAACTGTGTTAGGTAGTGAGGAATGAAATCAACAATTTACACCCTTATAAAACCTGAAGGCGGTGATTGGATTTCGGGGTCCTGTATGCGGCTAGACTGCCAAAAAGTCTCACACATGAGGTATCCCTGTACTCAGGAAAAGCAGCAGAATGTATTTTGGGGTGTCATTTCACATATACCCATGGCATGTGTGAGCAATATATCATTTAGTGACAACTTTGTGTAAATAAAACAAAAAAGAAAAATATATAATAATTTTCCCGAAACGTGGCAAAATATAAAATATTCCATGGACTCACCATGCCTCTCAGCAAATAGCTTGGAGTGTCTACTTTGCAAAATGGGGTCATTTGGGGGGGGGGGGGTTGTGCTGTCTTGAAATTTCAGGGCCTCTGAAACTGTGACAGGTAGTGCGGAAGTAAAATGCACAATTTACGCCATTGAAAAAACCTGAAGGTGATGATTGGTTTTCGGGGTCCCGTACACAGCTAGGCTCCCAAAAAGTCTCACACATGTGAGACTCCTGTACTCATGAGAAGCAGCAGAATGTATTTTGGGGTGTCATTTCACATATACCCACGGCATGTGTGAGCAATATATCATTTAGTGACAACTTTGTGTAAAAAAACAAAAACAAAAAATATATAATAATTTTCCCGAAACTTGTGGCAAAATATAAAATATTCCATGGACTCACCATGCCTCTCAGCAAATAGCTTGGTGTGTCTACTTTGCAAAATGGGGTCATTTGGGGGGGTTTTGTGCTATCTTGAAATTTTAGGGTATCCCTGTACTCAGGAGAAGCAGCAGAATGTATTTTGGGGTGTCATTCCACACATACCCATGGCATGTGTGAGCAATACATCATTTAGTGACAACTTTGTGTGAAAAAAAAACAAAAAAAAAAAACAAATTGCCACCTTCCTAAAACTTAGGGCAAAATATAAAATACTCCATGGACTCAATATGCCTCTCAGCAAATAGCTTTGGGTGTCTACTTTCCAAAAGGGGTAATTTGGGGGTTGTTTGAACTGTCCTGGCATTTTATGCTCAATCTTAGCCACACATCACCCATTTTTTTAACCATTTGAAAACCAAGTTTTTTCTGTGACTTTTTGTTTACATGAAAAAATATATTTTTTTTACTAGAAAATTACTTTGAGCCCCCCAAACATTATATATTTTTTAAAGCAGAGGCCCTACAGAACAAAATGGTGGCAATTTTTTTTGTCACACGGTATTTTAGCACAGATTTTCCAAACACAATTTCTGTAAAATCATTTTTTTTTTATTTAATGCACAAATACACTATATATTTCCTAATTGTTTGGTAAAATGTAAAAGATGATCTTATGCAGAGTACATAGATACCAAACATGACATGCTTTAAAATTGGCCACGGCCATGCAGTGGCAACAAACTACGTACATTTGTAAAAGCCTTTAAAAGCCTTTACAGGTTACCACTTTGGACTTACAGAGGAGGTCTACTACAAGAATTACTGCCCTCGATCTGGCATTCGCGGCAATACCTCACATGCATGCTGCAATTGCGGTTTACATATGACACTAGACTAACACTTGCGTGCGCCTTTGCGCACAAGCACGGGAGGGCAGGGGGGCTTGATTAGTTTTTTTAGTTTTTTTTATTTATTTTGTTTTTTTTTATGTTATTTTGACACCTTTCCTTTCATTTTTTTTTTTAATCATTTTTATTGTTATTACAGTTAATTTAAATATTCCCTATGATAGCAATCTGTAGTGACAGGTACTCTTTTTTAGAAAAAAAATTGGGGTATTTTAGACTCTAGATCTCTCCTCTGACCTTAAAGCATCTGACCACACCAAGATTGGTGTGATAAGATGCTTTCCCAATTTCCCAATGGCGTTGTTTATTTCTGGCGAAACAGAAGTCATGAAATGCTCAAAGCTTCCAGTATCTTATACCATAGAGATGATTGGAGCAATTTTCATCTCCAATCAGCGTTATTGTCAGATAATGGAACCACCAGCTGCACTCTCGGGTTAACCGGTGGTACAGGTGAGCCCGAGAAAAACCGCGGAAGGGGGCGGGAGGGGGGGGGGGGGGAGTCCCCTCACACTGCTTACCTTACCTTATTGTTCCTTGAACTGTGCCTAATCCTGACGAAGTGAATATTTTTTCACGAAACGTGTTGAGTTCAATACAGGCAAATCCATCAATTACAAGTGTTTACTATGTATCTTTGCTTTATGACCTTATTACATGTTTTATTATATAACAGAATGTACCAGGATAACACTGTATTATTTTGTACTAGTGTCTTTAGATCATTTATACCCATATGTGTATCATTCATGTTTATCCCATTACCATGGGTTACATCCCTTTAGTGAGCACTTTGGTCTTACCTATATTTGTTCTATAGACTTTTAATAAACAATAAATTACATTATTACCTATCTGGTTTTTCTTTTTATGCATTCATAATCTACTTCCTAGCTGGTCACACCTCATATAAAGTCCCACATTGTTTTTATTTTCCAAATTTTATGTATACCTAATTTTTTTTAACTGTGGTGGTGAAATGACCTCCTACAGCTGTGACATAAGAGATTTCCATATGTGCTGAGCGCAAACGCTGTTTGTGTCAGAATATATAAAATCAGTGTGGCAGCTGATGAGTTTACCTGCAAGGCAAACTGGTTAACAATAGAATAGAAAGAAAAGATTACATTGTTACCTGGAAAGTAAAAAATGGTTACCAATGAAAAACAGTAACACAGTACAGTAAAGTAGGAAGAGTAGAAGTAGAAGAACAGAGTAAGAACAGAAAAATAACTCAAACGACAACTATTTTTGGCTTTTTTATTTTATATTTTTTATTGTAACTTTTTTTTTACATTTTTTTTTTCAACTGCAACATTCCAGCTTAGGGTCTCTCAAAATGACGATAGCCATCAAACATCTTTTGAGACCCTGTGTTAGTGTGCCCTAGACTGTGCCGTTCTGTACCCTACGCTAATACTCCACTATTGTGTGGTAGCGATGGAAACAGTCCTCAATGCAGAGGCCAGGTTGGCCAGGACAGATGAGACAACAGTAACCGGTGTCACGCCTAAATCCATGCTTACTACAGACACTACATCATTTTTGGGGGTATCTTTGGGTAGGGGTACTCAGGATGGCATCTGAAAAATGCCTCTCATGCAGCCGTCTCACTGCATCTGGTAGGGGAAGTTGGGCAGGGGCACCTCCTGGATACAGGTGGGTCCTGATGATCTCAACCTGGAATTGTAGGAAGGATCCAGTTTGTCCTGACGCTTTGTATAGCACAAAAACGTTCAGCAAAGCCAATTGGAAAAAAAAACAGACACTTTTTTGTACCAGTGTCTGCCTTACGGGCAAGTAAGTACGGTGCCAAAAGCTGGTCATTGAGGTCCACCCCACCCATATTAAGGTTATAGTCGTGGCCACAGAGGGGTTTCTCCAAAACACCAGTTGCCGTATGAATTTGGACCGTCTGCGTGAAGGGAGGACAGAACGAAAATATTCCGTGTATCCCTCCACTTCACTGCAAGCAATTTGTCAGTTTTCAAGCAGGCTCTCTCCCCCCGACTAAGATGGGAATCTACAAGCCATTGGGGGAAGCCCCGGCAATTAGGTCTCATGGTGCCACATGCGCCAATTTGAAATTCAAGCAGGTGACTAAAAAGTGGCACGTGGAATAAAAATTGTCAATGTACAAATGGTACCCCTTTCCGGATAAGGGTGACACCAAGTCCCAAACTATCTTGCCGCTTCTCCCCATGTAGTCTGGGCAGTTGTGGGGCTCCACAGTGCTATCTTTACACTCGTAAACAAGAAAACTAACTATATAGCCTGTGGTCCTGTCACACAGCTTATACAGCTTGACCCCGTATCTGGCACGCTTGCTGGGGATAAACTGCTTGAAAGCAAGGTGGCCAGAAAACTTAATCAGGGACTCATCAATGCAGACAACTTGTTGGGGGGTAAACAAGGCTGCAAACCACTGATTGAAGTGGTTTACGAGGGGCCGAATTTTGTGGAGACGGTCATATCCCGGGTCTCCCCAATGACGACAGAGTTCATTGTCACTGAAGTGCAAGAACCGCAGAACTTTCTTGTATCTCGTCCTGGTCATGCATGCAGAGAACACGTGCATATGGAGGACTGGGTCACTGGACCGATATGACCGCAGTTCACTCCTTTTAGTTATGCCCATGCTGAGGGAAAGGCCCAGAAAAGTTTTAAACTCAGAAGCCGTTATAGGTTTCCAAATGAATTCTCTGGCAAGGGGTGAATTTGGGTTGGTGGCGATGAATTGACCAGCATATAAATTGCTTTGGTCCACAATAGATCTGTAAAGATCTTCTGTGAAAAACAGCTCGTAAAAGTCAAGGGAATTAAAATTTGCTGTTTTCCACATGAATTCTGGGTTGGGCAGTGAATGGGGGAAGTACAGGCGCTGTAGAATCAGGGGGCTGCCAATTAGGATATGCCAGCGCATAAGGGAGGACACTATGGGCTCTATGGGCCTGTCTTTGAATTTGCAGCTGGGGGCCACTACTCGTGCTAGCAACTGCACCAGCTTCAACTGCACGTATGGTACTCACCACGTCACCAAGTGATACTGCAGTGTTGGTATGTGTAGGACCAGGATGTACTAGGCCGCTGGTGCTTGCCAGTTCACCAGAAGTGTGAGCGCCACTAGTACTGACACTCTGCTGCATACGAGCACGCTGCAATCTCTGCACCTCAGCAACTCCAGAATGGGGGCGGGTACGCCTGGCCTTAGCAGAGACCCCTCCATCTTCAGAGCGATCTGTCAGGGAGCCACTACTGTCCATAGGCTCATATACTGACCCTGATTCTGCCAGTGAGGCTTCCCCGTCGCTCTCATTAGACATGGTCAGTATTCTGTAGGACCCTTCACTAGTGTACCTCCGTTTGGACATTTTAGCAACTACATTTACAAGTACACTAGTGTGACTCACAGGTAGAAAAGCACCTGGTTGTCGAGGATTATCTGGTCGCTACAAAAAAAACTGCTAGTGCTAGCAGAGATCAGGCCTGACTCTGCTAATGCAGCGGTTTTGTGTGTTGTGTTTTTTGGAAGTGACAGTAATCTATTGCTTACTGCACTTGCCTGGGTGGGGTGGGGTGGGCTGGGGGCGGAGGGGCTAAACACAGGTGCTGGCAGGTATCGTGACCGATCCTGCTAACGCTGTTTTGGGAACCATAAAATATGGGGGACCCTAGTATAGTTCTGATCAGTTCAAAGATATTGATCCGTTCAGATACTATACTAGTAATGGAGGTGTATGTGTGTGTATGTGGTAATCAAGGGGTTAACTAATATTTCTAAATATGCGGAGGGGATCTGCACTGTCCTAGACTGACGCTAACGCTAACTAATGTCACCCGTGACACTAATAATAGTGATCAGAAAAAAACTGTACACTATAAAAGTGACACTGTGACAGGGCAATGAAGGGGGTTAACTGGGGGTGATCAGGGGGTTAAATCTTTATTGGGGGTTGGCGGGTATGCTAAGCCTACTTGGGACAGAAACTAACTCGCTAGCGCTAACTGAAGTCACAATCACACTATCACAGAAATACAGAAAACCTCTGTATACCTGTATATAGTGTGCAATGTAACAGGGGGTGAAGGTGTTAACTGGGGGTTATCAGGGGGGATAAGGGGGTTAAATCTTTATTGGGGGGGTGGCGGGTATTCTAAGCCTAAAAGTAACGGTCGCAAGCGCTAAACCATGTCACAAGCCACACTATTACAGAAATATACAAATGCTATACTGTCTATAGTGTGCAATGTGACAGGGGGTGTAGGGGTTGAATAATCTCTGACATGCAAGTTGTCTAATGTCTATGACCAGATGGATGGATGGGGTGTGGAGCAATTGCTAAAAAGTGTATTAGTTATTATGGCAATTTTCACTAAAGATTTTGCATTTACAAGATGAAATTGGTGTTAGCATTTTTATACAGAAATGTTACTTTTTGACCTTTTTTCCAAGTAAATGCATGTATAGGTCTCTGAAGTATAATGGCAAGGAGATGAACTGCAGGTTACTTAGAGTAATTAATTGCTACATTATCTGGAAATGGCACACATTGCTGGATAACTGGTTTCACAGACAATTAATTTTGATAGTATGTTAATTTATTTTTAATATAATTTCACTCTTTCAACAAAATATGTTTTGGTATTAAATTGTTCTGTTATGGCTTTTGATCCTGCAACAGAAACAAAAGTACTTTTTCTTATTAACACATTTGTATCCAAATTGCTATCTAGGTTACTTTAAAAAACAGTTACAGGGTTATTTAATTAGGCAGCACAATAAGCAGTAAGGATGTACAAAGTGCATTAACTCACAGCTGCAACCAAAAATTCACATCAAATGTGCAATATGGTTATTTTCTAGAATCATAAGCTCCGTCTAGTGGCCCTAATTAAATCGGTGTATTTCATGCTTTTAGGCCAATTTGTATTCTGTTACATATTTTTGGTAAAAAAAATCCCAATAAGCGTATTTTGTTTGGTTTTTCGCGTCTACAAACTATGGGGAAAGATTTATGCCATTTTTATTTATTTTTTTACTAGTAATGGCAGCGATCTGCAATTTTTAGCGGGGCTACGACATTGCAGCGGACAGATCGGACCCCTAACTGACATTTTTGACACTTTTGGTGGGACCAGTGACATTACTACAGTAATCAGTGCTAAAAATGTGCACTGTTACTGTAATAATGACACTGGCAGGGAAGGTGTTTACCTAGGGGTGATCAAAAGGTTAAATGTGAGCCTAGGGGAGTGCTTTCTAACTGTGGGGGGAGGAACTTGTGAAATGATCACAGAGACCTTTGATCCTATATAGGAGGATCACAGGTGCTCTGTGATCATTTCAGAGAGAACAACGGCCTGCTGTATTTACAACAGCTGACCGTCCTGTCTCGGCGGGGAACAATTGTGGGTGTCCGGTGGCAATCGGTGCCGCTGGTTCCGTGGATAAGAAAAACGTTTCCCCTAGTGGTGGGACTTTGCAGGCACTCATATAAATCACAAACATAAGTATAAAAAGAAAAACTTTATTGTGAAACTTGTACAAATATTAAAAAATGCAAACAATACATGTTACAATACACATGGTGCAGGTGATTGTCAGACTGAACAGCAAGAGAATACCCAACGCATTTTGAAGCAAAAATACTTCTTCCTGAGGGCCCAGGGTAGATCTGACATCTGTAGCTATCCTTCTATAGTTATATGATATACACTAGAGTTAGTAGACATACTCATTATCAAATATATATACAGATATATTATATTCGTCAATCAAAATGCTGTTAAACACTTACATCAACTGTGTTAATGTGTAATCTACACTGTTTGCAAGATAAAAACAACCAGTCTGTGAAAACCTGTCTGACGGGTCACAGTATCATCGAATATTGAGAAGGGATGGTGTCCCAGCGGATTTATCAAAGGGATGCACTCCCTGATATGAGCCTCATGAATGGCTGAAGTCCAAGAAGAATGGGAGCCCTAATAGAAAAAGGAGTCCAAAAAATAATATACTAAATTGCAGATTATCTACCCTTCTACAAGGAGAGATTTCCACAGGTTATTTTAATGAAGACGGAACAAGTAAGATGGTATGCAGCTGGAGTATCAGAATTAAGGGCTCTTTCACACGGGCGGTCCGTTCAGATCCGCCTGTCAGTTTTTTAGGCGGATCTGATCGGATCCACCATGCAGCTCTAGGGGCAGCGGGTGTCAGCGGAGACACCTCCGCTGACACCCGCTGCCATCCGCATCCGATCCTGTGCTTGAAATCTGGACAGATGGAAACCCTATTTTTCCATCCGTTCAGTAATCGGAGCAGATCGGATCTGATGAGAGCGGACAAGTGGTCCGCTCTCATCCGATTCCCCATAGAGGGCAGCTGGGGCTGAGACACCTCCCTCTCCGCTCTGCAAGCGGAGACGGAGCTGTCATCCGCCCGGCTCAGCGGGGATCGCGGATCGATCCCCGCTGAGCAACACGGATCCGCCTACGGAGCAAGGTATTTGTGTTTGTCCAATGGGGCTGTAATGAGATACAGCCTTATCACTTGTACAAAACACAAAAGACAAAGATGATGGGGTTACTCATATGTTCTATTAAGTGGCTAGAAAAAAAATTATGACATTACAGACATAGGGGAAAGTTACCCCAAGTAGATGACCCAAAAGACTCAAGATAAAGAAAGGAGATAATCTAAAAAGGTTACCATTAAAATAATAATGAATCCCCTAAAAAGATGTAAGTTGGGGAGAAAAAATAGGAAAGAGATCATACCTTAATGTCAATGGGGAGATTGCATAGTGGTGAACGTGTCTCGCAGCAGGCAGGATGCAAATGGCCCCGTGAATAGGTATCCCACTGCCTAGTGGGGACAGGAGAAGCCGAGCCAGCCTGCCGCAGTATATATGCAGTGGATGGTTGGCAAGTGATTAAATAGTATTTTTGGTTTGTTGTGCTCAGATACAGTTTAGTTCCGATTTAGTGCAATATGGCGACATAATTGATCATACTGCATGTGGCTAGTACAGACTGCCTGTGGATTCTGGCACATATCAGTTTTCATACTATTATTTCTGTATTTTATTAGAAGTCATGGCAGGCAATACATGGTGTAAAAGATTAAACCAATACTACTGTGCTACATAATTCCACAAACATTACAAATTTAAAAATTATTTTTCTAGCTGGCAATTGCAATTTAGGAAAAATATTATATCCAGGTATGGCTATGTTTACATAGTAATGGTACATTGATTGAATACATATGTACCATACCTGTGGGATCCCCCTGGAAGCTAGAAATCGGTGTAGTAGGCACAGCTGCACTAACTTCTGTGTCCCATGCCAAATAGCTGCCCTGTTACATTGTGAACATAGAAGGTCCCTTGCTTGTCATGAGTGTCATTCAGAGAACACTTTGCATTTTCCTAAAAAATTCAAAGCATTGACTAATTGGTCAAAGTGGAGATCATGACTTTACTGTTCAGTCTCTCCAACCAATTAAAAAAAGCTTTATATTCATTAAGGTCTGAATGGCAGCCTCCTGTGTTTACTAAGCCACAGGGCAGCCACTTGACATGGGACTTGGAAACACCAGCAGCAGCCACTGTAGTAGTGGTGCCTAGTAAAGTGATTTCCAGCTTCCATGGGAATCCTCCAGGAATGCAACATAGAAATTTACATTGATCCAAGCCGGACCAATGTAACAATGCAAAAAGTGCCATACCTAAACTTCAGCTTTAACTAATGGCTTATAGTTTGTGAAAAACAATTAGTATGTCGTAATGCTATTAATGTTTTATAACGAAGCAGGCCTCATCGGTAAAAATGTGAAAGCCAGTGATGTTTACTGTGGTCATGTATTTATGGTTGAACTGTGAAGAACTTGGACAGAGATATTCAGACATTCTGCGGTGCTGATTTATTGTGATATTGATTGGATCTAAGCACTATCTGGTCTGAAAAAACCTAACAAATGTCACTTTTAGAGCTAACAGTAAACACCATTCTCTTCAACCTTTAGTTCTGACAATGACGAGAATTACCAGCTTGCCTTTATTTTAAGTTCTGACAGTAATTGCTAATTAAAGAAATTATCAATTAATTAATGTCGGTAAGTATAATTCCAGCCCTACCCACAGTCAGAGGAAAAATTAATACAAGCACCTCTCACAGAGAATATTAGACTATAAATATACATACTGCATGCATATGAGATTGTTGTCCTCTGACTTGGCTGATTAGATGTTTTCATGTCTATCGATATACTGACACCTCTGCGGTTATGCCTGCTGGACCAGTCTTGGGATCAGAAAAATCGATTATTGGGAATGTATTTTTACTAACTCATCACTATTGCTTTCCTGAGATAATGCTAGTGTCAAAGATGTCTGATTTTCCAGCATCCATCTATTGTCTAAAGATGGCCATACATGTAGCTCTTTGTAATAAATCTAGGCATGAGTGACAGCAAACAAGTGATTTGCCATTAATTCAAATATCAAACTATGTAGCCCATGATTAGAAATGATCGTTTAAGCCATTTGCATTATGAACAGTTGTCCGCCACACATACAGATATTTGAGCAATCAGAAGCATTTGACAAAATTCTGGTTCAGCCAATCGATGATGCAAAGTTGAAATCAATCAAGAGCTCACTAAGCTGATTAAATAGAGGCTCGTTGAGCAATTGGATTATCATTTTGATATGTGTGTTGCCCCATAAGGCTAGCTAGTAATTAGGCCAATCCTAAAATACAAAAGCTTGTAGAGTGTTATAGTTCTTTGGTATTTTAAATGTTGGGATTGTTCTGTCAGTGTGTGTGTGTGCCCATGCTCTTTATATCTTTTTCTCATTTTCTATGTGTTTTTAAGCTCCATTCTAAGCCATTAGGGTTGTTACAATGTCTTTATACTATACAAGAAACAGCTGACCATTTACTTGGAAAAATTAGTTCCATATATTGATAATGTTTTATTCACCTTTAAGAGAACTTCTAAAACAAAACAAAAAAATTGATTTTTAGTCGAAATCTCAACAAAATAATGCATTTGACAAACGGAAACAACTCATTGCCAGTGTTATAACAATAGCACACTATGACAAGTCAAAAGCAGTGACAATTCTGGCTCTAGTTAACCACTTGGTTCGCATGTGCTGTTTAAAAATGGCAAAGGGACACTAGTTATTTGTTCCAGTGCTATATTAAAATTGCATCAGAACTCAGCAGCTCTAATGGGTGCTGGCAGGGTCCAGCACTGGAACCACTGCCTCTCAATGACAGTCATGGTCCAGGGCTTTGCTAGGACTCTGTTACAGGCAATTTAAACTCACTACTTCTGCATTGTCTTTATGTACAAAATGAAGTGACATCACGTGTGATGCCATGATACCTCCTGTCAGTATAGGTGTTGGAGTGATGGAGCAGAGGTGAACTTATCTCTCACTGCAGCAGCAGATCACTGCTACTATGGTCTATTGCTGGCTGATTGCAACTAAAAAAAGATAACTATCTGTTGGGGCAGTGAATCAGATCTCCACTGTCCATACCCCCATTAAGAAAAAAAGGTTTTAGCAGGGAGTATGTCCAAAGGGTAGCCACCACAATCCATGTGTGAGGTAAATTTTAGGGTGCTCACCCACAAAAAAATATCCATACAAATGCAATACATGTATAGAGGCACTCATGGGTGTTGCTATTGTATTTTGTGTCCTCACCAACCTGACTTATTTTAATGTTATTCTAACATTTACGTGGGTTGTATTCTTTTCCTACATGTGTTGCCATGTGGAGTTGAAAGTAAAAAGCAATTGTTCAGTTTAGGCTTTGTATGTATCCAAATAAATATTCAACAAAATATAGTCATATCTGTCCAAAAAACAATATGTAATATGCTAGGGTGGACTAAGGTTGCTAAAAAGTATGAAATGGGGAACTGGGACATCTG
This sequence comes from Pelophylax lessonae, assembly GCF_965119305.1. Lineage (NCBI taxonomy): Eukaryota > Metazoa > Chordata > Amphibia > Anura > Ranidae > Pelophylax > Pelophylax lessonae. The sequence continues at coordinate 208,892,476 of NC_138768.1, forward strand.
TGAAATGAAGAAGAAAAAAAAAAAACAAAAACATCTGTGGCTCAAAGGGATTGTTAGGATAAAAAGGTTAAGGGGCTCTAAAGGTTAAAGACTTGGTGTTGTATTCTGAAAAAAAAGGAACCAGTCATTTATACCTCTATAAAGAAGAAACATCTAAAATCTAGTCCAGATGAGCTAGGATGATCCTACACCTTTATAAAATATGACACTGCAGTGACTTACAAGCTAAGCAATGTGTTACCAGTAGCTGCTCTATGCAGACGGCCAAACAATGATAAGAGTGAAACTAATTAGGTATTTGAGACTGAAGTGCTTGTGTTTCTGTCCTGCTTTTCTAAATTAATTTAGGAAAATGAGATAACTGGATGATCACACATCTAATGACCTCCAAATGTTAAGCTAGCCATACATGTTAGGATTTCTCCTGTTCAAGCCCATGGCTATTGTATCCTGAAAGTTTGTAACTGTCAGAATACCATACCAGGACAGTGCCTTCATCTGATTGTATGCAGCGCTGTTTGGCCAATAGGTTTCTGCCATGTTCCTTTGAGCTGAATAGTACCAGACCACCCAAGGAACACATTGTGGATGATTGCTGCTGGAAATCCATTTTGTGTATGGCCAGATCTATAGCTCTTAAAGTGTGTTGCAGGCTCCTGCAGTGGAAGAGCAAATTCTAGTTTGCTTGACCAAGAAGACACTGAAAGTGTTGTATGAAGATTACTTTTTCCACTGAACATGTCAACATAGAAAAAAATAATCTGTTTTATACAGATAATACATAATTGGTAGCTAATAACTAACAACATATGGAAGATTCCAAATACAATGTAACATCTTTAGACTATGGGCCCTATAGCTGTTTAGTTAATTGATACCAATCAAGAACAAGTTGGCTACTTATAGCTGTATTACACAAAAGAAAATCAGTTATTTTTTTGCAGCTCAAGACGTCTCACAAGTTTGGGGCTGCATTTCTGAATGTGGAGTTGAAGAATTGGTCAGATGTAATCAGAGGCAGACTGGCAACTTTCGGCCCAGGGGGCAAGTACAAACCAGAGGCCCATGATGCAGCGATTAAGCTCCCCTCCCACTCTCCCTCTTCCTGTCCTCCTCCTGACCCCCATTCCAGGCTGAAGCCCTGCTCCAGGTGCTCTCTTCACACCAGCTGAATCCAGCTTCCCAACCTGGCCAGCAAGGGGCAATTGGGGGAGCTGGGACAGCTTGTTGGGGCTGGCCAGGAGAGGGGCATCTATAGTGGGGCATAGAACCGGCCTCTGCTCAGACACAGTTTACACCATCCATGCTGGGGGAGGGGCCTGCCCTCTGTCCTTGTCTTCAACCCGCACTCAGTAGGTCAGTGACGGGGACTTTTTACTTCTCTTCACCAGGAATCGTTTAAGCATGTCTGTGGCAGAAGAGGTGCAGCCTTTTTACAGGACATCAGAGCGGCCCAGGGGGCAATTGGATGTAATGGAAGATGCTAATCCATTCTGCAATACTACCAGGGAGGTGTGTGATCCATCCCAAATTCATTCTGTAGCAGGACAATGGTCCCAAATATACAGCCAACGTCATAAACTATCTTCAATAAAAGAAAGGACAAGGAGTCTAGAAGAGATGGTATGCCCCACAAGAAGGTCTGATCTCAAAATGATTGAGGTTGTCTGGGATTACATGAAGAGAAAGAAGAACGTAAGACATCCTAAATCCAGAAGAATTGTGGATAGTTATCTCAGATGTTTGAAACAGCCTACCTGTCACCTGTGTGGAAGTGTACCTAGGAAAATGCTGTTCTAAAGGCAAATGGTAGACACACAAAATATTGATTTAATTTTTTTTTTTCTGCTTATGAACCATTTAGATTGTTAACTGATAAATAAAAAACTATTTTTTGAAGTTAAAATTTTAGCGACATTTCACCTATAATATTGTGAATCCCCACCACTTTCCACCACTTTTCCCAGTTGTCACTGTGCTTGAGTAAAAAAAACTGTGCTGCTTCTACACAGATAGAAAAGTGTATATTTTCTTTCTTTACAGCAACCTAAGTGACAGTATATTATTCTTCTGTATGTGTGTATATGTATGCATATGCATTTTTAATACATTTTCAGTAAAATTGTACATACATTATATTGTTCCTTGTATACAATAAGTATCCTAATTTGGCGCCAGCTGAAAAGTAATCAAAATTATATTTCATCAAGCTGATAAAATATATGCTACAGCTTATCCAATGATTTTAAAAGAACAATTTGCAATGTAATTAAAGAGGAAGCTCAGCTGTGGGTTTATGTTATTGTTTAATCTGCTAGAAATAATAATACCTACAGTCTATCACCCTTGTATTTATTCTTTGCAGTCAAGCACATATGCTTATTGTATCCACATTTGTATAGTTCTTTGGATATTCCTTTTGGCAGTAAAACAGATGGAAATAATAATTAACATTTCTCAGAAGACTTGTGTATAAACTGCACAGCAGTAAAGAGAAAAAAAAAAACAGAATTTACATAAATTAAAATACCTCTGTATGCAAGATGAAATAATGTTTTTTAAGTATTAGATTTTATGTTACTTTTAGTAAGCAAAAAGAGGTATTGTAAGCTCTCAGGATATTTCTGTAAGACACAGGCATATTTATTAACATAGTTCAATGAATGTCAGTGTGCCAATCATTTATTACAATTAATCTGCTATTAGCTTACATTAGTTAGCCTGTGCCTAGAGGCTGTACAAACTGGCATCCAAAAGGGACTCTCTTGACAATTGCTGATTGCTCCTGCATACTCATTGTTAATATCTTGTATTGATGCAAACAACTATATAGAAACAAAAGCCTAGCAAAGTCTAATGTTACAGTCAATGAGACATGTCCCTGCTGCTGGCTGAGGTTTTAGTCTTCAGTCCTCTGATTCCCCCTAGCCCTGCGGCAGTAATCTTCCTGTGCCATGGGGGTTAATAGGAGCCAGAGGACCCGTCATATTCACTTGTCAAGAGTGGCAATTGTCCGCCCTTTCTGCCTACCTACTGCATTCTCAGAAGCTGTACTATAGCTTCCATTAATGAAAAATGATCTATGAATGAAGGACAGGTGGATAAATTGAAGGTCTACCTTTTCCATTCACATAGTAGATCGTGTTTCATTCATGGAACCTATAGTACGGCTTCTATGAATTGATGAAAGGGGTGGATAGAGTGGACATAGACAGCAAGCTTGATGAGTGCAAAGGACAGGTCCATCAGCTTATATTAACCTCCTGGGCACTGGAAGATTACCACTGTGGGTGTAGGGCGATCAAAGGACTGAAGATTTTAACTCAAATCTCAGGCAGGACCGTGACAGACACTTTTCATTAAATGTACGAAATGGCTATTGGGCTGATTTTTTTTTTTTTTTTAACATTTTGGCTATACAGTACACTGTACAGCGCCATTTTCTTGCATCTATGAATTTATTTATTGGCATCTGCTTCTATTCACTGTAAAACTGCACTGCACAACTTCCTATGATTATCACCTGTTTTTACTGTGCATGTTGTAAGGCACTTGCCATGGTTTTGCTATAGAGTGTGGCTTCTTTATCACCTTATTCACTGTTCTCCTTTCGCTTCAGTGAGTGACCATTAAAGGCTAAACACACCTTAATGTATTTTTAATACTAGCATGTTTCTTTATTTCCAAAAAAAAATGTGGCAAAAAAAATGAGTTCACATTTACAAAAAGGGGAAGTTTTGGAGGTGTTCATACTGTCTTGGGGTTTTTATTTGATACGTTTAATTTTACATCCAATTAAGAGATGGGGGGCCGGATTTAAAGAAACTGCAGCTTCAAACCTCTATGACGTGTTTCAGTTTCGCCGCGTTCAAATCAATTAACTGGCGCTGCGGCGAATTGGCGAGTAAAACAGCAATAATGAATTCCGCCGTCAGCGGGATTCACTTACGATCGCGGCTTCGCCAATTCGCAAACTTATGTCTTCGTGCTTATAGCAGTTTCACATAGCGATGTGGGCTAGTGGATTAGTGCACACATCACATGTCTGTAATTCATCTCCCTCTGCTGTAGGTTCGAGGCTTACCATCTCCACCTACTTTTTTTATTTTCTTTTTTTGTTTATATTGCTAAAATGTAACGGATTACATCATATATATTGCTAAATAATGTTACACTCAGAAGCGCTTGCAAGCTTACACCATTTTAAGTGTTTTTTTGATCTTGTCTGTGTGTCGAATCGATCTTATGAAGGAAAGTACCAAAGGCAAGTGACCAAACCCCTACCCTACTTCAGGGCAAGATGAAACCTCACAATTTTACCATGGTCTTCTTCCCACATTCCATACAATGTTTAGTTCTTTAGCTATATGTGCTTTTTAGCCTTAACACACTCCATTTTTTCCACCATACAGCTTTATTCTGCACAATAGCTAAGTGCTTTGCAACTTCACTGCAGTTCACAACGTCATGGGTTCAAATCACATCACTACACTTGGGATCTCTTTTCACTCTCATTTTTTTAAACAGTTTTTTAAACTATCTTGAATTTGGGGGGGGAGGGGGGTGTCCTACCCAAATTTCAAGCACATCAATGGAAACAACACAATTTTGATTTTATGAGTGTGGTCCTAGTTTTATCGAGATGCAATTCTTTACATATTTACCATGGTTCTTACAATTTCTTGACCAATAAACATAGGTGTCTGATATTGGACTCTCTCCATATTTCAACAACACAGGCCCTCATAGTCCAACACTACATTTGCCTCACACCTCAACACAACACTGTCACATCCCTACTCTACATTACAACCCCTCACATCACCAGTACAAGCAGCATGCAAAGTGCAAAACTCCGGCCTTGGCAGCTTAATGGGCCATACACTAACAATTTGTCTAGACTTTTTCCTGTAGACTTAACCAAACCATATAATAGAAGCTCAAACCTCAACACTTTCAATTTGGATGCAATCAGGCAGGCCCTTGCACTACATAGAAAATGTCAATCGGAAGGATAAAGTCTTCTCTAAATCTTACAGTGTGGATGGCCCTTTTGTCTGTAGGCACCCACACAAAACAAAAAAACACATGTTCAATTCTAATGTATTTATTTATTTGAGAATGACAGCAGAAGGAGGGATGCAGCAAAAGAATATTGTCACTCTCCAGTCCGTGTGCCTTTACAGCGCCAGACCACGATCTTTGCTCCATGGCTACGGGATTCTGATGTCTTCCACAACTTCCGGCAGAGTTCAGAATCCATTCTGCACCTCTACCAGCTCATAGGGGACAGGCATGGCAAGGTTGCTGGGCAGCTTCCAAGCCACTTTCGAAGTTCCAGGGTGTTCATGTTGGTCATTGGCCATGTGCCTTACCAAATATCCACTGACCACAAAAGAAAATGAGTGGAGTCCATCAAGGTGGGTTTCTACCACCTACACCCGCAAGCAGTACCACTCCTGGAAAAATAAAACAAAGGATAAGACATTTCATTATGAAAATCACATCTTAATGCCTGTTTGCTTCATTCTGAACTTCATTTAATTTCGACATCACGAGTGAAATAACACATTTTATGCCAACTTACACAAACCAGAAATCATTAATGTAAACATTTGAATACACACCTGTGACGCCAGACAGCCCATCACCACTGGCTTCCCATGGTACGTGCCATGATTCCAAGATGTTGATGTTCTGGAAAATTACAACACCATAAGATACCAAGCAGCCGTTCATGTTATCAATAACTACACAGGTGGCATAGACACAAATAAACACCTGCCAGCTCTTCTCAGCCCTTTACACTATTCACAATACCAACATGTTTATGGTTAGAGGTGCATGTTTTTGCTCAAGTAACACAATTTTACCAATGTTGACTACACTTTATCTACAATGGCAAGTGTCATTGGCAGATGATAATCACCCTCTGTCTCCCTGTGAGTGGCACCTCTGCTAACTAGCTAATTAATACACATGCCCTATCTTGACCGGTTACAGTACTTACATGTAAAGTGGCTAGCAACCAGGGTATTCCGGGTGGCCATACCGGCAGCGGTGCTCCGCCGCCTGGGGGCCGCCGGCTGACGGACCTCTGGCTCCCTCTCCTCCGTCAGCTCCCAAGAATCATCCCGGGCAACGCACATGTTGTGCAACACGCAGCACGCCAGGATGATCTTGGAAGCCTTTGTAGGAGAGTACAGGAGTTCACCCCCAGGCCGGGCCAAGCAGAGAAACCGGGACTTGAGAAGACCTATGGTCAACTCAATGATACTCCGGCTTCTCCGCAAGGCCCTGTTGTAATTCCTCTCTGCTGGGCCCTGGGGGTACCTGATTGGAGCCATCAGCCACGTCAGCTGCGGGTAACCAGCATCCCCTGAAAAATAAGAAAAATATACATTAGTTCTTCCTATCATGTGACTTTAGATGACTCCTCAAAATGGGAGACAATTAGGCATTTTACTAAACAACCTGCTCGTCTGTTTGCAAAAAATCATATGAAACATCTCAACTCTGTCTAACTGCCTAAATCACTAATACAAATGGGAAAAAGGACACACAAAGTGGTGGGTTTCTCTTGCAAGTTCCAACTTGGCCCCTATTTTGTTCCTATTACATTAGCCTAGGTCTTACTTCTGGAATATATCTGCAACTAGAGTGAGGAAACCAATATTGACTCACTTATGCAAAGTACTTTGGGGATATGGCAATACCATTGGAATCATTTGTAGGTTTTCTTTGGGTGGCTAGAGGACACCATTTACACATTGGTTAACCACCTTCATTGGACTCAAAGACAACTTTGCAAATCTTTCTTTTGTGAGCTGCTAAGCTGCTGATCTGGTTGTGTGTGAACAGCCTGACAACTAATAACACATCCATTTTAGGTAGGCTTTGCTTAAATCAGGGTGTACACCGATGTAGCTTATTCCTATGTCTATGTAATCTTACAGTTTATGTTGTTAAGACAAAATACTTTACCAATAAGCCACCCTTCGGGCATTTGTCCACTTTCAAACACCTCGTACAGAGTACTTGTTCTTAACATACTGGAATCATGGCACGACCCTGGGTGACCAGTGTTGACACTCATGATGCGCTGTTTGGCGTCACACACTAATTGGACGTTCACAGAGTGGTACTGCTTGCGGTTCCGGTATTCACTTTCGTGGCTCCTTGGGGGCCTAATGGCTATGTGGGTGCCATCGATTGCCCCTAGGATTTGCGGCATGTGTGCCCGCCGGTAGAAACCCAACTTGACTTCATTCCACTCATTTTCATTCTGTGGCCAGTGGATAAAATTGGGCACTATATCCACTATGGCATTAATGACCAACATGAACACCCTTGAAACTGTGGGCTGGCTAATGCCCATGATACTTCCCGAAGTGGCTTGGAAGCTGCCACGCCCTAAAATATACAAAGTGGCCAGCAATCTGGCCATGCCGGGCACCGCATGGCCGCGCTGTGTGTCCGGGTCAATTTTCTCTGCTATGAGCTGGTAGAGGTGTAGAATAGTTCCTCGCTCGAGCCGGAACTTCCTCCTGACATCAGAATCCCGCAGCTTGTCCAAATAGATCCTTGGAGCAAAAATGCGTGGCTGGCGAGGTAAGGGCACACGGACTGGAGGTGCTGCTGCTGGAGGTGCTGCTGCTGCTGCTGCTGCAGCTTCCCCACCTTCTGCTGCCTCCTGTGCCAGGGCCTCCTCAAACAAGGCACCAATAAATGCCAGCATTGCACCATCTAATGCGTCTGGGATATCGTCCTCCATTTTGAACGCGCAAATTCGCGAATGCGCAGATATATATAGAAACGGCCGCTAATTATCACACCTGTGAGCCAGCTATAAAAGGAGCACATGGCCAATATGGCTGCTGGATGTTAAAGATCGATGTTTCTTATGTGCTAGCAAGACCCTGTGACCCACAACCTACATTATCTGGAGGTAAGACAATTGTATCTCTCTCTCCCAAAAAAAAGGAAGGAGACAATTTGTACTTATCTTGGGTGTGCTTAAGTTGTCTATGGTGAATCCCCTCCAACCCACAATAGCTTGGGAACCCCTCAAGTGTCTTTTAATCATTGGCAGTTGGCCCCATGTGCATGTGGTTTGGACATGTGTTTTCTCATGTTTGTTAAAGGTGTGCAGTCTAGATTTGGCATCTAAACCTGCCCCCTTACCTTCCCAGCTTCCAAAGACACCATTTTTGCTTTCCTGATAACTGTAATTTATTATGTGCACGTATGTAGGTCATGCGATTTCTCATGTATGTTTAATGTTTGCAGCCTCCTTTTGCCTATAAAGGATTACACCACCACCACCACCACCACTGTGTTTGTGCCATTAGGTAAGTGTTTGGAGGGCCTCGTGTGATTTGTACCCCTATGAGTTTTCTTATGTGTTTTTTTTTTACATTTCTTTGCAGCCTCTTCTGCTCTTTGCCACCACCACCACCACCACCACCACCACCACTGTGTTTGTGCCATTAGGTAAGTGTTTGGAGGGCCTCGTGTGATTTGTACCCCTATGAGTTTTCTTATGTGTTTTTTTTTTACATTTCTTTCCAGCCTCTTCTGCTCTTTGCCACCACCACCACCACCACCACCACCACCACCACCACTGTGTTTGTGCCATTAGGTAAGTGTTTGGAGGGCCTCGTGTGATTTGTACCCCTATGCGTTTTCTTATGTGTTTTTTTTTTCCATTTCTTTGCAACCTCTTCTGCTTTTTTTGCCACCACCACCACCACCACCGTGTTTGTGCCATTAGGTAAGTGTTTGGAGGGCCTCGTGTGATTTGTACCCCTATGAGTTTTCTTATGTGTTTTTTTTTTACATTTCTTTGCAGCCTCTTCTGCTCTTTGCCACCACCACCACCACCACCACCACCACCACTGTGTTTGTGCCATTAGGTAAGTGTTTGGAGGGCCTCGTGTGATTTGTACCCCTATGAGTTTTCTTATGTGTTTTTTTTTACATTTCTTTGCAGCCTCTTCTGCTCTTTGCCACCACCACCACCACCACCACCACCACCACCACTGTGTTTGTGCCATTAGGTAAGTGTTTGGAGGGCCTCGTGTGATTTGTACCCCTATGAGTTTTCTTATGTGTTTTTTTTTACATTTCTTTGCAGCCTCTTCTGCTCTTTGCCACCACCACCACCACCACCACCACCACCACTGTGTTTGTGCCATTAGGTAAGTGTTTGGAGGGCCTCGTGTGATTTGTACCCCTATGCGTTTTCTTATGTGTTTTTTTTTTCCATTTCTTTGCAACCTCTTCTGCTTTTTTTGCCACCACCACCACCACCACCGTGTTTGTGCCATTAGGTAAGTGTTTGGAGGGCCTCGTGTGATTTGTACCCATATGCGTTTTCTTATGTGTTTTTTTTTTTCCTTTTCTTTGCAGCCTCTTCTGCTCTTTGCCCACTACTACCCCCACCACCACGACCAAGTCTGTTTGTGCCATTAGGTAAGTGTGTTCTGTAACTGTTCACTAATTATACTGTATATGAAGAGCAATCTGCAAATCCTGTTTTTTCTGTTTTCTCTTTTGTCATTTCAGATTTAGGAGTTTGGGGCTCTTTGCTGCTGCTGGACAGCCAGATTCTCTGCCCACCTCGTGCTCCCATGGCCCCACCCACTGGAAGGATGAGAAGGGCCAGGGGGGCCAGGGGGGGCAGGGGGGGCAGGGGGGGCAGGGTGGGCAGATCGTCTGGCTCTGGTGTGAGGGAGGCTCCAGCTGTATCCATGAGGGAGTCCACCATCCCCATCCCGGAGGAGGAAGCCGGGGGAGGTGTTAACACACCAAGTGGACAAGCTGGCTCTTCTGACAGTAGTCCTGGAGCGGGTCCGTCCACCAGAGTCAGCTTGTCCACATTACCCCGGCTTCCCCGTTTCACCCACAATCAGTGCTGTGCCCTGGTCCACGCCTATATGGCCAGATATCAGGCGATACATGGGACCAGGGCCGCGTCTTACTCAGTAACAGAGAAGAACAGATTGTGGGATGAAATCCGGGATGCTGTAAATGCACTGGGTGAAGCACCTCGCCACCGTGACAGTGTGCGGAAGAAGGTCACCGACATCTGTGCGTCCGTTCGGAAGAAGCTAATTGCATGGGCTGCGGAGGGTCTTTATGACCGTCAAGGTCGGCTGGATGAACGTGCACGAAGTTCTCTCTGGGATTATCAATTACCTTTCTTGAACATCATAGGACCCGATACCATCTTTACCAGAGAGGACTTAGATTCGGATGCTTTGCACCGAGGTAGGATATTATCTTGGATGTCAATTGTGTGAGTTGTTTGGAAAAGATTAACTACTATCCTATGTGTGACATTAAGAGAATGTGATACTTGCCCTTCCAATTGTCCTTTTTTTGTTTTCCCCAACCTGCAATTTGTTCATCTGTAGCACGGATCTCAGCCCCTCCACAGCCCATGCAGCTTGGCGAACCAGACGGACTCACAGGTGTTGACATCAGTGCTGACCCTCCTCCTGGTAGGTCCAATATCATACTGTGCCAAACAATGTAGATGTTTTTTTTTTTCCAAGATAGCTCATATTGCTATGTCCTTTACAGAAGATCCGCAGCAGGGAACACACCCAGTGCAGCTAGGCCTGGAGGAAGGTGTTGGTATGTCTAGTCAAATAATGTTTTTTGGAATCTTATTAACCCCATTAACACACATGTTTTTTCTTATGAAAGAGTGTTGCCTTTTAGATGTTTACCCTGCAAAACACAGTTGACAGCATTAATGGGTGCCGTCATTAGTAGGCAGACCAAGCCTTCTTAACCTTTGGGAGGGTTTAGCAAGTGTCCTATGAGCCCAGGAAAGCACTTTTGAATGTTTGGCCTCAATGCTTCATTCATGAAGCTAGGAGGGCAATCTGGCCATAATCATTACTGACTAAGGTTATGTACTAAACATGTTTTTTTTTTTTTTTGTTTTTAAAAGAACATCAGGCCCCTCTTGACGTTGCAGCTGGAGTTGGATCAGGAGCTGGCGACGATTCTGCATCCAGTGCTGTGGTATGTGATATAAGGGAACAAGGTGCACATGTAACATTTCAATGGTAGCATTGATTTTGGACTAGATGTGGCTTACATTGTGTGTGTTAAATTAGTGCTATGACATTCTGACGATGCACCAGCACAACAAGAGTTCTATCTTGAACATCAGGGAATTATGTTATAATTTGGTGTGCCACTAATGTTCCAAAAACATCCAGGATCTTTAAAGTCCGGCCCGTCTTTGATTTTCCAGGTCCAAATTCATGGGTATCGTTTGGTTGGGTTGTCCTCTAGCCGATTGATGGCAAGATTTTAGACAACATACGTAGATGTATAAAGTCATTGGTGTAGTAACAGATTTACCAAAAGCATAAACAACCTACCACACCAGGGTTAATTGGGAACACCTTCATGTTGAATCTTTTTTGCCTTTGTCATATTAGTCCTACCAATATAATATGTACCCATTATCAGAAGTGTTGCTAGCTTGGATAATCTTACAATGAACAAGTACTCATTAGAAGCACATCAAACTTTTCAACGTTCTGCTTGGGGTGTTAAGTTGTCAAACTAATCTGAAATATTTAGTCATGATGTTTGATAATGATTTGGTCTATTTCTTCTGCTTTCAGGTAGCCTTAGATGCAGAGGGATTGTCACCTACCCAACTTCGTCCATCTATGCTGGATGTAGCCGAGAGGCTGCTTGATGAGTATCAGGTCCAAAATGAGTTAAGGAGGCGTACTCAGCAATCTACTGAGGCAGTACGTCTGCTCGGGCTCATACAGGAATCTGTAGCAACAATGGTACAGGTTCACCAGGATATGTTACAGGTTCAACAGGATATGCGTAACAGCTTGGTAAGTTTAGCAGACCAGCATCAACGGGATCGGCAAAGTGTTGACACTCAGGTGCTGGCCACACGCCAATGCCTGTTTGGATCTGAAGATGCCCCATTGGCAGAGCCCTCCCAAACATCTCACTCACCTGCCACTGCAGGTTGTGGTAGTGGGAGGGTAATGCCAGTGTTGGCCACTTGTCAGGCAGCTGGGGATGGGACAATTCCTCCTGTAGCCACTCCTAGCACTTCACACTCCGTTCGGACTCCCACACCCCTCAATGAGCAATCCTCCTGCACAACCTCAATGCGCACTGGTTCCACAGTACCCCTTCCACCTGACTACATTCCCTCCACACCTTTATCACTTCACTCCTCCCCAGGCCGTTCTTCTTTTTTGTCACCAATGCGACATGTCGTTTGCCCCCGCACCGTGGACCACAACAACCAATCAACCACCACTCCCCACACATCTTCACAACCCTTGCACCACCAGCAGCATCAAATAGCCTTGGAGCAGCAACGATCCCATCTCATGGTAATGGCACACGTTACCCAAATTCTTAGGCTGAGCACAGAGCAGATGGGACTATTGGCACAAGATCTTCAGTCTGGGACATTTCCAGGGTTCAACACCCTGCATCAGCAGCAGCCTCAGACACAAGATCTGATCCTAATGGGCCACTTTACCAGAACTCTAAGGCTAACCCCAGAGCAGATGGGACTATTGGCCCACCATTTGATGGCAGGAACCTTTCCATTGCTCACCACACTGCTTCAGTCACCACCACCACCACCAACTTAATTTCTTTTTTTTTTTTTTATTTGGTTTTGTTAATGATTGTTACATTGGCCAATTTGTGGGGCCATTTTTTTTTAAATTTGAGGGTGGCACAATATGATTTATTATAGTGCTTTTTTTGGGGATGAAATAAAATTTTATGCAAAATGATTAGTTTGTGTTTGCTCTTTGGTTTTTTAGGAGTGTTGGTGGCCAAGTAATGGCCCTGGTTAATGTAGGCATTTATACACACGTGCTTCTCGATCTCCAAACATATGATTTCATGTAAATTTAGATAACTCAATGTTCACATAACGACCCAAGAAAAGGTCTCCCTTCAAATGTAGCTTCAAAACAAGTCTCAAGGCTAACATAAACCAAAGCCAACATACTAACAATTACAGACCACACCACTCAACTAAACAAATACAACACAAAAGACATTCGATGTGTACACCAAAAAGAAAACTTGGGTAATAAAATAAATGTTTTAATAACACATGTGGGTGTCTACCAACTGTAGCGTACAAAAAATATATTACAATATATAATAGAATGAACTAAATTGCCAATGTAACATTTGTGTTGCAAAGAGCAACATACTTTAATTTTATTTAGATAAACATATTTTATGTGTTTTTATAATTTTTTTTGAGGTTTTCACTAAAACAAGTCTTTTTTGTAAACATTTTTGGTTTAGTTTGTTACCAAAAACAACAAGGCTTTTTTGTAAACATTTTTGGTTTAGTTTGTTACCAAAAACAACAAGTCTTTTTTGTAAACATTTTTGGTTTAGTTTGTTACCAAAAACAACAAGTCTTTTTTGTAAACATTTTTGGTTTAGTTTGTTACCAAAAACAACAAGGCTTTTTTGTAAACATTTTTGGTTTAGTTTGTTACCAAAAACAACAAGTCTTTTTTGTAAACATTTTTGGTTTAGTTTGTTACCAAAAACAACAAGGCTTTTTTGTAAACATTTTTGGTTTAGTTTGTTACCAAAAACAACAAGTCTTTTTTGTAAACATTTTTGGTTTTCTCGTTTGCCATAAAAACAACAAGGCTTTTTTGTAAACATTTGTGGTTTTCTCGTTTGCCATAAAAACAAGGCTTTTTTGTAAACATTTGTGGTTTTCTCGTTTGCCATAAAAACAACAAGGCTTTTTTGTAAACATTTGTGGTTTTCTCGTTTGCCATAAAAACAACAAGGCTTTTTTGTAAACATTTGTGGTTTTCTCGTTTGCCATAAAAACAACAAGGCTTTTTTGTAAACATTTGTGGTTTTCTCGTTTGCCATAAAAACAACAAGGCTTTTTTGTAAACATTTGTGGTTTTCTCGTTTGCCATAAAAACAACAAGGCTTTTTTGTAAACATTTGTGGTTTTGTCGGTTGCCATAAAAACAACAAGGCTTTTTTGTAAACATTTGTGGTTTTCTCGTTTGCCATAAAAACAACAAGGCTTTTTTGTAAACATTTGTGGTTTTCTCGTTTGCCATAAAAACAACAAGGCTTTTTTGTAAACATTTGTGGTTTTCTCGTTTGCCATAAAAACAACAAGGCTTTTTTGTAAACATTTGTGGTTTTCTCGTTTGCCATAAAAACAACAAGGCTTTTTTGTAAACATTTGTGGTTTTCTCGTTTGCCATAAAAACAACAAGGCTTTTTTGTAAACATTTGTGGTTTTCTCGTTTGCCATAAAAACAACAAGGCTTTTTTGTAAACATTTGTGGTTTTCTCGTTTGCCATAAAAACAACAAGGCTTTTTTGTAAACATTTGTGGTTTTCTCGTTTGCCATAAAAACAACAAGGCTTTTTTGTAAACATTTGTGGTTTTCTCGTTTGCCATAAAAACAACAAGGCTTTTTTGTAAACATTTGTGGTTTTCTCGTTTGCCATAAAAACAACAAGGCTTTTTTGTAAACATTTGTGGTTTTCTCGTTTGCCATAAAAACAACAAGGCTTTTTTGTAAACATTTGTGGTTTTGTCGGTTGCCATAAAAACAACAAGGCTTTTTTGTAAACATTTGTGGTTTTGTCGGTTGCCATAAAAACAACAAGGCTTTTTTGTAAACATTTGTGGTTTTCTCGTTTGCCATAAAAACAACAAGGCTTTTTTGTAAACATTTGTGGTTTTGTCGGTTGCCATAAAAACAACAAGGCTTTTTTGTAAACATTTGTTTTTTTGGTTGCCAAAAACAAGGCTTTTTTTGTTTTTTTATTTTTTTTTTGGGTCCCAAAAAAAGGGTTTTTTTTAAATTTTTATATTTTTTTTGGTTGCCAAAAACAAGGCTTTTTTTGTTTTTTTATTTTTTTTTGGGTCCCAAAAAAAGGGTTTTTTTTAAATTTTTATATTTTTTTTGGTTGCCAAAAACAAGGCTTTTTTTGTTTTTTTATTTTTTTTTTGGGTCCCAAAAAAAGGGTTTTTTTTAAATTTTTATATTTTTTTTGGTTGCCAAAAACAAGGCTTTTTTTGTTTTTTTATTTTTTTTTGGGTCCCAAAAAAAGGGTTTTTTTTAAATTTTTATATTTTTTTGTTTCCCAAAAACGAGGGTTTTTTTATTTTTTTATTTTTTTTGGTCCCAAAAAAAAGGGTTTTGAATTTTTAAAACAAATTAAAAAATAAAAACTATAATCTTTTTAAGGGTGACACATTCCTGACAAATGGCTCCTGAGGGGCTGGATCGGCCCCATAAGTTTCTTCCAAAACCAAGATTCGGTCTATGCACCATGTTACGTATTCCAAAAGGACCTCATAGGTGAGGTGCGTGTGTCCTGGGTAGAAAAAGACATGACAATTAGTTTTATGCAAAATGATCCAAACAACGATTGTAATTAATGTGCCTCAACAAATATGCTTAGGAGTCTATTGGTTGGCTTTTATCAACACTCTGAAGCAAATATGCTAAATTGCTGGTGTAAACCTTAAACTCAAACTTTCACAGCAAATTGTTCAAAAGGTTACATAAGATGGCTTGGAATGTTAGTAGCAGTTCCACCAAAGCTAAGTAAAAGGCTTTTCTTCATGTCAACACAAGCAATCATTTAGAAGAATGTAAGGTGTTTTGGGTTCAATTGGTCAACACGATACATGTGCACACATTTATCTCTATCACCATTGGAGTTTGTGTAGCGTTCTCTCTCCCTCTTACTGTCTATAGATTGAACCTGACACATAGTAGAGACTTACCCTTTGGAATTCGGAGGGCCAGTTGTGGACGGAGCAGATGTGTCTGCTCCCCTGATCTCCTTTCCGCCATCCCAGCTGTGTTAAGAGAGAAGAAAAAGTTTATCAACAAATGGACTCACGCTAACTGTAGGTTAGGCAGTCATGAAAACGCTCTAACACCCACTCATTACCCCTCCACATTTCCCTGAAAGTTTTATTTAGACTTTGATATGGTGGTGATGCAGATTTGTACAGTGCAAGCGTCATTCTACTGGGTGAAGCTTGTAGCGTTAAGGATACGTACTCCCTGCTTTTGTGCTGATTGTGTTTTTCGGATGTTTTTGGTGCCTCAGCCCTGCCTGTTCTAAGTGTTGGAAACATATTTTGGGAGGGCTGTGGAAAACTAATCAGGTTAGACTTACACTCTCTAGGTTTTTGGGGACAAGATAAATAACAATCCTCCTTTTTACATGGCCCCTGTACACACCTCTAGGCACCTCCCTCCTGTTGGTTGACCCCACAGCAGGCAGCTTGCTATGGAGGCACATGAGATGAAGCCAAGCACCCTGTGCCTGTTCAGGCACCTAACTGTGAGCCAGCCTTGCCCCCCTCCCTTCCGATGGTCTCAATGATTAGGAGTGACAGCATCAGGAGGCAATATTGGCATGCTGTCACCTCAGTTAAGGAGGAGGGGGAGTCTGTTCCAGACAAGTATTAGTGCAAAAATGTGGACAGTAAAAAATGGTCCCAGTAAGTCTGAGGGGGAATATGCACACCTATCACTTGGAATACTAATGCATAGAATGCATTCACATAAAGAACCTGCTGCCTTTAGAGGAACTTGAAGCCTGAGCGGGGACATACACAGTTAGCATTTCTCCACTTACTAAGTAGACACATTACTGGAAAAGCACACAACTTACCATCATCAGTTTTTTTTTGGGCCCCCGAAGTTGATGGCGTGGCTGGCTCGGGAGAAACTGCACAAAAAGAACACAAATTGTGAACTGGAATGTGGTACATTACCGAGGAAGAGTATTTATGAAAGATTGACAAACACACATTTTCAGTGTTGACTAAATCAGGACATGATTAAATTACAATGTCCACAAAAAATTTACAAGTACAAAGCACACCATTTCCAATGTAGAGAAACTAACACCAATTTAGAATAGGGTGGCTTGAGATAACTTACAAAAGATAACATGTCCTGTAATGCTCCCCAAAACCACCTTGCAAACATGAAGGTTAAGCAAGAGTGTTTCATGACCAACCTTCCTGTCACATATAGCAAAACTACACTTGCTTAGACTCCAACTTAGATTATCCTAGATACACATCATCCTAGCACACACAATTCATGTGAGAATCTAATTTTAGGTACTTACAGACTAGTTCAGGGGAGCCTGGAGTGGGGGAGGATGGGGGAGACCCTACATGGGGGGATGGTGTCCCTTCATGGGGGGATGGCGTCGTATCTCCTAGAAACACAAAGACACAAATACAATCCTTTAACCAAAGCTATTTGATAAAGGCACACAGAAAGTAGTTGGGAAACATTGAAGGTAGTAGTTACTTTGGACTGGGTAAGCAGCAGCCCCTCTTCCCCAGTCCTCCACAACTAACATCCTCAATGTCAGCTGCTACATAACCCCAATGGCAAAATATAGATATTACAGCCCTTAGATTTCCCAGGACACATTGAACACACAAACACATGTAGAATACTTACTTCCCATTTGAGGAGAGCCCAGGTCCTCCTCATTGCTGGAGAAATTGGCCTCTTCTTGGGCACCAATGTGTTCCTGGCCCGGATCCAGGCGACTTGGCCCTGCCTGAGGCTCCTCTCTTGCTGAAGTTACATCAACCACAAAAGAAAACAAAACAAACAATCATTCCTCCAAGTTCGACCTAATACACAACACACCAGCACATCCACATTACTTACAGGGGGCCTGAGAAGGCTGAGCCGCAACATCCTGATCACTGGTTTCTAAAATAAAAGAAAAACATTATATATTATTTATGGACACAAATAGGCAGTAACCTCTCATCATGCTAGCACCATACTCAATGCCCCTACAATTCAGAACATAGAAGTGCACTTACACCAATGAGATGCATTGACCATGTTTTAAAACAGAAGGGCACCATGCAAATTAAGCGGGCGCCTAAGGCCTCGCACCTACAGGGGCCTTGCGGCCAGTGGCGGAGCACCAACATTTCGAAGGGCGCAGTCAGGGAAATCTCCCAAGTAAAAGATTGCTTTCAATCCTCGGATCAAAAAGTTGCAGCAGTGTGCTGCAGTCCCTTCACTGCGTCTGCCAGGTGTCTGTTGTCCGCTGACACTTACTCCTCCTTCTCTGCCTGGGGATTGGCCGTCTGATCATGTTATCCTAAGATGTGGAGGAATCGGTAGGTGTGTACCTGCACCAGTAGGAAGTGACTGGCCGGTCAACTCACTCTGCTATCATCATTTGTTGCTCTGGGAGGAGAGCTCCGCCCTGGACCCGGAACATACAGGTAACCAGGCCCAGACTTGATATTTTGCAGGCTGGTCATAGATTTGTTGTGTCCACTATGCAAAGGGGTTGAGTTGCCCAAGGGAAGTTGGAAGAGTCTGAAAATGGTTGGTGGAGGAGGAGGAGAAGAAGGCCCTGGGTGGCTGGGGGACAAGGAGAGGGCCCCTGGGTGTTTTCTAGAGGAGGAAAGATCCACAATGACGCCAGAGTCAATTGCCAAGGAAGAGAGTGGAGCTGAGCAAGTCCTGCCTATCTGACCTGAAAGCCAAACATGGTGTAGATGGAGCCCTTTGCCCTACACAATGACAGCACCAGAGGTGGAAGGTGAGTGGTAGCGGGTCTTTGACATTATAGAGCATATGGACTCTGTCCATTATTGGTAGTTTTGTTTGGAGTTGTCCTTTAGATGTTTAACTGTGTTGCTTTTGACCCGAGCTGTGAGGGACTGAGGTATGACAGCCCACTATGCTGAGACTTATAGTGCCCTAGAATGTTGAGGACTGAGGAATCCTTAGTCCCTAACAGAGGGCACTACAAGTCTTAGCATAGCAGGCAGTATTTCCTCATTCCCCTACAGAGAGGATTACAAGTCCAAGCAGGTAGCCTTCTGCAGTGGGACTTGTTGTGCCCTTGACTGTGGTGGACTGAGGAAGGGAAGTGTAAGAGGGTCTCTGTAAGCTCAGATGTATGGGGGAGCTTTGGGGAACACAGAGTTCCCTTTTACACCAGAGTCCCCAGCTTCCCCCCTCAAATAATGGTTCCCAAACTCTCCTTATATCAGAGTCTTCACACTTCCCTCTTACAGTGTAGTAAGTCTGGAGACTCCGATGTAAAGGGGGCTCTGTAAAATGTGATTAGAGATTAGAAATTTCTAACATTTTTATTTTCTACTTACGATCCACAATTTTCAGCTGCTCAAATGGCTCGCTGCCTCTGATTGCGTATTGGAGTGTGGCCGTCCTCCTCCTCCCCTTCTTCACCAAAAGCACAAGAGGGTGCCGTCCGTCCGCTTTGGCTAGAAGCAGAAGAAAAAAAAAAAACATAAAAAATACGAATGTACATAGTAGTATTAAAGGTTGTGAAGAGACACTTGATGGAGGTAGGAAAGGTAGGAGCGAGAGGGAGGGGGGGGGGGTGTTGGTATTAGTGTTGTTGCATAGCTAAACACATGTCCACCTACCCAAAAAATTGTAACCTATCTGGTCACATGTAATGTATATTTTTACTTACCGGAGATTTGCTCCACAGCCTTTAGCAGGAGCCTGGGTGAGCGCCTTTTGGCATCACTCCAGGCCCGCTGCAGATCCACTATCTCAGGCAGAAACTGAAATCTCCGCTGCAGCCTCATCCGGAGACGACACATCATCTTGTGCTTTTGGTGAAGATGCGTATATACATTATCATACCCCCAGAGGAGGAGGAGCTGTGGAAAGAGCAGTGTATGTTTGAGTCCAAGTATGTCCAAAATAGTACAGTCTTCAAATAACATGCTAGGTCGTCTTTGAGATATTGTAGAACAAAGAATTCCATTTCTGGTGATACATATACATCGATGTCCAAATCTACCTCCATGACATAGGTTGCCCCACACTGGTGATTTCCTCTACATGATATAGCCATTTTCTCAATTGGCCTTTCATGACACACCCAGGGCCGCCATCAGGGGGGGACAGGCAGTCACTGTATTTACAACCTTATTGCTGTCCATTTAGCAGGGTGCAAGTAACTTTACACACATGTAGCATAGGTATCAACTTTTGTCACCATGTTAAAAGGACAGCAGTATGGGTAGCATTACAGTGACTGTTATTAGTCCAGGCTCACTAAACTAGCCAATGCTTGGAAAAGCAAGCCATGCAGATTGCTTTTCAGGTCCCTTTTAACACGAGCTGTCTGATTGGGTGTGGCTGTTAATTTTTGACGCAGACCTGATAAGCCCCTCAATTCTCCTTTATGGAGTGTTATATGTAAATGGGATTGCTTCATTTGAGATGCAGATTTAAACTGTGTATGGCCAGGCTGAAGGTACCCAAGTTGATTGGTCGATCACCTGGAGGACAACGTACAACCAGTCTGTCAGATTTTACACACACTTATCGCTAGCATCTCTTGTAGCCACTAGCAATAATCACTGTGTTTTCCTGGCAGGGGCAGCACCAGGAGAACACAATGGCTCCGCAGGAGGGTTTCCCCTGTCTGTGTTGATGGTGGAATCAAGGCAAAATGTTTTTCCTGCAAGCCACGGGACAAACAAAGATAGTTTTTTAATGAATCCATGATTTTGCCAAAATGGAAAAAAAAAGATGTTTGCTTTGTATATTCTTAAGTTTGCTACATAACTAGAACATGTAACAGTGTTATATCATTGCAGGAGATTTCCCTTCACTTCCTGTCTTGGTGTCACCAGGACAGGAAGTGAGGGAATCTCCCGTGGGGATACAGCCAGCAATTCTTTCCTTTTATATATACTATGGACATTATAAGGCAACAATTGCAAGCTATTTCCCCACAGTGATATTCCCCTCACTTCCTGTCTTGGTGACACTAAGACAGGAAGTGAGGGAAAATCTCATGCAATGATATCACCCTACTAGAAATTGTAGTTCCGTCTAAAAAGTATACATAAAGTAAGCACTTGGTTTCCAAAGTGGCAAAATTATGGAGGAGTTAAAACCCCATAGTGTGATCGGGTAATCTGACGGTGTGTTCCTACACTCCTCAATGTGTCTGTTCATTAAGCTGTGCTGAATTATCCTTGATTCACAATTCCTGCAAGAGTTGCACATGGTATGTGGGAGATGCAAATTTAAGGTGGCATAATTATCCACACAATCACACATAATCCTTTTTAAAGGTCCCCAGCAGAATTTGATGGCATAGTGGTTCACAGCAGTGCCATCAGATTCCAGTTAGATCTGTAAATTAACAAAGCAATGTGATCTGGGGGTGTATTTAACTTGCAATGGACACCCCCATTCATTATCATATGGCAGTGTGAGATGGGTGTGTTGGGAATGTGATCCATTGAGACAAGTGATTATACACTCATGTGTTTCTTTTAGAGGTGATTTGTTCAAGGCAATCCTTTGAAGACATGACCATTCCAGATTTTTGTGATCACTGATTCCATCTCAGGTGAACCAATTAGCTGCTGTGTGCAGATCCAGCTTATGATGGTAAGAGTGTCAGACAAGACAAACGGGGCCGAGCTTGCAGTGTGTATGGATGTATGTAAGGCAATAATTTTTGGCATTATGCATTTAGGGAATATAATGTTTCTAATCTTGCATATATGAAAAGGGTCAATACATTTGTCTTTATCTAGATAGATTCCAAAGCGTCAGAGCAATCTGTCACAGATAATTGGGTTTCATTTTGTGTAAAAGTTGAAACGAATCAAATCTATCTATATACAGGCATAGCCCACTTTAAGTACACAATGGGACCAGGGCATGTATGGAAACTGAAAATGTACTTAAAGTGAAGCAATCCCTTTTTTCTTTTCTCGATGCATGAAAATACACCAGCTCCATTGTAAATTTTGGCCACATTGACATAGCCTTACTCCCAAACCATGTGGGAGCATGTTAAGGGGATCCAGGACTATGACATGATAGATTACCTAGGCAAGCTGGCCAGCCACAAAATGGATATGGTGTAGTCCTGGGTACCTGGGTACCCTGTCGTTGCTCCCTAAGTTTGTTATCCCTGTCACTTATGGTTTGTGAGCAGTGTCATGGCAAGCTGAACAAGCTGTGTCCTTACTCACGATTGTATATAAAGTGAGTGTACTTAAAGCAGGGTATGCCTATCTATATCTATATAGAAAGTTCAGAGATGTGAACCTGTTCCCTATTATATACACTAATATATGGTATATAACATATTCTATAATGTATCTAATGTATATATATTGTATATAATATATATATATATATATATATATATATATATATATATACACACACATATAATATAATAAAATATATATATATATATATATATATATATATATATATATATATATATATATATATATATATATATATATATATATATATATATATATACATATAATATAATATAAATATATATACATATAATACAATATAAATATATATATATATATATATATAAAATATATATATATAATATAATATATATATACATATAATATAATATATATACATATAATATAATATATATATATATATATACATATAATATATATATATATATATATATATATATATACACATATAATATATATATATATATATATACATATAATATATATATATATATATATATACACATATAATATATATATATATATATATACATATATAATATATATATATATATATATACATATATATATATATATATATACATATATATATATATATATATACATATAATATATATATATATATATATATACATATAATATACATATAATATATATATATATATATATATACATATAATATATATATATATATATATACATATAATATATATATACATATAATATATATATATATATATATATATATACATATAATATATATATATATATATACATATAATATATATATATATATATACATATAATATATATATATATATATACATATAATATATATATATATATATATATATATATATATATATATATATATATATATATATATATATACATATATACACATATATATATATATATATATATACATATATACACATATATATATATATACACACATACATATATATATATATATATATAGGGAACAGGTTCACATCTAGGAAGTTTCTATAACAGGAAGCTTCTAGATCACGTCTAATAGGCAGAAAGTGCATGCGCAGATCAGCAGACCAAAAGTTTCTTGCACACCCGCTAGATAAGCGACCCACCCAGCCACCATCCCCCATCCCCCATCCCGCACCCCCCATCCCGCACCCTGCACACTCACACCCCCTCCTTACCTTACACACAAATGCCACGATTTCGGCTGTAAACAGTGCAGGAGCCATGATGCACACTTACGACAGGGCCTGGACAATTTCCGGAAACGTGTGCACGCACCAAAAGTTTCGTTTCCGGTTTCATGTATAAATGTGAGAACGCGGTTTTGTATATTCGCGAATTCGCGAATAGTGAACATACACAACCATTAAGCAGATTTAACTTAGAAAAAGAAATACAAATACATACATTTGTGGACACCAGAAAACTTTATTTAGACACATGAAGACATTTTAAAAAAAAAATTGGAAACATGCTGTTTATTACATTTGTATTTTTCAAACCAAAACAACCTTTGTACAACATTTAGACCATATACATCGACAAAGAGCCCATAATCAACAGATGCATGTGCAGATTGACAGAATTATGTTAACAGCAATAAATACTTACAGAGAGTCAACACACAACACAGCCAAATCTCACCTCCATAAATAACAAAGGGCCAAAAATGTTACCCATAAAACATGTGACACACAAATATATTGGACCTCTTCGTAGGTCAAATCTTTCCTGATGTCTGAGTGAGCTATATATAATCCAAGCAAACACACCCAGAATGGTAACGCCCAGTCCAAAAATTAACTGTGTGTATCCTGTGTGTTTTGGAGCATGCTCAGTTGCCAAAACAAGGGAAATAGAAATGAGGAATAGAAATGTATGTAGGTGTGTATAGTATATGTGAATTGAAAAAATTCTCTCTTGAAGTTTGCTAGTCATTATTTAGAATGTTTAGATACAGGAATACATACATATATATACAATTACGTGAGAGAGAGAGAAATATATATTTAGGGAAACAATTGAAACACACCTTTTGGGATTTGAGAAGTGAGATTGTGACGATTGACCAGATATGTAAGCCAACAATCTGACTCATCACTCATGAACATCCCTAAATTTGGCGTGGCAATTATATCAGGCGTTCTTATGTGCATTTTGGCTGGCGTTTTCACAGGCGTTTTGACATGCATTTTTTGGGCAGGCATTGTTATATGAAATCACCTACAAAAGCCCCAAAAACAGACCACAAACACGTACATGTGAACGTAGCCCGTTTGGGGGCGTTTGAGGGGGATTTGTCCAGCTCAAGGATCAGCTCCCAAAACAGGCAAAAAATCCAATCCTATTCAGTTCAATGGCCCCTGTTCCCATGTGAGCATTTTGACGGCATGAGGAAAACACCCAACGCTCACTGAGAAATAGCACAATGATTAGGGAGTCTGCCTTCCTGCTGTAGGTTTGTAAGTTCGAATCCGGAAGGTGCCCTCTGTATGGGCAACACTTGGATATCTCCAATCCTCCAAATGTTGACATCATTAATTTTGTTCATGTTTGAAAAAGGCATGTGTATCAGCAAACTTTTAATCCAAAGACATGAACAAAATACAAAAGATGCCCCATAAAGTCAATATGTAGCAATATTGTGAGCTAAAGCTCTATTTGTTTGTTGGGCATACTTTGCTAATTAGCCAAGTATAAGGGATATATATATATATACCTTCAGTTAAATGTGTAGTAAAATGGTAACACTTGGCCATACCCATATGGAAGAAAAGGTAGTATTTGCAATATATTTCTAAAAACATTCTTTGGAAACACATAAAATATTGTCAAAATTGTGACATTTCCTTGATATGTGTGAAATGCTAATAATCTTTCTTTGAAATATGTTTTACATCTATTTTTTTTCTATCTGACGACCAATTCCCCAATGTAATATTTTGTGGGTTTTTTCAGAGAATGTGGAGGTTCTATATAAACACTGTAGATTTGACTGTTATGATTTCGGAGTTAGCAGGAAAGGTGTATGGAATGTGATGGTGTTTACTAAAGGATCCCTTGTTGGAAGTGTGCATGTTTTTCCAATTCCGCCGGTTTTTGCCATTTTCTATGGGCGAGACAGCGGATTTGCAAGCGGTATTCAAAAAAAAATTGACCCAAAATCGCGCTGGCGAAATTTTTTGAGCCAATTTGACGTTGCGCATGCGCACATTCGCGAGTTCGCAGCTCGCGGCTGGAGAAGCTGTTTAACCTTTCCACACTTTCGCAGATATCTCTCTTTCTAAGTCAGTTTTTGAGATTTTTTAAACGCAAGTCATCTCCAAATTGACTTCCACACCTTCCACAGTGATTTGGGATTTTTGGGGGTACAGGGGAAAATTTGGCTAAACTTTAGTCGAGCTTTTAGCTGGCGTGGTTTTAAGTCGCGCTCTGACCATATTGCATCTTAATGAATCTCACACTAGGCGCTATTTTCCGCCCGCCGTTCTTTGAATGCCAATTTCAGACTTAAATAATCGCCGCTTCGCAAAATCACGCCGAAACGCCAATTCGCCGTACTATGAATCAGGCCCTTTGTTTTTAATTCCAGTTTTTTTTTCTTTAAATCATAAAACAATGCGAAACCCAATGGTTACTAAATACCACCGAAAGTAAGCTCTATCTGTCTAAAGAAATGATATCAAATTTATTTGAGTGCAGCTTTGCATGATCAAGTATTCACTAGTCAAATTATCATAGAATTATAAATTGAAAAATGGCCTGGACAGCAAGGGGGTATAACAGGCCAGACCTGAAATATATAAGAGAAAATATATATTTTATGTTGATGTGTGAGTCAAGCACCCAAAACTTATGATATTCATTAAGCAATTTTCTTTTTTATATTCCCAGCTGCATTTACAGGGTCAACCAAGATCATCTAATCTACCCTTATGCATTTTTTATTATGCCTGGGTTAGATTTTCAACATCTGGGATATTGGCAGGTGGGTTTAGCAAAGTTCCTTATGCTGTTAATGCTTATCCCTGTAGCTATCTATCGTTAGGCTCGACTGATCAGTTATGCTTGTTCTGTTATTTTGAAGATGGGCAAGGTCACAGCTAAGGTTAGAATATGTGCTTGTTTTGCAAGTAAAAAACTACTGTGGCACTTAAAGCATAAATATCCTATTCATACTGTAAATTATTTGGAGAATGTATTTGTTAGGCATCATCAAGCACATTATGCTCTACAGCTGTATTAATTAACCAATTAGAAAAATACCGCAGGTGCACCCGGGCTTCACAGTAAATGGAATTACCATGCAAATAGTTACAAAGGTTTTTTTCTGCTGTTTCCCTGGGCTGCAAACATTGTTAATTGAAAAATACCGTAAATTGCTTTGTTTTGTAAAAACAAGTAGATGCATATTGTTAAACATGCTTGATAAGTGTAATTAAAGTGGATAAGTAAAATGCCTAAAGTATAGTGTATTTTTAGAGAGCACATACAGTATGCTATATGATTAGTCCAGTATTAACCTTAAAGGTGTTTTTGATGTGACATTTATGGTTTTACATGCATGCTCTTCCAAAGTGTCATTTATCAGCTTTTGAGTTGAGATTAAATATTTTGAGGCAATTTTGCAGTGTAATTGAAATGTGGCTTTCAAATTGTAAATGCTTTATTTCCATATTTTGTTATTGTAATAAAAATAGATATTTGTTATTTAAAATGGCAGTGAAGGTGTCATACTTACCTGCTCTGTGTAGTGGTTTGCACAGAGCATCCCTGTTCCCCTTCTTCTCAGGTCCCCACTAGTGTTGAGCGAACACGGACTGTATTATTCGTGTTCGTACCGAATAATTGGATTTTTTTTACCCGAACACGGACACGGACACTTTACTGTATGTTCGGGTAAAAATCCGTGTTCGGTCGTTTTATTTCCGGGTTTTGCATGCTTTGGCGCTCTTTTCATGGCGGGCTTTCAACAGCCAATCAACAATCGTTTAACTGGTGTGCCTTAAGCCATCCCAGCCATGCCTGCAAATGTCTTAGTAGCTGTGATTGGCCGTCTGAAGCATGTGACCAAGTCTTTATAAGTTCGAGGCAGCCGCCGCAGCAGCGTCATTCTGCTGCTTAGCTAAGGGACAGAGCACACATCAATGTGCTGGCTGCTGATTAGGGAAAGATAGGCAGGAAAAAACCATTTGTGTCCGGATAGAATTGAGGGACAGGTCGGAGTGTTTAGGCAGGGCGAGTTGTAGGCATTTTAGGGATAGAGTCTGCTGAATTATAGGGTCAGTGTCTTCTACAAACTACAATCGATATTGCTGTGTGGGGGGTGGGGTGAATCTGCACTCAATCCTGATCTACGATCTCTTCTCAATCCTGTTAGGGACAGAGTCTGCTGAATTTTAGGGAAACTGTGTTCTACAAACTACAATCGATATTGCTGTGTGGTGTGGGATTGGAGATAGGCAGGTGTCAGTGATCCACATCCATTTTTCTGTGTGTGAGCTGCAGTGAACACAATCTTTTTGGGCTGCAGTGAACACAATCTTTTTGGGCTGCAGTGAACACAATCTTTTTGGGCTGCAGTGAACAAAATCTTTTTGGGGTGCAGTGAACACAATCCTTTTTGGTGTGCAGTGAACACAATCTTTGTGGGGTGCAGTGAACAAAATCCTTTGTGGGGTGCAGTGAACACAATCTTTTTGGGGTGCAGTGAACAAAATCCTTTTTGGGGTGCAGTGAACAACATCCTTTTTGGGGTGCAGTGAACACAATCTTTTTGGGGTGCAGTGAACAAAATCCTTTGTGGGGTGCAGTGAACACAATCTTTTTGGGGTGCAGTGAACACAATCTTTTTGGGGTGGAGTGAACAACATCCTTTTTGGGGTGCAGTGAACAAAATCCTTTTTGGGGTGCAGTGAACAAAATCATTTTTGGGGTGCAGTGAACACAATCTTTTTGGGGTGCAGTGAACACAATCTTTGTGGGGTGCAGTGAACACAATCTTTTTGGGGTGGAGTGAACAACATCCTTTTTGGGGTGCAGTGAACAACATCCTTTTTGGGGTGCAGTGAACACAATCTTTTTGGGGTGCAGTGAACACAATCTTTGTGGGGTACAGTGAACAGAATCTTTGTGGGGTGCAGTGAACACAATCTTTGGGGGGTACAGTGAACACAATCTTTTTGGGGTGCAGTGAACACAATCTTTGTGGGGTGCAGTGAACACAATCTTTTTGGGGTGGAGTGAACAAAATCATTTTTGGGGTGCAGTGAACAACATCCTTTTTGGGGTGCAGTGATCAAAATCCTTTTTGGGGTGCAGTGAACACAATCTTTTTGGGGTGCAGTGAACAAAATCCTTTGTGGGGTGCAGTGAACAGAATCTTTGTGGG
The DNA here is from genome assembly GCF_965119305.1 of Pelophylax lessonae. Lineage (NCBI taxonomy): Eukaryota > Metazoa > Chordata > Amphibia > Anura > Ranidae > Pelophylax > Pelophylax lessonae. The sequence goes on from NC_138768.1 coordinate 208,921,005, forward strand.
GTGCAGTGAACACAATCTTTGGGGGGGTACAGTGAACACAATCTTTTTGGGGTGCAGTGAACACAATCTTTGTGGGGTACAGTGAACAGAATCTTTGTGGGGTGCAGTGAACACAATCTTTGGGGGGTACAGTGAACACAATCTTTTTGGGGTGCAGTGAACACAATCTTTGGGGGGTACAGTGAACACAATCTTTTTGGGGTGCAGTGAACACAATCTTTGTGGGGTGCAGTGAACACAATCTTTGGGGGGGTAGAGTGAACACAATCTTTTTGGGGTGCAGTGAACAACATCCTTTTAGGGTGCAGTGAACACAATCTTTGTGGGGTGCAGTGAACAACATCCTTTTAGGGTGCAGTGAACACAATCTTTGTGGGGTACAGTGAACAGAATCTTTGTGGGGTGCAGTGAACACAATCTTTGGGGGGTACAGTGAACACAATCTTTGTGAGGTGCAGTGAACACAATCTTTGTGGGGTGCAGTGAACACAATCATTGTGGGGTGCAGTGAACTCAATCTTTGTGGGGTACAGTGAACACAATCTCATACTTCTGAAGATTTGAGGGTGCTGCCTGTTCCATACTCCCCCTACTCCTCATCTAGCCTTTTAGGGGTACAAACAATAGTAATTGGGGCCTAGTGTGGTTGTGTACGTGTGATATACATACACTTTTTTTGGATCATATTTTCTATTCCGCTATTTAATCAAAAACCTTTGGGGATCAGTTAAATTGGGGGATAGTCTGTGTTGGTACGTGTGAGAGAGATCCACCTTTCCAAGTTGTTGGGGTTCATCTCATACTTCTGAAGGTTTGAGGGTGCTGCCTGTTCCATACTCCCCCTACTCCTAGCCTTTTAGGGGTACAAACAATAGTAATTGGGGCCTAGTGTGGTTGTGTACGTGTGATATACATACACTTTTTTTGGATCATATTTTCTATTCCGCTATTTAATCAAAAACCTTTGGGGATCAGTTAAATTGGGGGATAGTCTGTGTTGGTACGTGTGAGAGAGATCCACCTTTCCAAGTTGTTGGGGTTCATCTCATACTTCTGAAGGTTTGAGGGTGCTGCCTGTTCCATACCCCCCCTACTCCTCATCTAGCCTTTTAGGGGTACAAACAATGGTAATTGGGGCCTAGTGTGGTTGTGTACGTGTGATATACATACACTTTTTTTGGATCATATTTTCTATTCCGCTATTTAATCAAAAACCTTTGGGGATCAGTTAAATTGGGGGATAGTCTGTGTTGGTACGTGTGAGAGAGATCCACCTTTCCAAGTTGTTGGGGTTCATCTCATACTTCTGAAGGTTTGAGGGTGCTGCCTGTTCCATACCCCCCCTACTCCTCATCTAGCCTTTTAGGGGTACAAACAATAGTAATTGGGGCCTAGTGTGGTTGTGTACGTGTGATATACATACACTTTTTTTGGATCATATTTTCTATTCCGCTATTTAATCAAAAACCTTTGGGGATCAGTTAAATTGGGGGATAGTCTGTGTTGGTACGTGTGAGAGAGATCCACCTTTCCAAGTTGTTGGGGTTCATCTCATACTTCTGAAGGTTTGAGGGTGCTGCCTGTTCCATACCCCCCCTACTCCTCATCTAGCCTTTTAGGGGTACAAACAATAGTAATTGGGGCCTAGTGTGGTTGTGTACGTGTGATATACATACACTTTTTTTGGATCATATTTTCTATTCCGCTATTTAATCAAAAACCTTTGGGGATCAGTTAAATTGGGGGATAGTCTGTGTTGGTACGTGTGAGAGAGATCCACCTTTCCAAGTTGTTGGGGTTCATCTCATACTTCTGAAGGTTTGAGGGTGCTGCCTGTTCCATACTCCCCCTACTCCTAGCCTTTTAGGGGTACAAACAATAGTAATTGGGGCCTAGTGTGGTTGTGTACGTGTGATATACATACACTTTTTTTGGATCATATTTTCTATTCCGCTATTTAATCAAAAACCTTTGGGGATCAGTTAAATTGGGGGATAGTCTGTGTTGGTACGTGTGAGAGAGATCCACCTTTCCAAGTTGTTGGGGTTCATCTCATACTTCTGAAGGTTTGAGGGTGCTGCCTGTTCCATACTCCCCCTACTCCTCATCTAGCCTTTTAGGGGTACAAACAATAGTAATTGGGGCCCAGTGTGGTTGTGTACGTGTGATATACATACACTTTTTTTGGATCATATTTTCTATTCCGCTATTTAATCAAAAACCTTTGGGGATCAGTTAAATTGGGGGATAGTCTGTGTTGGTACGTGTGAGAGAGATCCACCTTTCCAAGTTGTTGGGGTTCATCTCATACTTCTGAAGGTTTGAGGGTGCTGCCTGTTCCATACTCCCCCTACTCCTAGCCTTTTAGGGGTACAAACAATAGTAATTGGGGCCTAGTGTGGTTGTGTACGTGTGATATACATACACTTTTTTTGGATCATATTTTCTATTCCGCTATTTAATCAAAAACCTTTGGGGATCAGTTAAATTGGGGGATAGTCTGTGTTGGTACGTGTGAGAGAGATCCACCTTTCCAAGTTGTTGGGGTTCATCTCATACTTCTGAAGGTTTGAGGGTGCTGCCTGTTCCATACTCCCCCTACTCCTAGCCTTTTAGGGGTACAAACAATAGTAATTGGGGCCTAGTGTGGTTGTGTACGTGTGATATACATACACTTTTTTTGGATCATATTTTCTATTCCGCTATTTAATCAAAAACCTTTGGGGATCAGTTAAATTGGGGGATAGTCTGTGTTGGTACGTGTGAGAGAGATCCACCTTTCCAAGTTGTTGGGGTTCATCTCATACTTCTGAAGGTTTGAGGGTGCTGCCTGTTCCATACTCCCCCTACTCCTAGCCTTTTAGGGGTACAAACAATTAGTAATTGGGGCCTAGTGTGGTTGTGTACGTGTGATATACATACACTTTTTTTGGATCATATTTTCTATTCCGCTATTTAATCAAAAACCTTTGGGGATCAGTTAAATTGGGGGATAGTCTGTGTTGGTACGTGTGAGAGAGATCCACCTTTCCAAGTTGTTGGGGTTCATCTCATACTTCTGAAGGTTTGAGGGTGCTGCCTGTTCCATACTCCCCCTACTCCTAGCCTTTTAGGGGTACAAACAATAGTAATTGGGGCCTAGTGTGGTTGTGTACGTGTGATATACATACACTTTTTTTGGATCATATTTTCTATTCCGCTATTTAATCAAAAACCTTTGGGGATCAGTTAAATTGGGGGATAGTCTGTGTTGGTACGTGTGAGAGAGATCCACCTTTCCAAGTTGTTGGGGTTCATCTCATACTTCTGAAGGTTTGAGGGTGCTGCCTGTTCCATACCCCCCCTACTCCTCATCTAGCCTTTTAGGGGTACAAACAATAGTAATTGGGGCCTAGTGTGGTTGTGTACGTGTGATATACATACACTTTTTTTGGATCATATTTTCTATTCCGCTATTTAATCAAAAACCTTTGGGGATCAGTTAAATTGGGGGATAGTCTGTGTTGGTACGTGTGAGAGAGATCCACCTTTCCAAGTTGTTGGGGTTCATCTCATACTTCTGAAGGTTTGAGGGTGCTGCCTGTTCCATACTCCCCCTACTCCTAGCCTTTTAGGGGTACAAACAATAGTAATTGGGGCCTAGTGTGGTTGTGTACGTGTGATATACATACACTTTTTTTGGATCATATTTTCTATTCCGCTATTTAATCAAAAACCTTTGGGGATCAGTTAAATTGGGGGATAGTCTGTGTTGGTACGTGTGAGAGAGATCCACCTTTCCAAGTTGTTGGGGTTCATCTCATACTTCTGAAGGTTTGAGGGTGCTGCCTGTTCCATACTCCCCCTACTCCTCATCTAGCCTTTTAGGGGTACAAACAATAGTAATTGGGGCCCAGTGTGGTTGTGTACGTGTGATATACATACACTTTTTTTGGATCATATTTTCTATTCCGCTATTTAATCAAAAACCTTTGGGGATCAGTTAAATTGGGGGATAGTCTGTGTTGGTACGTGTGAGAGAGATCCACCTTTCCAAGTTGTTGGGGTTCATCTCATACTTCTGAAGGTTTGAGGGTGCTGCCTGTTCCATACTCCCCCTACTCCTCATCTAGCCTTTTAGGGGTACAAACAATAGTAATTGGGGCCCAGTGTGGTTGTGTACGTGTGATATACATACACTTTTTTTGGATCATATTTTCTATTCCGCTATTTAATCAAAAACCTTTGGGGATCAGTTAAATTGGGGGATAGTCTGTGTTGGTACGTGTGAGAGAGATCCACCTTTCCAAGTTGTTGGGGTTCATCTCATACTTCTGAAGGTTTGAGGGTGCTGCCTGTTCCATACTCCCCCTACTCCTAGCCTTTTAGGGGTACAAACAATAGTAATTGGGGCCTAGTGTGGTTGTGTACGTGTGATATACATACACTTTTTTTGGATCATATTTTCTATTCCGCTATTTAATCAAAAACCTTTGGGGATCAGTTAAATTGGGGGATAGTCTGTGTTGGTACGTGTGAGAGAGATCCACCTTTCCAAGTTGTTGGGGTTCATCTCATACTTCTGAAGGTTTGAGGGTGCTGCCTGTTCCATACTCCCCCTACTCCTAGCCTTTTAGGGGTACAAACAATAGTAATTGGGGCCTAGTGTGGTTGTGTACGTGTGATATACATACACTTTTTTTGGATCATATTTTCTATTCCGCTATTTAATCAAAAACCTTTGGGGATCAGTTAAATTGGGGGATAGTCTGTGTTGGTACGTGTGAGAGAGATCCACCTTTCCAAGTTGTTGGGGTTCATCTCATACTTCTGAAGGTTTGAGGGTGCTGCCTGTTCCATACCCCCCCTACTCCTCATCTAGCCTTTTAGGGGTACAAACAATAGTAATTGGGGCCTAGTGTGGTTGTGTACGTGTGATATACATACACTTTTTTTGGATCATATTTTCTATTCCGCTATTTAATCAAAAACCTTTGGGGATCAGTTAAATTGGGGGATAGTCTGTGTTGGTACGTGTGAGAGAGATCCACCTTTCCAAGTTGTTGGGGTTCATCTCATACTTCTGAAGGTTTGAGGGTGCTGCCTGTTCCATACTCCCCCTACTCCTAGCCTTTTAGGGGTACAAACAATAGTAATTGGGGCCTAGTGTGGTTGTGTACGTGTGATATACATACACTTTTTTTGGATCATATTTTCTATTCCGCTATTTAATCAAAAACCTTTGGGGATCAGTTAAATTGGGGGATAGTCTGTGTTGGTACGTGTGAGAGAGATCCACCTTTCCAAGTTGTTGGGGTTCATCTCATACTTCTGAAGGTTTGAGGGTGCTGCCTGTTCCATACTCCCCCTACTCCTCATCTAGCCTTTTAGGGGTACAAACAATAGTAATTGGGGCCCAGTGTGGTTGTGTACGTGTGATATACATACACTTTTTTTGGATCATATTTTCTATTCCGCTATTTAATCAAAAACCTTTGGGGATCAGTTAAATTGGGGGATAGTCTGTGTTGGTACGTGTGAGAGAGATCCACCTTTCCAAGTTGTTGGGGTTCATCTCATACTTCTGAAGGTTTGAGGGTGCTGCCTGTTCCATACTCCCCCTACTCCTCATCTAGCCTTTTAGGGGTACAAACAATAGTAATTGGGGCCCAGTGTGGTTGTGTACGTGTGATATACATACACTTTTTTTGGATCATATTTTCTATTCCGCTATTTAATCAAAAACCTTTGGGGATCAGTTAAATTGGGGGATAGTCTGTGTTGGTACGTGTGAGAGAGATCCACCTTTCCAAGTTGTTGGGGTTCATCTCATACTTCTGAAGGTTTGAGGGTGCTGCCTGTTCCATACTCCCCCTACTCCTAGCCTTTTAGGGGTACAAACAATAGTAATTGGGGCCTAGTGTGGTTGTGTACGTGTGATATACATACACTTTTTTTGGATCATATTTTCTATTCCGCTATTTAATCAAAAACCTTTGGGGATCAGTTAAATTGGGGGATAGTCTGTGTTGGTACGTGTGAGAGAGATCCACCTTTCCAAGTTGTTGGGGTTCATCTCATACTTCTGAAGGTCTGAGGGTGCTGCCTGTTCCATACTCCCCCTACTCCTAGCCTTTTAGGGGTACAAACAATAGTAATTGGGGCCTAGTGTGGTTGTGTACGTGTGATATACATACACTTTTTTTGGATCATATTTTCTATTCCGCTATTTAATCAAAAACCTTTGGGGATCAGTTAAATTGGGGGATAGTCTGTGTTGGTACGTGTGAGAGAGATCCACCTTTCCAAGTTGTTGGGGTTCATCTCATACTTCTGAAGGTTTGAGGGTGCTGCCTGTTCCATACTCCCCCTACTCCTAGCCTTTTAGGGGTACAAACAGTAGTAATTGGGGCCTAGTGTGGTTGTGTACGTGTGATATACATACACTTTTTTTGGATCATATTTTCTATTCCGCTATTTAATCAAAAACCTTTGGGGATCAGTTAAATTGGGGGATAGTCTGTGTTGGTACGTGTGAGAGAGATCCACCTTTCCAAGTTGTTGGGGTTCATCTCATACTTCTGAAGGTTTGAGGGTGCTGCCTGTTCCATACTCCCCCTACTCCTCATCTAGCCTTTTAGGGGTACAAACAATAGTAATTGGGGCCCAGTGTGGTTGTGTACGTGTGATATACATACACTTTTTTTGGATCATATTTTCTATTCCGCTATTTAATCAAAAACCTTTGGGGATCAGTTAAATTGGGGGATAGTCTGTGTTGGTACGTGTGAGAGAGATCCACCTTTCCAAGTTGTTGGGGTTCATCTCATACTTCTGAAGGTTTGAGGGTGCTGCCTGTTCCATACTCCCCCTACTCCTAGCCTTTTAGGGGTACAAACAATAGTAATTGGGGCCTAGTGTGGTTGTGTACGTGTGATATACATACACTTTTTTTGGATCATATTTTCTATTCCGCTATTTAATCAAAAACCTTTGGGGATCAGTTAAATTGGGGGATAGTCTGTGTTGGTACGTGTGAGAGAGATCCACCTTTCCAAGTTGTTGGGGTTCATCTCATACTTCTGAAGGTCTGAGGGTGCTGCCTGTTCCATACTCCCCCTACTCCTAGCCTTTTAGGGGTACAAACAATAGTAATTGGGGCCTAGTGTGGTTGTGTACGTGTGATATACATACACTTTTTTTGGATCATATTTTCTATTCCGCTATTTAATCAAAAACCTTTGGGGATCAGTTAAATTGGGGGATAGTCTGTGTTGGTACGTGTGAGAGAGATCCACCTTTCCAAGTTGTTGGGGTTCATCTCATACTTCTGAAGGTTTGAGGGTGCTGCCTGTTCCATACTCCCCCTACTCCTAGCCTTTTAGGGGTACAAACAATAGTAATTGGGGCCTAGTGTGGTTGTGTACGTGTGATATACATACACTTTTTTTGGATCATATTTTCTATTCTGCTATTTAATCAAAAACCTTTGGGGATCAGTTAAATTGGGGGATAGTCTGTGTTGGTACGTGTGAGAGAGATCCACCTTTCCAAGTTGTTGGGGTTCATCTCATACTTCTGAAGGTTTGAGGGTGCTGCCTGTTCCATACTCCCCCTACTCCTAGCCTTTTAGGGGTACAAACAATAGTAATTGGGGCCTAGTGTGGTTGTGTACGTGTGATATACATACACTTTTTTTGGATCATATTTTCTATTCCGCTATTTAATCAAAAACCTTTGGGGATCAGTTAAATTGGGGGATAGTCTGTGTTGGTACGTGTGAGAGAGATCCACCTTTCCAAGTTGTTGGGGTTCATCTCATACTTCTGAAGGTTTGAGGGTGCTGCCTGTTCCATACTCCCCCTACTCCTCATCTAGCCTTTTAGGGGTACAAACAATAGTAATTGGGGCCCAGTGTGGTTGTGTACGTGTGATATACATACACTTTTTTTGGATCATATTTTCTATTCCGCTATTTAATCAAAAACCTTTGGGGATCAGTTAAATTGGGGGATAGTCTGTGTTGGTACGTGTGAGAGAGATCCACCTTTCCAAGTTGTTGGGGTTCATCTCATACTTCTGAAGGTTTGAGGGTGCTGCCTGTTCCATACTCCCCCTACTCCTCATCTAGCCTTTTAGGGGTACAAACAATAGTAATTGGGGCCCAGTGTGGTTGTGTACGTGTGATATACATACACTTTTTTTGGATCATATTTTCTATTCCGCTATTTAATCAAAAACCTTTGGGGATCAGTTAAATTGGGGGATAGTCTGTGTTGGTACGTGTGAGAGAGATCCACCTTTCCAAGTTTTTGGGGTTCATCTCATACTACTGAAGATTTGAGGGTGCTGCCTGTTCCATACTCCTCCTCCTACTGCTCAACCATCCTTTTAGGGGTACAAACAATAGTAGTTGGGGCCTAGTGTGGTGGTGTACGTGCGAGATACATACACTTTCTTTTTGATCATATTTTCTATTCCGCTATTCAATTAAAACCTTTGGGGATCAATTCAATTGCGAGATAGTCTGTGTCGGTACGTGTGAGATCCACCTTTCCAAGTTGTTGGGGTTCATCTCATACTTCTGAAGATTTGAGGGTGCTGCCTGTTCCATACTCCTGCTCCTACTGCTCAACCATCCTTTTAGGGGTACAAACAATAGTAATTGGGGCCTAGTGTGGTTGTGTACGTGCGAGATACATACACTTTTTTTGATCATATTTCCTATTCCGCTATTCAATAAAAACCTTTGAGGATCAATTGAATTGCGGGATAGTCTGTGTCGGTACGTGTGAGATCCACCTTTCCAAGTTTTTGGGGTTCATCTCATACTTCTGAAGATTTGAGGGTGCTGCCTGTTCCATACTCCTCCTCCTACTCCTCATCCATCCTTTTAGGGGTACAAACAATAGTAATTGGGGCCTAGTGTGGTTGTGTACGTGCGAGATACATACACTTTTTTTGATCATATTTCCTATTCCGCTATTCAATAAAAACCTTTGAGGATCAATTGAATTGCGGGATAGTCTGTGTCGGTACGTGTGAGATCCATCTTTCCAAGTTTTTGGGGTTCATCTCATACTTCTGAAGATTTGAGGGTGCTGCCTGTTCCATACTCCTCCTCCTACTCCTCATCCATCCTTTTAGGGGTACAAACAATAGTAATTGGGGCCTAGTGTGGTTGTGTACGTGCGAGATACATACACTTTTTTTGATCATATTTCCTATTCCGCTATTCAATAAAAACCTTTGAGGATCAATTGAATTGCGGGATAGTCTGTGTCGGTACGTGTGAGATCCACCTTTCCAAGTTTTTGGGGTTCATCTCATACTTCTGAAGATTTGAGGGTGCTGCCTGTTCCATACTCCTCCTACTCCTCATCCATCCTTTTAGGGGTACAAACAATAGTAATTGGGGCCTAGTGTGGTTGTGTACGTGCGAGATACATACACTTTTTTTGATCATATTTCCTATTCCGCTATTCAATAAAAACCTTTGAGGATCAATTGAATTGCGGGATAGTCTGTGTCGGTACGTGTGAGATCCACCTTTCCAAGTTTTTGGGGTTCATCTCATACTTCTGAAGATTTGAGGGTGCTGTCTGTTCCATACTCCTCCTACTCCTCATCCATCCTTTTAGGGGTAGAAACAATAGTAATTGGGGCCTAGTGTGGTTTTGTACGTGCGAGATACATACACTTTTTTGGATCATATTTCCTATTCCGCTATTCAATAAAAACCTTTCTAGGGCAAGATCTTAAATTACAGAAATATGAGGAGACCGTCAAATAAGGGCCGTGGCCTGGGTCGTGGTGCTGCTGGTAGAGCTCCTGTTGCAAGGAGAGGACGTGGTCGATCTGTGCCAGCTACACGCACAAGTGAAACACCTTCCTCAAGTGTGAGTAGGCGACAGAACCTGCATCAGTATTTGGTAGGGCATCAAACGCCCCTAGAAGTGATGAGGCCAGAACAAGTTGAGGCGATAGTAGATTGGTTTGCTGCTGACAGTGCCTCCAGTTCCTTCACATTGTCTCCCACCCAGTCTACTGCAGAAAGGTCAGAGTTGGCACCTGCAGCCAATGTCCAACCGTCTTTCACCTCACCCCCTTGCAAATCAGGCCAGCAGTCTGAGCCCCAAGCCATACAGCAGTCTCTTATTCTTTTTGAGGACTCTGTCAGCAGGGTTTCCCAGGGCCATCCACCTAGCCCTGCCCCAGAAGTGGAAGAGATTGAGTGCAGCGATGCCCAACCACTTATTTCTCAAGATGAGTACATGCAAGGATCATCGCAGCACGTCTCCGATGATGACGAAACGCAGGTGCCAACTGCTGCGGCGTTCAGCATTGTGGAGACCGACAAGGAGGGCAGGGGTGAAGACTGGGTGGAAGATGATGTGGAGGACGATGAGGTCCTCGACCCCACATGGAATGAACGTCATGCAGGTGACCTGAGTAGTTTGGAGGAAGAGGCGGTGGTCGCACAGAGCCACCAGCACAGCAGAAGAGGGAGCAGGGTGCAGAAGCGGAGCGGCCGTGCCCTAGACACTACGCCCGCTACTGCCCAACGCAGCAAGGGATTGAGCGCACCAAAGTCAGCTCAAAGGAGTTCTCTAGCGTGGAAGTTCTTTAGAAAATGTGCTGATGACAGGACACGAGTGGTTTGCACCCTGTGCAATCAGAGCTTGAAGCGAGGCATAAACCTTCTCAACCTGAGCACAACCTGCATGATCAGGCATCTAAGTGCAAAGCACGAGCTGCAGTGGAGTACACACCTTCAAAACCAAGAAACGTCTCTGGCTCATCCTGCTTCCTCTTCTGCTGCAGTCTCGGCCGCTCCAGCCACATCTGTAGTGATACCGGCACCTGCCACCCCGCAAACAGACGATCTGTCAGCAACACCACCACCTGGGTCACCAACAACCATCTCCACAATGTCCCGTGGAAGCGTTCAGCTTTCCATCTCCCAAACACTTGAGAGGAAGAGGAAGTACCCCCCTACCCACCCGCGATCCCTGGCCCTGAATGCCAGCATTTCAAAATTATTGGCCTTTGAAATGCTGTCATTCCGTCTGGTGGAGACGCACAGTTTTAAAAACCTTATGTCGGTGGCTGTCCCACAGTACGTCGTGCCCAGCCGCCACTACTTTTCCAGGCAAGCCATCCCTTCCCTGCACAACCAAGTGGGGGAAAATATCAGGTGTGCACTGCGCAACGCCATCTGTGCCAAGGTCCACCTAACTACGGATACGTGGACCAGTAAGCACGGTCAGGGGCGTTATATCTCCCTAACGGCACACTGGGTAAATGCAGTGGCGGATGGGCCTGAGGCGGATAGCAATTTGGCGCATGTCCTTCCACCACCGAGGATTGCAGGGCGCTTCAGTTTGCCTCCTGTTCCTAACTCCTCCTACTCCGCTTCCTCATCCTCTACCGCCTCCTCATCCGGACAGCGTAACACCTTCACCACCAACTTCAGCACGGCCAGGGGTAAACGACAGCAGGCAGTTTTACAACTTGCCTGTTTGGGGGACAAACCACACACCGCGCAGGAGTTGTGGAGGAGCATGGAACAGCAGACAAATGAGTGGTTGCTGCCAGCGAGCCTCAAGCCCGGCCTGGTGGTGTGCGATAACGGGCGAAATCTCATAGCAGCTCTGGGCCTAGCCGGTTTGACGCACATCCCTTGCCTGGCGCATGTGCTGAATTTGGTGGTGCAGAGGTTCCTTAAAAACTACCCCGATATGTCAGAGCTGCTGCAGAAAGTGCGGGCCGTTTGTGCGCACTTTCGGCGTTCTCACCCTGCTGCTGCTCGCCTGGCAGCGCTGCAGCGTAACTTCGGCCTTCCCGCTCACCGCCTCATATGTGACGTGCCCACAAGGTGGAACTCCACCTTGCACATGCTGGAAAGACTGTGCGAGCAGCAGCAGGCCATAGTGGAGTTTCAGCTGCAGCACGCACGCGTGAGTCGCTCTGCGGAACAGCACCACTTCACCACCAATAACTGGGCCTCCATGCGAGACCTGTGTGCCTTGTTGCGCTGTTTTGAGTACTCCACCAACATGGCCAGTGGCAATGACGCCGTTCTCAGCTTAACTATCCCACTTCTATGCCTCCTTGAAAAAACAATTCGGGCGATGATGGAAGAGGATGTGGCACAGGATGAGGAGGAGGAGGAGGATGAAGAGGTAACATTTCCAAGGCTTTCAGGGCAGTCATTCGCAAGGGGCTCCGAGGGTGGGTTCCTGCACACGCAAACGCCAGGGACGCAATTGTCCAGCAGGGGCACAGTTCTGGAGGATGAGGAGGATGAGGAGGAGGAGGAGCTGGAGGAGGAGATGGAACCATGTTCACAGCAGGGTGGCACCCAGGCCAGCTCATGGCCATCACTGGTGCGTGGCTGGGGGGATACAGAGGACACGAACGATACACCTCCCACAGAGGACAGCCTTTCGTTGCCTCTGGGCAGCCTGGCACACATGAGCGATTACATGCTGCAGTGTCTCCACAACGACCGCCGAGTTGCCCACATTCTAACTTGTGCTGATTACTGGGTGGCCACGCTGCTGGATCCCCGTTACAAGGACAACGTACCGTCCTTAATTCACTCACTGGAGCGCGATCGCAAGATGCGCGAGTACAAGCGCACGCTGGTAGACGCCATGCTGCTGGCATTCCCATCTGACAGCGGGGCCACAGTGGAAGCACAAGGCAGAGGAGGAGGAGGAGGAGGTCGCCAACGCAACCAGGGCACCGCCAGCACCTCAGAAGGCAGGGTTAGCATGGCCGAAATGTGGAAAAGCTTTGTCAGCACGCCACAACAAACAGCAGCACCAGCAGCTCAGATGGAACGTCTTAGCAGGAGGCAGCATTTTACCAACATGGTGGAGCAGTATGTGTGCACACGCCTACATGTAGTGAATGACGGGTCTGCCCCCTTCAACTTCTGGGTCTCCAAATTGGGCACATGGCCTGAGCTTGCCCTTTACGCCTTGGAGGTGCTGGCGTGCCCTGCAGCCAGTGTATTATCTGAACGGGTATTTAGCACGGCTGGGGGCGTTATAACAGACAAGCGCAGCCGCCTGTCCAGAGACAATGTGGACAAGCTCACGTTCATTAAAATGAACCAGGCATGGATCCCACGGGACTTTTCCGTACCTTATGCAGAATAGCAATGGATACCGACCTTACCCACCCATTGTTCCATTTTTGCTCTTTCTCACTCTTTTGGGGTGTACCCTCATTTAAAATTTTTGAAAAGAAGCAGTGTTGGCTACCTCGTCCTCCTCCTCAGGGCCAGATTAATGTAGGGGCTATTGGAGCTGCAGCTCCAGGCCCCTACCTTTTATATAGGCCCCGGGTTGGCCATATTCACTGTTACCGCTCTTCTGTCACTTGTAAACACAGAAGTCTGGCTTCTATGCTCGCTTCCCCAGGCAGCACCCTCAGAACCTCCCCACACAGCGTGAAGGCCGGACAAGGAGGGACAGTTGGCGATGCATGGATGTGTTTATGGGCTTCAGAGACAGCATCCCATGTTGAATTAGGCATGCATGGCTGCACCCTTCCTCCTCTGGGTGCATGGCAAGGCACGGCCCTTAAGGCCCTTCAAAATCCTCAGCACCAAGCCCATGATGCTGTTAATCCGGCCCTGGTCCTCCTCCACCGCCGCTTCCACCTACACCGCCCATAGGTGTGCGCAGCCTATTGCATTAAGGTGTGCACCCCAAAGTTGAAATACACATGCATGTGTTTGCCAGCAGGGAGAGTAATGTATCGGGGCCATGTACCTGTAGGCAAGGAGAAATAGAGCAGAGCAGGTCCCAGGGAGATCTTTCCCATCTCCTCACTGGCAATGCTATGTGCCCTAGGTGATTAGGGTGTGCCCAGGCACACCCAGCACACCCTGTGCGCACGCCTATGTCACCGCCACATCCACCACCACCTCAACCTCCCTCCTACTCCATATGGGCCTCGTCCTTCAGAGATGAAGAAGAACATTGTTTTATTTTTCTGTTTTTTTTTGTTGTTTTAAGTTATTTCCCTATCCACATTTGTTTGCAGAGCACTTGCCATGCTCTTAATTACGTTTTGCTGCCATTTGCAGCACTCTAGCCCTTTCCTTTGGTGTTTTAGAGCCATTTTAGTGCCTTAAAGTTCGGGTCCCCATTGACTTCAATGGGGTTCGGTGTCCGGGAAAAGTTCGGTAAAAGTCCGGGACACGGACCCGGACTTTTTTTTAAAGTTCGGCCGAACCCGTCGAACACGGACATCTAGGTGTCCGCTCAACCCTAGTCCCCACCACCACTCCTGGCTCCTCCCCCTTGACCAGTGTCCCAATAGCAAGCCGCTTGCTATGGGACACTGGTCAAGGGGGAGATTACAGGGGACAGAGCTGCGGGTCAGATTCACCACCGCTCTCTCCTAATTGGTTCACTGACTGTGATTGACAGCAGTGGGAGCCAATGGCTCCCGCTGCTGTCTCAGCCAATGGGGAGAGGGAGTCCCGGGACAGCCAAGGTACTAATGCACATCGCTGGATCAAGAGAGAGCTCACGTTAGTATCGGGGGGGGGGGTTGTCTGGGGAGCAGCACACAGAAGGCTTTTTACCTTCATGCATAGTATGCATGAAGGTAAAAAAAACCTCCAACCTTTACAACCACTTTAACCAATACAGGGTGTAAACGTTCAACCACTTAAATTACTACAGGGTGTAAACATTCAACCACTTTAATTACTACAGGGTGTAAACATTCAGTGTCAAACTATGCTACATTCCTTTCCAGCAACTGCTAAGATAGGATATTTTCCACCAAAAGAGTGCATTATTTTTAGACATTCGCCGACTCATAGACAGATGTCCACTGTGAGAAGGACCAGTAACAGACAGTTATTTTGTGGTACTCCAAAATTGGAAAGATAGCCTACATTTTTAATGAACATTTGCTTTAGGGTGTGTTTGGGGGTGATTTTTAAAAATGATTTTTATTTATTTTACTTAATTTTTTTTGATAAATATGTTTTTCTTTATTTAACTTTATTGCTATTACATGGAGGCTAACAAGCCCCTATGTGACATTTTGGGCAGGTGACAGGCCCCCCAATATCTGCCCTGATCTTCACTCCAGCTAATCAAGTACAGATCATGCTTGATTAACTGCTCAATGTCTAAAAATACTGGGGAATGAAAACTCTGAGCCCAGAAGTGATGTAAAACACTTTGCTTCCAGGTTCAATAATTGCAACAATTTACTGCAGTCTCAGGCTTAATGGAGGAACAGGAGAACACAGGGACCACCATTGGTGCCACTACCAGTGCAAATTCATAGCTTTATTTTTTACCTGAAAGCCAATTGTGGGTTGCTGCAGCTGTGAGCTTGCTTTACCCTCCTAAATACTATGATGTTTATAAATGCACAGCAGTAGACAAGGGGTTAATATTTAACAATAAAATTGTGCTGTTTTTAGCCTTTATTTATACATGAACATTAGGAAAGCAAAAAATATATGTAGCACTGCCCCCGAGGGACCCCCAGAGATAGGGGATGAAATAAATAACAGTGGTTACATTGCCTTAATATCAGCACCAGTGTATGCAGCTTGTGGTGTAGTTATTCTGCCTGCCGCATCTCTCGAAGATCGGCGTGCATTCCAAGCTTCAATTTCGATCCGGATATGATGTCATGTAATCCCCGGAAGCTGCGGTCCTTGGGCTTCAACGTAGGTTTCACCAATTGTGGCGTCTTCAGGAAGTGAAGAAAACTCCCCATATAATATTGCTCTGCATAAGACTGCATACAGACTCTGACCTCTACAGTGCAGTAGTTAATATGTTTGTTACCCCAGCATTTTAATAATCCTGATATATGCCTGGTGTACCATGCACTATTATGAAAAAGTATCCTGTTCGCTTTGTATTGCTTCCTTTGTGGGAAATGCCTGGTGGTTCTGCCAGTACCTCTGTTTTCCTATTAGAAACTGACCACACTAAGCTGGAGAACACATTTTGATCAGTCCTCTAGCTTTGCTGGAAACTCAACCAGTTCACCTCTAATGATCAGACTTGTCCTGATGCACCCCCCCCCCCCCCCTGCACAGGAAAGTTCACTGAAAAGTTCAGTGTGCTATTGCTTCTCCTCCCCCCAGCTCTTATGTAGCTGAAATAGTGGGGATGTGATCACTTATAAAAAGGGGAAAAAAATATTTAACACATTTTTTGTTATCTATATATACATATGTTTTGCCTTTCATTTCAATTTTAAAGCCTAACTTTACTTTTATTGAGAGAAAAAAACATTCCCCTCTGGGTGATCTCTGTACTACAAACTTTGTTGCAGATTCCTACCTTTTGTTGTTCTGAAGGAATCATTGTTTTTTCCTTTTTCCCTCTGTGCTGAGTTGGTCAAATGGGAGTGGTTTCATAATTATCTATCAGATGTGGCAGCTGCAGGGCTCTAATGAAGAAAGCTTCTGGGTCTGCATCCCTTTAGACATGTTCCTATTGGGAGTATCTCACCAAAAATAAAATTTTTGTTGCAGTGATGCCAGAAATCTGACTTGTATCTTAGTGCAGACTTCTGAAAAACCCAGTAAGCCAATCACACAAGCAGGAAATTATGTTTCTGGGGGGCATTCTGTACATATTCTGTGTACAGAACACCTCCAGGTGGCCATATTGCCTTTTCAGAAATTTACAGCGGCTGCAGATTGAAAAGGAAAGGTCTTTTTTTTTTTCATTTATAACAAAGATTTTTATTTTGCTTGAGAATAAGAACAAATAAGAAGCATACAAACGTAAGTTGGAAGCATTACATACATCTTAACATTTGTGAACAATAGTATGAGTATAAAAGGATTAGCAGGAAAGGTCATTTTTAATAACATTTAATTACAATATGATTTGAAAATTGGTGAGCCAATCACACAAGCAGGAAATATGTCTCTGGGGTGTGGTCAGTACAAATTCTATGTACAGAACACCTCCAGGTAGCCATAATGCATTGCATTTTCAAAAAATTACAACAGCTGCAGATTGAAAAGGAAAGGTAATTTTTAATAACATTCAATTACAATATGATTTGTGTCGCAATTGTATACGCTATATTGTTTTTGCTTTATTTGCTGATTTTTTTCCCCACGAAAGTGGATTTATCCTTTAAACTAAATGGGTTGTTTAACAAGGTAAATATTTAAGTCACTTTATTGTCAGCAAGAGAGTGCATACATGGGCAATCCAAATGAATCAGTATAGTTACTAGGTATAGGCATAGCCTATACAGAAATCTGACATGGGTTGCCCTCTGTCTGCTTTATTTGGGCACAGCTTTAGGAGTTCAGTTGCTGTTATTAAAGCGTAACTCCACTTTTGTTGAGAAAAAAACATTCCCCTTTGGGTTATCTATGTACATTGCAAGGATTTTAACAAACATTGCTGCAGATTCTTACCTTTTGTTATTCTGAAGAAATCACTTTGTTCCTCTGTGCTTCTGTGCGGAATGGGTCAAATGGGAGTGGTTTCATAATTATCATTCAGCTGTGCAGCTTCAGAGCACTAATGAGGAAAGCTGCTGGGCCTGCATCCCTTTAGACTGGTTCCTATTTGGCGTATCTCACCAAAAGTTACATTTTTGTTGCAGGGGATGCCTGAAGTCTGATTTGTATATTAGTGCAGACTTCTGGGAAAATCAGTGAGTGAATCACAAAAGCAGGAAATTATGTTTCTGTGGGGCGTTCTGTACACCTTCATTGCATTTTCAGATAATTACAGTGGCTGCAGATTGAAAAGGAAAGGTAATTTTTAATAACATTTAATTACAATATGATTTGTGTCCCAATTGTATACGCTATATTGATTTTTCTTTAATTGCTATTTTTTCCCCTACGAAAGTGGAGTTACCATTTAAGTTGTCTGCACAATACAACTTGTGCAGCAGTAAGAGCTACTATTTAATGCAGTGGTAATGATGAGAAGCTGTGAAAATGCCAGAACTGATAACGTTGGAATTATCTTTAATATTTTATATTAAAACTAACCATCTAGCAAACATTTTGAAACAAAGTGACTTTGTTAAAGCGGAGTTCCGGCCTCGGTGGTAAAATTTAGATAAAAATACCCATGGGACAGTCGGGACTAGTACATTCCACATTGGATAGCCTCTGAACTGTCCCGGGTCGCACTTACCTTTTAGAAGAAATACTTACCTTGAAAATTTCTTCTCCAGCGCTGCCATCTCTGAAGCCAGCACGTCCTCTTCTGCATCCTCTTCCGTGTCCTCTTCTCCCAGAATGCCCTGCACCAGCCCCGCTCGTCACTTCCGGGGCATGCGCGTCATCCCTGCACAGCTTCTGGGCATGCCCAGAAGCTGTTTAGCAGGGAATGACGCACCCGCATCGGAACTGACGAGCGGGGCCGGTGCAGGTGCATTGATTCCTGGGAGCGATGACTTTCAGCTCCCAGGAATCAATGCAAGGAGGAAGTGACGGTGCGGGCCGCGGCTGCAGAGGGAGGAAGTGGAAGAAAGGTGAGTATATTTTCTTCAATAACATGGTAAGTAAACAAAAAAAAAAAAATCTTAATTATCCATTTGTTTTTCAGGTGACACTCAGCAAGCGGATGGCCCAAAATCGATTTTGTCGATTTTGAGGCCGGAACTCCGCTTTAAGTAAAATGTTAGCCATTTTTTATTTTTTTTTATTTTTGTAAATAATTTTTATTCAGATTTTGAACTGAAGGCTTATTACTTCTCAACATACTGTGCTGGCTGTTATAAGGTAAAATGAATGGGATGATTTTGTGATCACTCCTGTTTTTGTGTCTTCAAAAATAACTCCTTAGAACCTAATGCTTAAATGCAAGCATGATCAAGGACATATTTTCCTCACTGGTGTTCATGTACTAAATACTATTTTATAGTGAAATAATTTTAGAAATATGTTTTCACCTTTTATACAGTATATTCAATATGGTTAAAATATATATTTAGAACATAATCAGTTTCACAGATTAGTAAACCAGCAAGTAAGCTGCTTTATATTTCTAACTCTGTTGACATTTCATCCCAATGGATATTTGTTTCATGAAATCACATATGGGCCAAAAAAGTTCTTTATACAAACAGAAGGCAAGGCAAATTTCACTTCTCCTAGAGCCAAGGTGTCACAGTCATTAATCAGCTGTGGACACGAACACCATAGAAGGCCTCACTGTTTCACTGTTACTTATTTCTTGGCATCAAGTCTATTTTCACACAGAGGCAGGACCCGTTCTGCATTTCCATTTTATTCCTAGGAGAAATGAAGGACTTCTTATTACTTATTAACTTATTTGTACATTTGAACTATGGAAGTTACTATATATCCACAATTCTCATTTGTGGCAAATTCATATCTGATGCTGCTGTTTCTGGTTCTACACCTGAAAAAAAAGTACCTCTTATAGAAACATGAAATAAATCTCAAAAAATGACCTTTCTAGCAGTAGCAAAAAGTCTCTATATTGCCAGCCAGTGCATATTCATAAACCTTTTCTAAAAAAAAAATTTATAGTTACTCTTACTTTATTTGTTGCAGGCATCTATTTCCAAAATAACACACTTCTCCCTTTTTCAGTAAGAGGAAATTATGAATTGAATAAGTATTTTAACGCATAATCCCACCCAACACTGACTTCTCAGTGGTGCAGGTTTGATTACACATTTGGTTTCTATTGCTGACTAGGACTTTCATTCGAAGATCTACTTATATTCCAACCATGATTGTGGCATGGCAAAGTCAGGGTTTTTAGAGAAATAAAAGAAAACATTGGATTCTCTTTGAATTTACATGAAAAAGGTCTTAAGACACCATAAGCAATAAATTTGTAATAATATTGCACACAATTAAAGCTGAACTGCAGGTTTTTGATAGTGTAAACAGATTGTTTGGCCAAGCTGGCCCAAATTAACTATTTTCTTCACTACTACATGCGCCCACTGTCAGCGCTGTACAAACTGTGAGTAGCATCAGCTACTGTATAGACAGTATACAGCAATGTGTTCCAGCAGTGGTACAGGGACTTCCCGTCCTATTCCCAGAACAAAATTGAGTCTGACTAAATGCTGCTTAGCCAATTACAGCAAGCCTTGTATCCTATTAATGATTACAAGGCTTGCACTGATTGGCTGAGGTAGAGATCATGATATCATCCGCCTGCCACTCCACCATAGCCAATCAGAGGAAGAATTATTTTTCTTATTTATTCATAAAAATGCAGGGCTTCCTTTAAATGGCTGAGCAAAGCTCAGCTCTACTCAATTTTGTTTTAGCAGCAGGCAGGAAGCCCTGTACAGCTGCTGAAACACAGCGCTTTATACTGTACTGCATAAATCTTAAAACATACAGCACTGACAGCAGCTTGGCTCAAATAAACTATTTAACCTTTTCCCATCTGCCCACAGCCTATACATGGCAGATGAGAAGCAGCATTGATGTGGGTTGCCATACCTGTACGCCAGCTCACAGTGGCGGCTCCTGCATGGTTCACAGAGTGTGCACCCGGGAGCCCAGTGATCCATGTGTCCTCGGATACAGCAGATCATATTACTGCTTGGTACGGCTAATCACATGGTCCAATCCTAGCAAACACATAGTACTCAAAGGAAACCAAAAGTAAATTTTGGTTCTGTCTGCTCTCATACAGATCAGCTGTAATGACATACCATTGCTGCAGCCTGTGAGTGTACAGCAGCCTGTCAGACTGCATGTAGAGTAACAGACTGCGCTGCCAGCCTGCCCCAGTGCAGCTACCCCCGTCACCTGTCCCAGTGCCCCTATTGCTCATGCCATACACTATAACATCATCCTGATCACCACCACACCAGCGCCATGCCAGTACCACAATTACTGCCATTTGTTATATCAGCGCCCTAATCACTGCCATACTTCATACCAGTGTCCCAATCACCACAATATGCCATACTAGCATCTTGATCACTACAATATGCCATACCAGCACCATGATCATGGCCATACGCCATATTAATGCCCTGATCACCTTTATAAACCATAGCAGCATCCAGATCACCATCACATCATACCAGCATCCTAATCCCCACCAAATGCCAAACCAGTGTTCTAATCACCACTATACCCCATACCAGCATCCTGATCACCACCATCCTCCATACCAGTGGTCCTGATCATCCCCATACACCATATCAGTGTTCTGATCACCACCATATCAGTGTTCTGATCACCATCATATACCATACCAGCATCCTGATCACTGCCATACCCCATACAACATTCCTAATCACTGCCATAACACATACCAGCATCCTGATCACCACCATATACCATACCAGCTCTTTGATTACTGCCATACACCATACCAGCGTCCTGATCACTGCCATACCTCATACCATTGTTCTGATCACCGTCATACCCCATACCAGCGTTCTGATTAAAGCCATTCACTATACCAGCGTCCTGATTGTCCTGATCACCGCCGTACCCCATAACAGCATCCTGATCACTGCCATATGCCATACCAGCATCCTGATAACCTCCATATCCCATAACAGTATCCTGATCACTGCCATACCCCATATCAGCATCCTGATTACCGCCATACCACATACCAGGTCCTGATCATTGCCATACCAGTGTCCTGATCACTGTAATATTTGTACCAACAGAACCAGCATCCCTAATTTCTTTTACTGTCATGTTTCTCCAGGGCCTTAAAAAATGTGATAGATAGTCAGGAAATTAGATGTGTAATTTTTGCCCCTAGAACACCTTAACCACTTCCTGACCAGCAACGTACCAATACCAGCGATGCCAAAGCTGGCAAAGGTAATCCAAGTCCCCCCCCTACCGCCGATACCTTTACTAAGCTCTCCTGAGCGATCAGGGAACCTGGTAAGGAAATCACAAGCAGCCTCTGGCTCCGGGCACACAGTCAGAGGAACTGATGTTGTTCCTCCCACTGTGTCATGTCAGAAACCAGAAGAAGCAGCTGGACAGACACAGCTCTGTCTGATCAGCTTCATTGGAGGCCAGGGGAGAAGTCTGGGGTTTAATAGGCACCAGATCACTCTGAAGAGGATCTGTCACTGCCTATGCTGTCAAAGGAGTTGTTCATCGTATGTGGTATTCCCTTACTCTGGAGGAGTAGCATAATGTGTTTCGCGGTGTAATTCTAAGTATGACCATGTTGTGTGAGGAATATAAAAAATTTGACAAGTTTGTGTAAAAAAAGTTATTTTAAATTTCTTTTAACATTCTTTAAAAACTTGTGGCAAAAAAATAAGTCTTAAAAAGATTCCCCGGGCCTCTTAAAAATACCTTGGGGTGTTTACTCTCCAAAATGGGGTCATTTTGTGGGTGTTTCTTCTGTCCTGGTGCTTCAGAAGCACCAGAAGTGTGATAGTTAGTCAGGAAATTTGATGTCTAATTTATGCCTCTAGAAAGCCTACAGGTGTTCCTTGGATCTTGGGTCCCTCTGTGTGCCTGGGCTGTGAAAAAGTCTCATACACTCAGGAGAAGTATCAGAATGTGTTTTGGGGTGTATTTCCAAGTACATTTTATTACCAAAAGTATTGGGATGCCTGCCATTACAGGAACATGCACTTTATTGGCATCCCAGTCTTAGTCCGTAAGGTTCAATATTGTGTTGGCCCACCCTTTGCAGCTATAACAGCTTCAATTCTTCTGGGAATGCTGTCCACAATGTTTAGAAGTGTGTCTTTGGAAATTTTTGACCATTCTTTCAGAAGCACATTTGTGAGGTCAGGCACTGATGTTAGAGAGAAAGCCTGGCTCTCAGTCTGTGCTCTAATTCATCCCAAAGGGGTTCTATCGGGTTGAGGTCAGGACTCTGTGCAGGCCAATCAAGTTCCTCCACCCCGAACTCGCTCATCCATGTCTTTATGGACCTTGCTTTGTGCTCTGGTCCAAATCATTTGGTGGAGAGGGGATTATATTGTGGGGTTGTTTGTCAGGGGTTGGGTTTGGCATCAGCATACCAATACATTTTAGGCAGTTTCAAGCTCCCAACTTTGTGGGAACAGTCTGGGGGTGGACCTTCCTGTTCCAACATGACAGCGCACCAGTGCACAAAACAAGGTCCATAAAGACACGGATAAGCGAGTTTGGGGTGGAGGAACTTAACTGGCCTGCACAGAGTCCTGACCTCACCCAATAGAACACCTTTGGGATGAATTAGAGTGATTTTGGAAGAATGGACAAACTTTCCCATAGACACACTCCTAAACCTTTTGGACAGCCTTCCCTGAACAGTTAAAGCTGTTATAGCTGCAAAGGGTGGGCAAACTAAATATTAACCACTTCAATACAGGGCACTTTCACCCCCTTCCTGGCCAGGCCAATTTTCCCCTTTTAGCGCTGTTGCATTTTGAATGACAATTGCGCGGTCATGCAACACTGTACCTACACCAAATTTATGTCATTTTCCCCCACAAATAGAGCTTTCTTTTGGTGGTATTTGATCACCTCTGGGTTTTTTCCTTTTTGCTAAACAAATAAAAAAAGACTGAAAAGTTTGAAAAAAAAAAGTTTTTTTGTTTATGTTATTCAATTTTGTAAATAAATACATTTTTTCCTGCACTTATGAGCACTGATGAGACTGCACTGACAGGCACTGATGAGGAGGCACTGATGGGGTGGCAGTGATGGGGTGGCACTGATAGGCGGCACTGATAGGCGACACTGATAGGCACTGATATTTGGCACTGATATGCAGCATTGGTGGGCACTGATAGGCGGCACTTCTGGGCACTGATAGGCGGCATTGATGGCACTGATAGGTGGCACTGATGGGCACTAATGGGCACTGATAGGTGGCACTGATGGGCGGCACTGATCGGCACTGACAGGCAGCACTGATGGGCACTAATGGGCACTGATAGGCGGCACTGGTGGGCAATAATGGGCACTGGTGGGTGACACTGACAGATGGCAATGATGGGCACTGGTGGGCAGCACTGATAGGGAGGGCACTGGTGGGCAGCACTGATGGGGAGGGCAATGGGGGGGCTCCCTGAGCCCTGATTGCCATCCCTGGTGGCCATAGTGGGCATCCCTGGGGTCATGGGTGGGCATCCCTGGGGTCATGGGTGGGCATCCCTGGTGGTTCTAGTGGCACCCCCCCCCCGAGGGTCTGCACTGGTACATCAGTAGGCTCTTTACCGAGATCGGAGATGCAGGGAGTCAGACTGACAACTCGCATCACCGATCGCCGCTCTGCGCGCACCCGGGGGCCGCACAGAGCGTATTATCCTGCCGCCGTCATATGACGTCCGGTCAGGATAATACAACCACATTCCCGCCGTCAATCTGCTATAGGGCGGGCGAGATGTGGTTAAACCCTACAGACTAAGACTGGGATGCCATTAATGTTCATGTGCATGTAAAGGAAGGCATCCTAATACTTTTGGTAATATAGTTTATGTCAATGCTGTTTGTTAGATATCTTATTAAGTGTCAACTTCGTGTAAAAAATATATTTTTTATTTTTTTTTCTACATTTTCCAAAAACTTGTGGCAAAAAAATTACATTTTCAAAAGACTGATTATGTCTTTTAAAAAATACCTTGGGTGTTTTATTTCCAAAATTGGGTCATTTTGTGGGTCTTTTCAATGTCCCTGTGCTCCAGGGCCTCAAAAAATATGATAGATATTTAGGAAATTAGTGACGTAATTTATGCCCATGAATCGCCTGAAGGTGCTCCTTTGATTTTTCACCCTTCTTTGGGTCCCTCTGTGTGCCTAGGCTGTGAAAAAGTCTCACACACGTGGTATCCCCATACTCAGGAGGCATAGCAGAATGTGTTTTGGGGTGGAATTGCAAGTATGCCTATGCTGTGAGTGAGAAATGGCTTTGTTAAAAGGACAACTTTGTGGAAAAAAATGTATGTGATTTCTTCATTTTCCCAAAATTACAACTTCAAAAAACTCACCATGCCTCTTACTAAATACCTTGGACTGTCTACTTTCCAAAAAGGGGTTATTTAGGGGGTATTTGTACTCTCCTGACATTTTAGGGTCTCAAGAAATGAGATAGGCAGTCAGTACACCATGACTGATCAATTTTAAAAGATATGTAATAGTTTTACAAAAATAAATATTTGATAGGAGAGGGATTTTTGAAGGTGCTGCATCACTTAGCCAAACACAACAGCTAAAATCCAATGGCATTTATAACAAATCCATATTAAAATCTATAGTGAGTTTCACAAAACTGTATTTGTTAACATCCTCTGCAATTGTCGTAATGGTTCTAACAAAGTCCTCTATGCAATTTCTTCTACATGTTTCGCTGCATGGCTTCTTCAGGAAGTATGCATACAGGATACTAACAAAAATACAGAGGTATATGAGAAACAAAGCATTATTATTTAGAATAGATGCATAAATTGGAGAGACAAAGAACCCACCCACATGTAGACCATCCACTCCACAACCAAATCCACACCAAAGAAGTGCCACTAGGATGGAATAAGCTTCACCATAAGCCTACCAGGAGTGCAGGATAGCCTGTGGATCACCGCAGAGGAGGTATATCAGCCAGGATAAAACCCTATAAATATAATGTACATTAATTTATTATTATCTATTCTAAAGATGCAATTGAAGCTGCATATTTCCTCACCTACATACTACTCACAAAGGTCATATATTAGGCAGTCCAATAGGGGGAGCCACAGTTTCACATAACAGAGAAAGCCAATCTATGTAGATAAAAAAGTTTGAGCCCCAGATATCGGCTATCCATTATCAGAACTGTAAAATATCAAAAGGGGGGGGGGGGGTGGAACACTAGCGCTCCATCCCCACTATAAACAATCTGATCGCTCTCTTCATTAAAAACAGGAGGGAATTGTTCCACAAGTACATAGGAAAAGCAATATATATACAGTTGTGTTCAAAATTATTCAACCCCCAATGCTGTAAAGGGTTTTAGGGAATTTAGTGTACATTTGTAATTGTATTCAGAATGAAATCCTACAAGGTCTTCTTAAAGAACCATATGCAACTAAAATGACATCAATTGGTTTGTAATACAGTAGTAAATGTTTCTTTTGTGAATTCTTCATTGACACAATTATTCAACCCCTTAAAGACTACCACTCTGAAGAACAGAGGTTCATTGAAGTGTTTTCAATCAGGTATTGAAAACACCTGTGGATGTCAGGGAGCAGCAATAAAGCCTAATAAGCACCAATTAGGCAGCTTTAAAATGACTGTGATACTCAGCTCCTTCTAGACATTTACTATTACTGGTTACAAACATGGTGAAGTCAAGAGAATGGTCCATGAAGACAAGAGAAGAGGTGATTACTCTTCACAGGAAGGGCAATGGCTATAAGCAGATTGCAAAGATGTTAAACATACCAAGAGACACCATAGGAAGCATCATTTGCAAATTCAAGGCAAAGGGCACTGTTGAAACGCTACCTGGTCGTGGCAGAAAGAAGATGCCGACTTCGACTGCTGTGCGCTACCTGAAGCGTGTGACTGCTGAGGAACTGAGAAAAGATTTGTCAGATGTGGGTACTGAAGTTTCTGCTCAGACAATACGGCGCACACTGCATAATGAAGGCCTCCATGCCAGAACTCCCAGGCACACCCCCTTGCTATCTCCAAAGAATAAGAAGAGTCGACTGCAGTATGCCAAAAGTCATGTGGACAAACCACAGAAGTTTTGGGATAGTGTTCTGTGGACTGATGAAACAAAATTAGAACTGTTTGGGCCCATGGATCAACGCTATGTTTGGAGGAGGAAGAACAGGCCTATGAAGAAAAGAACACCTTGCCTACTGTGAAGCATGGCGGGGGGTCAATCATGCTTTGGGGCTGTTTTGCTTCTGCAGGTACAGGGAAGCTTCAGCGTGTGCAAGGTACCATGAATTCTCTTCAGTACCAGGAGATATTGGATGACAATGTGATGCAGTCCGTCACAAACCTGAGGCTTGGGAGACGTTGGACCTTTCAAGAGGACAATGATCCCAAGCATACCTCCAAGTCCACTAGAGCATGGTTGCAGATTAAAGGCTGGAACATTTTGGAGTGGGCATCACAGTCACCAGACTTAGATCTGATTGAAAACCTCTGGTGGGACTTAAAGAAAGCAGTTGCAGTGCACAAGCCTAAGAATGTGACTGAACTGGAGGCTTTTGCCCATGACGAATGGGCGAAGATACCCGTAGTTTGCTGCAAGACACTTGTGTCAAGCTATGCTTCACGTTTAAAAGCTGTTATAACTGTAAAAGGATGTTGTACTAAGTACTAAGATTGAATGTCACTTGGGGGTTGAATAAAACTGATAATGATGTGAGCACAGAAAAGACATTTGTGGTTATTTCATTAAAAAATTATGTTATATTTGTCTGACCTATACGTGCCTCTTTGATTTAATTGTAAACAGGATGACTGAATGATCAAAATCAATGTCAAACTGACCAAAACAATCAATTTCATTGGGGGTTGAATAATTTTAAACACAACTTATTAGGCAAGCAGTCTCTGTGTGCAGGACACTGAATCCTCTGACCCCAGCAAAATGCTCGCTGTCTGTTCGGCTTATATACCCCCTCCATTGCTCCGGCGTATGATGTCACAGCTGGAGCCTGCACATGATATTGGAGCCCAGGCGTGCGCGTGAGGCTCCGCCCACCTCAACTAACCCATCAACAAGCCCGCTGGCCGGATCAAGATTTTGATGGTACAGATCTTCCATACTCAAAGGGAGGCTGGCTCTGGATGGTAATGGGGTGCTCCCTACAGGATGAGAAGGATATGGAAGGAAAGGAAGATGGGAAAACACTTCACTTCAACCAAATGGGGGATTGTCCCACTCATGCCTAAGGGACTCTCAACCCTACATCCCAGCAGACAACACCAGGGAGAGGGGAAAAGGTGATACTCTAGGTCAGTGATGGCGAACCTTGGCACCCCAGATGTTTTGGAACTACATTTCCCATGATGCTCAGCTACACTGCAAAGTGCATGAGCATCATGGGAAATGTAGTTCCAAAACATCTGGGGTGCCAAGGTTCGCCATCACTGCTCTAGGTGAACTAACAAATACAATATAAGTATTTTTTCGATCACCAAAGATCAAACTAATGTGAAAAAAACAATAGTGTGAATGGAAACAATAAAACATTGAAACCAAAGAAATCTGCAACACACACAGCTAACAACTATTGAAAATTACAATAGTGCCTCTCTATCAAATATGTATGATCCATGCAGAATTTAATAAATTAAATGTGTATAAGAGATATTATAAAGCCACAATAATAAAATACTAATAAGAGTGAAAAGTCAACATAATGTGCACTTTTAATAATGAGTCATTATTGAGGTTTTCAAAAGTCATTAAAACACCACAAAATGTTTAAATAAATAAATACATTTCCAATTTGTGTTGCTAGTTCCAATCGAATGTGTGAGTCTTAACCCCCTTCTCTTTCTTTCTTTTTTTCTTTCTTTCATTCTTTCCCTTTCCCTTTCTTTTCTTTTACTTTATTGCCTTTGTACCCTTTATTGGTCTATTGTTAAAAAAAACAAATATACAAGACAAAAAATGCGGTGCAAAAGAGCTGCTCACCTCTCTCACTAGACTTCTAAATATAAAGGGGCTTTGAAGTAATTATTACGACATAACATGTGGGGGGGGGCTTCCTTACATCCGTCCAGAGCTGAGGTGCCAGGTTCTTTGCAGCTGCGACCTGTGTCTTTGTGTGAGCCATAGCCATTAGCAGGGAGCAGAGAGCAGGGTGCTTTCACCCTGCCCTGAGGGTGGATACAATGCACTGATTGCTTTACTGATTTTCTGACCCTGGGGAAAAGAGGAGTAAAGGAGAGTCCATTCAGTCAGAGCTGATTCTGGCCGTAAAAGGGACATGTGCATATTGGCGGTGGACCTTTCACTTATACATTCGATTGGAGCTGGTAACACAAATTGGATATTTATTTATTTTTAGAGATGTTTTATAGAGTCTTTGTGCTGTTTTAATGACTGTTGAAAGACTGGCACATTGTTAAAAGAGCACAGTGTGTTCTCTTTTCACTCTTATCAGTATTTTGATACTGTGGTTTTACAATATCGCTTATACATATTTTATTTATTTATTTCTGCATGGGTCATTTTTTGATAGCCCGGTACTATTATAAGTTTCAATTTTAGATTGATGATTGGTAAAACCTGGGCCTAGTTATTTGTAATTATCCTGTATTTTAAGTGTATTACTACCACTGTTATTTATTTCATCCCCTATCTCTGGGGGTCCCTCGGGGGCAGTGCTACATATATATTTTGCTTTCCTAATGTTCATGTATGAATAAAGGCTAAAAACAGCACAATTTTATTGTTAAATATTAACCCCTTGTCTACTGTTGTGCATTTATAAACTTCATGGTATTTAGGAGGATAAAGCAAGCTCACAGCTGCTGCAGCCCACAATTGGCTTTCAGGTAAAAAATAAAGCTATGAATTTGCACTGGTAGTGGCACCAATGGTGGTCCCTGTGTTCTCCTGTTCCTCCATTAAGCCTGAGACTGCAGTAAAGTTTTGCAATTAATGAGCCTGGAAGCAAAGTGTTTTACATCAATTCTGGGTTCAGGGTTTTCATTCCCCAGCATTTTTAGCCAATGAGCAGTTAATCAAGCATGATCTGTACTTGATTAGCTGGAGTGAAGATCAGGGGAGATATTGGGGGACCTGTCACCTGCCCAAAATGTCACATAGGGGCTTGTTAGCCTTCAAGTGATAGCAATAAAGTTAAATAAAGCAAAACATATTTATTAAAAAAAATAACG
This sequence comes from Pelophylax lessonae, assembly GCF_965119305.1. NCBI lineage: Eukaryota > Metazoa > Chordata > Amphibia > Anura > Ranidae > Pelophylax > Pelophylax lessonae. The sequence continues at coordinate 208,950,808 of NC_138768.1, forward strand.
TTTTCTTCTTTTCTTATTATACACCATTTTATAATAACCACTTCAGCCTTGTAGGTTTTGACCCCTTAATGACCAGGCCATTTTTTGCGATATGGCACTGCGTTACTTTAATTGACAATTGCATGATCCTGCAAAGCTGCTTTCCAAATTAAAATTGATGTCTTTTTTCTTATAATAAGAGCTTTCATTGAGTGGTATTTGATCACCTCTGCAGTTTTTATTTTTTGCGCTATTAACAAAAAAATTTGGGGGAAAAAAATGATACTTTCTGCTATAACACATATCCAATAAAAAAATGTAAAAAATCTAATTTCTTCATAAATTTAGACCAATCTGATTTCTGCTACATATTTTTGGTAAAAAAAAAATCCCAATAAGCGTATATTGATTGGTTTGCGCAAAAGTTACAGAGTCTACAAACGATGGGATATTTTTATGGATTTTTAAGAAAAATTTGTTTACTAGTAATGGGTGTGATCAACAACTTATAGTGGGACTGTGACATTGTGGCAGACAAATTGGACACCTAACTGACATTTTTGAAACTTTTTTGGGGACCAGTGACATTATTACAGTGATCGGTACTTAAAAATATGCACTGTTACTGTACTAATGACACTGGCAGGGAAGGGATTAACATCAGGGGTGGACAAAGAGTTAAATGTGTTCCTTGTGAGTGCTTTCTAACTGTGTGAGGGTTGCTCAGACTGGGGAAAGACAGATATCGGTGTTCCTGCTTAGCAGGAACACAGGATCTCGGTCTTCCTCCCTGTAAGAACGGTGATCTGCCCTGTTTACATAGGCAGACTGCCTTTCTGTGTCTCTCGGGAATGCCCCCTGGAGCCCCTAAACGAAATGACATACAGGTACATGATTTCATGAAGGGGAGCCGATTTGCCGGAGTAAAAGTACGTTAGGCGTTCGGCAAGTAGTTAAATACTACACCATGAGAGATCCGTTCTGTATTTTTCATTTTACCATCATATGAGTGTACAAGTACACCTTTAGGATATAAAGCTCAGGGTGAAGTTTAAAAGAGGACCTGTCACACTGTCCATCTGGGCCACAGGGTGGAGTCGGTGGAGACCAAGGTGGAGGACATACTGCCAGTGGTACAGGCGCTCTCGGACCGCTGCGCGCTGCAGGACAGGCGCATTGACACTTTATTGGATCAGCTGGATGATATGGAGAACCGGAGCCGCAGGGGGAACATCCGTATCAGAGGCCTGCCTGAGGCTACTGCGGCGAGGGAGATTGTCCCCACTCTTCAGGGAGTTTTCAAGCAGATCCTGGGCCATGATGCTCCGGATCACATTGAAATCGACAGAGCACATAGGGCGCTGTGCCCCCCTTCTGATGATCCTGATAAACCCTGGGACATTATCTGTAAACTCCACAAGTACACAGTGAAAGACTGCATAATGTACCACATGCGCGGGGTTTCTGCCATTGACTTCGATGGGGCACAGCTGTCTTTGTATCCGGAGATTTCCCGCCGCACCCTGATGCAACGCAGGGCCTTGAGACCTCTTTTGGAAACTATTAGAGACGCTGACCTGACCTATCGCTGGGGCTTCCCCTTCAGTCTCTCGGTTACCAAGAACGGTAAACAACATATCCTGAGGAACAGGGGCGATTTGCCGCACTTTTTATCTCAACTGGATCTTCCGCCTGTTGACATTCCAGATTGGCGCATCACTCCTGAACTGCCCTTACCGGCCCACACGCCATCATGGCGCTTGGCGCGCCGGCGTGGTCGCAACCGCAATCACTCCCGCAACCGGCCCTCCCGCTCAGACCCCTGAGGACTGGCTAATACGGAGATCCCATCCTCTTTTGGACGTTCCTGGAATGTTACAATTCGCCATGTTGGCGCGACCCCACGGTTAACTCTGACCCTCTTGGAATACCGTTCCCTGCGAGCCCGCGGCCGGGCCTCTTGGGACTGAGAGGGGGGAAGTTCCCCTCTCCATCTGCAGCCTGCTACTTGTTACAGGGTTTTCCATTTTTCCTGCTGGTCATTTTTCTATTTCGTTGGCTTAGCTCCTGTCGGGACTCATGGACTGGGTTCCGGTATACCTGAAAGACTCTGGTGGAGTGCCTTCACTCCTCCTGCCCTACCAGTTTCCCCCCCTTCTTTGCACATGTTTTTATTGTGCCTTGGCACTCAAGGGAGTGCATGTTTGACCCCGTTTTTGCGAGGCCTTGGCCGTCGGCCGGGGAGCTCATCTGGCGGGACGGGTGCCCCCCCCCGATCTGCGGGGGCCCCCCCTCCAGCGCCTGATGTATTTTGTTGTCTTGTTCATGTTCTTCCCCCTCCCCTCCCCCATTTTCATTTCTGAGTCTGTGAGTCATGTGTTATTGCTTTCTACCTTACAGGGCATGCTGTCGCACAGCCGATGGTGTGGCTGGGTCTCTCTCTCACTTCTGTCCTGGGTTCGTGGGTCCTTGGATCTGACACCTTATGAATGGCTCCTTTGAAGATCCTTACTTATAACGTTCGAGGCCTGAGCTCTCAATTTAAACGAGGTAAGTTGTGGCTTGAGTTGCGTAGACTGGGTGCGCAGGTAGTTTTCTTGCAGGAGACGCATTTCTCCCCCCAATCCATGCCCAGGTTGCCCACTCACTTATATAGTCAGTGGTTCCACAGTCACTCCCCGCGACCAAAGTCCGGGGGAGTCGCTGTTGCACTCCACAGGGACTTTCCGTTCGTGCTGACTGACACCCTCTCTGACACGCAGGGCAGATACATCTTTTTGAAGGGGACGCTGTTTGGCCGTCCACTGACTTTGGCCTCCCTCTATGCCCCGAATTCGGGTCAGCTGGCCTTCCTCGAGTCTACCCTGGATGCTTTGGCCACGTTCCGGGAGGGCCAGCTGATCCTCGGGGGGATTTCAACTTTTGTTTGGACCCTCGCACTGACACGTCCTCCGGGCGCTCAGAGCACTCGTTCGCGGCACACCGCCGACTCCTCCGGTTGTTACAGTTGCACGGCCTGGTGGACTGTTGGCGGCTCCTCCATCCCTCGCTGCGGGACTATAGTTACTACTCGGCGACTCACAACTCCTATTCGCGCATTGACATGCACTTAATTGACCAGTCACGCCTGGACTCTCTGGCGGGTGCGGACATCTCAGTCCGCACTCTCTCGGATCATGCTCAGGTGACGGTGCAGATGGACTTTTCCCACCACGGGGACAGAGAACGGACATGGCGACTGAACGAGGACCTGCTGGATGATGCTGTGGTGACCGCTACTGTGACTGACACGATTTCTAACTATTTCCGCGAGAACGACAGTGTGGACGTTACCCCGACGGCGATTTGGGAGGGACACAAGGCGGTTGTCCGCGGTGAGCTGATTTTGCAGGGGGCACGACTGAGAAAGGACCGCTTGGCGGACCTTAACCCGGCTTCTCACGCAAATCCGAGAGACCGAACTGTCGCACAAGTGTTCGCAGGCGTTGGAGGCCCTCCAAAAGCTGCAGGGCCTGCGGGAGGAGCTGTCAGCTCTCCTGGAGGCTCAGATACGTAGCAGGCTTAGGTACATATCACACAAATTTTATGAGTTCGGCAACAAATGTGGGCGCCTGCTGGCCAGAGCCCTGCGTAAGCAGTGTGCCTTGACTCGTATCCCCAAGCTACAGACCCCTCAGGGCCCGGTAACCCAGATTCCTTCCCAGATCGCGGATGCTTTCCGGGAATATTATTCTCGGTTATATAACCTTTCGCCCCCCCCCCCCCTCGGATAACGCGACGACGGCTAAGAGTGACCGGATTAAACAATATCCGGAGGAGGCTGACGTCCCCCATCTGACCTCCCGCTCGGTGAAGACCCTCGAGCGACCCATCGCGGAACGGGAACTAGAACTCGCCCTTAAGGCTCTGCCGAAGGGTAAGAGCCCGGGCCCTGATGGGTACACCAATGCATATTACCTTAAGTTCCACTCCTCTCTGCTGTCCCCGATTTGCAAGTACTTTAACTCACTGGCCTTGGGTCCCCCAACCACCAGAGACGCCCTTCTCGCTCACATCACTGTTCTCCCTAAGGACGGCCGAGACCCCACGTTGCCTAGCAGCTACCGACCGATATCGTTAATCAATACGGATGTCAAGATCCTGGCCAGGATCTTGGCCGACCGCCTGAAGCCATTACTGCCCTCGGTTATACACCCTGACCAGACTGGGTTTATAGCGGGCTGGGAAGCACGGGACAATGCCAACAGAGTGCTCCAAATTATACATTGGGTAGGGTCCCACCCCCACCATCCACCCTGCCTCTTGCTGTCCACGGATGCGGAAAAGGCATTTGACAGGGTGGATTGGCTTTACATGCATCTGGTCTTGGAACACTTGGGCCCCCGGATGACGGGTTGGGTGGCAGCGTTCTAGGCCTCTCCTGAAGCCAGGGTGAAGGCAGGGGGATATCTTTCCCAGCCCTTCCCGATCCGCAATGGTACGCGCCAAGGCTGCCCCCTTTCACCGCTACTTTTCGCCCTGACCCTGGAGCCGTTTTTGGCTAGAGTCAGGGCGAACCCGGACATTGGGGGGGTCACGGTGGGCCCCCACGGAGCACAAACTGTCTGTCTACGCGGACGATGTCCTTTTTTACATCACCAGACGTCGCTTCCTGTGCTCATGTCCGAGCTCCGGTCCTTCCATACGCTTTCCAACTTCAAAATTAACTTTGACAAGTCAGAGATCCTACCTCTCTCTGTCCCTCCGGATATGGCCACGACCTTGCAGTCATCCCTGCCGTTTACCTGGTGCCGCTCCAGGCTTAAATACCTGGGGGTCTACCTCCCCGACTGTTCCGCGGACGTGTTCGGACTCAATTATGTACCCCTGCTGAACGTGATTCGCAGAGATCTGACGGACTGGTCCAAACTGACCTGATGGATTGGGAGGGTGAACGTGCTCAAAATGAACACCCTGCCGCGGATCTTATTCTACCTGCAGATGCTGCCTGTGCGTTTACCCAGGTCTTACTTCTTGAGCCTCAACAGCCTATTTATCCGTTTTGTATGGAATGGTAAGCATCCCCGCCTGGCCTTTCCCCTCATGCAGCGTTCTAAGCGGGCGGGGAGCCTGGGGATCCCCGTGATTCGGAGATACTACGAAGGAATTGCTTTGCAGCGCATCCTGGACTGGCATCACCATGCCCGGGATAAGCTCTGGGTCCCTATGGAAAAATATATCGCGGGCAGAAACCTAGCCCATGCTCCTTGGCTCCCCAGGGAGCACAGAGGCCTATCCAGACGGGTCTCCCCGTCCACGACCCACACCTTGCGGGTCTGGGACGACATCAATGCCAAATCACAGCTGCCATCGGCGATCTCCCCACTGACGCCCCTCGGTGGTTTCCCGTGGTTCCTCCCGGGAGAGGATGTTTCCTTCTTCGGGACGTGGGAGACCGGTGGGGAGACGCGCTGCGGATGCTTTGTACAGGAGGGGAGGATGCTGCCACTCTCGGAGCTCAGGGAGCGCTATGGGAGGTACCCAAAGGACGTGTGTCGTTATCGCCAGCTGACCCACTTCCTCCTTCCTAAGTTGGAGATGATCCGTTCTCCGATGCAGGTGTCCCCCTATGAGAAACTCTGCATCTCCAAGGACCCGATCCAGCATTCTATTACACTGCTGTATCAACTTCTTAGCCCTTCGGACCAGGTGCCCAGGCCCTTGTTTGTGAGAGAGTGGGAGAGAGACTTGCAGTGCACCTTTTCTGAACAACAGCTGACCCATGTGTATCAACTGACCCACTCTAGCACGGTGGATACTAAGATGCAGGAAAACAGTTATAAGATACTGACGAGGTGGTACAGGGTACCCTCCCGACTCACGCAGATCTTCCCTGGTGCCTCAGACCGCTGATGGCGGGACTGCGGAGACAGGGGCACCTTCCTCCACATCTGGTGGGGGTGCCCGCTCCTGCGGCCGTTTTGGGTAGACATTAGAGCACAGATCTCGGCGATTCTGGACGTGGATGTTCCTGATGACCCACGTCACTTTCTCCTACACGTGCCCTCCATCCCTCTTAGCGGATATAGAAAAAGTGTTCTGCCGCATTTGTTGAACGCTGCTCGCCGCCTGGTCCCGGTGTTCTGGAAACAGACTAGGGTGCCTGATAGGGCGGCTTGGATTTCACTGTTGAATACTATAATGGCGGCTGAGGAGTGGATGACCCGATGTAAGGACCGCTATGACAAATTTTATACGAAATGGGCAGTGTGGATAGACTATACGGCCTCGGGTGCGGGCGGCCCTGTGCCCGTGTCGGTGGCTGGCCCTGCTGTGTGATGGATTCTAGCCACAGACGCATATTGACTTAGACATGGATGAAATGATACTGCCTTGTTGTTCTATCTCTTTTTATCATGAAAGTGCCTCATGACCTCTGGACTCACTCCTTCCCCATCCCTCTGTCTTTCTTCTTCGACTTTCTGCCCCGCACCTCTCTGCCCCCCCTTCTTTGTTCTTTCCGACCACCCCCCACGTTCTTTTCCTCCTATCTTTGCTCTCTGGCCCTTGCTTCCAGTCTCTTCCTGACCCACCCTTGCTGTGTATGGCACTTATAATGATGATAGATGTGTTTAAATGTTGCCTGGGAGGATCATCGCCCTTACCCTTTCTAACTTGTTGCCATGCATAAGGATCTCTAGCTTTCTGGACTCTATGGCCTCAAAACTTTTAAGTTGCACTACGTAATACCCTTGAGGAGTACGCTTCCTTATGTATTTTGTTGTCCTACATCCCATGCATTTCTGTATGTTTTCCTGTTTACATTTTGAAAAATGTAAATAAAGATTATACAAAAAAAAAAGAGGACCTGTCTTGGATAACTAAAGCCTTTTTTATATATATATATATATATATATATATTTATAGCCCCTAATATACAGTATATTTTTTTGGGAACTTGTCATACCACCTTGTTATTTCTAGTATGTGCACTGTATTAAATGGTAAAAAATATGATAATTAATGTGTAAGCGTCCTGCCTCTATATTTATTGGCAATTATATGGGGAGTGTCTAGTCACCCAGGAAGTAACAAAGTGGTCATGTTAAGGTGGTGCTGATTGGCCTACTGGGTTATCATTGAGCAATGAAGTTTACAGGCATGAAATTTTGACTCGCTGTGAAGGAAATTTTAAATTCTGTATAAAACTATACTCCATTTTGTATATTTTGTTTGCTTTGCACAAGATCACCCTATTCTTTTATGTTTTCACATTCCTTATACCCTGAAACTATGCCGCCTATGTACTGCCTATATTTGCAATATTAATGTGATACCTGCGTAAGCATGGGTATAAATAACTTCATAAGTGCGTAATAAACAGAACAATTATTTGGAAAGATGCTTAGTCTCTTCCCTGCTGCAATAGTTATTATTATTTTGGAACCACCGATCAAAATTAGGATTGGAGTTGCCTATCTATGAAATTTTCAAGTCACTTACCTTACTTTCAGTCCACCCTGTGTGAGAGGCTGTGCTGGTTTCTTATGGGCTGTTGTAGCAGGACTGCCATGTTTCTCCTACTTATTGCTTGCCCAGTGAAGAATGAAGAGCTGCAGTGTGCCCACACTAGAAGGCCTGCAGAGGGTATAGTATAACAAGTTCCAGGGGCTTGTATACAAAGCAGAGGTGAGGGCATACACATTGACACACTAAAACTCATTGACTGTGCCAGAGAATTAGAATCAGTCACACTATTTTAAGTTCATAAAATGCAATGGAGAAATTCAATAAAGATGCTATGCCAATTTTTCGGGCGTTAATCTGTCTTGTTAATGTATTGCACCAAATTCATGAAGCATATGCAACACTTTTGTTTCCGACAGCAACTTGTGCAATGAATGCACCAAAGTCAAAATAAAATACCATCAGTTTTTTTCTTATGAAAGTGGAGCTAATTAGGAGTGTAAAAAGGCGAGCATCAGATCTCTAAAATGTGTCCTTCCTCTCTCTATCCTCTTCTCTCTTTCTATGTCATTTTTTTGGTTTGTTTCCAATTGTGACCTTGAAAATAATGGGCTGCAAATTTGTGTTGCAATTATGTATGCTGTATGCTGTTTCTATTATTAATGACCAAAACAAAGGCACTGATATACAGTTGCCTGTTGTAAAATGCTTGCTTGCTCTGTCTCTCCAAAATTGTGAACTGTCAACACCTGTTTGTTAGTTGTGTTGTTAAGCTGTATAATTTTTCCAACCTCAGTGTGTAAAAAAACACACTAATTGTTTATTTCCTGATTATAAATGCTTGTTTGATCTCTCTGAAAATGCAACCTGCCCAAACAGGCTTTCTTAGCTGTGGTGCAAACCTGTATGCTGTTTTCATTGTCGATGTCCAAAAAAGACACTAGCATTTATTTTTTATTTTTTTTAAATGCTGAATACCTGCTTAAGTTCTTAGAAAATGCACCCTGTCCAAACATAATTTTAGCTGTAGTGGAAACCTTGATGCTATTTCCTACATCAGTGTCCAAAAAAGACAATAAGTCTGTATTAAAACCCAAAAGCAAACATTTATTAAATTGCAGCTTATCAATTCTTAGATGTCATAGCTGCATTCATTTTCTTTTTAGTCTTTATTTCTTTTATTTTCACCTGGTGATCTGATAAAAACTGTTGCTGTAACTGCAGTGTGAACTAGAGTTTGTCTTTAATTTTACCTAAAGTGTACCTAAATCTGTTGGTAATCCCAACACCAAAACTGTGTTGTGATTACTATTTACTATTTACTGGTCTATTGTTCCTAATAAATACTACACAACAATATTTGTAAATGGTGTCTCCTGCTTGGTTGTTGTATGACTGAAGTGCCATCAAACTAATATGTTTGAGAAATATTTATACAGAATAAAGGTGAATAAAGCACCTGGACCAGATGGCAATCACCCACGGATCCTAAAAGAATCGATCTCTGTCATTTCATAGGCCTTGTTTCTAATTTTTAGGGACTCTTAATGACTGGAATAGTATCAGTGGATTGGTGTAAGGCCAATGTGGTGCCTAAATTTAAAAAGGTATCACAGTCTTTACTAAGTAACTATAGACCTGTTAGTTTAACTTCTATAGTTAGGGAGATACTAGATAGTTTAATAAAATAAAACACATAGATGAGTTCTTGCTGGAAAAAAATATTTTAAAAAATAGACAGCATGGATTCATGAAAGACAGAAGTTGTCAAACAAATCTGATAGGGAGGTAAATAAAACCTTGAACAAAGGGGTGGCTGTGGACGTGGTATACTTAGATTTTACAAAAGCATTTGACAAAGTTCCCCACACACGGGTAATGTGTAAGGTAAAGTCTGCAGGCTTGGAAAGATCAGTTTGTAAATGGATAGAAAACTGGCTAAAAGACCAAATTCAGAGAGTAGTGGTTAAAAATTCTTACTCTGAATGGTCTAAGGTTGTTAGTGGTGTACCCCAAGGTTCAGTGTTGGGACCCTTACTGTTTAATATATTTATACATTATATATTTTTCAGTCTTTGCAGATGATACCAAGCTATGCATTGGAATAATGTCCTTGCAGGACGTCTCCAACTTACAAGCCGATCTCAATGCACCGTTTAATTGGGCAACTATGTGGCAGATATTTCAGCTGTGATTAAGAACCAGTTCAGGTGCGAAACGCGTTAGCTGTACCCTGTTGATTTACCACAGTTCACTGTATGATTCCTCGTTTTATCACTTTTAATAAAGGTGTTTGCATCGGAGTGCTGCCATTCAGTCCTGTTTCTTCTTTGTGGGCGCATGTGCACGTGAATGCTCATGGATAATGGACATTCTGCATTTGGGCAAAACTATGTGCTTGGGCACATTTTGTCTTCTCTGACACACTGTCAGTCAAATCCAGTGAGCAGAGAGTAGGGAGGTGGGTTCAAGCCACTCTGTGTGTGTCAATGGACACACAGAGCCCAACTTGGGAGTGAGCCTGCACATCTGTGACCATAGAAATTGGCTTCCTATGGTGGCACAAGGAGAAGAGGAGGAGCCTGGAGTGCTGTAAATGTACCCCAAAATAGGAGGTTTGGGGCTGTGCTTGGCAGAAGAGGAGGTTCGGGGCTGCGCTTTGCAATATCATTGAACAGAGCAGGTAAGTATAGCATTATTTTAAGAAAAAAAAATAGCTTTACAATCACTTTGATATGAATCGAGGTTAATGGAATGTATCAGTCATAATTTATGTGAGCATGTTTTAAAATAAATCGAATAATATTTGGATGGTATTTTTTTTTTTTTTACAAATAGTCACATGACCATCAGGTTATCAAACAGCTCTGTGCAGCTCAGTCCAAATAAATGTGAACACACAGTAGTGATGTGTGCAGGACATGTCACAATCTGGAATGAGCTCCATCAACAAATCCTTCATTGATTTGTAGAGGAACTGGAAAAAAAATCAAGTAACCAAGTTACAGAAGTTTAAAAAAGGTATTTAAAATAATTTTGTTGCTGTGATATAAGTGGACCATAATGATAATATTATATATCTCACATTTATCAAAGTATGTATGATTGGGTTTAGAAAAACTTTAATAGTTTAAATGATTGGTTGCACAGAAAACAATTATAAACATGCTTTGCAAAGACTTTCAGATAGATGTTTTTTTTTTTTTTTTTTAATGTGGACCCCTTTAGGACCATAAATGTATCCAATGGTCATGTTTGCCTCTAAATCTACATGAAAAAGTACCATGACCAATATACTTAACATGCAACTGGCTTCCCTCACATCTGATGAGAGAAAGAGGAGAGCCAACAACTGTATTTTGATCCAAACAGTATAAAGTTAGATGTTGAACAAAATTATATTATTGTCCATAATTTTCACGGTCTAGTTGCCAATTAAGAGTATTCTCCACTTTTTTTCTTTCCTACAAATGTAGCAGACGAGTACTCAGATAATATGTTAGTGTTGTATACCTTTTTATTTGAGCCATATTTTACCCTTTTGATACCCTTTTTAAGTTTTTGTACATATATACTGTCCACTGTTTTAGAATATGAGACCTAAAATGAATTAGTCAATTGTAGATTGTCTAGAATTAGAATAGTATATTTGTAGAAGTAGAAGAGAAAAAGTGTTGCTGTTGTTTTACTTGTAAGATATGTCTGCAATAGTCCTATAGATGAAGTTAACTGTTTAAAGCCAAAAAGTTTTTTTTTTTTTTCAGTTTTGGGGTAGAGGGACTTCAAATTTCGTTAGGTGTTTTCTGTCTGTGACTCCACTAGGAAGATTTCCCTTACTTCCTGTCCATATGATGCCAGTACAGAAATTGAGAGGTATGGCAAATTTTAGGGTAAAGTAAAGCAGAGCCTGTAATAAAAAAATGTAAGTTCTAACCTTTTCTTGCTCTAGCCAAGACAAAATCTATTTTGGCAGGAGTTGGGTTTTAATTGCTAGAGAAAGCAATTTATGTGTTTGCCCTTATCTTTTATCTGCTGAAAAGCAGTGTTTACTGACCAGAATTGTCAAGACTGTGGGTCTCTCACAAGTCAATAATTTATGAGAGGTGGTAATGTGTGCGTGTTTTCAATATGCCTGAATCAAGAATTGAAATTCATTTTCTAAAAACACGACTTTGCTTTTTCCCTTCGTTGTTGTCTGTCAAGACATATAAAGGCCCATCATGTAGACAGTTTCCTTTTTGTATTTCATTCATCAGAAGAAACTGGTGGTTTATATTTATTAAAAAGTACAGTATGCTCCCAAAGGTTCACTGATGTCTGTAATCTTTTGAAGTTCTGTTTTCTATATGGAAATAATTCATTGAAAGATGAGGGAATATATACAAAGGCAGAGTGTGCCTGTTGGTACGAAACCAAAAACTCTGGTCTCTTTTGTTGTATAAGCAGAAGTACAACCTAACCTTGAGCAGCCTTCAACTTATGAACAAAAAATATTTGCCAAACACTTGAACACCGAACATTTGACCATATAATTCCTTGCTACCCCAGCTCCCCAGGATTTTTACAATCAAATGCCCCTGTTGTCATTGTCATACAGACACACAAAAACTAAGATTTCATAGTATATTTTTCTATTCAATTTTTCCAGCATGTTTTTGGATAGTAAGATAAAGTAAAGCACCTGGAGACTGGGTTCACATACATGCGGCCATGGGTTCCCAGCATGTGGTCCGGTGCGTCCCAGTTCACCGGTCTGAATTTTTGCCTGAATTTGTACTTGAATCAGAGCCAAAGACGCACAGGACCCTTTTTTTTTTCTTCCAAAATTACAGGACCCTTTTTTAATGCGGACCGCGGCCACCCCGGACCTGTGTGAACCCGCTCCATTGAGAGCCAGTCACAATTACCTGTCATGCGAATTAGATGCATCCAATTCGCATAAAGCAACCCATGAGAACATGAAGAAAACATAAAATTTACATGCAGACAGAGCTGTGGCAGGGACTGAACCCCAGCTCTTGAAAATCATGGTACTTACAGATAAGCCCCAAGTTGCCCAAAGATCTGTGTTCCCCCTCTGCACTCCAGTCTTTTGGATTTTAGAAGTCTTCTGCTAAATCATCAGGGCATTTTACATCATTTTTTTATCCACCTCAATGCCATTTCTTCAAACATATTACACTTAGCACTATTTGTGTTTAGGGGAGTTTGTATTTTCATTTTGCTGAGTGAGCGTAGCTGTCTTGTAGATTTTAGAAAGCAGTATTCTATTGCAGAAAAATAAATGAAAATACTATAGAACAAAATATGATACAGCACACTTTTATTGAGGAACAAAAGCATCAACAGGCAAATCAATAAAACATAGAATCAAAGAAAAAGAGAATTTCTTTCTAGTTTGTGGATCTATCAGGATAACATATTGTCCAGCTTCAAACTGGAGCTGTTGTCACTTGTTCCTCTGAAATACAATTGAAATAAAAGATGCACAGCAAATAGGGAAGAATAATGCTTGCACACAGCCTGTAGTGCACAAACAAGAACACAAGAAAAACAAAACAATCACTCCAAAGAGGCAGTGTGAAGCAATTTGGTCATTAGAGAGTAAATGTATTGCTACAATAAGCAGCAGAAGATGAATGATTCTATTTCTCTAGGTTCTTATATGTTATAGAAAAAAAAATGCAGTTTCTTTTAAAAGTAAACTATCACGTTTTTTTTTTTAAGTTTTCAGAATGTGACATTTTGTTTGTTTAACCACTTGCCTACAGGGCACTTTCACCCCTTTCCTACCAAGGCCAATTTTAAGATTTCAGCGCTATCACATTTTAAATGACAATTGCGAAGTAATGCAACACTGCACTGAAAAAAAAAAATGTTATTTTTTTGAGACAGATAGAGCTTTCTTTTGGTGTTATTTATTCACCATTGTGTTTTTTATTTTTTGCTAAACAAACGGAAAAAGATCGAACATTTTGTGATACTGTATGTGAAATGTTGGCTTGCATTCACTTGTATTGTTGTAGGAACCCTGCATCAAGATGCATCCAAACAATGTCTTAATGCCAAGATATTTCAGGATCAAACTAGTGAGGGGTTGCTGGAATGCATTCCTTCCTTCGTTGAACTGTGGGGTTTTATGTTTGGTGGAATTCAGTCACTGATTCAGATCAGGCTGAGCTGGCTTTGTCTAGCAACTCTAGCGGTGATAATTTCTCACCTTTCCTTAGTGGAACGTTGTTCCAATTAAAGTAATTTTAAAGTCTGTTTTTTTTTGTCTTCAAAATATAAACATGTTGTACTTACCTGCCCTGTGCAGTGATTTTGTACAAAGCAGCCTTGATCATCCTCTTTTCGGGTCTCTCTTCTCTGGTCCTAGCCCCTCCCTCCTGTCGAGTGCTCCTACAGCAAGCAGCTTGCTATGGGGGCACCCAAGCTGAGATGCAGCCCCATCTGTCCATTCAGATATAGAGCTGCCTTTAGGTTCCACTCCCTCTCTTTCCTGATTGGCTAACTGACTTTGATTGACAGCCATGGGAGCCAATGGTGCCACTGCTGTGTCTTAGCCAATGACAATTGCGCAGTAATGCAACACTGTACTGAGACAGATAGAGCTTTCTTTTGGTGGTATTTATTCACCACTGTGTTTTTTTTATTTTTTGCTAAACAAACGGAAAAAGATCGAACATTTTGAAAAAAAAATATGTTTTTTCGTTTCTGTTATAAATTTTTCTAAATAAGTAAGTTTTCTCCTTCACTAATGTGCGCTGATGAGACTGCACTGATGGGCACTCATAGGCGGCGCTGATGGGCACTGATAGGCAGCACTGATAGGTGGAACTGAGGGGCACTGATAGGCAGCACTGATAGGTGGAACTGATGGGCACCGATAGGCAGCACTAATGGGCACTGATTGGCAACACTGGTGGGCACTGTTGGGCTGCACTGATAATCAGAACACTGATGATTAGTGTGCTTATTATCAGTTTAGATGTCCTATTTGTGGATTTGCCGGTTATCGCCTCTCCTCTTCTCACGTGCTGTCAGCGAGAGGAGAGAACTGCCGATAGCCATCAGTTTACACTGTGATCAGCTGTGATTGAACACAGATGGCCACATGGTAAAGAGCTGCTGTGTCTGGCTCTTTACCCTGATCTGTGTTCAGCTGTGTCTGAAATCACAGCACTCACAGATCCGTGCCGATGCATGCCGAAGGGAGCTCACGGGAAGCGCGATCATGGGAGGTCGTCTATAGGTGCTCCCTCGGCATTGTGAGCCCACGCAGTAGCCGTCTTTTGGCTATAGCATGGGCAGGAGGTGGTTAACATTTTTTAACATGTTGTTGATATGGTATGATGATATTTTATATATGTTTTTTTTTCCATTAAAAGCAGTAGCTCACAACTATCATATACTGTAAACCAAATTTTCACTACTCAGAAATAAAAATCATGATGTGGAGATTATACGGGGCTGAGAACACCCCCCCCCCCCCTCACTTTTCCAATACGACTGCACTGAGAAACTAGTAGGAGGAAGGTAATTGACTCATATGCTCACTGATACCCTTACAATGGTTGTACAGTCAGAAGGTTTTTTTTTTATCTTAATGCATTCTATGTAATAAGATAAAAATCCTTCTGTTTGCAGCAGCCTCCCCAGCACCCCCTAATACTCACCTGAGCCCCCTCTCTATCTAGCAATGTCCACGAGTGCCTCAGTCATCCAGGACTCTCTCTCCTGATTGACTGAGACACATCAGCGGTGTCATTGGCTCCCACTACTGTTAATCAAACTCAGTTAGCCAATCAGGAGGCTGAACAGCAGCCTCATGTCAGAATGGATACAAAGAGCTGCAGCTGCTTGCTGTGGGGGCACTCGACAGAGGAAAGGGCCAGGAGCTCCAGCCCAAGACCTGAGAAGAGGAGGATCCAGGCTGCTCTGTGCAAAACCACTGCACAGAAAAACGAGACTTTAAAATCACTTAAAATACTGGATATGTCAGTTTGCTTCCTTGATTGAAGGGAGTAACAGGGAAGTACTGGGAAGGTATTGGCAGCTGCAGTTTTTTTTTTTTTAACAAGCTGCACACCGAATTAAGGATTAGGTCAAGATCAAAAGTATCCATGTCATATCATTTCCCCTGGGTTTCTTCTTTAAATTTGTGCTCAAAAAGTACCTATTCTGGACTTCTAAAGAGCCAAAGTCAACAGTACCTAAAACTGTTGTCTCTGTTGCTCTGTATGTGTCCGCAAATGAAATACATTAGTCTGTTGCTAAAAATCCAAATAGTTATTTAGGCAAACCTTAGGAGGCCTACTAGACTAGGAGATGTTATCAAGAGCTGGAACACCTGCTGGTGGTACTGTGGTCTTCAAAAACAAAGATAATTTCTCACCTCTCCTAAGCCCCCATTCACACTGGGGCGACGCTACTTCGCACCGCGACCTCCGAGGTCGCGGTGCGAGCAGCGCGCCGCTACCTCGGAGCGGCCGCCACGGACTTCGTAACATTGAAGTCTATGGCGGTCGCCTCCTGGTCACCCCAAAGAAGCTCCGGACCCTTTTTCTGAGTCGGAGCGACTTGTGTCGCTCCTATCAGAATGGGTCCGCAGCTTCCCTATGGGAGGCGACCTGCGGCGACCTGTGAGGCGACCAGGTCGCCTCACAGGTCGCCCCAGTGTGAACGGGGGCTTAGTGTGTCTCAAGTAATGTCTTTGGTGTGATTGTTGGGCGATGATAAACGTTATTCCAATTAAAGTGATTTTATAGTCTGTTTTTTATTGTTTTCAAAATAACAAACATGTCGTACTTACCTGCCCTGTGCAGTGATTTTGTACAAAGCAGCCTGGATCCTCCTGTTTTCGGGTCCCTCTTCTCTGGTCCTAGCCCCTCCCTCCTGTCAAGTGCTCCTACAGCAAGAAGTTTGCTATGGGGGCACCCGAGCTGAGCTGCAGCTCCATCTGTCCATTCAGATATAGAGCTGCCTTTAGGCTCCACCCCCTCTGTTTCCTGATTGGCTAACTGACTTTAAATGACAGCCGTGGGAGGCAATGGTGCCACTGCTGTGTCTCAGCCAATCAAGAAGAAGAGTTCTAGACGGCCGAGGGACTCGTGAACATCGCAGGATAGAGATGGGGCTCAGGTAAGTATTAGGGGGTGCTGGGGAGGCTGCTACATACAGAAGGCTTTTTATCTTAATGCATAGAATGCATTAGGTAAAAAAAAACCTTCTGCGTTTACAACTCCTTTAACACTATTCTGTATGTTCAAGAGAGGTCCTGCTGGACTGTATTAACATTGTAAATTTTCTACTTAGAAAGGGAAACTGTTTTGTTCAACCAATCCACTTTTGGAACTTTCAACGCCCAGCCTTCCTTCTATACAATAAATCATCCCTACTTCCTGTAAAAACATTTTTATGCTTTTGACATACTCGCTTTTTCAGCCAAGTGAGGTCCTTGACCATTCTTCAAAGCTGTTCCTCTCCCTAATTCTGCTCCAAAGACGTTGAATCTCTCCATGCTTCTATGTTACTGCACCCTGAATCTGCTCCAGAAAGCCAGCTCTTTGACTGTGTTCCAGAAAATTTGAAACCAGTCTCTGCTCCAGAAGTCATGCACCTATCTTTGTTCCAGAAGTCATGGTTTTTGATATTGAGATGCATTAAGATAAAAATCCTTCTGTGTGTGGCAGTCGCCTCAATGCCCCCTAGAACTTACCTGAGCCCTCTCTCCAGCGATATCCCCGAGTTCAACAGGAGCAGGGAAGAGGGACCCAAGAAGAGGAGTGTGATGGTGTTCACCATCACTGGAATTTAAGGACAGATGGGTGATGGGTTGAATTGCTTCATATTTGTCAGCAAGGTCAATTGTTCCCTTTGCCATGA
Organism: Pelophylax lessonae; assembly: GCF_965119305.1. NCBI lineage: Eukaryota > Metazoa > Chordata > Amphibia > Anura > Ranidae > Pelophylax > Pelophylax lessonae. Next base: position 208,968,121 of record NC_138768.1, read on the forward strand.
GGTCTCTGAGCAGGAAGTCCAACTCCTAATATGGTCATTCCAGGAAGTTCAATGGGGAGACGGGCTGGCTAACAATGTTGCTTTTGGTCTGAGGTGGCTTTCCATTCACCTATTGTCAGGTGTGCTAATGACCTCACCTGTTGTCTGCTAAGGGATGTATTGACACTCAGAGTAATGTGTATTGAGAGCTTGTTAGGGAACCATTGTTCTGTGTCTGACTATTGTGTACATTGATTGCCCCCTGGGGCTTCTGTCTCCTTGCACATGGCAGCCCTTCTGGTCAAGCTATCTGACCAATCCCTGTTGACTCATTTTCAAGTCCTCATTTGCATGGCAGTCCTTCTGGTCAAGCTATCTGACCAATCACTGCTGACTAATTTTCAATTCCTCATTTGCATGGCTAAAAGAGGACCTGAATGGGAACTGCAGGTACTTTGCAATTGACCAATGGGAGGGCGGTTGTTGGGGGCAGGATGTTCCAAATTCTGTATAAAAGTGTGCTGTGTTCTTCCAATAAATTGTCTTCCTGTTTGAACTTACATACAGCTTGCTTGGTGTTTGTTCTAATGGATTCCGGATGGCACATAGCTGTAGTTCGGATCCCGGATCTTTGGTTGACCGAACCATCAGACGTTGTGATCTGCAAGCTGATTTACTAGAAACAGAGGAATGTGTCGGGAGAGCGGACAGAGCGAGCAAGGGTCTCGTCACAAGGAGGATCTGGCCCCACTCTGTGCAAAACCACTGCACAGAGCAGGTAAATATAACATGTTTGTTCGTTGCTCATGATTTCTTCGTTACATGACGATGCTCATTGCTCTCCATTTTATGGAAACTGAGGATCATTTGGAGCCTTGAGACTTCCCTGCTAAATGATATATTGATTCCCTGTGGCCTAATTTTCCACCATATTTGACTTTAGAGACTCTACCTGTGCTCCTCATTCATCTCTTTTGGTCCTCACCTTGAATTCTATGAGGGTAGGAAATATTTACTTTGGGTTAGGATTAAATGGTTACATTTGATATATTGAATGACAAATTCCATCTTTTCCATAGGCATTAAAACCTCCACAATTTGCAAAGCAGAGATGGATTTTGCTTTTATCTATTAAGTATAGAACATACCACGACTACCAATAGGTTGACAGGCTTAGGGGCTGATTTCATCTACCTAGCATGACCCTAGACATCAAGTATACAGGTTGGCATATATATATATATATATATATATATATATATATATATATATATATATATATATATATTCTTATATATATTCTTATATTTTTTATGTGCTGTTATTACACCTAGATCCTAATACTTCTTCCTTTGGTTCATCCCCTCTATGATTTGGTGGTATTCTCCTCTTAAGCGACACCACATCCACCTGGGGGGTTTTTGATGTGGCTTCCCCTTTCAAGACCTTTTTGGTGGTGGTGGTGGTGGCCTGCATGGGAGGACCACAGCTGGTGACATATGTAATTATTGACGCTGAACTGTTAACACATATATATTGTGAAATTGACAATTTATATTTTGTTTATCCACCATAGTGTATATTCAAAACAGAAACTTCTGAAGAAGCGGCAAAGGTCCACGAAACATGTCAAGTTATTGCTTGGGCACGGACCCTATGTTTACCCAGCTGCAAGGAATTTTGGTCTGGTAGCTTCTCTGGATTGTATCTATCAGTCTGTAACCCATATGATATATTTACACTGTTATTGGTGGTTGATGTGCATATTTACATACCATGAATATACTATGTATAAGAATTGGTATTTTTTAACCAATTTGTCAGTATTTTTTCTTTGTAATAAAATTTATGTTTTTAAAAAAACAATACTATTACATGTGTTTATGATTCGTTCTATTATTTAATTTTTTGGCACCATTAAAATCCCATTGCCCCTTTTCCTTCCTATGAGTTTCAGCAGTGCATCTCTGGGAGCTCGACCTGCCGGGGAGAGTTCTTTGCATCATTCTCCTATGTCAACTTGTCGGGGATCTCCCATGCTTGCCCTGTAGAATACTCTTGTTTTGTTCTGATTACGGTACATTTTGGATGTAGGTGCCTATATTAATATTCATTCTATATAGCTTTGTGCAAAAAACATTTTTCATAACATGTTTGTTATTTAAAAAAGAAGAGACTTTACAATCACTTTACAATCACTTTAAAGCTAGCAAACCATTATCTATACCCTAAAAATATACCATTAACCATTTTGTTATCAAAACAAAAGTAAGACCTCATCCTAAAGTGTATGTAAAACTATTTTTTGGGGTTTTGAATAGAATGATGAGAGCAAGAGCCCCTGTAAGGATTTTATTGGTGTGTCTTCCTGCTAAGAAGAATTTGGTGATCAGTGTCACTGGGACTGAAAGTGGGAAAAATCCTCACTTTGAAGAGACTTCTTCTTACTTCCTGTAGTGTCTATAAGACAGGAAGTAAGGGAGAATCTTCTCAATTGACTATTTTGCTGCCACCATCAAATGACATATGTCAGCAGCAGTGGGGGTTTTATATCTGACAAGCTGACTGATGAGTGAAAGCAATCAGGGGGCTATATGTTTGAACCCTCCCTAACCACAACCCTTCGCTGATCTACCTCCAGACCCAGGACTAGCATAGCGGGTGCTGCTGGACAGCGGGGAGGGACACCAGATAAGTCAATTTACTAATCTCTACCTATTAAGAACCCAGAAGCAATGTGTATTACATCACCTCTGGGCTCAAATATCAGATCTGGGCTCCATTAGCTTCAAGCCAATGAGACATCTGAAACCCCTGATGTCTCACTTAGAGAACTTGTCACAACAATGTGATAAAAAATAAAGTTTCAACTTGTAATTCCCATGCCCCCCAAAAAAAATAAATGTTCCCACATCTGGCAATTTAGGGGTTAAATCAGAATTCCAGTAGAAAATATGCATCTCCCATGGGACTTTAATGTGGCAAAAATGCACACAAGCACATAGGTTTGTGGTATAAAAGTAAAAATATGTTTATTGAACAACAAAGGTAAAATTCCTCTAGTCTAGTCTCTAGCATGACTACTAGTTTATTGCTTGTGCCTTATATTTAAGAATAGAAATAGCATTGCAACATGTCTTATGGGAGTCCCCAGCATGGATGGTGAATTCATGTAGCCCACAAAGGATCAGAGACAGGCAGATGGGAGCAATGGCGTATACAGACTAGCCACCCACCAAAGATCTAACTATAGATGGTTGAGAATAGAGGGACAAGGAATATGCCAGCCGAGAAAAAATAGATGTACAAAATGAAAAGGAAGATAGATGGTGGGAATAGGCCCGCCTCACTGTGACCTGCATAGGAGCCATAGCATGAGTGACCCTGATGCCTCTATTAAATATAGGAATGAAGCAGCTTTTAATCCATGATATACTCAGCTTTTAGCCCAGAAAAACGGAATTCCAGGTAGTTGAAACAAGATGTAGATGGGGCGCAGCGCAGTGCGGCGGCAATAACACACACAGTCCAAGTGTGATGAAAGAACATGGATTGAAATAATGCAAAGACAGTTCACAAAAAAATGGGAGGGAAGACATCCAACTGGGAACACTCACAGGTCCAAGAGCATGTATGAAGCAGGTTTCAGCTGAACTGACAGACCCTGCTAGGATGGGCAGAATGCAGTCCGGACTTTTCATGCTCAAGTGGGAAGATGTCCAGAGAAGTTGCGAGCCCTACACTTTCCCTTCTCAGGAACCTTTCCTTACTGCTAGTTCTGTCACTACCAGGCATGGTACCTATCCCCACTCTACTCACTCGCAAAAATGCACGCCAAACATGGGAGCCAGGGCCTTAAGTAGACTCTATAACTAAAAGCTTTAATATACATACACGGACATCATCGATTCCCCCGATGATGTCCTAGGGGACAAAACGCATTGAGCCGAGCCTACACACCCAACACTGTCACGCCACACCAGACTTTGCTGTACAGCCTGGAAATTGTAATTTTATGTGCATTTTTGTTTTTATTATATGAGTAGAGCCTGCACTGAGTATGTGAAAGATTTTAGTGGATTTACACGATGTGGATTCCTTCACTTTGATTTCATGTGGATGTCTGCAATATATGGTCCTTACTGAGTTCATACACCTTGGAGAGTAAGTCAACCAGATATACTGCAACCAAGGGATGCCCCCTAAGTGTTTACAACAGGAACCATGTTTTTCTTGACTTCCTCTCCAACTGTGATGCCACTACAGAAGAGTTCCACCTGCAGTGGAGAAAGCAGACTGCACCTGCCTACAAAGGGGTAAAGGGAAATCTTCCAGTGGGGACCCCTGTTCTATTCAATGCATGCATTCACCTGACATACTGCTGCATTCTGTAAACTGTACTTTACATATTCCTGACCAAATATCAAATACAAGACAGGACATTGGATTGAGGCACTTAGGACTTTCATGGTATGGTATGAACTAAATTCCAAGTATTTATTACAAAATTTCAGATTAAAAACACACCCGTAAAACTGGGTAGAAATATTAACGGCACAAAACAAACATATTAGTGATCCAGAAGAAAAACATAACACGGATCTTACAGAACCTAGCTTCCTCTAATACAGATTGGGCGATAGATGAGGTATACCCCATTACAGGCAGGCCCGTCTTTAACATTGATTGGACCCTGGGCAAGCAATTTATTGGGTCCCCCCCCCCTCAAGTTCCCACAATGCAACCATGCAATTTTTCTCTCCACCCGCTCTGAGAGATACAATCAATAGCAGCTAAACTCAAAATCAGTTTACTGCAGAAGATAAGGCAGCGATTGTGATTGGTTGGTAAAGGTTACAGCATATTATAGCTTAGTGCACATCATTACCACTCACTGATTGATTGCTAGAGCTTCCTGCATATAATTACAGGTACTGATTGTTACTAGAGCTTACTGCATATCATTACTGCTCACCGATTGGTTAATAGAAGTTACTGCACATCATTACTGATCACCCATTGGTTGTTATATGTTACTGCACATGCTTACTGCCGACTGATTGGTTGCTAGAGGTTACTGCACATCATTACCACTCATCCATTGGTTGCTAGAGGTTACTTCACATCATTGCTGCTAACCTAATGGTTGCTAGAGGTTACTGCATATTATTACCACTCACTGATTGGTTGCTAGAGGTTAATGCATATCATTACTGCTGATTGGTTGCTAGAGGTTACTGTACATGATTAGTGCTCACTGATTGGTTGCTAACGGTTACTGCACATCATTACTTTAAACTGATTGGCTGCTAAAGATTACTGCATATTATTACCACTCACTGATTGGTTGCTAGAGGTTACTACATATCAGTATTGCTGATTGGTTACTGCAGGTTACTGTACATCATTACTGCGAACTGATTGGTTTTACAGGTTACTGCACATCATTACTGCTAACTGATTGGTTGCGAGATAGATTATGCTACAAACACACAACAGTCCCCTTGCCAGAGTAGAAGGTTTCCCTTGTAGCAAAATGTAACATGTGGCAAAAAAGATGGAGTTAATGAAGCCAACCAGGAAAACATTCAAAACAGTACTGTCAATGAGCATAGCAAGCAGAGCGGCAGATAAGTCATGATTTAGTGGCTAAAACAGTAAAATTTCAATACATTAGGGCAAAATAGCTCATTCAGATTGTTAATCACAAAATGTGCCAGCTGTCTGCTCAACCGTGTCGGCGTTATGTACATGCGGGACTGGTAATGTTAACAGCAAGCAGAGGGACAGAGAAAAGTGATGAAAAGCCAAGCACACGTTCTCATTTAGATGTAACTCCTGCTGCCCACTGACTTTCTGCTCATCCATCCCACCTATATCATTGCCTCCTGATAGCGATCCTCCCTCACTCCTCCGGCCGATGCCACTGCTTGTCAGTATGTCTCTCGGCCAGCTCCCGCTGTCAGGCAAGGACACTGCTGCTTACTAATTCCCTTTCCCTGCAGCTGCACTATGTGACAGGGATGAATTGTTAGGATGTTGGGCCCCACAACATTGACAGGGTCCTTGGCAGGTGCCCATTTTGCCCTGCCTTAAAGAGGGCCCTAATTAAAAGGAGGGCTTGAATCAATGTAGTTCCAGTCTCACACTCTACATGTTTCATGGGGTACCAGCTTCTTCAGGAGTTGTATTTGTGAAGAATAGGATCTATAAAAAAATATACAAAAAGCAATAATATACAAGAAAAAATAAAGACATACCAAAATCTGTATATGTGCTAGAAACGCACATGCATAAACTATTAAAAGGTTGCTGAAAAGCAGCTAAAAATGCAAAAACAACAACGAAAAAATAGACCCTGAAAAAATTTCAAAACTGTGCCAAAGAGACATATAGACACGGCAAAGCCATGCTACTCACCAAAGGGCCCACATCAACAGCGAATGGAACCACGATGCCAAATGGCAGTCTCCTGGGCGAGTGCAGGAACCAGGTGGACAGTGAGTGATGATGGGTAATAATAGGGGATAAAAGGTGCATAGTATTATATTAAAGAGAGACTAAAAATAGCCTACATAGTTGGGAGGACAATTAATGTACCACCCCTTCAAACATTTATGCTACCATATCATCTGATTATGCATACCTAAAAGGTTAAAAAAACATGCAAACACTGGATGGTCATAAAGCGGTGGAAAATGAACCAAAAGACTGAAAACAGGTTCTCAAAGAAGATATATAGGCAAATAATTGAACCTAAAAGATTTAAAGAACAAAATTAGTCATAAGGGCATTAAGCTTCAGTCCATAATGTACATTATTCAATACATGCATCCACCTGGCTTACCTTTAAATGCTACATTCTGTAAACTGTATTTTACAAACTCCTGACCAAAGTGTTTATTGTCTCAACAGTTGATAGTTTCTATGTAGTCCCCAACTGTTCTAATTTTCTTCTTTGATGTAGGCTCAGGCAAAGCGTCACTATACTGCGTAGAGAAAAGGATAAGTAAAGAAATAGTTTAATTGATTCATTGTCCTAGAGTGTATGTGTGCCTGCAAAACTCTTGATTGTGTCACAGTAATTAAAGTATATTTTGTTGGTACAAGGACTGTGGTTTATGTGTGCAGTGTATATAGAGATTAGGATTGGGTTCTATTTACCAATGCTCTATTAGGCCACTTCCACTGTTCATTCTGATCTGACACATCCCAGATTTGCTTCGTTTGGTGTGCTCAGAGGGGGCCCAGGTGTTTCACAATCCAATTCACCAAAGATGGGGCTTATTTTACCCCCACTTTCTCTTCAGTGTACTCCAGCCCCTATTTTGTCCAAAACATAGCAAAAAAAAAAAAAGGGGGGAAAGGGACCCCTATCACATAAAATACACTGCTAAGCAACACCCTATTACTTTATCTATTCCTTATTTGTCCACACTCACAAATATGTGGGAGGTGACACTCTAATATGTGTGAAATATTTTTGCAGGCATACGTTTTGATGACTAGGAGCTGATCCTGCTTTCAACTGTACTTTTTGGCAGCCTGTAATCCCTTTTGTGATCCAGTTTTACATTTTTCCTTTGGGGCACTTATTTACTTTTCTCACTTGTGGATTGACCTTTTTTTAGAGGACATGTGAGCATAACCTATTGTTAACACATCACATACTTTAATTGAAACACTTCTACAAAATAGTACAACTTTAGTGGCATGTTTGAAAAAATGTTGGTACTTAACTCACTCAAGGCCTGACAACTCTTAGATGAAGAAGCATTTTTCCATGTGTTGTGTCTGATTTGTCACCTGTTGATCTGGTGATAGTCTTTAAGCTGTTAAATTTTGGAGGACATCTCTGTGTTATATTTTGCTTGCAAAACATTGACTATGGGGTGGCAATGCCGCTGAAGGACATGATTGTGTTGATCCTTGCTTGGTGTACATTGACCATATCATGGCTTTGGGAATGGGGCAATGGTGCTTAACGACATCACTGTGTTACATCTTGCTTGTTGACTGTTCACTTGGGTGTGGCTTCAGGACTGGGTCAGTGCTGCTGGGTTGACTAGAGAACATCACTTTTTTATATCACGGTTGGCATCCATTGGTCTTGGGGATGGGATTTGCTGCAAATCGTGCTGTTTTCAAATATTTTGATCCCTACTACAGTTTTAGACATCTCAAATTTGATATTCGATGTAATACCTTGATTTTATTTTTTGTTTTTTAACAATTATTCTTTATTTTGTAAAGAGAAAAGAGAGAACATTTTGATCACATTGAGAAGTGATTATTCATCGCAATAACAAGTTATAGAGTCACATAAGCATAACAGTGAGCTACAGGTGTTAATAGACACATCATTGGTTAACAATGTAAAACATAAGCAAAGGTCTAAAAAGTAAACTGGTTAGGATCGCTATTAAAATATCATGAGGTGCAAATTGGAATTGCTGTATTGTTGATAGGGGGTTGAAGTAAATATCAGGGTCTGATATTGGAGTGTACAACTAGAGAAGGAGCAGAACTGAAGGGATGAATATTTTGGGGGGGAGGAAAGCTGACCATTGCCCAAATCTAGAGGGCTGTACTTCTATGGTCAGCAATCCATGCTGTCCAATTTTTGCAGAAAGATGAAGTAGTCATATTGGCTTTAGCAAAGAAGAATTCCAGTTGGAAGTGGTTGTTCAGCAGTCTGATGGTGTCCAAGAGCATAGGGGAATGTGGTGATTTCCATTGTTTCCCCAAGGCTAGGCGGGTAGCTATCAGGATAAGAGTTACCAGAACTTTGGAGTGTCTGGGCCAAGTAGGGACTGATAGGTCCAGAATAAGATCCAGAGGGGTCAAAGAGAGGGAGATGTTGCATAAAGTGGAGATGAAGGAAGAAATGTCTTGTGATAATGTTTGATGAAAGGACAGTCCCCCCAAATGTGGTGTAGAGCTCCTGTCATGTTGCATCCTCTCCAACAAAGCAGTGTGGTTGTTGGGTATATAGCTGCAAGCCTGGAAGGGGTAAAGTATCATTTATGGAATAGCTTTTGCAAAGATTCCCAATGGGAGATGCAGTGCGACATGCACAAAGGTAGGGTCAGAGCTTGATGCCAAAGTTTGGTCGGAAGTTGACTGCTGGTAAGAATAGACCAAAATGTGATTGAGGAGGACAGCTGTACATCCAATGATGTTGTGAGCAGCTTATATGCCAAAGAGATTGCTTTTATTGAAGGATTGGGGGTGTCAACAATTTGACCAGAGCATCTAGGAAGGAGTCTTTATCTGTTAGATGAATTTGTGATAGTATTGATCAGACTCTGAGGTATAAGAAGAATGTTTTGGAGGAGATACCGAATGTTTGTTGAAGGTATGAGAAAGGCTGCAATTCCGTAACAGAAAATAAAAGACCTAGATTATTCATCCAAGCTGTGAAAGAAAGGTCTGGGGATAGTAGTTCCATGGCTTTAATGGGTAACCGGGAAAGGATGGATTTTGTGAGTCCTTTGTTAACATGGAGAGTGGCTGACCACACACGTAATGTTGAGGTAATGGTGCCTAGCTGCTGGTGTTGCAGCTTGAAGTTGAGCAGGGCAGCTGTGAGAAGGAGTTTTGGGTCTGTGTTGAGTGTTGTGGACTCGATTTGTTTCCATGTTTTGTTGGAGTTAGATGACTACCATTCTCTGAGTTGGTCTAGGACTACTGCTCTGTAGTATGCTTGAATATTGGGAGCTCCCATTCCTCCATGAGGAACAGGGGTAAGGAGAATGGATTTCTTTAGCCTTGGTTTCTTGTGTTGCCAGATAAATGTGTTAATTAGTCCTTGTAGTTTTCTTAGGTGAATTGGTAGGAAGGGCAGAGTAATAGTATGAAACATATATAATATTTGAGGAAGCAGGTACATTTTCACCTGGCCCGTAAGACAGGATTGTGGCTCAGTTCTTTAGATAAATGGGTCAGATTTTCTACTAAGTCATCAAAGTTGGTTCTTAATATGGTTTGGCTTTGGAAAGGTAGGCGGATTCCCAAGTATGATAGAGAAAAAATGAGGACCACATAAAGGGGGTTTCTGCTGATACAGATCGTGTAGTCTGTGGGTCAATGCCCAGGTTTAACATGATGGATTTAGTGTGGTTTATTTTGTAGAGGGAAACTGAACTGAAGCATTCTAGAAGCTGCTGAACAGCCCTAAGGGATGTTTTGGGATTGGTTAGGGTGATGATAACATCGTCGGCATATATGCCAAGTAGTTTAAGTTCTGTGTCCCCTATCGTGATACCAGATATTGACGATGTTACTCTAATGGACTGTGCAAGAGGTTCCAAGACCATGGCAAAGATCAAGGGGGATAGCGGGCAGCCTTGTCTTGTGCCATTGGTGATTGTAAAGGGGTCCGATATAATGCCCGAGGTCCACACTCGTGCACTTGGGGAGGAGTAGAGATTTATAACGGCAGTTAGAAATGTTCCTGAGAGTCCAAATTTACAGATTATTTCTTCCATATAGGTCCAATGGACCCTATAAAATGCCTTCTCTGCACCCAATGAAAGGAAAGCGAAGGCGTTTGACTGTGCTCCACAGATTGTATAAGATCAATTAGATGTCTAGTCCTGTCAGACGCTTGTCTACCCGAGACGCATCCCACTTGGTCTGGGTAAATGATTTGGGGTGATCGAGGAGAGACGTCGTGCTAAGAGCTTTGCATACAGTTTGGTGTCTGTGTTTAGGAGTGATATTGGACTGTAGTTAGCAGGGTTGTCAGGGGCTTTTCCAGGTTTTGGTAGTGTAACCACCAAGGCTTCCAAGGCGGCGTCCATAACGTCATGTCCGGGCTACTTGGCTGCTAAAGGCGCCAAATTTAAAAAGTGACTGTATTCAAAAATGCCATTTTCAGCATTTTGAATACATTGAAGTGCAGTGGAGGGGTCTAGGGTCTTTTAGACCCCCGATTCCTCCATAAAGAGTACCTGTCACTGCCTATTGCTGTCACAAAGGAGGTTTACATTGCTTGTGACAGCAATAAAAGTGATCAGTTTTTTTAAACCTGTAAATAAATAGGAAAAAAAAAAAACATTTTTAACCGCCCCTGTCACCGTGAGCTTGCGCACGAAAGAAAACGTATACGGAAGTAGCGCCCGCAAATAAAATCGCTGTTCAAATCACACATGTGAGGTATCACCGCAATCGCCAGAGTGAAAGCAATATTTTAAAAAAAAGAGCTACTCTGTAACTATAAACTGTACAAAAAATTTACTTTACTGTTTAGTATTTTAAATACAGTGAAATGTAATTTAACCACTTAAGCCCCGGAAGATTTTACCCCCTTCCTGACTAGGGGGTATTTTCCGATTCGGCCCTGCGTGGTTTTAACGGACAATTGCGCGTCGTGCGAAGCTGTACCCAAATGAAATTGATGTCCTTTTTTTCTACAAACACAGCTTTCTTTTGGTGGTATTTGATCACCTGTGCGATTTTTTGATCATGCGCTATATAAACAAAAAATGAGTGACAATTTTCCAAAAATAACAATATTTTTCACATTTTTTATATGAAATTCCCCCAAAAAAATGTAAAAATCAAAATTTTTTAACATTTTAGGCCAATTTGTTTTCTGCTACATATGTTTGGTAAAAAAAAAAAATTGCAATAAGCGTATTTTGATTGGTTTGCACAAAAGTTATAGCGTTTACTAACTAAGGGAAAGATTTTTGTAATTTTTATTGTTTTTTTTAATGAGTAATGGCGGCGATCTGCGATTTTTTTTGCGGCACTGCGACATTGCAGCAGACAGATCGGACCCTTGACTGACATTTTTGACACTTTTGGGGGTACCAGTGACATTACTACTGTAATCAGTGCTATACATATGCACTGTTACTGTAAAAATGACACTGGCAGGGAAGGGGTTAACTTTATTGGAGAAGGAGGGGTTAAGTGTGTCCCTAGGGGCATGATTCTTACTGTGCAGGGATGTGGCTTTTCATGTAACAGCAGAGATCTACGATCCTACATAGCAGGACCGTATGATCTCTGCTGTTACACAGGGGAGAATGACAGGCGGCTTTGTTTACATTAGCCGCCTGCCTTTCTCCCTCTGTAACGGAGGATCACGAGTGACCGGCGGACATCGGGTCCCCCGGTCACACGCGCAGGGATCAGAGTGAGCGAGCGGGCGCGGGAGCGCGCCTCAGGCGGCACGCGGGAGCCCCCTATTGGCTCGCAGGCGAGTAATGTACCCATACGTCACTTTGCCTGCATGGGGCTGACCGCCGCAGTATATGTACTTGCAGCGGTCGGCAAGCGGTTAAAAAAAAAGGGCATTTGAAAAACTGCTGTCAAAATACAGCATGACAAAAAATGACTGCCATTTTATTCTCCAGAGTCTTTGCTAAAAAAAATATATATATATAATGTTTGGGGGTTCTAAGTAATTTTCTAGCAAAAAATACTGATTTTAACTTGTAAACAACATGTGTCAGAAATGGGCTTGGTCCTTAAGTGGTTAAAGTCCCCCAAAAATATAACCTGATCAGCTCTATATGGTGCAAATTTGGAGAGCAGATTTGCATAGAATTTTTTCTAGGCTGTATTAGGCGTATAAAGATTGACTAAGGTGAGGCGTTTGTTCTCAATTGTCACAGAGAGTATTAGGTATCTGTCGTCTTCATCATTTTCACAGTGATGAAGTGGAAACGATACAGAGGTGCTGATAGCAATCATAACCCCTTTCTTTTTAGTGGGGGCATTAGCGAAAAAGCAATATGGGTATGTTTTGTGTGAACATGTTGGGGCTTTGGTCTTAGCAAAATGTGTCTTTTAGACACAGAGGACATCTGAGTGTTGAAGTAGGGCCTCCTGATATAGTAGGTTTTGTTTGAAGGGGGAGTTCAGGCCTTTAGCGTTCAAAGAGGTGATTGTGAGGGCCATGATGAGGAGTGTTACCTGGAGTTGTGGGCGAGGGGAATGGGACCACACCTTTAGGCACTTGTCAATTAAATGCAGTAAGGTTATCAAGCCAGTTTACAAAGTACAAAGTTAGTACAGATGTGCGATATGTCACTATACAGTTGAGTTAAGAGAAAAAAAAAAGAAAACAGAACCAGAGTAGCTCAATAAGAAATAAATTACAATTCATGCTAGAAATAGAATATCAACAATTTATAATGAATGATACAGTGTGCTCAGCACACTGTAACCTGAGGGAGTAGATTAAACAGACGTATTGTTGCCCATGCTGGATCTAATGCATGCACGTGATCAGTGGCAATAATATCTGTTAGCCTCTGTCTTTATTGGGTGCTGGGTTCCAGGGGTCGGTGGTGTTGGTTGGGAGCTTCCACACCCCACTACAATGGGAAGGAGAGGCATCAACCCCCAGTTGGTCAGCTTTTTATATATCTATCTTTGGGTGTGAGAATGGGTATTGATTGCTGTTGATAGGTGGCCATCAATTTGGTAGGGAAACCCCACTTGTAGGTGATTTTTCGTTCCTGTAGAATGGAAGTGATAGGTGCGAAAGCTCTACGCATTTCCATTTTAGCTGGAGAGAGGTCGCTAAAGAGTAGGATATTAGTGTAAGGTGCAGGTAGGGGTTTGGTTGCTTTAGCGGCTTGGAGAATTTGCTCTTTTACATGAAAAAAAGTGTACCCATGCTAAAACATCTCTTGAGATATCAGCGGGGAAGATGAGTGGGTTTAGCAACTCTGTGGGCCCGGTCAGTAGTGAGATCATGTACGTTTAAGTGGGGAAGTAGTTGAGAGAACAGTTGCTGAAGATAGGGAGTGAGTTTGTTTGCTTTAATTGATTCTGGGATGCCCCTGAATGTAATAATGTTTCGCCTAGAGCGATCTTCTAGGTCAGCCACATTCATTTTAATGTGATGTATTTCTTTTGCATGGTGATTGTGTGCGTCTAATAATTTGTTATATGCTTTGGCATGGTCATGCATATTTTCCTCCAGTGCATCAGCTCTCTCTTCTAAACAATCAACTCTATCATGTATTTGAGAGATGGAGATTTAAAGTTCCCTGTGTAGATCTTTTTGCAGAGTGAGGAGTATAGATTTAGGCATGGCTTCAAAAACTGGGTTATCTGATACAGGGATGGCTGCAAAGGCTGGAGTGTGTTCTGCTTCACTAGAACCACTAGATATGCTGGCCCACAGTTGCTTTTTGGGTTGGGGTCCTTTGCAGGGTAGAGAGCAGGAGAGAATGCCAGTCTCTTACCTCTGTCAGCCGATTGTGTTGAAGAGGGGGGTCTCTGGTGATGGCAGTGTATCCATGTCCTCCCTGGTGATTGTGGCAGAGTAGTCTCCTAGGTGGAGATCTGTTTGCTGTGTCCCCTCAGGCTGGGAGCTGGAGGATGTGCCACGGCCGTTCCCAGATCTGGTGCCATTTTGGGCTGAGCGCATGGCTGCTGTGCTGTAATAATCGGTGAGACTGCACGGAACTGGCAAGTTATACCGCCCTCTGGGCATGCCCAGGGGTGATCCTCTGCCCTTGCCCATTCAGGATGCCTGGATTGTGGGTTGAGCTGTTGCCTGTGGTTGCTGGGGATCTGAGCAGTGGAGCGGAGCTCTGGACTCAAGCCTCCATCTTAGTCAGCGGCAGGCCATGCTCCTCTAAGTTTTTTTTTTTTAAGTGAAATGATTAACAAAAAACTTTAGCTTCATCCTGACATATTAACATAACTAAACTGAACATTCAACATGCGGCCATGAAATAGATTGTTATATTCCGTATCAGCCCTCACTGCTGAAGTCTTGTAAGTTGCTGACTTTTTTGCTAAACGTTTTGGATCTCAAATGGAGAGCACTAGATTTGTCTTTTTATCTCTCTAATGTACTTATGGCACAATACGGATTGAGATTGATTCCTTGATGAGCCTGCCTAAGAGTATACAGCTAAAGAGTCCCACCAGACTGTTATGATCCCAAGAGGGGAACAGCCTATTCTGACCCGCTGGTGAGACAGGGGTCAGAATGTAAGGTATGAGGCTTAATTGCACTGGTGGCGGAGAAGCACTGAGCACTGAAGGTGGATGCTAGTGTATCAATTCTGACCTAACATATATATATATATATATATATGTATATATATATATATATTATGGACATTTTATATTGCACTTTATTTTGCACTGTTTAGTTGATTATTGTACATATCTGACACAGCACTGATTTTATTTTGTAATTTATTAACCTAGAAGTAGCTTGACTGCAAAGTTATGACATGCAATTATCAATAAAATGTAGGATTTATTTCAAATCAAATTTTTCAAAGAATGCCTATTTTTAGCATTGCAGTAGACAAACCTGTTCACACTACAGGTCACAGATATGAACTGCTTAGGATTAAGTTCTGTTGGATGAAAGCCTGACTTGTTCAACAGTCTATCTGCCTTGTGTGGATTATTGCTGCACTACTTCACTTGCTTTTACAGAAAGCCTAGTGCTGCTTGAGTTATGTGTCATGCATGACCCCATTCCCATCTGTTTATACTGCTTGATGCAATGGTGCGTAGTTAAAACAGACATACAATATTACTCACAGGGAAAAAAAATAAATAAAAAATACAGAACTTCAAGTTGTGGCGCTGACAGTCTTTATTGGAAAAACATGAAAATGTGTCATGTTGAGTAGAGGGTGAGTTAAAATAGATCTGCTAGTAATTTGATAACATTAACTGGAGCATTTGTTTTTGAGAGGGAGTGAAGCATGTCTGAATTGTGTATATCAGAATCTTAAGGTGTTACATAAGCCTGACTACACAGATCATTCAGCTCATGCTGAAAACTTGGGTACATCTTAATACATAATCCATGTAAATTATTTGGTTCAGGGACTACATATTGCAATACATATTTATAGGTATCAATTAAAGCTGAAGTACAAACACAAAAAAAGAAATAAATAAAAATAGAAATTTACTACCTTGTGGTTTACCAATCCTTAGAGATGATGGCTACTTTATTTTTTCAGGCTTTTGTTTCCTCTATTTTTACCTGCTGATCTTACCTTCTTGTCCTAGAGTGACAACATTCACTTGCCGCACTGAATCAATGGAGGAGAAAAATTGTCATCTTGCCACCCTGATTGAAACTTCAAACATATCCTTATTTCCTCATCTGTATCACAGAGGAATGTGGTGTTCAATTTTTGTCCAAATTGGGCCCAATTAGCCATTTTCCCTCCCAGGTGTCATGTGACTTACAAGGTCTCAGGTGTGAATGAGGAGCAGGTGTGTTAAATTTGGTGTTATCGCTTTCACTCATACTGGTCACTGGAAGTTCAACATGGCACCTCATGGCAAAGAACACTGAGGATCTGAAAAAAAGAATTGTTGCTTTACATAAAGATGACCCAGGCTATAGGAAGATTGCCAAACCCGGAAACTGAGCTGCATCACGGTGGCCAAGACAATACAGCAGTTTAACAGGTTCCACTCAGAACAGGCCTCGCCATGGTCAACCAAAGAAGTTGAGTGCACATGCTCAGCGTCATATCCAGAGGTTGTCTTTGGGAAATAGACATATGAGTGCTGCCAGCATTGCTGCAGAGGTTGAAGGGGTGAAGGGTCAGCCTGTCAGTGCTCAGACCATACACCGCACACTGCATCAAATAGGTCTGCATGGCTGTCGTCCCAGAAGGAAGCCTCTTCTAAAGATGATGCACAAGAAAGCCTGTAAGCAGTTTGCTGAAGACAAGCAGACTAAGGGCATGGATTACTGGAACCATGTCCTGTGGTCTGATAAAACCAAGATAAACTGATTTGGTTCAGATGGTGTCAAGTGTATGTGGCGGCAACCAGGTGAGGAGTACAAAGACAAGTGTGTCTTGCCTACAGTCGAGCATGGTGGTGGGAGTGTCATGGTCTGGGGCTGCATGAGTGCTGCCGGCACTGGGGAGCTACAGTTCATTGAGGGAACCATGAATGCCGACATGTACTGTGACATACTGAAGCAGAACATGATCCCCTCCACCTTCGGAGACTGGGCCACAGGGTGGTATTCCAACAAAATAACGACCCCAAACACACCTCCAAGATGACTACTGCCTTGCTAATGAAGCTGAGGGTAAAGATGATAGACTGGTCAAGCAGGTCTCCAGACCTAAACCCTATTAAGCATCTGTGGGGCATCCTCAAACAGAAGGTGGAGGAGTGCAATGTCTCTAACATCCCCCAGCTCCGTGATGTCGTTATGGAGGAGTGGAAGAGGACTCCAGTGGCAGCCTGTGAAGCTCTGGTGAACTTCATGCCCAAGAGGGTTAAGGCAGTGCAGGAAAGAAAATGGTGGCCACACAAAATGTTGACACTATGGGCCCAATTTGGACATTTTGACTTAGGGGTGTACTCACTTTTATTGACAGTGGTTTAAACATTAATGGCTGTGTGTTGAATTATTTTGAGGGTACAGAAAATTTACACTGTTATACAAGCTGTTCACTCACTACTTTACATTGTAGCAAAGTGTAATTTCTTCAGAGTTGTCACATGAAAAGCTATAATAAAATATTTACAAAAATGTGAGGGGTGTACTCACTTTTGTGATATACTGTACACAGGAGTCTGCCCAATAGCATCAACAAATGGCGCTGATGATGTCATATTCTGCATGGGCAATAAGACACATATGCTGGGACCCACCTCCCAAATTCCGATAAACCAAGTAGAGGGGTGGATCAATGAACCAGCACAGGTGTCTGAGGGAAGGGAAGGACAGCACCCATCACCCACCTCCCTCTAGATGGGGGATAAAAAGCCCACCTCCTGGGTGCCCGAATGGCTCACTAAGCATGAGACAGCACACAGCATTACCCTCACTTGAGCTGGAGGGCCGATCCAAAGCAAATGACGGATCCCTCAGGTCTCAATATCCCATTAAAATAGAGAACAACTAAAGACTGTGGGACTTTTAAGGTGCTTGAATAAACATACCAAATACAAAGTACAAACTTCATATATTAAAAACGTATAAATTTATTGTTGCAAACATTTTTATTTTTTAAAAACATTTCATTAAAAAGTCTATGTGCAGTATAAGATTATTACACTTTGATTTCCTTTATGCTTTGATTCCTGACCGGTTTTGCCAATACGGCTTCTTCAGAGAAAGCGTAGGTATCAATCTAACTAATAAACAGATGAAATATGATCAATACAATGATTTACATATGTATACAAAGAACAGCATTGTCTACACAAGCATCAAAAATGCAGTTTAGTGCTCAATGAAATGCAGACACAGTGAAAGTGTCCATACCTGTGGCATGGAACATATGCTGTGAGGTGGGGATGTGTGAGCCTACATTTGGGAATCCTCAACACCCACTAGGTGTGACAGCTTTGCCGCGTTGGGTCTCCCGCAGAGGGGGATAACTAGAGCTGGAGCAACAGGTCAAACCTATTGATGATAACATCTTATCAAAAAACAAGTGATTAAGTAGTATACTTTATATATGCTACCAACTGTTAAGAGTCTACTTACACTCTTTACAAGTGGTTCCGGCTTCAAAGATAAGTAAATCAATAAAAAGCTTCAAAGAAACATGTAAATATTCCACAAGACTAATGGCACATAGTTTAGTCCTCTAAAAACTGAAAGTTTACATTCGTTAAGGAGCTAAGGGTATCTGGGTGATAGAGATCATTACAGGATATGCAACCTTGAATACATAAATAAGTGGAACCCAGCTTAGTTATTCCAGATAGGATATCAATAAGGGATTGCAATGCAGGAAATTTCCAAAGAAAATATGAATAAGACTACCTTTAAACGGGTGTGCCAGGTCTTGTGGTTTCACAGCATCTGAGCTGTTGTTTGTCTAAGCTACATTTATATCTCCCTCCACCCCGCTGATGTATGTACGTCAGAGTGGGATGCGGACGTCAGAACGGGTAGCCGCACCGGCACTGCTAGAACAATGGAGCAGCCCGACGTCACTCCGGACTGCCTCCTCTGCACGTCACTGAGTCCCTCCCACCAGAACATGGACAGGCCATGATGTCTGGTGGGATTGAGAGAGGGAGGCGACAGAGGAAGAAAGTCAGCCCTCGGAGCCCAGAGGACATGGGCATAGCCACACTCTTAGCGTACCTGATGGGGTGGCACCCGGGTATACCGCAATGGGGTTGTCATGGATACCTCGGATGTCCAAAGGGGGACCCGGTGCGCCACAATAGCTGTCAAACCCATGTGCCATGACTCCCGTGAATAGGCTCAACTGTAAGAGACATATAGCAAAAAGTTATTGAATGGGTGAAAAACAAATAATATCTGCATGTCAATGGGCACAACTGCATTGAACAATAAGCAACGCCACTCAAAACATTGTGACAACAGAAGTGTATACATTTACAACTATAAACAGATATGCATGTACATAGATATAGATCTCCACATAACATGAATCATGTAGGTCATAAAGAGCATAGATAGCATATAGCAATAATAGCATCAACGTATCACCCTTGTTTATATGCATCAACTATTAGGGAAACCTATATTATTTAGTCGGGACACCCTATACACATAGTAAGTGATGGCCCATCAAAAGGGAAACAAAAGGAGACATGCGTAAGGAGAAAATAGAGAAGAGAGACTGAGGAAAAAAAATTAAATAAAAATGTTTTAATTAAAGAAATGGTTTGTCACTAATTCCTTCATTAATTCCTGGGTATTTCATAGCACATAATGAGTATATCCATTTGGTTTCAATTTGTAGCAATTTTTTTGTCAATGTCACCCCCTCTTTCGTGAGCTGGAACATGTTCATGGGCATAGAACCCAAAGGACCTAAGGTCAAATTGGTAACAACTTATAGGGGTTTCCATTTTCTTACATTTAATTAGAGACACATGGTCTCTGATTTTTTTATAGAAGGGAAGTTTGTTTTTTCCTATATAAAAAGCATTACATTTACATTTAAAGATGTATACCACCCCAATAGTTTGACACATTGTTCTATATTTAGACATCCATATAGAGTTGTTAGGAAGTGCAATCTCCCTGCCCCTGATGTTAAAGGGGCAGTAATTGCCCTTTCCACAAGGGAAGGAGCCCGTATGAATTGATCTTTCCGGGATGTTTACTGAATGGTGATTCCTCACCAAACTGTCCCTAAGTAACCTGGAATGTTTTAACGTTATCTCTGGATAGGATTTAATGTGCTTTTGAATCTTTTGATCAAAAGGTACCAATATTTTTGATAGAGAGCTTTAACTTTGTGATGTTGTCTATTACAAGTTGTTATTACCCTGGTGGTCATAGGTTGAGTACCCTTTTCAGATTTACATTCTGTCCTCATTTTTGCACGGTTGAAAGCTTTTTTCAAGGTGGTCTTACTGTATCCTCTATTCAAAAGTCAATTGCGTAGAGCATTAGCTTCTCTGAAGAAGTCTGCATCTAAAGTGCATATCCCATTGACAATCTAACAGTCCAGACTATTATGTATGTACTTTTGAAAAATGAATAACCTGACTGATTATACGTCAGTCAGGAAAGGTACATCCCTTAAATAGTTATACCTAAGTATATAATTGGAAACCTGATGCCTTAAAAGCCCAAGAATTTTGTGATGTTGGCTAAAAAGGTTAGGAGGGTTTGGTTTCACTTTAATAATGCATTCACTATTTCAAAGGACTGGTCAGCTGCAATATATTTTTATAAAATGTGTTTTAAAACTGCGCTAATGTCTGTAGTGGCTTCAATATAAAAGTGACAGCAGCGGCTAAACTATGTGATTTATCCACAGTGTGAAATCTATTATGTCCAAAAAATCCATGCTAGTTGAAGATATGATGTAGACAAAAATGCTCCAATAGTGTAAACCAGTATAAACGCTTTAGAAAAATATTTTGATTGCATTTACATAATTAATGTGTAAAAATCGCCTTGTAAAATAATCCTTGCTGGCAAAGAAACAGGAAGAGTCCACCCGCACTTCCTGGGTCTGTGGGGAGGCAGTGATGTCTAAATATTTTAATAAAGAGTTTATACTGTTTTACACTATTGTAACATTCTTTCCTTATATACCCTGATCCGTGGTACATGATACTGCTGGCCTGGAGATAAGTGACGGGTGTCTGAGACCATAGAAGCTTGGTTTACCTTTCTAGCAAAAGAAGGTCCACATGATCTGGTAAACGCCCCTGTTAACTGAGGTGGTGGTTGTCACTTAAGGAGCTCCCATTCATTTTGGTGTGGGAACTTTAAAGATCCTTTTTGCTGATGAGGATCTTCTTCACTATTTTTCTTCAAGTGGACTTTCTACACCTTAAATATTTTTATCACAATAATTATTTCACTGTTGGATATATTGTTATTAAGTTGTTAATATCACATTTTCAACTAGCGCAGCTAGTCCATTTAATAGTTTACATACTAGTGATTTTAGGCTGACTGGTTTATAGTATCCAGGCATATACAGTATCTGAGCCCTTTTTTAAAGTACAACATTAGCTTTTCACCAATCAAATGGTACCATTCCAGTTCAGAAACTACCAACCCTTAAAAATTTGAAATAACAACTGGCCCTGGAAACCCTATAATTTCCCAGAGTGTGATTGGCCACGAGTTTGGTGCCCTAGTTAAGAGAGCTATTACGGCGTTAATGCCCAATATTACAGAACTTTTTGGAAATAACCACTATGATTCATAAGTTGTTAGTTGTGTCTCTTGTGGGGGACCTGGCAGCTGTAACGCTCCTGCGTTTTATGTATGATGTGGATTTACAGCTGCAGAAATATTCCACTTCAGTAGTCATGTAGAGAAACGCTGAGACACCAATCCCAACTCCCCAAGACTCATCATGTGTGGATGATCTCAATTCAGCAAGTAAATACACACACTCAATAAGATGTTCCTAGAGTGACTTATGTATATAGTAACACAGTGATGATAGGCTGAAGAGACAGGTTGGGTAGAGATGGTAGATGACAGACACTTGAAAGGAAATGTTCTTGAAAGTAAGATAGTAGCAGATGGGATGCAGATAGGTTAGCAATCATAGATAATGCAGATATAATAATAGTCCTTAGTATGCAGAGCTAGATAGTGTAAGCTTTAGTATAAAGGTTATAGAGGTTTCCCCTGTGGGGTACTTATCACTAGTAGCAATGTAGCAGAGGAGAGGTTCGGCAAGAGCGGATGATCCGGTAGCGGGATACAGGGATCAGCGCAGCGTGGTTCCGACAGCAAGGTATGCTTGTAAGCATGAGAGCTTCAAGACAGGTTAGCATCAAGGCACAAAGCAGGTTGAACGAACACATGTGAGTGAGAGCTGGTGATTTAAATAGCTGTTCAGTCCGGCGCTCAGTGATGACAGCATCAGTCTTAAAGGTAAACACACCTATATGTGCTTCATCTATCTAGGTAGATGGAAAGCAACCGGAAATGATGTGATAGGAGGCACTGAGAGTGCCAGAACCTTACAGTACCCCCCCCCCCCGTAAGGCAGGCTCCGGAAGGCCTCTAAGGCTGGTTGTCGATATAAGAATCGGAAAAAGCTGGTTGCCGATGTGAGAATCGGAAAAGACTGGTTGCCGATACCAGAATCGGATAACACTGGTTGCCGATACGAGAATCGGATAATACTGGTTGCCGATACGAGAATCGGATAAGACTGGTTGCCGATACGAGAATCGGATAAGGCTGGTTGCCGATACGAGAATCTGATAAGACTGGTTGCCGATACGAGAATCGGATAAGACTGGTTGCCGATACGAGAATCGGATAGGACTGGTTGCCGATACGAGAATCGGATAAGACTGGTTGCCGATACGAGAATCGGATCAGGTTGGTAACCGATGTGAGAATCGGATCACTTGTTGCCGATATGAAAATCGGATCAGGTTGGTAACCGATGTGAGAATCGGATCACTTGTTGCCGATATGAAAATCGGATCAGGTTGGTAACCGATGCAAGAATCGGATCACTTGTTACCGATACGAGAATCGGATCAAGTTGGTAACCGATGTGAGAATCGGATCACTTGTAGCCGATACGAGAATCGGATCAGGTTGGTAACCAATGTGAGAATCGGATCACTTGTTGCCGATATGAAAATCGGATCAGGTTGGTAACCGATGTGAGAATCGGATCACTTGTTGCCGATATGAGAATCGGATCAGGTTGGTAACCGATCTGAGAATCGGATAGGACTTGTTGCCGATAGGAGAATCGGATCAGGTTGGTAACCGATGTGAGAATCGGATCACTTGTTGCCGATATGAGAATCGGATCACTTGTTGTTAGGGTGTCTGCTACATGAACCCCTCACTAGAATCGGACGCATAACCATCCGAAGTAGTCCTAGCAACCAATGCTTCTTCAAACATCCTCAGATCCTTCCTACATACCACCGTGCCATTAGAAGCGCGTACGCAGTCAGGTGCAAGAATCTCAATGTTTTCACTGGGAGCTATAAATGTGCTTGCAAAAATAAGAGTATCTATACCAACATCTGCCAATTTCTGGGTGTCCTTTTCTGATATAGAACGGGGCAGGGCTGGCAACAGCCTTGGTAATTTCCAGGCTGTTTTTCAGGGAAGACAGTTCGGATTCGCCTGGCCTCCATTGGGAGAGCCTTAGGCCTATGGGGTCTGGTTGGGCAGGATGTAATGAAATGTCCCCCTTCTCCACAATAAAAACAAAGGCCACAGATTCTCCTGTGATCTTTTTTTTTTGTAAGGACAACTTAGTATGTACGGCACCAATCTCCATAGGCTCCTCATCCATCTCTGTAGGATTAGGGTTCAAATGAGATGTGTCAGAGTGACAAGGCAGACTGTTTAAGGCAGGCTTGGACCATGACCAGGCAGGATCACCATATTCATTTGGTTTCCTTTTTTCCCTAGGTAGCCGGGGGCTGCGGTTACCTGGAGCAGGTTTAGGAGTAGATTTTTGGGAGGGGAGACACTGGGAGTGCATCGCAATTGCAAATGATTCCCAATTGTCTAGGATCGGACTTTTTTCTTGCAGTTTCTGGTATGCCCACATTTTCATTTTGCCAGAAAAACCTGGCAGCTGTAACGCTCCTGCGTTTTATGTATGATGTGGATTTACAGCTGCAGAAATATTCCACTTCAGTAGTCATGTAGAGAAACCCTGAGACACCAATCCCAACTCCCCAAGACTCATCATGTGTGGATGATCTCAATTCAGCAAGTTAATACACACACTCAATAAGATGTTCCTAGAGTGACTTATGTATATAGTAACACAGTGATGATAGGCTGAAGAGACAGGTTGGGTAGAGATGGTAGATGACAGACACTTGAAAGGAAATGTTCTTGAAAGTAAGATAGTAGCAGATGGGATGCAGATAGGTTAGCAATCATAGATAATGCAGATATAATAATAGTCCTTAGTATGCAGAGCTAGATAGTGTAAGCTTTAGTATGAAGGTTATAGAGGTTTCCCCTGTGGGGTACTTATCACTAGTAGCAATGTAGCAGAGGAGAGGTTCGGCAAGAGAGGATGATCCGGTAGCGGGATACAGGGATCAGCGCAGCGTGGTTCCGACAGCGAGGTATGCTTGCAAGCATGAGAGCTTCAAGACAGGTTAGCATCAAGGCACAAAGCAGGTTGAACGAACACATGTGAGTGAGAGCTGGTGATTTAAATAGCTGTTCAGTCCGGCGCTCAGTGATGACAGCATCAGTCTTAAAGGTAAACACACCTATATGTGCTTCATCTATCTAGGTAGATGGAAAGCACCCGGAAATGATGTGATAGGAGGCACTGAGAGTGCCAGAACCTTACAGCAGCATGCCTATTACAAGTTACCCTGATGTTGGTAAAGTGATACAAAAATTACCTTTTCAAACATATTTCAATTGCTGCTAAGGCCTGTATTCCAGCCAAATGGAAGAACCCCTCTCTGTCTACTGTTGAGCAATCGCTAGGCTGGGTATTTGACATACAGTTGATGGAGCAGTTAATGGCTGAACTGAAAGAACAAACCAAAAAACATTTCAAAATCTGGACTCCTTGGCTTATCTATAGAGACTCCTTGGCTTATCTATAGAGACCATTAGACTATGTGAACCAGCTGTATAACAAGCTTCCTTTGGGTGACAGGACATGGGCGCTACCCCACTTTCTACTCTTTTTTTCTTTTCTATTTTCCCCTCCTACTCCC
The DNA here is from genome assembly GCF_965119305.1 of Pelophylax lessonae. Taxonomy (NCBI): domain Eukaryota; kingdom Metazoa; phylum Chordata; class Amphibia; order Anura; family Ranidae; genus Pelophylax; species Pelophylax lessonae. Next base: position 208,993,231 of record NC_138768.1, read on the forward strand.
CTCGAGGAAGCACTGGTTACATAGGGATCATACAGTTCGTATTTCTCATTATTGCTTGGATCACTTAGTTTATTACCCGTAATTTGTCTTTGGCAATCTATGTAAGCTCTTGACTGACATTTGAATCATATGCTATTTTTTATACCCAAATTGCCCTACTCCAATGGCATTAAGAAATAAACAATTTATATAAAAAAAGGAATAACGGTCTGACTAAAACTTGGCCAATTTCTTTAAGTAGTCTTGGGTGTAATCCGTCTGGTCTTGGGTATAAGTTTATATTATGTTTTTCAAGTCTTTTTTTAACATTGGCTTCTGAATTCCACATTCCATGTTGCAGTACTAATGTAGCACCCTCCTGGGTAGGTGCTAGGCAAAGCATATATGTGGCCCTGTTCTACTTATCAGGAGGGCCTGATCTGTTAGTTAGCCTGTCAATGCTTCCAGGTGTGACCTGTTGAGTCTGGGGAGTCTCCCCACTGTATCCAATGAGGGGCCTTGTTGGACAGTGGAGGACACCTAGCCAATAGCACACTAGGGTTTATGACTGTCCCAGTGGGTGGGCATTGCTGCAATGCATCCTGGGATTGGGAATAAATCCGAAGGGGGCATGTGACAGGGTGTCTTTTGGTGGGAGCAAAGTCCCAGGAGGAGGTGAAAGGATGTCTCTCATCCTGCTAAAATGAGGATGATGGTCCAGGCAGTCGGTCTATTGACCAGGGGCTGAGCTGAGCTGACAGGATCCAGTGTGCTGACCAAGTGGAGTTGCTGGGCAGAGGCCTTCAGGAAAAACAGTGTCATGAGTACTCAAGGATCTGCCCAGGGGCCTGCCTAAGAGAGGGGACCACTCTAGGGAGGTCAAAGGGATCAAGGAGCCAGTTAATCCAGAGTGTTAAAGTAAAGGGGGGTGCCAAGTTGTTAAGCTCTGAAGATTAGGGATAAAGGGGGCACCAGGAAGGGCCCTGACGTTGTTCAGCAGTACAGTCTTCCTCCAAGGAATAGCTTGCCTTAGGACAGAATTACCTCAGGAAGCTTAAAGAGGACCTTTCATAGCCAAGGGCAAAGTGCAGCAGCGGCCTAGCTGTGGCTAGCTCAATTTCAGTGTATTCAGCGTTACTCAGCATTAACCAGCATTAACCAGCGTTAACAAGCATTTATTCAAGTCGTCCCAGCATATTGTGCATAGTTTAGTTCCGTTGGAGTACCCCACTCATCCCTTCTCCTATCCAAGTTCCTAATAAAACCAAAGAAACTGGATTGGTCCTTGTCTAAGGTAAAAACAGTTGGAAATATGTCAGAATGTTCTACCGTTGCTAATGGTAACCCAGAAAACCCATCACCAGCAGCTCCCTTGGGAGTAGTGCTACATTAATAATACTGTCCTGTTTACTATACTCCTCCCTTTCCTTTGTAACAACTGAGGAGAAGAATGTATTTAACACAGTTGCATATTCTTTGTCCCATGTAACCAACTTCTCCTGATTATCCTTTATGGAGCCAATATGCTCTGACCTTTTTAAATATGTACCACTTCCCACCAGCCGTACGCATATATGCTGCCCTATGTAAAACAGTACTGTGCTAATTTATTTTAGCCACCCTGATTTGGCTCCTACATTTCTTTTTGCATTATTTGTAAAGTTGGAACGCCATCAGTGAACCTTCTACCCTAAATTTTTTTAAGGACTATTTTTTCTTAGTGATATGCCTTTTTATGACAGTATTTAGCCATCTAGGTTTAACTTCTTTTATATTTGTTGCCCATTGGAAAATACTGGCTAATGCCATTATTTAATATGTCCTTAAAGCGCTCCCATTTTTGCCTTAGTGTTCATTAATTTTAGAAATTTATCCTATTTAATGTTGTGTAGTATTGAACACAGTTTATTAAAGTTGACTCTTGAAATTTAGTGTTCAGGTCTTTCTGTACCTTTCATGGGTGGAAGAGCAGAACGTTTATTGAATACAGTGAACTTTACTGCCTAAATAAACAGGATTGATTCCTAATGAGTAGTGAAGGACACTTCACATCAGCCTATACGCTGCAGACCTTCTGATAAATGCCAGATTGTCAGTGTAGAAATGCTAATACATATGCAACTCACTATTTTCTTATATTTAGGCTGCTATAGAAATAGTATGGAAACGCTATAGTCAACACAACAATCAGTATTTCAAAGTTTTTGGTTACAAAACAATCAGTTTTTTTTTCTTTAAAAGAAAAAGTATCTGTTCCACAGATTGAAAATCAGTTCTCAGGTGGATTATCACTAATATTTGTTTGTGAAAGGGTCTTGTGCTGAATGAAAAGTTGTGGAAAGCATGCCTGTGTTTAAAATGTAATTCTATTGGTGCTGAGAAAGTTTTAGAGATTGGTACTGCATTGCTCTTTGTAGGCTCAGCCAAGAACTCTCTAAAAGCAGTTGCTGTCTGTGTACCGTGTTGCTTCTTTTATGTGTATATGTGCATAAACCTCAATCATTGTAAAAGAGACAACAGCCACACTTTCACTCCACACTAATGTGTTGGCGTGCTTTGAGGAAAAATGTAGGTATGCTGCAAAAAGGCATGCCAACTTGCATCAAATTAACACGCCTTTCAAAATGCAGGTGAAAATTCAGATCAATGTGCACCTTTGTATAGGAATCATGCCCCATTCAGTTCTTCATCAACTGGACTCTGCAGATGCAGTGACAGCTAGGCCAACTGCTGTAAACAAAGAGCCAGCAGAGGAAAACTTTCACTATTCACTTCCTTTGCCAGTCTCTGACTCATGACATAATATATTGCAGAGACCAGCAGAGCAGGTGAGTAGTATAGACTTCCTTTGCATTAGTTATATGGTAATGTGCATTGCTTTAATCTGTTTCTGCCCACACTATAGCCAAAAGACAGCTACTACATGGCACGCATTGGGTGAGTTCTGTGCTAATTACAGGTCATGGTAAAGGGCCAATCACAGTGGCCCTTTACCATGTAATCAGCTGTGTCCAATCACAGCTGGTCACATGTATACAGACCTGCTGGTTATCAGGAATCCTTTCTTTAAATTATATCTCTGTGTGAGGAAAGGAGAGCCGGTAACCGGCAAGTCTGACAGAGCACAGTGACTACATTGTTTACACTGATAATCAGGGCACTTATCAGTGCCCTGATTATTAGTGCAGCCCCAGTAGTTCAGCTTATCAGTGCCTTTCATGCCACATATCAGTGCCGCCTCATCAGTGCCCATCATTGCAGCTTATGAGTGTCTATCAGTGTCGCCTCCTCAGTGCACATCAGTGAAGAAGAAAAAATACTTATTTGCAAAATTTTATAACAGAAACTAAAACTTTTTTTTTTCAAAATTTTTAAACTTTTTGGTTTGATTATCAAAAGATTAATAACCCAGAGGTGATTAAATACCACCAAACGAAAGCTCTATCTGTATAAAAAAAAATATTAAAAATTGAACTTGGGTACAGTATTGTATGACTGTGCAATTGTCATTCAAAGTTCGACAGCACTAAAAGCTGCAAATTGGCCTGGGCAGGAAGGGGTTGAAAGTGCCCGGTATTGAAATGGTTAAAGTGGTGGTAAATCCTCACATATACCCAGTGAAGTGAACAGCCTCAGGTGATACACAGAGATTAAACAAATCCTCCTACATAAGTTTTACTTGTTTATCTGCAGTTTTCTCTTGTCTATAACCCTTCAAACAGCACAATTGTGATAAAATCCTTCTGCATCTGTGAGGAGTACAGAGAAGGGGGTAAATAGCTGCAGTTACAGCTCTTATACACTGTGTGAGAGCTGATTGGAGGAAAGGGACACCCCCTCCCCCTCCACATGTTCTGAATAGACAAACTGTGTGCCTGTCTCTTTCTCCTTCACAAATTTTATCTCATGTGTAGGAAAAGCTTCTCAGAAGTGACTCATGCTGATAACAGAGGAAGGAAGCACCAGAGAGAAACAATACTTAGAGCTCTGGAGAGAGGCAAGTAAATACTACAGTTATATGTGCTTTGTTCAAATATCATCACTGGGGTTTACAACCCCTTTGAGAGCTGATTGGAGGAAAGGGACACCCCCTCCACATATTCTGAATAGACAAACTGTGTGCCTGTCTCTTTCTCCCTCACAAATTTTATCTCATGTGTAGGAAAAACTTCTCAGAAGTGACTCATGCTGATAACAGAGGAAGGAAGCACCAGAGAGAAACAATACTTAGAGCTCTGGAGAGGGGCAAGTAAATACTACAGGTATATGTGTTTTGTTCAAATTGCATCACTGGGGTTTACAACCCCTTTGAGGCAGCCTATTAATTTGAAAGAGCCAGCTAATGCACCAAAAAGCATTTTAAAAAAAAGGGGTGAATGAACTTTCATAATGTACTTTTTTTCTGTAATATGGCATGCTACAATGTGCACCTTTCACAAATAAAAGCTCTTCTTCCAGCAATTATGCTCTGCAGACCCCAGATTCCAAAAAGAGACCTCTTTCACGAACCTGCAATTTAATCTGTACTGTGTCCATGCAGGGTCCAGCAACCAGTTCATTTCATTCTCCATGCCTAGCAGCATTTACTTTCTTTCATTGATCTCCCAACCAATGTTCTGCTATAGGGAGTGAAATTTAACAGCCCTGTGTCAAGTTTCTAATCAGAGCTTACACAGGGCTGTCTCTGTGACAGAGCTGAGCCAAGAACTAAAGCACCAGTGCTCTCACATGAGGCAAGTTACATGCTCTGCCATAGTCTAATGTAATGGATGTTTCCATTGCTCCCAGCAATTGAATTGCCCACTAGGGAAGTGAATGACGGGTAAGGTTGTTATTCTGGGGAACCAGGATTAAAAGCAAATGTGTTTGGGTCTGTATCTTCAGAAAAGCATTTCCCTAGGCTTCAAATACAAATCCATCATATTCATTAAAATGTTGTTATACAGTACATGAGATTAAAGTACATGTTCACCTTTTAAAAAAATGTCCCTTAGCTCTCCAACCTAAACCTTTAACACACACAGCAGAGTCTTCCCCGCACACCACACGTTTTTATTTACCTACTGAGATGGCTTTGCCCTCCCACATTGTACACAGATGGCAAAAATCTACTGTTGGGCTGCCTTTGCCTGCACACCAAGGTTCCATAGACTTGTAATGACACCTATCCGTATAGCAAGATCAACATTCTATTCAAGTCTATGGGATTTTAGTTCACAGATTCGGGTTGTCCAGAACTAGATTTTTACCTAGAGGACTGCAGAAGCCTTAGGCTTCAGAGGAGGTAAGCGCAAACCTGGGGAGGGGTTGGGGGAGGGGTCAGCTTTGTGCTTGTGTTGATTGAGCCAGGGAGGAGGGGCTGGGGGTATATATGTCAAAGCATAAACATGTACTGTAAGCCTAAATATACCATAGTATTTATACATTTGAATAAAGTATTAATAAAGCTAATACTTGTTTAACCTATAATTTGCTAATCATTGCCTATAAAACTATTAAAGCAATGGACTTATGAAACCCAATTTACTCAAGTAAACATGTCATCCCCGTTTTTCTGTTCTCACTACACGTTTGCCCCTTGGCGTGTATGTAGCTCAACATACAGTTAAACCTTCAATCCTATAATAACCAGTCTGTCTGTAACTTTAGGTTTTATTACGATGAACAGATGGTGGTCACATAAGAATAATATATGGATAGGATATGAGTATCAGAATATGATAGGATGAATATGGTGAAACTAGAAATAAACAGATAAGAACATACAATCAGTACATGAACATTAACAAGATATGCACTAAGATTACAGCTAACAGTTCACAGGTGTACCAGCGATGCTTCCTAGAAGGTTTCAGGAATTTTCCTCAAGAACATGAGATGCAGGCCTAGCTGGTCCCCATGAGGTGTCTGAAAATTGAGACTTTTCAGTAAGAGGGGGAGTTACTTACTAGCGATAAAGAACAGGAAATATGCAGTACCATGGAATACTGTCCATCAGCAGTCTTTTGTTATAGTGGCATCTTGTGGCCAATATCTGTATTGCAAATTCCAAAAATATTATTTCTTCCTTAGGCTGATGGCATGACACCCGTGCATTACCACTAAAAGAGTTTATTAAAATACAAAAAGGTAGCACATATTGTACTCACAAAAGTAGGATGTATACACACATGTAGAAATTAGAGACCAATCACCTCCAAGATACTCCTGAACTGCTGGATAATGGGATTGTATCCGAAATGGTCTGACTGATGCGTTTTGAGGGAGGACCCTCTTCCTCAGAGCACTTTTGGCTCTAAGGAAGATGGTCCCCCCTCGAAATGCATCAGCTAGACCATTTTGGATACCATCACATTATTCAGCAGTTCAGGAGTATCCTGGAGGCAATTGGTCTCTAATTTCTACATGCATATATACATTCTACGTTTTTGAGCACAAGGTTGGTGCGCCCTTCCTTCTCTTGTTGTTGTTTTTCAGTATATTTGGATACCCTTGGTCCTGACAGGTCAGCAAGACCACAAGTTTGTGTGCAAAAGGCCATTCAGATTATTCACCTTCCGGCACATCACTTGAGCGCAGGAGAGATACTGTTTTGGAATATTAAATATTTCATCCCATCAGTATTAATATTTACTATACAAAAATGTACTGTAGAATAATCTATGAAATGTTTAAAAAGCATATCAGAGGACTATATAAAAAATTCCTTCATCTCAGGAGCTGTGTAAACTTAAAACTACTTGAAGAAAAAAACTTTTGTTCATGGGAATGGTAAATAGAAACGTATGATCTGAATACTAAGGAAGCCACGTTGTTCAACCTATCACCAATCTAACAAACCCCCTACTGACAATTCTCACAGCAAGTTAAAGACTCTGTTAATGATGATTACTCGACAGTCTTGTTTCTTGTACCTTAGACTAATTCCAAAAAATATCTGTCCGTTACTCTGATTTATGAAGACAGTGATGCAAACCTCTTACTGTGTATTTGATGTTTCTGTATTTCATTATTTTATGATTGTTATCTTTTATTCTCAAGAAAAACTTTATGGGAAAAAAAAGGAACATATGACAAGACTTGGGGATTCTCTGAATGGAAATGGTAATAATCAACAGCACAGATTAATTTAAATGTGGGTTTGACACTTTCAGTGATTATGATGTTGATTTCCATTAATTACACCTCTGACTATAATTAGCAGGATTCATCTGTGGTCTGCCTGAGCGAGAAAGGAGTAAAATTTCCATTAATGGTGTCAGGGTTTTTTTTTTTACCATTTCACTACTGGGAGGTTAAATTAAATCTACATCATTGGATAAAAATCTATGCAGTAAATGAAAGATACAACAGGGTGTCTAAATCAACAAATTGTTAGGTAATTACAACTCCTTCTTTATGCTAAAATATTTTTCACAGCCAACTTTAGTATTCAAGGTTTTACTAAACCCAGGACCCTGCATTCACTATATCTGGTCTCCCAGAGTACACATAACATGAACATGTATTTAAATTAAATGTATGTAAATGATTTGTACAGGGCAATCTTTCAAGGGACATTTTTTCAAATGTAAATTCCAGAGTGGCTATCACTCTTAAAGTGTTACTAAACCTAGGATTCACTATACCTGGTCTCCCACAGTACACAGAACATGGAAATGCAAATGTTTTAGTAAATTTAAACTGCTAAACACCTTTTTTTATCAGCAGTATACAGTCTTGTGACTTCTATCAGTGTCTGGATAAAACTTGTTTTCATTCTACTCTGACTGTCCTATGAGGCTGCAGAACCCCTGACCCTCTGTCTGGACAGTGCTGATTAGCCCTGTGCTGATAACATGCACCCTCCCAAGATAAAAAAAAATCTCAAAATTCTCTAGCAATACACACTGAATTCGACTGAATAGCTTTTTTTCTATGCTGAGATGACCATTGAGATATTTATAAATTGCTATCATGTCCCCTCTCAGGTGTCTCTTCTCCAGGGAGAATAAATCAAGCGATTGCAGATGCTCTTCATAATTAAGGTCCTCCAATCCCCTAATTAGTTTAGTTGCCCTTCTCTGGACTCTCTCCAGCTCCAACACATCCGTCCTGAGGACTGGCGACCAGAACTGGACAGAATACTCCAGATGGGGTCGGACCAGAGTTTTATAAACTTAAAGGGCGGATTTGTCGTGAGCAGAGAACCAGACAGACTCTTACGATTACATTCTCCCTTGTCGGCACTTTGCTGATTGTTGGATAATGCCCCAGACAATTTGTGCATTAGCTTGAGTGACGTTACGTACTGCGCATGCGCAGATCGTCGGAGGCATTACCTGGCGATCTGCACTACTCGATAGAACACCGGATCCATGGCTGCCATTTTTTCTGTGACATCCCCAGGTTGTACTAGCAGACTGCCGTCCTGTCCGCTCATGCCCGCTGGGGTGCCAGGCCGCCAATACTGCCTGTGATGTCGTTTAGAACCACCTGGGGTGGCAGTAACCAACTTGGTGCCGTTAACCGATCCTGATAAATGTTTAGAGGGGAGAGGCCCACCTTTGGCTAGGGGCAGCCTTACACGCCCAACTTAGGTGTCTGCCCTTTGCAGAGGATAGCCCCCAGGCACACCCCTTCAGCCTATATCTTAGCCACCTCACCACAATTACATCCAATTTCACCTAGAATGCTGTGCAGCACAAGCCTTTCTTCTTCTTTCCTCCTGACCAGGGATAAGTCAGATGGATACATGTACTCCTAACTCAGGGGGACCTGCCTAAGATATTAAATCTACACCTTTGTCACCTACCCCTACAGGCATATGTCCAAGTATGTCAGCCACTCCTATACTCAGGGGCACAATGCTAGGTTGGCATACTTGCTGGCTGTGCTGCACCTGCCTTTTCAGTTGGTGGATTCAGCCCTCTTGCAAGAATCTGCAGCCTTTCAGGTTCCCAGACGCTATTTTTTTACCCATAAGCCTATCCCTGCCCTCTTGGTTGAGCCTCCTCACATCCTTGCAGCAGGTGATGCAGTCATTCCTTCTGCTACCTCTTCAGTGGCCTCTTCAAGGGAGTTGTCCTATGAACCACCAGTACCCCTTCAAGCTATGGAACGAAAAATAATGCCACCAAATTGGTATGCCTATGGGACATAAAACTACACTGGGGCAGAGATTCTGTCAGCTCTGAATGGGCAGGCCCAGTGATGGTTAATCCCAAGCCATCTTGTGGTAGGGAAGGTACAAACTTGTTGTCTTCACTTTGGCAGGGAAAGTTCATACAGTTGCCCTGCCTGCCACATGCCCCCAACCTAGTGGTGCAGTGGTTTCTGAGGCAGGTCAGAAGAGTTTGTAGCAATTTCAGGAAGACCTACCCAGTCAGTGTTCTGCTGGGTGAAGTTCAGTGGGAACTTCATCTGTCCGAACACTGTCTGATATGTGACATGCCCACCTAGTAAAACTCTAACCATGGCATGCTGCAGCAAATGTTAATGCATCAATGGGCTATTAATGAGTACCTGTATGAATATGGCATGAAGAAGGGTTCAGGGGAGTTGCATGAAGAAGGGTTCAGGGGAGTTGTAGCGCTTTTTTCCATGTCAATGTCTCCTCATACAAGATGCAGTGTCAATCTGTGAGCAGGCAACCAGAGTAGTGAGATGTGACAATGCGAGCAACAGTGCCACAATTTCTGTGGTCTTTCTGCTGATGTAAACATTGTAGGGCATTATAGACAGGGCACTGGAGGCACATGAGCAGGAGGAAAGAGGACTTCCTGGTGTCTCTGGGCCCACTATATCCATCCGCCACAGAAAGTGCAGAGAAAGCATAAGGAGGACAAGGAGTATGGTTGTGGTGGCAGTGTTCAGGAGGAGGAGAACATGGGGCAGGCTTTCAAGGGTTGATCTCATCCCTTATAGTCTCCAGGAGTTGTCATTGGCTGTCATTGTCATTCAAATGGTGACATGCCAGACTATATATCTTAATTGGCTACATCGGAGCTTCAATAATAATCAATGTAATGTTTGTACTTATACAGTATTTGGGGAGTCATTTGTGATTTTTGAATCTCTACTGTGGCTCACTAATAGTTCCTGGGGCAAAGGTCCGATGCACACTGGATGATTGTGATCTTTTTATGTTCAGGTAAAAATTAAGCAAGTTTTTTGAGGTTTTGCTTGAGGTGCTCTGGGATGTTCTCTCCTCTCTTCCTCTGGTTCTCAGCTACTGTCCGTTGTATCACAGTTCAGTTCTGTCTCCTCTGGCAAGATCCTGTTGTTCTGTCCCAGGATTATACAGTCTATATCCCTCTCAAGGCCACAGCATGCAGTACCTTTCCTCAGCTCAGCACAGCCATAGAGAGCCGAACACCACACACTTCCTGGAACTTCCTGCTTCCTTCCTTCACCTAAAGCAACAACAGTGACCTCTTGTGGCTGGAAGATGCATGACAGTCTGTGGGAATTTCTCAATAGAACTACAGTGTACTGAAGTTAGTCATTCAAGGGGCTGACCCCCTACATTCACACGGGCGGTCCGATCAGATCCGCCTGTCAGTTTTTTAGGCGGATCTGATCGGATCCTCCATGCAGCTCTATGGGGCAGCGGGTGTCAGCGGAGGTCACCTCCGCTGACACCCGCTGCCATCCGCATCCGATCCTGTGCTGAAATCTGGACGGATGGAAACCCTATTTTTCCATCCGTTCAGTAATCGTAGCGGAGCGGATCTGATGAGAGCGGACAAGCGGTCCGCTCTCCTCCTATCCCCCATAGAGGGCAGCGGGTGCTGAGACACCTCCCTCTCCGCTCTGCAAGCGGAGACGGAGCTGTCATCCGCCCGGCTCAGCGGGGATCGCGGATCGATCCCCGCTGAGCAACGCGGATCCGCCTGCGGAGGCGGACCGAGTGAAAGAAGCCTTATTCCTATTACAAGGAATGTAAACATCCCTTGTAATAGAAAGACAGGTCATCTTTATTGCAAGATCTGGGGTGAAAAAGACCTCAAATCTCACATTTACATTTAAAAGCAAAAAAAAAAATGACATTTTACATTTGCTGGAAAAAAAATGGGCCCTTCAAGGCCGTTAGGCGGAAGGGACGTCAGGCGTCGCTGCCGTCCTCCAAGGGAATAGAGTCGAGTGGGGGCCATCTTGCCCTCACTCAACTTTCTGCCTATCGCTCCAGGGGATCAGATCATTTCCCCCTTTACTGATGGCTCCGGTAAGCTGGGAAACGACCGGGAAGTGGCAGGGGGGCACCCTACCGCTGCCTATAAAAATGATCCAATGGCGAATCCACCACCGGGAATACTTTTATGTGAAAGAAGATCGCCCACTGTATAAAAAAATATCAGGTTTATGGCAGCTAGCTGCTGACATAACAGTATATAACGTCAAAATAATACTTTATTACAAAGTCTGTCAGGAAGGCACTAGCACCTCGTAGAGCTGAAGCTTCTAGACATCCACAGGTGCGCAGGCGCAGATGTACAGGTGCCCATTTGCCTCTGCATAACTGTGCATAAGACTGCTTCTAATGTTGGCACCAATGACACTATTTAAACTGCAGCAGTGCTAGCAGCCAGTGCTGTCTGATCTGCAGATATTACCTGTGTTCCTGCATCTGTTCCTGTATTGACTCCAGTTATTGACCTGGCTTGCCTTAAACCTTGCTTGAATGCATCCTGCCTGACCCTGCCCTATCTCTGGATTTGCTCTGTCTCCTGTTCATCTGCCTGATTTAACATTGCCACCCCCTGTTTGTATCTTGACACTTGTCTGCCTAACATCTATGTCTGTATCTGACCATCTGTTGCTTATCTGTCTAACCTTGCATCCAGCTACTCTCTAGCTCTACTCTGCATGCTACCTGGTCCCTGCTGCTTCTTCACCTGTTGAGAGTTACCTATCCTGCTGCACCAGCCACCTGCTAGCTGACTGTCAAGCATTTGCTGTCTACCTAGTCCAGGGTCTGCTGCCACCCGCTGTTCCAGTGATCTGACCTGTTTCTGTTGATGCACTTGCTGCTGCGGCTGTCGGTACATCTTACAGGCACTCATACCTCGTTGCGCTCTCGTGGCCATTGTCGCAATATCAGTGGTCTTAGAGCCGGGGCTGTACAAGAGGCTTCCCTCTACACGTCAGGCTCTGCAAAAAGGTACCTGACACCGACCTTCACTCTTATCCAATTAAAAATTGATAACATTCTCAAGAAACACTCCTAGATCACCCAGACCTCATTTAGCCAATATAAACCACATTACAAAAATGTGTAAAATTAAATATAATCTTTACACATTAACTATGGGTGTTGCAGGAAGCTGATACATCTATATAAATATATGACTATTATCCAGTATCAAAACGTATCATTGTGTAACTGCTTATCCAAGCTATCCCATTCTCTATGGAGAAACCAAATGGGTTAAATGCGCTCAATATAGGTTATATAACTTTCAATCAATAATATTATATAATAAAGCAAAAAGAGCAACAAAACTCCTAATGGCATTTTGCTCATAGATCAACAAGGGTACATGCTGTCATTGTGCAGATAGTGACAGAGGCAGAAGTAAAGCAGAGCAAACAAAACTTGAGTTAATTGATTAAAGTTCATGCATAGATCACTATAAATGGATGGATGAATTTAGTGTCGGTAGCTCAAAAGTGCTGTAAAATTGATGTAGAGTCCCAAATAGGACATTTCAACTTAGATCAGTACTGACATGGTGTAACCTAATTCTCTAGTTAATTATCCAGTAGGACATACACAGAGACATGATAATACAACACAATCTGCCAGTATATCATGCACAAGATATGTACCATGTAGCAGAGTTCATACAAACATAGCTTCTAGGTTAACGCAACTGGATTCCACAGCCCTTCGGTCAACAATTCCTGCAGTTAAGTAGCGTATTCAGCTAAGGGCTTTCCTCCCATTTAATGCACAGAAACTCCACTGTTCCTGATATATGATCACGGTATGTTCCAGCAATTGCTATCCATTTCATTGCCTGCATAGTCTATCCCTTAATGGCTATCACATCGGCATTCTTTCAAGAAGTAGTGTGGAAGTGATTGAGTGACATCAGCGCGTTTCACCATTTAATGGGCTTTGTGGAGTTAATCCACTCCTGTTCACTGAGTAACCTGTCTATTTATCTCTGTTTTTTCTCAGGGTTAATTTTTGTCTTTATGGTGTTCAGTGAGCCTATACAATATTTATAGCTGCTGCTCTGTTATTTCTATAAAAAAAAACTGACTAACCTCCCCCTCTTGCATTGCTTTCCTGGGGCCCAAACAAACTGCTTACATATTCTCCACCCAATGAACCATACGTTTGGCTGTTGTTTCTGAAACATGGCACTGTAATCATTTTTAATTCACCATAGCAACCCACCTCTACAATGTGGTTTTGAGCTGTTTTGGTGCACTGTGGGTTGACATGCTGGTAAACTTTTGAACACAATACAGTGATACTGAAAATAAAATATGCTGTGACATGTTTTGACACTGGCAATATGAATAAGCTTTATTTATTTTCAATGTATATACTTTGTAATGGATTTAACTTTATTGCCCTGCTACTCCCAGTCCCAGTGCTTAATTGCACTGATTCACCAATCAGGCTTTTTCTTTTGGAACTCAACCATATCGGATTGCTACAACTGTAAGGAATTCAAAGAATATATATATATATATATATATATATATATATATATAATGTAAAATAAACTAAATTATTACACATGCAGTTCATGTGACCCCGCAGTAAGGAGTTGCTGGTGCTGTCCCCGAGAATTGCTCTGTGAAACTAAATAATGTAGGTATCTCCTAAAGCGGAGTTCCACCCAAAAGTGGAACTTCCGCTTTAGGGAGTCCTGACCCCCCGACATGCCACATTTGGCATGTCATTTTTTGGGGGGAGAGCGGGTACCTAGTTTTGACAGGTACCCGCTCCCACTTCCACTCGGAGCGCCGCGGCGCCCTGAGCGGAAGTTCTCCTCTCCCCCTCCCTCCCTGCAATCTTCTGGGACACGTCAGAGGTCCCAGAAGATTGCCGGCCAATCACGGCGCGCAGCGCGACTCGCGCATGCGCAGTGGGTACCCGGCTGTGAAGCCGCAAACTGTAACAGCCGGGTGCCCACAGCAGTGATGCCGGCGCCGAGGGAGAGGATCGAGGCTTCCGGCGGCCGCATCGCTGGACCGTTGGACAGGTGAGTAAATGGCTGGAACTCCGCTTAAGTATGTAATTTGAAGGATTTTTGTATTTTGTACTTGTTGCACTTTAAGCAGCCTGAAAAGGTCATTACTGATTTCTAAGATTCAACTCCCATTGACTTTATTCAGGTTTGGATTAGGGATCTGAATTTCAGTTATATTCACCAAACCTGCATTGAACCAAACCTGGGTGTGTTAAGTTCATCCATAGTGCCCCTGCATTCCCCACTGACTCCCATTGCATCATATGAAATATGCATTGCTTAATTCTGTTGTACTATGTACACTGTGCTATACATTACATTTCCTAATGCTGTTAAAATTTGTACATTACTGTACATTCATAACAGAAAAAACAAATGCGGGAAACTTACATTTGTTCAGAAGATTTGACTATATAAATATAGTTTTTCAAATCCTAAAATGTATAGCTTCTTATACATCCTAAATATTCCTTATTTCTTCTATCCCCTGTCTACTTGATATGCAGCCAGTAATTTCATGCATTGACTTTTGCAATTAGATTGAGAAAAAAAGTCAATTTTTATCCTCATCTCTATTGGCTGTATTGTCCTGATTTGTACGTCGCACGATTGCCACATACAAAGTGAGGATCTAGTTCTTTTCCATCCTCTATTCCACACGCTAAATTTGGTTTATCAACGTTTTCTAAGACACTCAAGCTGTGACTTCTGAGTATTGACCATGAAGGACATTTGTTTGTAACTATACAGCTTCCTTTATGTTATATCGAATTACAATAAAAGCATTATGGAATTAATTAAATGAAATGCAAAATATAATAAAGTATAACTCGTGAATATGTGACTACACCAGAGAAACCAAACAACTGCTTTAAAGTGAAAATACACAAAAAGAGGAAGTATAAAACATGAACAACAGCCTATAAGTAATTTGGCATAATGTGGAAGCTTGGAGTTAACAATGAGGTGGGGCTTAATCACTTTCCCAGCAGCCAGCTTTGAATAGAGAATAATCTCTGCGCTCATGACTACTGAAAAACACCGTGCGGAGAACTCGACAACTGCACAATTCCTGCTCATGACACGCAGTGCCACTAGCAGGTGTTTTGACCATTATTCGTGTTCCTGAAAATAAGCTTATCATAATATGGAGTTTTGTATTTTGCTTATTTTGTTGATAGTGCCTGTTTAATTTTAATCGATTAGTTGGTTGAATTTGTAAAAGATTTACAGTGACCTTTACTAGCACTCTTTATTTTACTTGCCAAAATAATATTGCCACTCTCTCTGTTAGAGTTAAGGAATGAAGTGGTGTCACCTCTGCACATGCAGAGGTTGATATTAGGTCAAGCATGAATAATTCATGGATACTTATAATGGACAATTTTCAATTTTCAATGCTGCCCTCTTGCAAGTCTGTTTCTGTAGTGGAAATCTTTCTCTGTTTAGCAAGCCATCCTTTATTAACTCCTGATTAGTTAAACAGCAAGCACACACCCCCATCCCTAAGAGTAAAAAAATAAATAAATAAAGCACCTTTATGGGGGGGGGGGGGGCACATTTGCTGCTGGGGTTCTTTCTAGAAGTGGTGGTATTTCTATAAGTGGGAGCACTTCCGACTCTGACATATACTTTAAAAACACCAGACCTCAGATGACCTTGTTTACCCAATCAGCTCTCCATACACTCTGTAACATGTGCTCTTTACCACTCCTTCTGGCAGGTGTGTCCTCTCTCCTTAAACTCTCTTTCCTTCACCTCTCTTCTCCACCCCATAGCTTATCCTTATTACTGCACTCACCAACTCCGGCTAATTTTAAATCCACATGCTAATAAAACATCCAGGACACTGGAGCATGTCCTTTCATATAAATCACACTCCCATATGACCTCCGTCACCCTCCTGCTTCTCCTAACCTCTGGAGATATTTCCCCAAACCCTGGGCCTCCATCATTTACCTGTACCCAGCACACCCATCACTATTCTCCCTCTGGCAGAAGCCACAATCCACACAATTTAGTTTCAATTCTTCTTCTTCCCAAGACCAGACTCCTATTCTCTTAAACCCTTTGGAATTCCCACTATCTCTGTAACAAATATAGTTTTCTCCACAGCCTCTTTATCACTAACTCATTTAATCTACTCGCTATTTCCGAAACCTGGTTTCATGAATCCAACACTGCATCTTCTGCTGCCCACTCCCATGGTGGCCTTCTCTGGAATCATTAGCCCAGACCCGAAGAATGCAAGGGAGGGTGGAGTGGGAATCCTTCCATCCCCACATAGCACCTTTCAAGTACTTCGCCCACTTCCCCAACTGTTACTGTCCTGCATTTGTCTTTTCTCTCTTGACCTACCGCCCCCCTGGACTGGTATCAGCCTTCCTTGATGACTTCTCTGCCTGGCTACCCTACTTTCTCTCTTCTAAAATCCCCACAATCTTTCTCGATGACCTCAACATCCCAATTAACGCTCCTGCTTCTTCCAAACTTCTCAGTGTATCATTCTCCTAGGACCTGAAGCAGGTCTCCTAGGACCTGAAGCAATTGGATACATGCTTTTTCTAACTCTGACAACAATAACCTTAACCTTGCTTTCTCCCACCTATGCACTCCCTACAACCTCTCTAAATATTCTTTCCCTCTCTCTGATCACTGCCTTATTAGTTTCACTTTATCCCTCTTCTCCACCTCCTCTCCCTCCAATTGCCTAACAGTTACCTATAGAAACCTTTGCCATCTCAACCGTTCTCTGCTCTACTCTGCCAATGCCATATAGGCAATGTGTTGCCTATATTTAAAAAGGGATAAAAGTCTTTGCCAAGTAACTATAGACCTGTTAGTTTAACTTCTATAGTCAGCAAGATACTGGAGAGTTTAATAAAATACCACATAGATGAGTTATTGCTGGAAAAAAAAATATTTTAAGCAACAGACAGCAAGGATTCATGAAAGACAATAGTTGTCAAACAAACCTGATTTCTTTTTATGAGGAGGTAAGTAATACCTTGGACAGAGGGGTGGCTGTGGACCTAGTATACTTGGATCTTGCGAAAGCGTTTGACACAGTTCCCCACACACGGCTAATGTGTAAGGTAAAGTCTACTGGCTATGAAAGATCGGTTTGTAATTGGATAGAAAATTGGCTAAAAGATAGAATTCAGAGAGTAGTGGTTAATGATTCTTACTCTGAATGGTCTACGGTTATCAGTGGTGTACCCCAAGGTTCAGTGTTGTGACCCTTACTTTTTAATATCTTTATAAATGATATAGGGCCTGGGATTAAAAGTACCATAGTCCTTTCTTGTATTAAAAGAGGCATGGACTCCAGAGTGCGAGATATAATTTTGCTCCTGTACAAATCATTAGTAAGACCTCATCTGGAATATGCAGTTCAGTTTTGGGCACTAGTTCTTAAAAAGGATATCGGGGAACTGGAGAAAGTGCAGAGAAGGGCAACCAGACTGATAAGAGGCATGGAGGAGCTCAGCTATGAGAAAAGATTAGAGGAACTGAATTTGTTCTCTCTTGAGAAGAGGAGATTAAGGGGGGATATGATCAACATGTATAAATACATAAGGGGTCCATATAGTGAACTTGGTGTATAGTTGTTCACTTTAAGGTCAACACAGAGAACAAGGGGGCACTCTTTACGTCTAGAGGAAAACACATTTTGTCTCCAAATACAGAAAGGTTTCTTCACTGTAAGAGATGTGAAAATGTGGAATAGACTACCTCCAGAGGTGGTTCTGGCTAGCTCACTAGATTGCTTTAAAAAAGGTCTGGATTCTTTCCTGGGTGAAATTAATATACAGTAAGTGGGTACTAACACTTTTTTTTTTTTAGGTAAAGTTGACATGGGGAATATCCAACTGCCTCTCGGGGGGATCAGGAAGGAATTTTTTTCCCCTGCTGTAGCAAATTGGATCATGCTTTGCTGGGTTTTTTCGCCTTCCTCTGGATCAACTGCGGATATAGGATTATGTATATGGGATTGTATGGTTGGGTTTTCAATACTGTTTTTTTTTTTTTTCTTTTTGTTGGTTGAACCAGATGAACTTGTGTCTTTTTTCAACCTGACTAACTATGTAACCTCTATGACAAAATCTTACTCATGTCCTGCTCCAATCTATCTACTTCTGTCTACAACAATTCACTGCCATCCTTCCTTCCTGGAAACACTGGCCCCCCTCACTACACATAGAATCAGGCCCTGACCCCTACAACCTTGGCAAACAGATGACACCAGAAGTCTGAAAAAATGTAGCTGCGCTCTTAAATGCCTGTGGCGTAAGTCTAAGTCTCAGAAAGATTTCAAGCAATATAAATCTGCCCTCGAAAAATACAATTCCTGCCCTCTCACTGCCAAGCAGACCTATTTTATCACTCTCATTAATAAACTATCATCCCATCCCCATCAACTCTTCTCTACCTTCAACTTTCTACTTCGTTCTCTACTGCCTCCACCCACTAACTCGCTCACTGCCAGAAGATTGCCAATAACTTCAAACATAAGATTGATACAATTCATTAGGAGATCTCCGCTGTGCAGATACCTTCTTCACTTAACACTATGTCCACAGGAAAAATCATTACATTCAACCCCAACTCTATATACCTCCTATATATATAACTCCCATACCTAAAAAGCCCTCACTGGGCCCCACCAATCTTAACAACCTATGCCCCATCTCCTTGCTCCAATTTTTATCCAAACTCCTTGAACGTCAAGTCTGCAGCCAACTGAGTGACAACCTCACCAAGAATAACCTTCTTAATCCCCTTCAGTCTGGATTTTGCCCTCAACACTTCACAGAAACTGCTCTCCTAAAACTCACAAACAATCTACTCACGCCCAAAACCAATGGACACTATTCTGTACTCCTACTTATGGACCTTTCTGCTGCCTTTGATACAGTTGACCACCCCCTCCTCCTCAAAGGACTCCGCGCCTTTGGTTTCCGTGACTGTACTCTTTACTGGTTCTCCTCCTACTTATCCAACCACACCCTTAGCGGTACTTACAATTTTACTTCCTTCTCTCCTCTTCCTTT
Source organism: Pelophylax lessonae (assembly GCF_965119305.1). NCBI lineage: Eukaryota > Metazoa > Chordata > Amphibia > Anura > Ranidae > Pelophylax > Pelophylax lessonae. The sequence goes on from NC_138768.1 coordinate 209,012,456, forward strand.
CTCTGTTGGGGACCCCAAGGTTCTGTTCTTGGGCCACTCCAATTCTTGATCTACACCTCCTCCCTGGGTCAGCCTCCCATGGCTTTTAATATTCCATTTCTACACTGACGATACTCAAATGTATCTCTCTACCCCTCAGCTCACTCCTCCAGTCCTTGTTCACACTGGTGCAATGCAGAAAACCCTGCGATTCAGTGCCGGTTCCCGCATCGCACCTGAATCGCACGCTGGTTCACACTGACATCTGCAAACTGTTTGGGGTGTCAATGTAAAGTTAATGAACCCCCCAGATTGGCTCGCAGTGTAAAAATGTCAAATGGTGCAAGAATCTGATTGCATAGGTGTGAACAACCATGGGATCTGATTCCAGTGCAAGCCAAAAAAAGGGTCCTGCAACATTTTGGTGTGAATGCGATGTGATTTCAGCCATACAGTTTCTATGGCTGAATTTGCATTGCACAGAGATCGCATGCAATCTGCATAGCAATGCAGTGTAAATCACATGCAATGTCTGTGATCGCACAAGTGTGAACCCAGCCTCAGTCTCCTCATGTACTGTATCATTAATTTACTAACAGATATATCAGCCTGGATGTCACACTACTTCCTCAAACTCAATATATCCAAAACTGAGCTCATAATTTTTCCTCCCCAATGTTCGTCTTCCCCTGATCTCTGTGTCACAAATTGCACAACTATCAGCCTATCCCCATATGCCAAGGGAATTGGTGTAATACTGGATTCTGCACTATCCTCTTCACTCCCTGGTCATCTCGCGCTTCAACTACTGCAACTTCCTTCTCATTGACTTACCTTTACATAGGCTATACACCTTCAGTCCATTATGAATGCTGCTGCTCATCAACCTTACCAAACGCTCAGTGTCTGCTACTCCTTACTGTCAATCCCTCTACTGTCTTCCGCTCACCCAAAAAATTAAATTCAAAATACTTACAACAACATACAAAGACATCTACAACTCAGCCCCCAGCTACATCACTAGCCTAATCTCAAAATACCAACCTAATCATTCTCTTAGTTTCTCCCAAGACCTCTTGCTCTACAGTATAGCTCCCTCATCCCCCCCTCCCATGGTGGTTTCCAGGACTTTTCCGAAGCCTCTCCCATCCTATGGAACTCCCTACCCAAATCTTTTTGATTATCTCCTACTCTGTTCGCTTTCAGACAATCCCTGAAAACCCTCCTCTTTAGAGAAGCCTATTCTGCTCCCACCTAACAACTGTACTTTTATTTTTTTCATCAGCTCATCATTTACAGCTTTTACCCCTGTATCACTTGATCCTCCTAGTTTGTAAGCTCTAATAAGTAGAGTTCTCAGATTCCTCCTGTATTGAATTGTATTGTGATTGCACTGTCTGCCCTCATGATGTAAAATGCTGCACAAACTGTTGGCGCTATATAAATCCTGTATAATAACAATAATCATGCCACTTGTACATTAAAATATTTAAATTTATTTTTGAAGAAATGCACAACTGTATGGATAATGTTTCATATTTGCCTGAAATTCAGCTTTTATGCCAACAGCATCGTTAAAATACCATAAACATGACTAAGACATTCTCACCCTGCTCCAGTCAAAAAACTGTTGCATGGGCATAGAACTAACCACAAAAATTCATTTTAGACCACCTTTACCCTAGGGGCTTGCTCACATGTGTGTTGATTATGAAGAATGAAGCAATGCTCATTAATACACTTTTATCATTTAAGATGTGTTTTTGTTGTGTTTTTGAAGTATTGTAAAATCTTCATGACATGAACGTGACATGACATGAAAGTGTTGTTTTTCTAGTGGGAAGTGCTAAAGGGGAAGTGATGTAGAGGAAATAATCTACTTTGTAGTGTGTTTAGGTTGTGGTGTAATAGCAGGCATTATTGTGATTTTTTTTTCTCAATCTCCTCCCTGGAACTATCAGTATTGCTGGCTGGTTGATGCTTTTGTCTGCACACAAAAGCAAATTGTGTTATCACACGGCTGGTCTATACAAAGAGGAAGTGGCTGGTCTGCTTTGTTCTAGTTCTCTACTACTTCCCAGTGCATTCTGGGATACAGCGACCTCTACTGCTTTTCCCCCAGTGCCATGCTATAGGTGCTGTTAAGGTGCGGTTACAGAGAATTACCATTAAAATCAATGGAGGTGGTTGACAAGCATTGAGGGCTCAAGAAAGCAACATGCTGCTTAAAAAGGAAGTAAAACTTCCTCTGTAACCTATACCTATATGTACCTATGATAAGGCTTACCTATAGGTACTGTAAGTATCTCCTAAACATGCACTGTTTAGGAGATATTTACTTTGCAGGCAGCCAGTGACATCACTCTGAAGGAACGGCCGCCCACGGGAGTGATGTCATCGCTGCATCCAATCAGATGGCTGGAGGATGCAAATTCAGAAGGAAGACAAGTGAACATGTCAGCTGTGAGCTGGCGGAGCTGCAGGGGCTTCGTTCTGAGGTAAGTATTTCATAATAAGCTATTATGCAATGCATACAAGCTCATTGTGCCTTTGTCTTTCAGGTTTTTTTTTTTTTTGGAAATTTACAACCTCTTTAATTTTCCACACAACGCTACCACTCCTGTGTGAACAGCATTGTGTGGAGCCCATTGCAATATTCCTGGCTTTGAGGCTTTACAAATGCTGAACAAATGCCACTTAAACAGTCAAATACTAACTAAGCCTGCCCCCACCCCCATTCTAAGCGTATTATAACTACTCTGTAGTATAGTATAGATGCCTATACTTACCTATTCTGAGGCCGCTCCGGTCAGGTTTACATGATTGGTTTCCAGCGCCGGATTCAGTGTAGGGAGGTAACAGCCTACAACGGATTCCCCATAGTAAGTCTATGGGTGATGTAATTGCTCAAGCTCTACAGCTGTTGTCAGCAATCTCTCCTCTTTATTGAAACCAACCACTGGAGAGATTATGTGATCGGACCTGGATCGCCCTCAGCATAGGTAAGTATAGACACCTTTCGTTTACAAGGTAGTTAGAACAGGCTTAAAATAAGGGGGGGGAGTAGATTTAGGCTTAGTTAGTATTTGACTATACTTCCACTTTAAACACATTGACACGCGTGTAAACCAGCCCTTACATGAAACGTGTTTTACCTTCTGTCAACTTTCGAGCCTGACAGATATCCATCAATTTATATATACTGTATATATACTGTATATCAAAAGGTGAGATGCAGAAAGTTGCACTCTATGCATATTTTAAAGAGAAAGTAAACCCTCGGTACAAAAATTACAACAATTAAAACCTGTAAAGACAAAGGCATAATGAGCTACTATGCATTGCATACTAGCTCATTATCAAATACTTACCTTAAAAAGAAGTCCCTGCAGTGCCGTCCGATCAGCGACAGGACGGCCAACATGTTCGGCCGTCCTGCTTCCTGGTTCGCATCTTCTGGCCCACTGATTGGCCAGAGGCGCGATTACATCACTGAGCCGCCGTTCACTGCACAGGGCTCTGAAGGAACAGCACGAGTGGCCGTCCTTCAGAGCGCATGCGCCGATGACGTCATCAGCTGCATGCACTGTTAATATCTCCTAAATGGTGCAAGTTTAGGAGATATTTACAGCACCTATAGGTAAGCCTAAATATAGGCTTACAAATAGGTAAATGTCAACAAAGTGGGTTTACAACCACTTTAAGGACTGGTGCCTGTTTCGCTAAGAAGCTGTGCTTGAGCGTCATGCAACCATAACTAAATTACCCTTATGTAATTACTTTGTTTGCCGTAGCATGTAAAGTTTTACCCTTAGTGGATGTGACCTGTAACTGAGTTAAGGTAACTCATGTAAAGTCCCTCATTTTTTTGTACTTTGTGAAGGGACTCTGTCAAGGACATATTACAGTATATAATTTGGCCAAATAATAAAAAGTAACATCTTAAGATATTTTAGCTCGGGACCTTTGAAAAAAGTTTTAAAAGGGTGTATTTAAGATTCCTGCCAGCCCACCTGCTTAAAACCACATTTTGTCATGTTTTTCACTGTCAGCTTTTTTTTCTGCCCTCTGTGTTTTGTTTGAGGAAGTGACAGTTTTGAGGAATTGTCTCTGTAACAGTTGTCTCTGAAACAAGTTTCCCTATTGCAAAATGTTTTTTCTGTTCCCGATTTGGGATTTTTCCTCACTTTCAGTTCTATTTAAACTGAACACCAAGACAGTGGCGTACCTAAAGCATTTGGCACCCGGGGCGGATCCTATATCTGGCACCCCCCCAACTTTAAAATGTAAAAACACCCAAAACATTTGTAATGTTTTCAAGAATATTTATTGTACACATTTCACAGCCCCCCCCCCACTGCAGTGCCCCTTGCAGTCTGCCCCCCCCTCTCTCTAATTACAGTTCCCCTTTTGCACTTTCTGCCTCCCCTGCACAGTCCTACCTTTGGCATAAACAGATATTATTAGCAATGTGTTTAAGTTTGAGTAAGAGATTGGAGACTTGCTAAAGGAGATGGTCAGAGACTAAGGACATGGTACAGGATATAGTCAGAGACTGCAGACATGATACAAGAGATAGTCAGAGACTACGGACCTGATACAGGAGATGGCCAGAGACTTAGAACATGATACAAGAGTTGGTCAGAGACTGCAGACATGATAAAAGAGATGGTCAGACACTGCAGACGTGATACAAGAGATGGTCAGAGACTGAGGACATGATACAAGAGATGGTCAGAGACTGCGGACGTGACGGACGTGATACAAGAGAAGGTCATAGACTACGGATGTGATACTAGAGAAGGTCAGAGACTGCAGACATGATAGAAGATAGAAGAGCACTAGGGGGGCCGGAGAGCACAGGGGAAGCAGAGAGCACTGGAGGAGCTGAAGGGCACGGAGGGGGGATGTGGAGAGAATTAAGGTGGGGTTTGGAAAGCATTGCAGGGGGGTTGGAAGGCGCAGGGGGTGGAGAGCACTGGGGGGGGAACAGGGAGCACTGGGGGGGAGTGGACAGGCAGGGAAAACAAGGGGGATGGAGAGCACGGGGGAGGGGGGGACTGGAGAGCACTGGGAGGAAATGGAAATCACTGAGGGTGGAACCAGGGAGGGTGGAGAGCACTGAGGGAGCCAGAGAGCATAGCGGGGGGAGACGAAAAGCACTGTGGGGAGCTGAAGAGCATTGGGGGGGCTAAAGAGCACAGGGGGGCTAAGAGCACTGAGGGAGGTTAAGAGCACTGAGGGGGGGCTAAGAGCACTGAGGGGGGCTAAGGGCACTGAAGGGGGGTTAAGAGCACTGAGGGCGGCTAAGAGCACTGAGGGGGGGCTAAGAGCACTGGGGGGGTTAAGAGCACTCAGGGGGGGTTAAGAGAACTGAGGGGGGGGAGTTAAGAGCACTGGTGGGGTTAAGAGCACTGAGGGGGAGGGGTTAAGAGCACTGGAGGGCCAGCAAAAGAAGTTGTATAGGAGGGGGATGGGGCAGCTGCATATAGAGGAATTGATCTTTCCCTTTTCCTCCTGCAGCTGCCAAATGCCTGCAGGATGGAGAGGAGGAGAATCAGGCATTCTGCGGCTGCAAGAGGAGTAGGGAAAGATCAATTCCTCCATATGCAGCTGCCCCATCCCCCTCCCATACAACACACACACTCGGGCACTCACCTTCTTCCCGCTGCAGCTCCACAACCCCCCCCTCCCCCCCCCCCCCCGCGAGCAGCGTGGACTGAAGGAGCTGCCACTGCAGCTGCCTTTACACTGAGATGCGGGCAGGACACCGGCCTGACACCCCCCCAGTAAGTGGCACCCGGGGCGGGCCGGGCGGGCCGGGCGGGCCGCCCCCGCACCCCCCGTTGGTACGCCACTGCACCAAGACTAATACAGTAAATCTCTATAGTGAGGAACACAGACCGCAATTAAAACCTGACATGGGCTCTAGACCCTCAGCACTCAATCCAAAGCAACAGGTTCACTTAAATGGCAGCCCTACCTGCAACTTATACTTGGCTTTCCTTCACTGCCCCCCCCCCCCCATAAAAAAGTAAAAAAATCTTTCTTTTTTCTTGTTCAGATCAATTTTAATAATTTTCTACATTTTGAAAAGGTGATGTTCCTATATTAGTTCTCTACCATGTAAAGGGAAACTAAAGAAACATATATATAGCATTATAGTTTGTTTCCTAATCCTCCCTGTCCCATAAAAAAAGGGAATTGAAAGTTTCTCAGGTGTCCCTTTTTGGCTCAGTATAGAGCTCTCTAGTGGGCAAACATTGTGCCAGGCGTGAACAGCAAGAGAGGGGGTTACATAGGGAGAGAGAAGGGGGGTTGACAGAGAGAGAGAGAGAGAGAGAGGGGGGTTGACAGAGGGGGTGACAGAGAAAGAGAGGGGGGTTGACAGAAAGAGAGAGGGGGGTTGACAGAAAGAGAGAGAGGGGGGTGGTTTGACAGAGAGAGAGAGGGGTTTGAGAGAGAGAGATAGAAAGAGGGAGTTTGAGAGAGAGAGGGGGTATTCGAGAGATAGAGGGGGGTTTGAGAGAGGGTGACAGAGAGAGAGAGAGGGGGGTGACAGTGAGAGAGAGAGAGAGAGAGAGAGGTGACACAGAGAGAGAGGGGGTTGGTTTGACACAGAGAGATAGAGGAGAGAGGGGGTTGGACAGAGGGGGGGGTTGACAGAGAGTGAGAGGGGGTTGACAGAGAGACTAGCTCTCTAGTGGGAAAAGATTGTGCCAGGCGTGAACAGCAAGAGAGGGGGTTACAGAGGGAGAGAGAAGGGGGGTTGACAGAGAAAGAGAGAGGGGGGGTTTGACAGAGGGGGTGACAGAGAAAGAGAGGGGGGTTTGAAAGAGAGAGGGGGTTGACAGAAAGAGAGAGAGAGAGGGGGTGGTTTGACAGAGATAGAGGGGTTTGAGAGAGAGAGAGAGAGAGATAGAAAGAGGGAGTTTGAGAGAGAGAGGGGGTATCAGAGAGATAAAGGGCGGTTTGAGAGAGGGTGACAGAGAGAGAGGGGGGGTGACAGAGAGAGGGGGTGAGAGAGAGAGAGAGGTGACACAGAGAGAGAGGGGGTTTGACAGAGAGAGAGGGGGTTTGACACAGAGAGATAGAGGAGAGAGGGGGTTGGACAGAGGGGGGGGGTTGACAAAGAGTGAGAGGGGGGTTGACAGAGAGAAAGGAGAGAGTGGGTTTGACACAGAGAGAGAGGAGAGAGGGGGTTTGACACAGAGAGAGAGGGGGTGAAAGAGAGAGAGAGGGGGGGTGACAGAGAGAGAGAGGGGGGTGACAGAGAGAGAGAGGGGGGGTGACAGAGAGAGAGAGATGGAGGAGACAGAGAGAGGGGAGGTGACAGAGAGAGAGAGGGGGTGACAGAGAGAGAGAGGGGGTGACAGAGAGAGAGGGGGGTGACAGAGAGAGAGAGAGTGAGGGGGTGACAGAGAGAGAGAGGGGGGTGATAGAGAGAGAGGGGTGACAGAGAGAGAGAGAGAGAGGGGGGGTGACAGAGAGAGAGGGGTGGTGATGGAGAGAGAGAGCGGGGGTGGTGACAGAGAGAGAGGGGGTGGTGACAGAGAGAGAGAGGGAGGTGACAAAGAGAGAGGGAGGTGACGGAGAGAGAGGGAGTGACAGAGAGAGGGGAGGTGACAGAGAAGGTGGGGGTGACAGAGAGGGTGGGGTGACAGAGAGGGGGGGCAGAGAGGAGGGAGCAGAGAGAGTGAGGGTGACAGAGAGAGGGTGGGGTGACATAGAGTTGGGTGACAGAGACGGGTGGTGACAGAGAAAGGGGGGGACAGAGAGGGTGGGGTGACAGAGGGGGGGTGACAGGGGGGATGACAGAGAGGGGGTGACAGAGAGGGGGGTGACAGAGAGGGGGGGGTGACAGAGATGGGGGGTGAAAGAGAGGGTGGGGTGAAAGAGAGGGGGGGGTCCCCATGTCAGCCTCTCCTTTGGGCCTGGAAGTGGAGAGGAGACAGTTCATTATAGAGCAAAGGAGTGACAAAAAATACTAAGCTTTTAATGTTAATGCTGGGGAAAAAAAATAACAGTACTGCTCAGCTGCGATAGGGCTCCTCTGACAGCCCCAGTGTACTCATCATCTCCACTCAGCCTGCCGCTGATTGATGATGTTACCAGTCATGTGACCGCTAACTGGCCGCATCTGTGGGCGGAGATGGAGCTCCGGAGAACCCAGCGCTGCTGCCACCTAGAGGAAGCACAGAGCTCTGGGATTGGAGCCGCACGCTGCCTGGGGGCGCCGGGGGCGCAGGCTGACCCGAGGGCGTAAAAATCACTAACGCTGGCAATGTTTTTGCGCCCCCCCCCTCGGCCTGCACCCCTGGCGGGCGCCGTTCTCGCCAACCCCATGGTACGCCCCTGGAAGGCTCTCCCTGTTTTACAATATTTTATAGACTATCCTAGGTCATAGCTGTTAGATATGATGGCCAAATGTTGTGACACCTGTAAACGTATGCAGAAATAAAAGCCTATGCAAAAATAAAAATGATCAATAATATACTCAATTGGGTATTGTAATTATATGTACATTTTCAGATCTCCACCTCTTTTTGCTCTCCTAAAGAAGTAAATTGTTTCACAAAACATGTGGAGATTTAATTGCCTCCCCATCATTGTTGTTGGACTCATGTAAACCCTGTATGATAAAAACAGTCTTTGTTCACCATAAGTTAACAATTGAACTTTGAGAGTGAGTTGTAAGCTATGAGATAGTAAAAGCAATGTATAGTGGGTGATACTGTTTTATAAAACTTTTACATTTTGTAAATTAATTGAAAAAAATTATTTACATTTTTTTTTGTTTTTGTTTAATTCATGATTTATGTACCTTAAAATCCCATAGAGTTTTGTTTAGTGTTTTCTTATGTAGCGCTATGGTGTTCATACATGGTATAGTAAAACTAAACAATCAATGTCTGATTCAACAAAATGGTTAAATCGGACATTAATCTTGCAAGACAAAAACGGAATTGCTAAGCAATGAGTTACAAATCAGGACCCAAGTCAATTGGCTGTGGCTGAAAAAAATCAAATCATACAGGGCCGATCAATGGCATTTTTTGTGTCCTATGGGCCATGTTTATTTACATGTAGATCCATCATAAGCGATTCACAAAGGTGCGAATAAACACCATTAATCATCCCTGTACAATCAATGTATTTTGCTACAACCAATCCACTTGGTCATTTGAAACTGTCACTATTTGTTGCTCAGATGTGCCATTTTTTGATCACTGTTCAATTTGACTGGACATCAGTGGTTTTGTTTTATCACACCATTAATGGCTACCATCACATGAAGTGATGTGGTAGACTTAACAATATGGGAAACAAGTTTATATGGTTCAATCAGTATTCAGATCTGCTGCTGATCAGGCTGCCTCCAACTAAGATGTGAAAGCTGAGCAGATTTGCCTTTTTCTGAATTCTCAGTATTACTCCAAATGTTTTATGGCAGGACAGGAAACAGAAGGAGAAAATGTAAGTAGTGCCCAACAGATGAATTTAGGTTTCAATTATAGGATAGAAATGTATTTCAATATGATATCTACATTTCCATGATGTGATTCAATGCTTTATCTTGGGAACTTTTTATTATTCGTCATCATTTACAAGTTATTAGCATTATAGCACTTTTATAGCCTGTGCAATCATTTATAAAGTCGAGTAATCACTGCCGTTTCAGTCATCCACTTTTATGCTTAATGACAGTGACCTTTCTCCAACCTCTTTCCTTTTCAAAACATTATGAATGGCTCGAACAGGAGATGGGTGAAAGGATTACATCATTTTTGTATCTCTCCATTCTTGCCAATTCTTATTAAAAATTCATCTACAAGTCAACTCTAAAAGCTCCTTATATCAGCACAAATGTGTTGCTGCGGGAACTGTACCTGAGGTGGAAGGCATTTCTCCCATAAGGAATTGCAGTTTAACATTATATTCTGGGAATATTGTTTATTTATTTCTTCTATTTTATATGCAGAATGATTTCCTCTCCTTTTCACATTTTCCTCCACTGAAATGTTTGCGTGAGCGTGGTAATCCTTGTACTCCGTACCATTAATGCTACATCTTTGACATTAGAAGCTCTAAGCAGTCATGTTTTTAACTTATTTATAATTTAGATTTTTATTTTATTTATAATGCAGGTAAAAGCTGAGAAGCAAATTACTAACATCCCCTACATTCAAAGGAAAATACAGAAATAGTGGTTATGGGTAGTGATGAGCTGAACGCCCCCCCCCCTGTTCGGTTCGCACCAGAACACCTATGGGACTCGAACGTCAAAAATCAGAAGTCCTCATTTAAAGGCTTAAATGCAAGTTATTGCCCAAAAAAAGTGTATGGGGTCTGGGTACTGACCTGGAGAACATGTACCAATTAGCTGCTTTACGAACGCCTGCCGCAGTTATACGGCGACAGGCAGCCGCTCCTGGGCAAATCGCCGTAGCTGTATGCTACTTGCTCGCAGGAGTCTAGGGGTTGGGCGCGCTCCCGCCCCCGCTCGTCAGTGGGGAAGCCAAAACAGCGTGCAGGTGGCTTCGATTGCCACCTGACACCCACGATCGTTCCCCACTGAGAGAGAAGAACGGTCAGCTGTTGGAATAATCATAGAGCCCATGTGATCCTTCTATATAGGATCACATGTCTCTATGGTCATTTCAGAAGCCCCCCCCCCCCCCCCACAGTTAGAATCACTCCTCTAGGCTCACATTTAACCCCTTGATAACCCATAATGTTAACCCCTTCCCAGCCAGTGCCATTACTGCAGTAACAGTGCATATTTTTTAGCACTGATTACTGTAGTAATGTCACTGGTCCCCCCAAAAGTGTCAAAAATGTCAGTTAGATGTCCAATCTGTCCGCTGCAATGTCGCAGTCCTGCAAAAAATCGCAGATAGCCACCATTACTAGTAAAAACTAAAAAAAAAACAATAAAAATGACAAATCTTTCCCATAGTTAGTAGACACGATAACTTTTGCACAAACCAATCAAAATATGCTTATTGTGATTTTTTTTACAAAAAATATGTAGCAGAAAAACAAATTGGCCTAAAATGTTAAAAAAAATTAGATTTTTAATTTTTTTTAAGAATGTCATATAGCAGAATGTGAAAATATTGTTTTTTTTTTTTTTTTTCAAAATTGTCGCTGTTTTTTTGTTTGAAGGGCTAAAAATAAAAATCGCACAGGTGATCAAATACCATCAAAAGAAAGCTATTTTTGTGGGGAAGAAAAGGACATTGATTTTATTTGGGTACAGCGTCGCACGACCACGCAATTGTCCGTTGGCTCCTGGAAATACAGATAAAAAAAAATGAAAATATAAATAAAAAACGGCCTGACCCCCCCCCCCCCCCTCATGTCTGGTATGGATATGGATTTTAAGGGGAACCCCACGTCAAAAAAAAAAAAAAAACGCAGAGCCATGCTGTAAAAAATTAGATTTGAAATTGCATGTACTAGTCATACAGGTGCAGAAAAGTTTGGCTTTTGGTGTTGGTGGTGCCTGAACATGGTAACCCCCTCACAATTACTCTTGCTGGGAACAGGGACAGGCCATGCATTAAAAATTAGAATTGCATGAACTTGTCATACAGGTGCAGAAATATTGGGCCTTGGTTGTTGGTGGTGCCTGAACACCGCAACTCCTTGCAGTTACTCTTGATGGGCGCAGGAATGGGCCCTGCTGGTAAAAATTCCATACAAATATGAAATCGCATGTACTTGTCATAGAGGTGCAGAAACATTGTGCCTTGGTTGTTGGTGGTGCCTGAACACAGCAACCCCTCACAGTTACTCTTGCTGGGCGCAAGAACGGCCCTGCTGTTAAAAATGCCATACAAATTTGAAATCGCATGTACTTGTCATACAGGTGCAGAAAAATTGGGCCTTGGTTGTTGGCGGTGCCTGAACACCGCAACCCCTCACAGTTACTCTTGCTGGGCGCAGGAACGGGCCCTGCTGGTAAAAATTCCATACAAATATGAAATCGCATGTACTTGTCATAGAGGTGCAGAAAAATTGGGCCTTGGTTGTTGGTGGTGCCTGAACACCGCAACCCCTCGCAGTTACTCTTGCTGGGCGCAGGAACGTGCCCTGCTGGTAAAAATTCCATACAAATTTGAAATCTAATGTACTTGTCATACAGGTGCAGAAAAATTGGGCCTTTGGTGTTGGTGGTACCTGAACACCGTAACCCCTCACAGTTACTCTTGCTGGGCACAGGGACAGGCCCTGCTGTTAAAAATTAGATACAAAATTGAAATCGCATGAACTTGTCATACAGGTGCAGAAAAATTGGGCCTTTGGTGTTGGTGGTGCCTGAACACCGTAACCCCTCACAGTTACTCTTGCTGGGCACAGGGCACAGGGACAGGGCCAGCTGTTAAAAATTACATATGACATTTAAATTGTATGCACCTGTCATACAAGTGCAGAAAAACTAGGCCTTGGGTGTTGGTGGTAACCTAAACCAAAAACATTGTTGGAAGTTAGCAGAATCAAGATTGGGGAAAAGGATAGGCAGCATATGCAGCCTTCAAGGGATGTCAGACCCCTAGCAAATTCAAACAGTTACATCAGCAAAAGGGGCTTGATAGCTGCTGTTGATCCAGGACTGATTCATTTTGATAAAAGTCAGCTGGTCAACAGAGTCTGTGGACAGACGCACTCTTTTGTCCATCACAAAACCTCCAGCAGCACTGAATGTCCATTCAAAAAGCACGCTGGAAGCAGGACAGGCCAGTAGCTCCATTGCATATTAAGCAAGTTCTGGCCAGTAGTCCTTCCTCAAGACTCAGTATACCCAGTGGATGCTCAGTTGGAAATGTCTCCAAGTCTGCTCTTGCCCCTAGATAAACCTGCACCATATGATTGCCGATGGTTGCTTAAACTTAACAGCCTTGGGTGCTGAGGACTAAAGAACTGTTTAAAGGCATCAGTCAACTGGTCGCCTTCTCCACCACTCCTCCTTTGGCTGAACGATGCCTCAGAAACACGATCATTTTTCTTCAAGGCGTCCTCAAGATGTTTTATCCTCTGCTCCCTCTGTGAGGGAAGGGTGATCTCTGAAACTTTACCCTTGTAAGGTGGATCAAGAAGGGTTGCAAACCAGTAATTATCCCTCTCCTTGATAGCACAAATCCTTGGGTCCTTTCGCAGGCCTCGCAGAATCAGGGAGCCCATGCAATGTAAGTTTGAGGAGGCATGGGTCACTAAGGATGACATTGTCAGCAGGAGCAACCTCTCCCCAACCACGTACAACTCCTGGGGTTTCTGGGGAATGAAAACTATCCCTTGAAGAATGCTGTATGCTCTCCTCTACATCCATGCTGCCACAGTCCTCCTCCTCCTCTTCTTTCTGTGTGTTTTGTGTCCCTGCAGGAATGATATCTGCATAAAGGGTGCCTTGTGAGGAAAGCAAGTCCTCCTCCTTCTCCCGCTGTTCTGCTTCAAGTGCCCTGTCCATGATTCCACGAAGCGTGTGCTCCAGCAGGTAGACTAGAGGTATAGTGTCACAGATGCATGCATCCTCCTGGTTTACAATCCTTATGCATGCTTTATCATTAGCCACTGGCTTGGTAAAAAGAAGCCAAGCTCCCCTGAGCCTGTCCTTGTGCCATACTCACACAGGTACTTATTGATGGCCCTCTGTTGTGTGTGCAGCCTGCTGCAGCATTGCCAATGTTGAGTTCCACCTGGTGGACATGTCACAAATGAGGCGGTTGGTGGGCAGGGTAATATCCCGTTGAATGTCAGATAGCCGAGCACTGGTATTGTATGAACGCCGGAAATGGCCACATACTTTTCTGGCCTGCCTCAGGAGATCTTGTAAGCCCGGGTATCTGTTCAAGAAACACTGCACCACCAAATTCAGGACATGTGCCAAGCATGGAACATGTGTCAAGTGTCCCTGTCAGAGGGCAGAGAGAAGGTTGGTGCCATTGTCACATACAACCATTCCTGGCTCAAGCTGTCATGGCGTCAACCATCTCTGAGCCTGCCCCAGCAGAGCTGACAGAATCTCTGCCCCAGAGTGTTTCCTATCCCCTAGACAGACCAACTGAAGCACGGCATGGCATCTTTTAGCCTGACTGCTTGCATAGCCTCTTGAACGCTTAGGGAGCACTGCTGCTTCAGAGGACAATTCAGCAGAAGAGGACATAGAGGAAGAAGAAGAGGAGGGGGAGTAGCCAGATGTGGCAGAACCAGCACCAGCTTTTTGGAGACGTTGTGGCAAAACAAGCTCCAGCACTGAACCCTGTCCTGCATCCTTCCCAGCTGCCAGCAGAGTTACCCAGTGCCCCGTGAAGGAAATGTAATGTCCCTGTTCATGTCTGCTGGACCAAGAGTCAGCAGTAATGTGAACCTTCCTGCTGACTGCTCTGTCCAACGAGGCCAAAACACTACCTTCCACATAATGGTAGAGAGCCGGAATGGCCTTACGCAAAAAGAAATGTCTTTTGGAACCTGCCACTGTGGTACAGCACATTCCAAAAATTCACAAAAGGTGGCAGAGTCTACCAGAGGAAAAGGCAGCAATTGTAGTGCTAGCAATTTGGCCAAGCTAGCATTAAGACACTGAGCATGTGGATGGCTGGGACAGTATTTTTTTCTATGGTTCAGCAACTAGGGTAGTGAAATTTTCCTGCTGGTGAAATCAAGAGGTGGTGTACTGCTAGCAGATTGGGTGCAACTATCTGTGGCACTCATTGCTATACCATCATCACTCTCAATGCAGGTTTTTGGGAAGACATGACGTATTGTAGAGATCACAGATGAGGAGCAAGGTGAAGTATGCTTGTTTTTATCTTGTAGCTCTTTCAGGTGCTGTTGCTAACGGACTGGCAGGTCATCATATACCTTGTCAAGCATGTGGTGCCCAAGCGGCTGGTGTTTTGGCCTTGCTTGATCTGCTTCAGACTGATTTTACAAACAGCAACGCTGCAGTCTACTGCACATGTGTTGAAAAAAGCCCACACTAATAAACTTTTGGGAATCTGTGGGGAGTTTGCAGTACCCTGCACCTGTGGAGCTCTGTGGTGTGATGCAATAGGTTGGCTACTCCTATGGTGGCCCCTGGAGCACATCCTGCCTCGTTGGAGTTGTGCTAACTCCTCCACCTCACTTTCCTCCTCTATTCACTCAGACACCCAAGTACAGTCAGTGACCTCATCATCCCCCTCCTTCCTTGTTACTGGAGCAAACTTGGCAGTATGCTGCAGCTGTGGCAACATGACTGCTAGTTTCTTGTCCGTCATTGTCATCCCCTCTCTCTGGGCTCACGTTATTCCCTTCATCAACCTGGGAACCAACATCAGAGCATTCAAATTGCTGTGCATCCTCCAGAAGCATGTCACTGACACTATGTCAGTGTCATCTATGAATAATTCAGGTGACTCCTCCATGCATGATGGTGGGGCAACAGTCGGAGTAGCTGTGGAGAAGGAGCCTGTGGAATGGGCCACTTTGGCAGCTGCGGTGAAAGGCAAACTAGTATGAGCCTGGGTGACAGAGGACGAGGAGGATAAGGACAGCTTAGTTATCCACTCCACCAACTCTTCTGCATGTTGTGGCTGAATAACACGGCCAGCACCAGAAAAAAGGATGGGCGTGCCTCGCCTGCAGAGGATGCCACTTTTCACTGTGGACACTGGGGCTGCTTGCCCTCTTTTCTTGGCCTGTGAGCGTCTGCCTCGCCTTGTCGGCCTTTTGGACATGATTTGGATTTAGGGGGGGGGGGGGTTTATTACTGGTTGATAAATATATAATATATATATACTGCACTGCTGATATGTACTGCACTGAATGGCCTGATATATACTCAAGTGGCATATATATATATATATATATATATATATATATATATATATATATATATATACAGTGGGTACAGAAAGTATTCAGACCCCCTTAAATTTTTCACTCTTTGTTATATTGCAGCCATTTGCTAAAATCATTTAAGTTCATTCTTCTTCCTCATGAATGTACACATAGCACCCCATACTGACAGAAAAACACAGAATTGTTGACATTGTTGCAGATTTATTAAAAAAGAAAAACTGCAATATCACACGGACCTAAGTATTCAGACCCTTTGCTGTGACACTCATATATTTAACTCAGGTGCTTTCCATTTCTTCTGATCATCCTTGAGATGGTTCTACACCTTCATTTGAGTCCAGCTGTGTTTGATTATACTGATTGGACTTGATTAGGAAAGCCACACACCTGTCTATATAAGACCTTCCAGATCACAATGCATGTCAGAGCAAATGAGAATCATGAGGTCAAAGGAACTGCCTGAAGAGCTCAGAGACAGAATTGTGGCAAGGCACAGATCTGGCCAAGGTTACAAAAAGATTTCTGCTGCACTTAAGGTTCCTAAGAGCACAGTGGCCTCCATAATCCTCAAATGGAAGACGTTTGGGACGACCAGAACCCTTCCTAGAGCAGGCCGTCCGGCCAAACTGAGCTATCGGGGGAGAAGAGCCTTGGTGAGAGAGGTAAAGAAGAACCCAAAGATCACTGTGGCTGAGCTCCAGAGATGCAGTCAGGAGATGGGAGAAAGTTGTAGAAAGTTAACCATCACTGCAGCCCTCCACCAGTCGGGGCTTTATGGCAGAGTGGCCCGACGGAAGCCTCTCCTCAGTGTAAGACACATGAAAGCCCGCATGGAGTTTGCTAAAAAAACACCTGAAGGACTCCAAGATGGTGAGAAATAAGATTCTCTGGTCTGATGAGACCAAAATAGAACTTTTTGGCCTTAATTCTAAGCGGTATGTGTGGAGAAAACCAGGCACTGCTTATCACCTGTCCAATACAGTCCCAACAGTGAAGCATGGTGGTGGCAGCATCATGCTGTGGGGGTGTTTTTCAGCTGCAGGGACAGGACGACTGGTTGCAATCGAGGGAAAGATGAATGCGGCCAAGTACAGGGATATCCTGGACAAAAACCTTCTCCAGAGTGCTCTGGACCTCAGACTGGGCCGAAGGTTTACCTTCCAACAAGACAATGACCCTAAGCACACAGCTAAAATAACGAAGGAATGGCTTCACAACAACTCCGTGACTGTTCTTGAATGGCCCAGCCAGAGCCCTGACTTAAACCCAATTGAGCATCTCTGGAGAGACCTAAAAATGGCTGTCCACCAACGTTTACCATCCAACCTGACAGAACTGGAGAGGATCTGCAAGGAGGAATGGCAGAGGATCCCCAAATCCAGGTGTGAAAGACTTGTTGCATCTTTCCCAAAAAGACTCCTGGCTGTATTAGATCAAAAGGGGGCTTCTACTAAATACTGAGCAAAGGGTCTGAATACTTAGGACCATGTGATATTTCAGTTTTTCTTTTTTAATAAACCTGCAACAATGTCAACAATTCTGTGTTTTTCTGTCAGTATGGGGTGCTATGTGTACATTCATGAGGAAGAAGAATGAACTTAAATGATTTTAGCAAATGGCTGCAATATAACAAAGAGTGAGAAATTTAAGGGGGTCTGAATACTTTCCGTACCCACTGTATATATATAGATAGATATCAATATATGGTCTTTACTGCAATGACCAATAGATACTGAATAGCCTGATATATACTAAAGTGGCCTATATATCTGTAAAGATATCAATGTATGGTCTATACTGAACTGACCAATAGATACTGAATGGCTTGATATATACTCAAGTGGGGGGTGCTGTTGACCTAAGTTACAGGTTGTGCCACATCCCTGTATAACAAGTAGCAAAAAGAGGGGGTTCCCCTAATTGGGACTTTAAAGGCACGTATCAAATAGAAAAACTGATATGTATTAAAACAGTAACTTTATTGGTACAAAAGTAGAAAATATAGGGTATGGCATAAAAACAATGTACAAGCAATAGACAGATGTGAATTGGACTCAGAAGCTAGAACCTAATACCCGACATGTTTCGAAGATATTGCTTTCTCCTTCTTCAGGGGTGGTTCATAGCGGTACTCTAATGGTATACAAAAATATGAGCATGCGTGCCATGAATAATGGAATCTACTCAAAACAATGCTTTTATAATTCACAAAACATACTGTATAAAGATTGTGAGTACTTACAGAGTTAATCAAATCTGAGCTTTATGTGCTTGTACAAGAAGATAAAAACATCTGGTTGGTAAGGATCTAACTGGCGATGTATGTCATCATTAAGGATATGATTCTGATTGAAGTTAGGGGACCATAGGAAGTAAGGTCAGGAAGGTGTCTCACAAATGTAGGGTCATCTGAAGTCCTATGGAAGGAGGCTAGAAGCAATGCCTTACCACTTGATATTCAAAGTGGATAAAACCAGTCTAAAAAAGATACACAAAAAAAGGGGCTTTTGAAAATCCACCCTTTTTCCCTGAAAACAACAGGAAAGGTGGATCAGGCTTGTTAAAGTATCTAGAAATCGCTTGAAAGCAAAGGGTCAAGCAGTCCTAGTTGTAAAAAACAAATATGTTACCTTGTAATGGTATCAGATAAGCTTGCATATCCTCTCCAGCCAGCAACCAGCAGACAAGTGTGTTGTCTGTGTGCTGGGGGAGGTATGCTTTTAAGTGTTGTTAATGAGCGGCATAGGCAACAGCTGGCGTCCAGGAAGGGCTTCCTGGATCGGCGATGCCGAGCCCGCCCCCAAGCCACGTGCGCGTCACGCTGACGTGCGACGTGGCGTGCGCGGGGCCTGGTGCCTGCGTTCCACCGGCACGGTGATCGAAACCGGAAGTGCGGGAGCACTTCCGCTTTCAATTGGTCAGCGTCGGTCAAGAGTAGACCTGACGCTGGATGGAGGAGACCAACGGTATACATCGCTGTGTGCGCGATGTATCTAACCGTGCCGGGGTGGCCATACAATGGAGACACAAGTGGTCAAAAAGAGAACTTGAAAACCTGAACCATAACATAATGTCAGATAGCCCATTATACCTCAAAAGTATAGTTGGACATTGGCAGTCAGAAATACTCACACGATGGTGTGATAATATGTGTATGTATAGAAATGTATACATCGCCAGAGTGCACCCAACCAAATGTTAACAAACCATCACTGAAAATAAATAAATGACAACAAGGTAGACATTGGGGAAAGAATGGGAGAAGAAGTTAAGTTAGTAGAGCACTTCACTATCTAATCTCTTAAATTGTAAAAAGCACAAATCTCTCTCCCTGCCTAACTGACTGCTAGCAATGTTTTAACTAGACTACACTGCTCACTACACCGCATAGAGTGTAAAAATCATGTTCCTCTCCCTGTCTAACTGACTGCTAGCAGCAATGTCTTAAATAGACTACACTGCTGACTACACTGCATTGCACTCATAAACTGAGTGTCTCATAAACTACAAATCATGTTCCTCTCCCTGCCTCAACCACTTCCTATCTCGCCCTCACACTCTACATGCCGCTGCTGTGTGAGCAGCCTTATTTATAGTGTGGGGCATGTACTTAGCCCATGAGCCATGATTGGCTAAAGGCAGCCTGCCTTTGTCCAATCATGGCAGAGATGATTTGATTGGCCAAAGCATGGAGGTCAGGGTGCATGCTTTGGCCAATCACATAATGTACTGCAAGCACACAGTGCATTATGGATGTGGGCGCTCGAATTTCCCACGAAGAAGCCAATTCAATCGCCATTCGACGAACGGGCGAACAGCCAATGTTCGAGTCGAACTAACGTTTGACTCGAACATGAAGCTCATCCCTAGGTATGGGAGACTAATGTTCAAATTTTACTTTATTATTACTTAAATGTATTATGTACTCCTTTTTCTACTTGCAAAATTGTTATAAATCAACAATTTACAAAGAAAAAATGTTTCAAACAGTGTCAAAACCCAAATTACCATAGCGTAATAGACATCTTATGAAGGGACGCTCAAGCGTGAATAGGATCCAGTCTAATAGGTCAAAAATGTCCAATGTTTTCTCAAAATGTCTTTTAGCAAAAAGGAAAACTAAATAAAGAGTTGAATCCACAACCTTGCTGTTCCCTCCAGACTGGGAGATCCTTAAAGTGCATTTCCACTTTTGCAACTAAATTGGGATAACAATCAAGGGGAAGTATCTGCGCCAAGGTTTAAGGATCAATTTAACTGCAGCCGTTACTGTATATTGAGATGGACCTGGATTTTAGTGTCTATAGGGTAACAGGGCTGTTTTAGAAAATCAGTGTTCTTATTAACAATCTAATAATGCATAAAAACTCATAAATGTAGAAATCTCATCCCATATCATAACAAATAAAGTGCCAATGTGCTCCAGTGCAAATATCTATACTGACATACAATATTTTTACTATGTAAATTACCACACTTCATAAAAAATAAAGTGCACGTGTGGTTTGTGAAAATAATGCTACTCACATTCACTATCTACCCCTAGGGAGACACTGACATGCTACTGTGCTACAAAGAAATGACAAATTATTTTCTACAAATATATATGCATTTAAAAATAATCAACATAGACGTGTTAGGGTCCATTCACACTAGCGCCAAAACACACATTACCAGTCCCTGCGCAGATCCTGGAGATTGATTCTCAAGCTGGGGAATCTTGTAATATGGCCTGTGGTGAAACACATGAATGAAGCGTGGCAGCTCTCCTAACCCTCCATGGGATATGAGGCAAAGAAGCTGTACAAAAAATAAAGGAACAGAGCGCACACCGCCCTAGTGTAACACCATTTATTTGAAGTTAATAGAAGCCATAAAAACAGGTACTCACAAACAGATAGGAAGTCATGCATGGAAATAAATATCCCCCGATGATGTTTGCTCCTAGCCTCGGCGGCTCAGCTGTTCGTCCTGCACTGATCAGTGAGTATCGTACGGCTAAGCCAACCGCCTCGGATTACTCAAGGAGACTCGATGTGGTGCGCCTGCGCACGGTCCAGGTCGCCTGACAAGTCGCGGTCGGTCGCCTGCCATTGATTAGCACAGGACCCGTTCTAATAGGATCGACACAAGTCGCTCCGACTTAGAAAAAGGGTCCTGTACTACTTTGGGGCGACCTGGAGGCGACTTGCATTGACTTCAATTATATGAAGTCCGTGCATGTCGCGCCGAGGTCGCGGTGCAGGCTGTGCACCGCGACTTCACAGGTCGCCCCAGCAAGTCGTGTCGCCCCTGTCTGAATGGGCTCTAACTGTAACAAAGTCCAAAATGTTACTGAGTGAAAGAACAGTGATCAAAAAACAGTAACATAGTTCTCGTAAATAAACATCTTTTCTGTGGATAAATCAAAAATAAGATCTGTTACTTCTCATTTGCCCATTTACCTTCCTATTCTGATTCCACCACAACTCAGTGACAGACCACCACCACTTATGTCCAAAATGAACTCACCAAATGTATTTGCTGGTAAAATTATAAACCAGCACATAGCACATTCCCTCTATGGAGCAATTATGTGCCAAAGCATCGGGCATACAGTCATCAGCCAGTGATTAGCGCATTAACTCAGGGGGCAATCATCTGCAGAAACTTCAAATGTGGAATCATAATTAAAAGTGTCTCCACTGTCACAAGTAAGCAGGCATAGACTTAAAATTGGAGGTGCTCCGTCAACACAAGAGCCATGAGCAAACCACCAAACGTACCATGGCAACACCACATTAAATCCCAGTAGCACTGTTACCCTATAGATACTAAATTGGGATAACACCTACTTTATATTTGTCACATGTCCCCATTCACATACCATACCTGGGACCAGCTTAATCTAACATTGTTCAAAAAAGGCTGGGTTCACACTGAATTTGGATGCGGCTCACGGCAGGTGTCTGGCCCATCCCTGTTCTCTCTTTCAGGGGTGAATTCGGCCTGAGCTTTTGCCTGAATTAAGACCTGAAACTGAGCCAAAGATGCACAGGACCCTTGTGCAATCCGCTTCACAGCCGCCCGGAGATGTGTAAACCAGCTCCATTGAAAGCCGGTCACAGTCCCCAGTCATGCGAATTGGATGCAGAGGAACAAATAGGTACTGTTGTCTGACTGTTCAACCCTCTGGACCAACATAAGCACTGTCTTAATCATGTACAATGGCTTAAACATTTCAAGGGTATTACCTCTTCATCAGAGCCAACTCCAACTCCCCAAAAATGACCTTTATGTAGTCCTTACACATCCCAATGTGCAACACTAAACCACTTCCTACTAATTATCATAAAGTAAACAAATGGCAAACACAAAATATGTATATAATCGATAAAACATAAATGCATCAAACTACACTGCTTAACCACTTAGCAACCACCCTTACTGGTATGTCACTGCCTACTTCCGGGTTTAGGCCGAGCGCATGTACGCACCCCGCCTGCTCCCAGCCCGCCTCCTACTGTTATTGTACACAACAGGAGCCTGTCAGCAAGTCTCAGCCAATGATTCACGGCCAGGACATGCTGATCGGCAGTGTACAGAGATCATTAGTAAAAAGCAGCTCACTTTACACACATTACACATAGTTTGGCACATATTTAACCCCTTGATCGCTCTAGATGTTAACCCTTTCAAAGTCAATGTCATTAGTACAGTGATAGTGTATAGTATTAGCACCGATCACTGTATTAATGTCACTGGTGATGTCAGTGGCAGTTAGTTTGTTCCCCCCAGTGTCAGTTAGTGTCAGATTTCCTGCGCACTATCTCAGTCCCATTATAAGTCGTTGATCGCTGCCATTAGTAGTGTACAAAAAAAATTCCATTGTATATACCATAGTTTGTAGGTGCTATAACTTTCATGCAATCCAATCAATATACACGTATTGGGATTTTTTTTTTAGTCAAAAACATAGAGCAGAATACATTTTGGCTAAATTGGCTAAAAGAAATGTATTTTTTTACATTTTTTGATGGCAATGTTTTTTTAGCAGAAAGAAAAAAATATTGTTTTTTTTTTTTTTCAAAATGTTTGGTCTTTTTTTATTTGTAATCACAAAAAAAACCCAGTGGTAATAAAATACCACCAAAAGAAAGCTCTATTTCTGTGAAAAAAATTATATCAATTTTGTTTGGGTATGGCATTGCATGACTGAGCAATTACCAGGTAGCGCAGAGCTGAATAGCAAAAAATGTCCTGGTCATAAAGGGGGTGAAATCTTCCAGAGCTAAAGTGGTTAACCATTCAGTAAACAATTTACTCTATATCAACTAAGATCAAAGGCTGCCAAGCAAATACTTGTATTTATATTTGGAAAGTACTTTACTTTTCTAATGAACTTTCACTATAAGGACAAAAGCAGCAGATATTAGCTTTCACAGTGATCACAGTACTCCCCTAATAATGCTTTTGGCAATAATGCCTTCATTATTGCCATTTTTGCAAAGATTTTTTTCAGACATTTTCCAAGGTCAGCATCTACTTCCTGTACTGAGATTTTGGCCCAGAGATGCTCATGTCAAAACCCGGTACCTGTGAAGCTGTTGGCTGTGTTCACAAATGTCTAACAGAGATTAACTCCCTGCTGCAGCTTCAAAGTTACAATGAACAATCTGATCACTGGGTGATAACATGTGATAAACTTAGGCAAAATCATCAGACTGGAGCTCAAGGAATTATTTTTATTGATACTTTTAATTTAAAAAATTATACTGTCATACATTGTTACATGTCCTGAATTTGTTAAAGCAAACTTTCAACAAATGAAGCAAGCGATAAAACAAACATGAATATCAGGAACCCCTTCTTACTCTGTATGTAGCCTTGTACATGACCCTGAATGAGGTTTGACAACTCTTGCCACTAGTGATGGGCCGAACGACCCCCTGTTTTGGCTCGCGGCAAAACTTTAGAACATCGCAAAAGTTCGGAACTGAATAGTGAACCCCATTGAAGTCTATGGGACCCGAACAGAAAAAATATAAAGTGCTCATTTTAAAGGCCTACATGCAAGTAATTGAGCATACAATTATGGGGGTCCAGGTACTGCCCTAAGGGACATGTATCAATAAAAAAAAAAGTTTGTAAAAAATATCATTTTGAAATGAGCAGTGATGTACTGATGCTTAAAATGAAACCATAAAAATGAAAAATTCCTTTAACTATAGTGCCTGGGGGGTCCCCTTAGTCTGCCTGTAAAGTGGCACATCTGTACCATGTATAGAACCTGCTGCAGCAATACTGACATTTATAAAGCCAAAATAAATAACATTTTCCATTCTTTATTTTATAAACAACGTGTTGGAGAGCCATTCTGTATGATGAGGCCACAATTTAGTGCACTTGGAACAAGATTAGAGATTTTTTGGATAGGTTCTTGTGTCTCTTTCACAGACTTTGGATAGAAGTAACAGGTGTGGAAAAATTGTGTGAGAAAAAAATGGGCTTTGGGTGTTGGTGGTGCCTTCACACTGTAACTCTTAATGAAAGCAAGAATTGGCCTCGCTGTCAAAAATTTAAATGATGCACCTGTCAAACAGGTGCAGAAAAATTGGTCTTTGGGTGTCGTTGGTTCCTTTTACACCGTACCCCTATGGAGGTACTCTTGATAAAAGCAAGAATTGGCCTTGATGTCAAAATTGCAATTATATGAACCTTGCAAACAGGTGCGGAAAAAATGGTCATTGGATGTTAATGGTGCCCAGGAAACCTTTCAAAAATGTCTTCTAGATTAACACCCACAAAGCTTAACCGCTTGCCGACTGCTCACAGTATATTTACTGCGGCAGTCAGCCCCTCACAGGCAGAGCAACGTAGGTCTACGTTGCTAGCCTGTGAGGCTCTGGGGAGCGAGCGCGCACCGCCGGAGGCGCGCTCCCGCTCCCGCGCGGTCACGGACCCCCCCACGCGTGTGACCGGCGGACCCGATGTCCGCCGGTCACTCGGCGATCGTCGGGGGAGAGGGAGAAAGTCAGGCGGCTTATGTAAACAAGCCACCTGTCATTCTCCCCGATGTAGAAACACTGATCACACGGTTCTACAATGTAGGACCGTTGATCAGTGTTCCTACAGCTCAAGCCACAGCCAATCACAGTAAGAATCACGCCCCTAGGGACACACACAGCCCCTCCCTCTCAAATAACGTTAACCCCTTCACTACCAGTGTATTTTTACAGTAACAGTGCATATGTATAGCACTGATTACTGTAGAAATGTCACTGGTAACCCCAAAAGTGTCAAAAATGTCAGTCAAGGGTCCGATCTGTCCGCCGCAATGTCGCAGTACCGCAAAAAAAATCGCAGATCGCCGCCATTACACGTTAAAAAAAAAACAACAATAATGACAAAAATCTTTCCCTTTGTTAGTAAACGCAAAAACTTTTGCGTAAACCAATAAAAATACGCTTTTTGTGATTTTTTTTACCAAACATATGTAGCATAAAACAAATTGGCCGAAAATGTTAAAAAAAATTTGATTTTTACATTTTTTTGGGGGGGAATTTCATATAACAAAATGTGAAAAATATTGTTATTTTTGCAAAATTGACGCTCTTTTTTTGTTTATAGCGCATGATCAAAAAATCGCACAGGCGATCAAATACCACCAAAAGAAAGCTCTGTTTGTGGGAAAAAAGGACGTCAAATTCGTTTAGGTACAGCGTCGCACGACCGCGCAATTGTCCGTTAAAGTCACGCAGTGCCGAATCGCAAAATACCCCCTGGTCTTTTAGCAGCCAAATCCTCCGGGGCTTAAGTGGGTAAACATTCTTGCAGGGATTCAAGATCCAGAAAGCACTTAATCAGTGACATCAGCATCAGGGGCTTGATAGCTGCTGCTAATCCAGGACTGATTAATTTAGATACATTTCAGCTGATTAATGGAGTCTGTGGACAGATGCACTCTCTTACCTGTCACAAAAACCCCAGCAGCACTAAATGCCCATTCGGAAAGCACGCTGGATGTAGGGCAGCCCAGCAGCTTAATCGCATACTGGGCAAGTTCTGGCCAGTGGTCTATTCTTTTGACCCAGTGACCCAGTGGATTGTCAACTGGAAAGCAAGCTCTCCATGTCTATTTTTACCCTTAGATAATCTCCCACCATTTGATTCAGACGCTGCTGATGGGCTGTGGCCTGCCCCTGCAAAGCTGCAAGAATCTCTGCTCCGGTGTTGCTCCTGTCCCCTAGAAAGACCAGCTGAAGCACTGCATGGCACCTTTTAGCCTGACTCATTTAACAGCCCCTTGAACACATAAGGGGTACTTGTAGATCATAGGACAATTCAGCAGAAGAGGGCATGGAGGAGGAGGAGGTGGTGGAGCTGACAAATCTCACATCATCACCACTTGCTCTATGGAGATGTGGCAGCACAACAAGCTGCAGCACTGAACCCTGTCCTGCATCCTTCCGAGTTGCAAGCAAAGTTACCCAGTATGCTGTAAACTAAATATAACATCTCTGACCCTGCTTGCTGGACCATGTGTCAGCAGTATTGTGGACCTAATTGCTGACTGCCTTGCCAAACGATGCCACATCATTGCCTTCCACGTGAAAAGGAGAAAATGCTTGAATAGTTTGAATAAGACACTGAGCATGCGAGTGGCAGTGACTGTATTTTTTTTTTGCAGTAGCAGCAGCAGCAGATGGGACAGAGAACTTTGCCTGCTATAGTCTACAGCTGGTGTTGTACTACTGGCAGATGTGCTGCAAGGACCTGGGACACCCTGTGCTATAACATCATCCCTGTAAGTGGAGGCTGCTGAGGTCATGAGGTATAGCGGGGGGTGGACCAAAAAGGTGAGGAGTGAGGAGGAGCAGAGTTGCTTCCCTTTTTTGTGACTTTCAGGTGCTCTAGCCAACAGGCTGAGTGGTGGGAGGTTAAATGCCTTGTCAAGCATGTGGTACCCAAATGGCTGGTGTTTTTGCCATGCTTGATGTGCTTGAGGCAATGTTTGCTAATTGCAACAATGTGAACAACTGCACATGTGCAAAAAAAAAGGCCAAAACAGCTGAGCTGTAGGAAGTGGGCTGGGAGATAAAAGCTCCACAATCTGGTGGAATAGGGTGGCTGCTCTCTACTCTTTCATGATGGCTGCCTCGTTGGGGTTGTGCCTCACTCTCACTTTCCTCCTCTGCTCTATCTGGCAGCCAAGTTGCATTAGTGACCTCATCATCATCATTATCATCCCCTCCATCCTCATTATCACTGGAGACAACTTGGCAATACACTGTGACTGGGGGAACATGACTGCAAATTTGTTGTTTACCAGTGTTCTCCCCTCTCTGTAGGCTCATGTTCCTACCTTCTTCAACCTCAGAACCAATGTCTGAATCAAATAATGGCTGCACATCATCAAAGCGCAAGTGGCTGATGCTGTGTTAAATTAACTGACTCCTCCGTGCCTGTTGGTGGACCTATGACAGGAGTAGCTGTGGAGGCAGAATAAGCCACTGTGGCAGCTGCAGTGAACTACACACTAGTCTCTACTTGGGTGGTAGAGGATGAGGAGTATGAGGATGGTATAGTAAGCCAGTCCACCACCTCCTCCTTACTATACAGAGGAAAATGCCTGTGGACACATACGCTGCTGGTCCCCTCACAGTGCCATGGGAACGTCTGCCTCTCCTTGTTGGCCTCCTGGACATGATGGGGGGGGGGGGGGATTATTAAAAAAATGTAATAAAGATGTCGAAATGCATACATGGATGCACTTTAATCAATGGAAAGTGGTGTTTGGTGTACTTTAACTTGAGTACTCACTCCACTGACACATTGCAATATACTGCAGTAAAAACTGCACTGACGCACTGCAATATAATGCAATATACTGCTGTAAACATGCACTGAAATATACTGGACTGAAATACATTTTCACCTATGCACTGAAATACACAGCGTTAACGTGCAGTAATGCACTGAAATATACTGTGTTAAACGTGCATTAATGCACTGAAATATACTGTGTTAACCACTTGCCGACCGCCGCACGACTATCTACGGCGGCGGTCAGCCCCTCACAGGCAAAGTGACGTAGGTCTACGTCGCTCGCCTGTGAGGGTTTAGGGAGCGAGCGCGCGCCGCCGGAGGCGCGCTCCCGCTCCCGCGTGGTCACGGACCCCCCCGCGCGTGTGACCGGCGGACCCGATCGCCGCCGGCCACTCTGCGATCGGCGGGGGAGAGGGAGAAAGTCAGGCAGCTTGTGTAAACAAGCTGCCTGTCATTCTCCTCTCTGTATGAGAGATGATCACATGGATCTACTATGTAGATCCATTGATCACTCTGCATACAGTTGAAGCCACAGCCAATCACAGTTAGAATCACGCCCCTAGGGACACACACAGCCCCTCCCTCTCAAATAAAGTTAACCCCTTCACTACCAGTGTATTTTTACAGTAACAGTGCATATATATAGCACTGATTACTGTAGAAATGTCACTGGTAACCCCAAAAGTGTCAAAAATGTCAGTCAAGGGTCCGATCTGTCCGCCGCAATGTCGCAGTACCGCAAAAAAATCGCAGATCGCCGCCATTACGCCTTAAAAAAAAAACAACAAAAATGACAAAAATCTTTCCCTTTGTTAGTAAACGCAATAACTTTT
The DNA here is from genome assembly GCF_965119305.1 of Pelophylax lessonae. Taxonomy (NCBI): domain Eukaryota; kingdom Metazoa; phylum Chordata; class Amphibia; order Anura; family Ranidae; genus Pelophylax; species Pelophylax lessonae. Next base: position 209,040,922 of record NC_138768.1, read on the forward strand.
GCGCAAACCAATCAAAATACGCTTTTTGCGATTTTTTTTTACCAAACATAGGTAGCATAAAACAAATTGGCCGAAAATATTAAAAAATTTTGATTTTTACATTTTTTTTGGGGGGAATTTCATATAAAAAAAAGGGAAAAATATTGCTATTTTTGCAAAATTTACGCTCTTTTTTTGTTTATAGCGCGTGATCAAAAAATCGCACAGGTGATCAAATACCGCCAAAAGAAAGCTCTTTTTGTGGGGAAAAAAAGGACGCCAAATTCGTTTAGGTACAGCGTCGCACGACCGCGCAATTGTCCGTTAAAGTCACGCAGTGCCGAATCGCAAAATACCCTCTGGTCGTTTAGCAGCCAAATCCTCCGGGGCTTAAGTGGTTAAACGTACGCTAACGCATTGAAATATACTGCATTAAACATGCAGTAATGCACTAATATGTACTGCATTAAATGCCCCCCTTAGGCACTGAAATATACTGCATTAAACATGCAGTAACGAACTGAAATATACTGTGTTAAACATGCACTGAAGCACTGAAATATACTGCATTAAACGTGCAGTAATGCACTGAAATATACTGCATTAAACGTCCCCCTTAGGCACTGAAATATACTGCGTTAATTGTGCAGTAACGCACTGAAATATACCGCAGGAAACCTGGCCGTACAAAATGAATGCTCACACTACACTCACACTGCACTATCACTAGATTCACACTAAACTGATGTTCTACACTGACAATAGAATCACAGTAGCACACTAAATTGCTATAAGCACTGAACAGTGCCCTCTGCTATCTCTCTCCATGCCAATATCACACTGCAAATGGCCGCTAGGGGGGAGATCATTTTTTTAGTATGGGTTGGGACTAGGAGCAATGAGAAATGATTGGGCACAGTCATAATTACTTTCTCTAATCATGGCTCTGACAGTGCTCTGTGCCTTGATTGGGCAAAGCTTTAATTGCTTCAGTAAATCAGGGCTTCCAATGCATTGTGTGGCGATGCAGTGCATTGTGGTCGTTCGGCCGGCCAAACAAATGGTCGAACACCCCAACAATGCAGGTGTTCGTCGAACGGGCGAACAGCCAATGTTCAGCCTGATAAACATTCGCCCAACTCTAGTTGCCACCCACAACTGCCTTATGTGGTCTCTTCAATCTATTTCCATGAGATGTGTTTAACTAGGTGTTTGAGATAAATTTAGAAATATCACAACAGTTTACATTTACTAGGTGTTCATGTTTTCTGAATGATAGATTTTTTTTTTTTTTTTTTATTGTCAATTTGGAAAGGCTTGCAGAAATTCAGTGTTTTTTTTTTTTTATTAATCTATTACGAGCACTTTGTCAAAATAATTTTTGCTTTTTCAGATTCCATAAACAATATATGAAGGAGTATCTATCTATCTATCTATCTATCTATCTATCTATCTATCTATCTATCTATCTATCTATCTATCTATCTATCTATCTATCTATCTATCTATCTGTCTGTCTGTCTGTCTGTCTGTCTGTCTGTCTGTCTGTCTGTCTGTCTATCTATCTATCTATCTATCTATCTATCTATCTATCTATCTATCTATCTATCTATCTATCTATCTATCTATCTATCTATCTATCTATCGATCTGTCTTTCTGTCTTTCCTTCTGTGTTTCTGTTAATCCATTTCTGTATGTCTATCTAATCTATAGTTATCGCTTTTTTTGTATAGCTTCCATGACTCAGCTTTGTCATCATCTTGCAGCAGCATTTAAATGACACAGCACCATGTGGCAAATGGAGCAGTTGTGATTCTAAAAACATTCAGATGTGCATTTTGGTTACAGCTGTGTTGGTGATTGGGATATCTATTAACGGAAACGGGAACAGGTGGTAATTTGAAATGAACAGTTTAAAAATCTTCTGGATGGTTCTGCTTGTTAAAGCAAAAAGACTGTGATGGGACTTTAATGAACGAACCAGACAAACTCTTTAATGTCTTGTCATGCCAGTTTGACGTTCATCCAGTTTTCTGCTCAATTCATTTTAAGAAGCTAAAAGAAACTGGGCAGCTATACCAATGGATCTTTTTAGATGTTCTATTTGTTTTAGTCTAAATTTTTCCATTACCAGGCCTTACAATTTTAATTTAAAAAGCAATTTTGGTCTGAGATGGGATTTTAAAAGTCATTCAGGGCTTCACTGTGCTGTGGCAATAGTCCCTGCAAGGGCTCACTATTACATAGATCCTTGAACCTGCAGTTCACGTAAAGGATCTTTGTGATTCCATGTACAGTATGTCTTCCACTAGGAAGAAGAGTCAAAGTATTTCCTCCAGCCCCCCCCAAAAAAAATCAGCTTACATCTGTATTATATGCAAATGACACATTTGTATTTACTTAACTCAGAATTTCCTTTTAGGTCCTGAGCTGCCTAAATTCACATACACATTTTTTCTAAATTTAAGGTACTTTTATATAAAAAATCTATTTAATTTTACAGCAGTAAATGCCAAATCGCTTATTTGTGTACATTTGCCCATTGATAGATGAATCAATATTAAAGGTCATCTCACTGCTCTTCCCATTCCCAACTATGGCTTGTCAATGAGATAGCGCAATCATTTCCTAAAGGATTATGCCTTCTTAGCTTTTACTACATCATGTTGTATTGAATGTTTTGGTATTGTTGTACAATATGTCGATTGTGGTATCCTCCCTCTTTTTCTGACACTTAATCATTACCATGAAACGTTTGTTCTTTTTTTCTCGGTTGTATTGCCTATTTGTTTTCAATAAAACTCTCTGTTAAAAAAAAAAAAAAAGGCATAACATGATTGAACTGCTTTTAAAAGCTAAATCCTAAAGACATTTTAGTATCATAAGCTAGTACCAAACATAAAAAAGCATTTGTCTAATTAAAATTCCCAGCCAGTGTCATTGGTATAGTGACATCCGTGTCAGTTAGTGACCCTCCCAACCAGTGTCTGTTGGCGGCAGTTTGCCAACCATCCTATCACAGTCATACTACAAGTCGCTGATCACCACCATTACAGTATAGTGTCTATAGCTGCGTAAATTCCAGTATATATACCACAATTTGTAGATGCTATAACTTTCACACAAACCAATTAATATACACTTATAGGGATATTTTTTTTTACTAAAGACATGTAGCAGAATACATTTTGGCCTAAATTAGACCCCGTTCACATTGGGGCGACCTGGTCGCCTGACAGGTCGCCGTAGGTCGCCTGGCATAGAGAAGCTGTGGACCCATTCTAATAGGAGCGACACAAGTCGCTCCGACTTAGAAAAAGGGTCCGGAGCTTCTTTGGGGCGACCTGGAGCGACCTGCATTGACTTCAATGTTATGAAGTCCGTGCCGGCTGCTCCGAGGTCGCGGTGCGAGCAGCGCGCCACGACCTGTGAGGTAGCCCCGGAAAGTCGGATCGCCCCAGTGTGAACGGGGCCTTAACGAAGAAAGTTTATTTTTATTTTTTTTTTTTTATTGGATATGTGTTATAATAAAAAAACAAAAAAACACAGTGGTGATCATATACCCTCAAAAGGTCCCTGTTTGTGTGATAAAATTATATAAATGTAATTTGCATACAGTGTTGCATGACCACGCAATTACCAGTTAAAGTAGCACAGTACTGAGTAGCAAAAAAATGCCCTGGTCATGAAGGGAGTAAAATCTTCTGGAGGTCAAGTGGCTAAAGGCTGTTTAATATACTGAACACAATTCAAAAGCTACAATAAAGGAGTTAGAATAAAGTCCTGGACATGGCACCCTGTAAAAGATTTTGTCTGTGTCCACAGACCTGAGTCCTTAACCTCTCCCATGTAACCAAATATGCTGCTGCAGAAAAAGTCTGCCTTAATACATAATGGCATGCACAGCAGTCTGAGGTTGTGTACTGAGTGCATGTTTATGCTCCCAGCACAGCGATTCAGCTATCTCTAACAGCTCTTGGTCACAGCTTCTGATCAGGAGCCAATAGGATGGTCTCCCAATCATGTGACCCCTGTGAAATCCAATCATAGCAGTCATGGGTTTGTATATATTTTGTTTCTTTTTTATATTTAACCATATAATTATGGAATATTTCCTATACACATATTTACATTAAAATAATTCCTATACACATATTTACATTAAAATAATTCATATGCACATATTTATATTAAAATAATTCATATGCACATATTTATATTTAGTCAGACAAGAGACTTGTTCATATCCTTCCTCTCCCCTCTCCCTGTCTACAGTGTTTAGACCGCTTTGCACATACTTTCAATCAGAGAAAGATAGTCTGAAAGCAAACAGTTTCTTCTGTACTCTTTAAAACACACATAATGTTTTGTGAATTCTATATCATGTGTGCACATGGTATAAAAAATACAAAATAAGGTTAATAAAAATATAAAGCCAAACAAAAACTAGTATAGTTTCCCTTTAACCCTTTCCCATTGACTTTATAATTTAAAAAAAGACCCCGCCCCCATAAGTTATGGATGTTTGGAGGGCAGTAACTTGACAGCGCTTAGCCATGAGACCAGGTTGCTACTAGCAACTATGGATACTGCACAAAAGGCACTCAACATGATTCCCAATCATTTATGTACCCTCATTAGCCAGGGATTTTGGCTACTGTGTCAATTTTTTTATCTTTTTAGTCACATTGAGACTGATCCTGATCCTGTGGTCATTCTTCGCAGTTGTTAAACCAAAGCTGGCCATACACTGGGTGTCCAAATCTGCAGTGCCAACTATTGTATTCTGACAGCAGATGCCAACAGTTGTTTAAATACCTAAACAGTGATTGCATCTGAATAGATGCAGTTGCTATTTGCAAATAATTTGAAAGTTGTTGGGGGGGGGGGGGGGAGTGCACCAACAGGGACAACCATGAATTCCATTTTGGCTAGTTTGGCAGTGCCAGCTGAAATTTACTTAATGTATGGCCAGCTTCACAAACATTGTTTCCACTTACAATGCATTATTATCTTCTGCCTTCTGACCTGGTATGTTTGGTTAGATACTGGGGAATTACCTAAGATTTCTGCACAATTATAATGGCACAGGACTCTGTCTGAAGTGGCATGCACCACATTAACCGCTTTACGACCACAGTCACAGTCGCCCTGTACAGAATCACGCACATATAAATATATACGTGATTCTGCACTTCCGGGTTTTGGACGCAATTTTACACAGCGGGAGCTGATCAGCACGTCCCGTGGACCCAATGTCCACCGGGATCCACCGATCATTTGTTGCTCTAATAGAATGACAGTAAACAAGGCAGATTGTCACTCTGTAAGTACAGAAGACATGGATATTGTGTTCCTGAGAAGCACCTCCCCCACAGTTAGTAGACACTCCCTAGGCACACATTTAACCCCTTTCATTGCCCCTGATGTTAACCCCTTCCCTGCCAGTGTCATTAGTACAGTTACAGTGCATATTTTTTGTACTGATCACTGTATCAGTGTCACTGGTCCCCAAAAAAGTGTCAAAAGTGTCTGTTAGGTGTCCAATTTGCCCCCCAGCAAACCAATCAATATACAGTTGTTGGGAATTTTTTTTTTACAAAAAGCATGAAACTAAATTGATGAAGAGATTTGATTTATTAAAAATTTTTATTGGGTATGTTTTAGAGCAGAAAGCAAAAAATGTTGTGTTTTTTTATTTTTTTTCAAAATTGTAGTTCGTTCTTTGTTTCTAGTGCAAAAAATTGGGGGTTGAAGGATTTATGCTAACAGTCCCTCCCAATGTTAGGCAAATTCTTTCCTCTGTATCACTTACTACTGACCCCTGACCTTTGCCTCATCTACTACTGACCCCTGAACTTTGCCTCATTTACTACTTACCCCTAAACTCTGCCTTATCTACTACTGACCCCCTGAACTCTGCCTTATCTACTACGGATCTCTGAACTCTGCTCACTACTGAACCTTTGCATTCCTTACAGATGAACCCCTGCACTGCGTGTCCTTTTAAGTAGGAACAGGCCGATTATCGGCAAGGCCAATATATCAGGGGCCAATATGCACTTTCCCCGATATATCGGTTTCGGCCCCGGAACTGGCCGATATTGCCAATATTTTTGTGACGTCATTCTGCCTTCTTAGGCCACCTCCCTCGCCTTGGACAGCCTCGTCTGAAGTCGGGACTAGTCTCGCAGGAGTGTATCACAGCCATACACACACCCACATCCACAGGCCCTGTGCCAGCCAGCCAGCCACAGGCACTGTTCCAGCGAGCCAGCCAGCCACGCACAGGCCCTGTACCAGCCAGCCAACCACAGGCCCTGTACCAGCCAGCCACCCACAGGCACTGTACCAGCCAGCCAGCCACCCACAGGCCCTGTACCAGTCAGCCACCCACAGCCCCGGTGCCAGCCACCCACCACAGGGTGCCACCCACCACAGGGTGCCAGACAGCTAGCCACCCACCCACCACAGGGTGCAAGCCAGCCAGCCACCACCACAGGGTGCCAGCCAGCCAGCCACCCACCCACCACAGGGTGCCAGCAAGCCAGCCACCCACCACAGGGTGCCAGACAGTCAGCCATCCACCACAGGGTGCCAGCCAGCCAGCCACCCACCACAGGGTGCCAGCAAGGAAGCCATTAAGCATTAAACAAATATTAACATGTTTAGTACCAGATTTGTGTCAAAAATTGTTTTTATTTTTCAAAAGTTTAAATGTACAAAATATCGACCCATATCGGCCGATACCGATACATTGTGACCAAAATATCAGTATCGGCCCTGAAAAAAACATTAGTCTATCTCTACTTTTTAGCCATGGCGTATTCAGCATAATGAAAGCCACACCCAACATTTGCTGCAGCACTTTCTTTTTCACGGGCAAGAGAGCCCATCTTATGATCTTGCACACAGGCCCATACAAGCAAGGGAATCTGCTAAATGTGCTCAGGCTGCATGCAGTGCAGGGATGGGAGCAGTGCTATATTTTGGCCTAGGCCAACAAGGCCCAGGCCTAGGGCGGCACTTTGTAGGGGGGCAGCAAAAAAGCTGCATTCCGCATGAAAAAAAAACAGCCTCCTCCCGATTCCCACACGAAAAGGGTCGCCGCCGGCTTGCGCTACAATTTTAGTTTAGTTGCGAATTGGGCCAAAGGGCAGGGTCCAGGAGGCAAATCAGTATGGCACCCCCATAAAGCAGTCACACTGCTACCTGCCGGTGTGATAGGCTGCACTAATGGGCACTGATAGGCTATACTGGTGGCCACTAATGGCTGTACTGATGGCCACTGATGAGGCCACACTGATACACTGATGAGGCTGAAATGATGGGCAGTAATGAGGCGGCACTGATGAGGCTGAACGTATGGGAACTAATAAGGCTATGCTGATGGGCACAGATAGACTGTGGTTGTGGTCTGTGGTGTACAGATGACAGGGTGGGTCATAAACAGGAAGGGGTGTGGCCTTTACAGGAAGGGGTGGGTCATATTTAAATTAGGGGGTGCACAAACTTAGTTAGGCCTAGGGCAGCACAAAACCTAAATACACCACTGGATGGGAGAAAGAACTCTGCTGAGTGCCCTGCCAACAGGGATCCCTGTCCTCTGCTCTGCTGACCCCTATTTTCAGATCTTGTGACCCCTGTACACTGCCCTTTTGATCCCTGTGCTCTGCTGACACCATACACCATCCTTTTGCCCCCTGCCCTTCACCTTGCTGCTCCCTGAACACTGCAATACAAACAAATGACCTCTGTATACTGCCCTACAACTGCTGACCCTATCCTCTGCCCTGCTGACCTCCCATCCTCTGCCCCCTGACATTTTTGACTGGACCCTCACATTAGAGCCTAGATTCAGCCCTGAGTGAAAGATGAAAAAGGAAGAGCCTCTTAATAAATTATAATTTTTTAACATATGTCAGTTTTAAATACTGATTTAAAATCATTTTCTCCTAAAATTCAGACTTATTCAGGAAAAATGTAAATGTGCTATTTATGGAAGCAGGGGAATATCTCCAGATTAAAGGGTGCTAGCTGACATCAGTGTAGAGCCAACCCCTAGAATCAGTCCAGAATACACTGGTTTTAACAGACCAAACCTTTTCAGGAAAGGAAAGATTTGTGTTGTATAATACTATAAATAAAGTATATAAAAGGCCCAAAGCACTCACTAAGAAGGAATTGTAAGCAGAATAAGAAAAGCACAGCAAACTTAGAAAAACTGCCAATGTCAGACACAGGAAGTATATAAACATTTTTAGCTCAGCTGAACTTGAATGCCAAAGACTGAAGCTTAAAGACGTTGAATATTTCATGCTTAGATATAAAATTATATTCTGAATTAACCTTTTTGAAAAGCTGCTAGTTGATCATCATCTATTAATAGACACTGCTGTATTAACAAGATAAAGATATACAGTACGTGCTGGAACACCTGAGAGGCAGTGCAGGCTGTTCTGTTAAAATATAGAATTAGCAAAATGATTAACTAATATGACCTGCGCAAAAGTCTAAAAACTGTGCCTGTGGGTAGCTGTGTTTTCTCAATGTATACACAATGAACAGTGATCTATTTTGTGGTTTAAACTGCAGAACATTAATGTGCATAAAATCAATATAGTGCTAGTGCATAAACTAATTACCAATACACAATTCGTATATTATTATTATTATTATTATAATACAGGATTTATATAGCGCCAACAGTTTACGCAGGGCTTCACAATATAAAAGTGACAGAATACAGTTACAATACAATAAAATGCAAGAGGATTAAGAGGGCTCTGCTCACAAGAGTTTACAATCTAATAGGGTGGGGTAGGTGGTACAAAAGTTTGTAACTGTGGGGAATGAGCTGATGGAAGTGATGAAAATTAGTTGGAGGCTAGACTTCCCTGAAGAGATGAGTTTTCAGGGATTGCCTGAAGGCAGCTAGAGTAGAACATAGTCAGACAGGTTGAGGTAGAGAGTTCCAGAGGATGGGAGAGGCTTCAAAGAAATCCTGGGGATAAACATCAGAAGAGAAGACAAGGGAGCTTGAGAGTAGAATGTCTTGAGAGGAGCAGAGAGGACAGTTTGGGTGATATTTGGAGACAAGGTTGATGATGTAGCTCGGGGCAGAGTAGTGAATGGCTTTGTATGTTGTGGTTACTATTTTGAATTAAATTTCCTGGGCGATCGTGAACCAGTGTAGGGATTGGCGGAGAGGGGTGGCAGACACTGAGCAGTTGGTAAGGTGGATAAGTTTGGCAGCAGCATGCATGACAGACTGAAGAGTGGATAGCCTATAGAGAGGTAGGCCAATGAGAAGGGAGTTACAATAGTCAAGGCGAGAGATAACAAGGGAGTGAATGAGTATATACTGTATCTACAATAAGATAAAAAAAAAAATCAGTAAATTACATAGAGACCGTGACAGCAGAAAAATCCTCCTTTAAAGTGCCAGGGCTCAAAAATCATACTGAAGTGCTTGTCACCACCAACACTCCACTACGTGCAAATTTGTGCCCTAACCTCAATGGGTTTAAACTCACCAAATGAAGCTGACCCCTTTGGCATATATCAAAATGGAAATGGGTCTACACAAGCTTTTCCCCAACTCTGCTGTGCATAGCCAATTTTCCTCTGCTAACTGTCTGTTTTACACAGAGCCCAGGTGTTATTCTCATGCGGGGAAGTATCAAACAGTGAGGGATCTCATAGTGTATAACGTCTTTAATAAAAATTTATAAAAATTTTTTTAAAAACTCACTCACATTTTGCGGTGCCCACCCTGGGCCGGTTTTGTAAACTACCACCACTCCGCTGTGAGAGATGGCGTGTATTCATCCACTGTTGCAGACCAGAGAGGATGTGCAAAAAAATTTATTGCACTGATTCAAAAGGGTTTATTAGAGGGTGAGCGAATTTAAACCACAAAATAGAATTAGCAAAATACAATGCTCACTCCATCTTCACTACTCTCCCACTATCCTCTAGCTTATTGCTGCAATAATTTTTGAAAAATAATAACCTAAAAGATCCAAATACTTACGAGTCCTAGGTCGCATAACAAATTGTGACCCAAGCGTTCTATCATTGGGACTGCAGAGTAGGAAAATTATTTTTTACATGTAACATTTTTTTAAATGTCACAAAGAAAATTTACCCTGCAGCTATCTAATATGCCCATTGCACAGAAAGATAACCCCACAGTGTGTCCTCCAGAACACCTCAGCCCCTCCAGGTCTAGTAAAAATATAGGACCAGGTCGAGGCGAACCTTGGAGGCACACCACAGAGAGAAACAAGAGACTGTATGGGACTTTAATGGTACCATATCCAAAAAGGTTAGCTAACAAATATGTAAACACAGGTAATAAAATAAAATCAACAGAATAATCCTTTAAAAGGTATCCATACATCACAGTTCATAAACACAATAGTATTACATAGAAAAGCTTGCTATCCACCTAGTCACAGTTAAAACATGCCGAATGGGCTAAACATTGTAACCAAGTTATCCAATCCTGAACATTATGTAACTGTACAAGCTGAGTTCATGCCCATCCATATTTTACATGTTTTGTGAACGTGAGCTGCTGCTTGGATAGAAAATATAATTTTGATAGAAAATATGCCCATTAACAACACAAATAGTGTGTACATTAAATAGTGTGAACATTGGTGTGGAGAAAAGTGAAGAACTTTTCTGGCCAGAAATAATCAAGAACATTTTACAAGCAGGAAAGGGTTCACCTTTTGGTGGCACTGTGGCTCCCAGATCTATAGGCTGCAGTTCTCAGAGAATCTCATGGGAATCAGAAATCACCTGATGCTTGTTGCAGGAAGTGTATTTAAGCCCTACCTATACTTTTCTCTTTGCCTTGGTGTTTTGTCTCCATGTGCCCCTGACCTGTGTTCCAGCATCCTGATCCAGGACCTTGACCCTGACCCTGCAACCTGATTCCTTACCTGCCTGCTTGTTCTGTCTCTTGTTTCCCCTTCCTGTCCTGCTCCCAGCTCCCTCTGCTTTATTCTCCCGTGTATGACCCTGGCTCTGTTACTACTACACTTTGCATATCCTGTTTTATGTATATAGTTAGTTTGGGCAGTTGTTTATTGTGTGTCACTACTTATTTGGTTCTCTGGTTTGACTTATTTTTTTTTTTTTTTTTGGTTTGACTTATACAGTTTTAGTATGTTAGAGGTGCATTTACATTTATGTTATGCACTTATTTTAAAATAAGTTATAATATTTTACATTTTTCTTGTGCCTGTGCCTGTGCCTGAAGTCCACTCATTTCTGGTCACACTTGTTCCTGACATAACACCAAGGGCCATCCTGACCAGAAGTGGATGCACAGGGAAGCCATCTTGGCTCTGCTGTTGTTTTTTTTTTGCAACATGCATCCTGAGGAGGTTATATACTTTACTTTGTTAGTGCCTCCACGCCAGCCGATCTGCTCCAGTCTGCCTCCACGCCGACTGATCTGCTAAAGTCTGGCTTAATGATTACTGATGGAGTTAGGCCTGCCTCTGATGGTCCTGAACTTGACGACCTGCCTAAACTTGCTGATCCTGCGCCTGCTGCCCAGCCAGATGGTCCTCTGCCTGCTGCCCAGCCTGGTAGTCCTGTTGTTGATGCCCAGCTTGATGATCCTGTTCTTGATGTCCAGCCTAATTATTATGTCCCTGATGCCCAGCCTGGCGGTCCTGCTCCTGATGCCCAGTCTGATGATCCTGTTCTTGATGCCCAGCCAGAGGGTCCTGTGCCTGATGCCCACGTGAGGGTCTTGTTCCTGATGCCCAGCCTGAGGGTCCTGTGCCTGATGCCCAGCTGGAGCATCCTGTGCTTGATGCCCAGCCAGAAGGTACAGTGCCCAATGCCCAGCCTTCCTCTGGAGGTCCTGTGCTAAACAACCTGCCTGCCTCTGACGGTTCTTTTGCCCGATGACAAGTCTACCTTTGATGGTCGCTATCTGATGATCCTACTTCCCCTTCCGCTGATGATCCAGTGCCAGTTGCCCAGCCTGATGGTCCTGTGTTTGATGTCCAGCCTGCCTCTGATAATCCTCTGACCAATGACCAGCCTGAGCTTAATTATCTTCTACCTACCACCCAGTCATGTTCTACTGACTCTGTGCCTACTGCCTAGCTAGTTTCTAATGACTATTTGCCTGCTGCTCAACTGGATTGTTTTGCAAAGCTTAAGATTTTATCTGCTGTTGGGTCTGATACCTCTAAGATTTTGTGTACCTTGTATGGGTTACCTGTTTGGCCTGATATTCTTTTTACAGTCACCTCAGTTGGGTCCTTCTTGCAGTATGTTGTTCCGATGGTGGCAAAGCTTGGTGGTCCAGACATACCCTTTGTAGCTGGTAGCTATGTTTGACTTCACGACCTTGGTAGTGGTGAGCTCCGGGTGAGTGGCAAAGTACTATTTGTGCCTTGCCCGGATGCGATTACCACAACTCAAGGTGCACTAGGGGACCGGGGCTGGGTGACCAGGGCCTTGGGAAAACCTAAATGCCCGTTGATGTGTGGAGCAAGTCCTGGAAATCAGGCAAGCTACACAGTTGTAACAAGACATTCTGGTTTCAGGAGTTCCGGTATTGTCACATGACCCCAGGGCTAAGGTTGTAGATGACCCATGGTACCCCAACGTTTGGATACCTACTGTCTTGAGGGATCAAATGTCATACTTCTCTGAGAACCTGGCCAACAGGTGGGGTACCTAGTCAGTCAACAGATTAGGGATCGACCGATTATCGGCAAAGCCGATTGTCAGAGGGCCGATATTCACTTTTCCCAATATAATGTTGTGACGTTGGGCCTAAGCTTCTGCCTTCTCAGGCCACCTCCCTTGCCTTGAACAGCCTCGCCTCGAGTCGGGACTAGTCTCTCGATAGTGTATAACACAGCCATACACCCACCCACCCACAGCAGACCGGTGCCAGCCAGCCACCCACACCCACAGGTCCTGAACCAGCCACCCACCACAGGGTACCAACAAGCCAGCCACCCACCACAGCGTGCCAGACAGCCAGCCACCCATCACCACAGGGTGCCAGCCAGTTTTTTTAACCCTATATTCAATTTATTAGTGTCTTTTAAAATTCAATGGAGATGGATGCAGATAGAAAAAGTAAAAGTGTGACCTGGGACTATTTCTCGACTCCGTCTCCAGGAAAAGCAGCAGTGTGCAACACGTGCACAAACAATGTAAGCATAGGATCACCAATTGCAAAAACCAAAAATACGTCAAATCTTTGGGCCCATCTAAGAGTTCATCATGTTAAATTATATCACGCAGCACAAAAAAAACACAATGAATGAATCACATGTTGCGCCACGCGCCTCCGTGCACTGGGCCTAACCTTTTGCCTTCTTAGGCCACCTCACTCGCTCTGAAAAGCCTCGCCTGGAGTCCGGACTAGTCTCTCAGGAGTGTATAACACAGCCATACACACACCCACAGCAGCCCGGTGCCAGCCAGCCACCCACACCCACAGGTCCTGTACCAGCCAGCCAGCCACAGGCACTGTACCAGCCAGGCAGCCAGCCACCCACAGGCCTTGTACCAGCCAACTACCCACAGGCCCTGTTCCAGCCAGCCAGCCACCCACAGGCCCTGTACCAGCCAGCCACCCACAGCCCCTGTGCCAGCCACCCACCCACCACAGGGTGCCAGCCAGCAAGCCACCCACCACAGGGTGCCAGCAAGCCAGCAACCCACCACAGGGTGCCAGCAATCCAGCAACCCACCACAGAGTGCCAGACAGACAGCAACTCACCACAGGATGCCAGACAGCCAGCCACCCACCACAGGGTGTGAGCAAGCCAGTCACCCACCACAGGGTGCCAGCAAGTCAGTCACCCACCACAGGGTGCCAGCAAGCCAGCCATCCACCACAGAGTGTCAGACAGCTAGACACCCACCACAGGGTGCCAGACAGCCAGCCACCCACCACAGGGTGTCAGACAGCTAGACACCCACCACAGGGTGCCAACCAGCAAGCCACCCACAACAGGGTGCCAGCCAGCCAGCCACCCACCACAGGGTGCTAGACAACCAGCCAGCCACCCACCACCACAGGGTGCCAGCCAGCCAGCCACCCACCCACCACAGGGTGCCAGCCCCTGTGCCAGCCAGCCACCCTCCACAGGGTGCCAGCCACTCATCACCACAGGGTGCCAGCCCCTATGCCAGCCACCCATCCACCACAGGGTGCCAGCAAGCCAGCCACCCACCGCAGGGTGCCAACAAGCCAGCCACCCAACACAGGGTGCCAGACAGCCAGCCACCCACCACCACAGGTTGCCAGCCATCCAGCCACCCACCACAGGGTGCCAGACAGCCAGCCACACACCACCACAGGGTGCCAGCCAGCCAGCCACCCACCACAGAGTGCCAGCCAGCCACCCACCACAGGGTGCCAACAAGCCAGCCACCCACCACAGGGTGCCAGACAACCACCCACCCACCACAGAGTGCCAGACAGACAGTTTTTTTTAACCCTATATTCAATTTATTAGTGTCTTTTAAAATACAATGGAGATGGATGCAGATAGAAAAAGTAAAAGTGTGACCTGGGACTATTTCTCGTCTCCAAGATAAGTGAGAAAAGATCAGAGCGCTTATGGGTTAAAATATAGGTGTGATTATGTTCAACGAAGAGACTTGAATTTCAAAGAAAAAAGAGGGGCTGCTGCTAATAAGTAAGGCGCAGTGCCTTTAAAGTGGAAAAGTAAAGGTCAGGGCTGCTCCTCACACTGTTTTAGAATGTGTGTGTTAAATCATAATGTGTAATTAAAGTGCTGGGTGCAACTCTAAGTGCATTTGTATACAAACCAATATTCAATACAGTGTGTCAATGTATAAAATATCAACCATAAATACAAATAAAAATAAATCATCAAGTGCTAGTAACGCATACGTGATCACCCTATATCATATAAATAAATAGTAAACAAAGTCCTTGGATAATAGAGTTCATGGTGCAGAAAAAAGTGCTGCTGTGCTGTTATTCACAAAGTGACGGTGATCCCCTGGGGTGACCCCACTCACTAGGAAAATTTAAATATAGAGCCTGGTATTATCTCCTTAGGGCTGATGGTTTCACTCTTTTCCAAATGACAACAGAAGTGCTGGATGCATCACTGTCTATATCAGAGAAAGTAGATGCTGTACTTGGGTCTGCGAAGCTCCTTGATCAAATATTCTACGTCTTCCTACTCGCAGGCCTTGTTTCCACACAGCTGACCCGTTGCTGAGATACAGGGGAGTGCAGCTCTGTGTGGGCTCTGTGTGGGGGGTCTCTGATGTAAGGGGGCCTCTGTCAGGGTCTCTGATGTAAGGGGGACCTCTGTGAGAGTCTGTGATGTAAGGGGGGCCTCTGTGAGGGTCTCTGATGTAAGGGGGCCTCTGTGAGGGTCATTGATGTAAGGGGGGGCTCTGTGAGGGTCTCTGATGTAGGGGGGCCCTATGGGGGGTCTCTGATGTAAGGGGGCTCTATGTGGGGGTCTCTCATGTAAGGGGGGCTAAGTTATAAGTGATTATAAAAAAAAGAAAAGTTAAAGTGCAAAAGAGGTGCAAGAAAATGTGTGGGGGGGCACTCGGGGGGCACTCGGGGGGGCGCCACAGGATTAGCTCGCACAGGGCGCCTTAACACCTAAGGCCGGCCCTGGTTACATAGTTAGTGAGGTTGAAAAATAATGTCCATCTTGTTAAACCAACAGAAAATAAATAAATGGAAACCCTCCATATACACAATACTACTGTATATCCACAGTTGATCCAGAGAAAGGGAAAAAAAACAATTCACTGAGCTGGTCAGAACTAGTTCCTGAAGGGAGCCTATTGCACATTTTCACAGCTCTTACTGTGAAGAAGCCTGTCCATACATGGAGGTTACATTTCTTTTCTTCAGATATACAGAGTACCTCTTGACTTTTGTAATGAACTGAAAGTGAATAACTCTACAACCAAGTTTACTATTTGGACCACCTATGTATTTATACTTGGTGATCGCATCCCCCTTATCACCTCTTCTCAAAAGAGAATAAATTCAGCCCAGCTAATCTTTCCTTATAGCCGAGTTCCTCAGTTTGGCTGCCATTTTCTGATCCTTCTCCAGTTCTCCAATACATCTTTTTATAAACTAGTGCCCAAGCTGAACTGCATTTTCCAAAGGAGGCTTAACTAACGAATTGCACGTTTGTTGCTTTAGAAACTTCAGTTAGAAACATCAGCTTGAAATCATATACTTTTATAAAAGAATATGAAAAACCCAACAATTTACATTCCTGATAGGTGCTTGTTGTACCATGTACTTTTATAAAAATGTATCCTGTTCTCTCTGCATTGCTTCCTTTGTGTGAAATACTCTGTGTTCCTGACATACATAAGAGCACAGCGTAGTCAGTTCTCTAGCAGTGCTGAGAACTCAGCTTGCCCTTCTACAATGATCACAATTGTTCTGACACGCCCCCCCCCCCCCCAAGCCCCATACAGCCATTCATTGGGAAGACCAGTGTACTGCTGTTTCTCCTCTTCCAGCTCTCTTAGCTCCTTATGCAGCTGAGAACAGAGATTATGTGATCACTTATTAAAAAAGGGAGAAAAGGAATAGAAATGTTAATAGTTTATTTTTATCAATAAATAAAATGGAAAGTAAATGAACAGAAGAGAAATTCAAATCAAATCCAATATTTGGCGTGACCACCTTTTACCTTCAACACAGCATCAATTCTTAAATTCTTCTAGGTACACTTGCACACAGTTTTTGAAAGAACTTGGCAGCAAGGTTGTACCAAACATCTTAGAGAACTAACCACAGATCTTCTGTGGATGTACGCTGCCTCTAGACCTCTATGATTAAAGGATAAGTTCACCTTTTGTAACATGTTACACTCATATTTATGGTGTAACATGTAACATTTTACAGATGCACCAGCCAGGGTGTAACATGTAACCAGCCTCCAAAACCCCCGCCCCTCCCCTGATTCCCCATCTAGACAGCGAGCCGGGGATCTTCTCCCCCCCCCCCCCCCTCTCGTTGTCACAATCTAAATCTACAGTAAATTAGTGTTATGTGAATATGAAAACTACAAGTACCATCAGCCTTTGCAGCTGATCTTGGACTACAAGGATGCTGTTGAGCTCAGAGTTACAGGCAGACAACTACATAGACAGTCTGCAGGACCGTGGCATTATACCCACAATCGATTGTGGGTGCAATGTTTTACAGGCTCCTAACAAAAAATAAATAAATGCATCTTTTTTTACCTGCAAAAAAAATGTGCATTTATTATGTTTCTGTAAAGGTGAACTTATCCTTTAAGCATAATGTGTGTGAAACATGTCAGAGGGGCATGACCAATGGACTAGGATCTGAGCTAGGTTTTCATTCACCTTACATTGGAGTTGAATAGTGTGCAGTGGTATCTGCATGCTATATTACATTTTAGAGTGAGATGTGCTTTATTTCTGTCAGCACCTGAATACAGACTGTAAACCCGGGAGACTGACACGGCAAGTTTGGAGCGGTGCTGATCTGTTATAGTGTCTGTTTATCGGGTGTTAGTTTCTTGTGAAAAAATGCAATAAATAGTAAATAATGGTTTTCACATAAATATGTTATAATAAATTGTATAAATACCACTGCATAGTGTATAAAAATAAAAATAATACAGGACATATATGGTATGTGTTACACTAAATACACAAGTATTTAGTAATTAAATGGGTACCTTCGTCCTAAAATTGGACACTATAAACTAGCGAACTGGGGGCACTGAGGACTTTCATGGTACCATATGAACTCACAATGAGAAGATATTATAAAAATACAAAAGTTTATTATGTATACATAGATAACAGACATCCCCTAGAGGGGCAACACACACAATAAAAAAAAAAATATATATTGTATAAAATGATATCACAAATATCCAGAAGGGTCCACTGTGAGGTGAATCCAAGACTGGGAAATTACAACATGCAAACCCTCCTCTTCTAGATTGGGTATTGGCTGTGGTGTCTCCCCTGAAAGGGGGGAAAAATCCCAGACAAGTTCCAATCATACTCTACATGTTTCACGGATATACCGCTTCTTCAGGAGTTTGACTCGAGAGGGTTGTATAACATGTAACGAAATATAAATCCACAATTGATATTGAATCAATATAAATTATATTGACACCAATATTTTGATATCATTTGTGGATTTATATTTTGTTACAGATTATGCAACCCTCTCGAGTCAAACTCCTGAAGAAGCGGTAAATCCGTGAAACATGTAAGAGTATGATTGGATCTTGTCTGGGATTCCCCCCCCCCCCTTCAGGGGAGACACCACAGCAAACACCCAATCTAGAAAAAGAGGGTTGGCATGTTGTAATTTCCCTGTAATTGATCCACCTCCCAGTGGACCCTTCTGGATAAAAATTATACAGGGTCTATATAGCGCCAACAGTTTGCCCAGCACTTTACAGTGTGAAGGCAGACAGTACGGTTACAATACTATTTAATACAGGAAGAATCACAGGGCCCTGCTCATTAGAGCTTATAATCTAAAAGGGAGGGTCAAGTGATACAAAAGTTAATAACTGTTGGGAAATGGGCTGATGGAGAAAATAAAAGTATAGTTGTTAGGTGGAGGCAGGATAGGTTACTTTGAAGAGAAAAGTTTTCAGGGATCGCCTAAAAGTGGATAGTGCTGGAGATAGTTGGACAGATAGATAGGGATCTACAAAGGATGGGGGGGGGGGCTCAGGAGTAGTCCTGCAGGGGAGCATGGGAGGAGGTGACAAGGGAACTAGAGAGGAGGAGGTCTTGGGATGAATGAAGTGAATGGTTTGGTTGTTATTTTAAGACTAGGTTAGTGATGAAGCTGGGGGCCATGTTGTGGATGGCTTTCTAAGTTATTGTTAGTATTTTTAATTTAATTTGTTGGGTGAGTGGCAGCCAATGGAGGGATTGGCAGAGAGGGGTTGCAGACACTGAGCTGTTGTTAAGATGGAGGAGTCTGGCAGCAGTGTTCATGATGGACTGATTAGGGGTCAGCTTATTTAAAGGTAAGTCAATGAGGAGGGAGTTGCAGTAGTCAAGGCAAGAGCTAACCAGGGAGTGGATTAGAAGCTTTGTGGTGTCATTGGTTAGGAATGAGCGTATTTTATGTTTTTTTCTACTGCATAGAAAATATGCATAAGTAGAAGAATATAGGACCATTTTGTGTACAGCCTCTTTCCCCTTATCTTTTATTGGATGAATAACAAAACTGTGCCATTATTTCATATTTATCCTTTAAAGGTTATGATACTGCATTGCGTGTTATACGCAAATGATAACATTAAAATAAAAAAAAATACATAACAGGAATATTATCAAACAATCTGAATTTCATTTGAATGTCTATTAAAGTTTGATTGTAAGAGAACCTATAACAGGATATCATTAAAATAATATAATTTAGGCATATGTGATTTATGAGGAAAAATATGATTTCTAAAACAAATATTAAACATGTGGCAGAGTTATTGACCATGACAATATTTAGATTCATTTTTCTTTTAGTGTTGGAAGAGAAGATAACCAGAATATTAAAATGCAAACAAGAAACAGAGGAGGCATAAAAACACATTCAAATATCTGGATATTCTTCTATGTGAATATTGCTTACAAGATAGTTATCACTAGATAACCTTGAAGACATTTCTTCTGTTATTAACAGCATGAGAATAGTCTCGGCTCTTTGTTTTAGAGTGATATTAAATGGTTGCTTATCACAATTTTTCTTTTCCCTGTAGGAAACACCAAGAATGAAAAGTTGCTAGCTACTGTAGGATTGTTTTCAGCAAAAGGAGAGGGTGTTCTTCATCTCCTGGTGGAAGGAATAATGGAAAAGATAGACAGCCATCGCTTTACAGATATAAACAACAATTTAAAACATTTGTAAATTAAAAAATTAGGATAATATTGACCTCAATGCAATACCATGATTGTACTGCAAGAATTAGTTTCCTTATAAAAATTCAGTAGACTTGTCATTTATTGTTTCTATTGTCATTAGTTGATTTTTCATCTGATCAGGCAGAATCAGGTGAAGACTGTGTTGTCAATGGGTACTAGTGAGAGCAGAAGACATCCTTGAGCCACATCTGAAAGAAATGCTACTGAATGGCCATACATTATGCAGTTTTCTTTCCTTCAACCATAGGGAAACTTTCTCTTGCAAAGTGAACAGTCTATTTGTCACTGTCAATGAGACCACTTGAAGACCAACCCTTTCCTGGCACATTTTGTTTTTGATTTTAAATCCCTATTTTTTGCTAGACAAGTACTTATAACCCCCAAATGTTATATATATATGTAGCACCCTACAGATAGGTGCTAGGTAAAACCATAGTGGGCCTTGTCTGTTTAACAGCAGGGCTGTGATTTATCTAGCCAGAGTGTCAGGGCTTCCAGATGTGCCTGCTGAAGGGAAAAGTATCCCCACTGGCTCCTGTGAGAGGCTTCAGTGTGGGAAGCCTAATCAGGGGAAACATCCCAGCTTGTAAGAGGAGTGGGTGCCACATCGCCATCAAGCCTCTATGGCTCAGATTTTCAAGGCCGCGACCTGGTCGTCGGTGCATACGTTCACTCTTTTCTATCGAGTGGATGTTGGGACCCAGGAAGAATCTGCATTAGGCCGTAGTGTTCTGCAGGCAGAGGTGTAATCCTTTTTGTGGTAAGATGGCGGTATTTTTTGGTGTCCCCCTCCTCTCAGATGCATTGCTTTGGGACATCCCATACGTTATGATTTATGGCTCTGTGTCCCGTGATGTACAAAAAGAAACATTGATTTTTTAATACAGACTTACCTGTAAAATCTATTTCTTAAAGTACATCACGGGACACAGAGGTCCCTCCCCTCTACTATGGGGTCTTTATTGCTTGTTACTAAACTGAGGTACTTCCTGTGTGGAAGGGGTTATATAGGGGGGGCATCCTTTCTGATTGGTTGCCAGTGTCCTTCACCTAAAGGTGGCTATATAACCCATATATTATTATTTATGGCTCTGTATCCTGTGATGTACTTCAAGAAATGGATTTTACAGGTAAGTCTGTATTAAAAAAAAAAACATTTTTTTGCAGGTTACCTGTTTAGCGTTACAGAGGAGGTCTAGTGCTAGAATTATTGCTTTTGCTCTAATGTTCACAGCAATACCGTACATGTATGGTGCAAACACTGTTTACATATGTGTGTTCTACTTATGTATGCGTTTGCTTCAGCATGCAAGCACGGGGGGGGGGGGGGGGTGCTTTACAATTTTTCTTGCATATTTCGTTTTTTATATTTTTACAATGTAAACATCCCTTGTAATAGAAATAATGACAGGTCCTCTTTATGGAAAGACTGGGGTCAAAAAGACCCCAAACCTCTCCTTTACCTTTTAAAAGCAAAAGATGAATAAAAAAGTTTTTGCTTAAAAAGAGAAGTATGGGTCTCTCTTTTTTTCCCCCAGTTATACTTACTAAAGTGGATGCAGCATTAGGCCGATGCTGCATCTGTCCCCCGGCGCCTCTACACTGAGAACCAAGCGACTGAACACCACCGATCAGAGCTGCAGACTGTCAGTCACAGCTCTTTGCTCTGCCCCTCCTTGCTCACTGCAGCGCTGGGCTGTAGAGGGGCGGGGAGCGTTCGGCTCAGGTTCTCAGTGGCTTGCTGAAAACCTGAGATGGGTGTCAGTCCAGGCACCTGGAGGATCCCGACGTCAGCAGAGATCAGACTTCCGACCACTCTCTGCTGAAAACGGGTCACAGGAGTGTAGAATGAATTGCACCCCTGTGATCCATAGGAGATGTACAGCCAAAC
The DNA here is from genome assembly GCF_965119305.1 of Pelophylax lessonae. Lineage (NCBI taxonomy): Eukaryota > Metazoa > Chordata > Amphibia > Anura > Ranidae > Pelophylax > Pelophylax lessonae. The sequence goes on from NC_138768.1 coordinate 209,062,749, forward strand.
GAGCTTTTGCTGTAGACCTCCTTAAAAAAAAGAAAACAATTGTTTACTTCAGCCCTAGCCTGGAAGTGATGTCATTGCGTTGACCTGGTCCTCCAAGGCCATAGAGGGGATCAGAGACAATCTGGTCTCTGTCTGTCTCTGTGACAAGCTGGCCACACAGTTGGATCATTTCTCAGGCAGGGATGGTGAAAAAAGTAAGCCAGAGAAACACCGGCGGAAAGGGGACACCACTCGGACCGCTTATATGATAAAGTCAGCCACTGGCTGCAAAAAAAAAAAAAAGGGGGTTATGGCTTATAGCTCTAGCCATAAAGCCGGCAAACCACTTGCAAACCGCAATGTATATATACGTATTGGGGTCACCTGTGTGTGAAATACTCGGTGTTCCTGTCTTCCTATAAAAAACTGACCACATATACATAAGAGCACAGCGTAGTCAGTTCTTTAGCTGTGCTGAGAACTCAGCTTGCCCTTCTACAATGATCACAATTGTTCTGACACACCCCCCTCCCAAGCCCCGAACAGCCATTCACTGGGATGACCAGTGTGATGCTGTTTCTCCTTTTCCAGCTCTCTTAGCTCCTTATGCAGCCGCGAACAGAGATCATGTGATCAGTTTAAAAAAAATGCCTCTTTGGCTAACTGACTTAGAGCCAATGGGAGCCAGTGGGAGCCTATGGCTCCACTGCTGTGTCTTAGCCAATGGGGAGGTTAGTCCTGGATGGCTGAGACAGTCATGGACATCGCTGGATCGAGAGGGGCTCAGGTAAGCATTAGGAGGGGCTGAGGGGGGCTGCTGCACACAAAAGGTTTTTTATCTTATTGCATAGAATGCATTAAGATATAAAATCTTCTGTTTTTACAACCCCTTTAAGGTTAAAAAATAAAAATAAAAAAATAAAACCTTCAGCATTTAGAACCACTTTAATATTGTTTGTACAAAAAAAAAAGAAATATCTATGTAATACATTTTATACATGCCTAGTTTGGAAAACATTTTACACAATGTTATTGACTTCAGACTTTTTGGCATTTAATTTCTGTTTTCTAATTTACTATAGCTTCTATCTAATTTTGGCAACCATTTAAAAATAGCTATAAAAAATATGTAAACATAAATGTAAGTTGCTCATAGGCTGATTTGTTTGAAATTATGGCTCTTTGTTGAAGGTTATTAGAATTTAAACTCCAAGTTAAGTAAAAAGAGCAGTGGCAATGCCATTGTCCATAGAACTCATGACAAACCAGGCAAATGCTGAAAAACTTAAGAGTGTGTTCTTCATGGTGAAATTGCTTTCCTCTCTTTTCTTTTGTAGGAAAAATATGTAAAATAGAAAGTTTTTACAAGCTTTGCAACAGTAAACTTTCCATTTTTCAATTGAAGGATGAAAGTTATTCAAGAGTTTCAACACAAGGAATATAACAGGAAGCTGATCTGTTATGAAAGGCTCAGGCAGGTTTTTCACAATACACAGGGGCTACTTTGATAAAAAAAATGTGTTGAATTAGTTTATATTTGTTCACACTTAAATGGGCACATTGAACTATAACTAAATTCTAAGTATTGCTTTAATTTATACATGTACTTTTATGCACAATAGATTTAAATTTTAACTATGGCTTCAAGATTTATCTTAATTATTAGAAAAAGTTGCATTTATATTCTATAACTGATATTTTAAAATACAACTCAAGCGAGTTGGAATAAAAATGGGTTAAAGCAGATCTTCACTGCATCTGTGCACCACAAACCAAAAATGCTATTTAATAAAATTTTTTAATATTCAAAGCAAACTCCCCATCAATGTATGTCTCCATGCTTTATTATGGTGAGAAATGTCTTTGAAAAACACCTTCTAGCTTTTCTAGCTATGGCCATCTTGAGTAAGGGCATATGATTCCTGTAGCATTTACTTCCTGGCCTTAGCTCAAGTATGCATGCAGGAGAATGTGCTTAGCTGAGAAAACTCCTCCTCCTCTCCTCCCCTCCTGAAGACTCCTGGGATGTATGACATCATTTGCCTAGGCAGGATCCCAGGAAGTAACCGAAGAAAAGTGTAATAAAAGAAAAAAAAACTTTGAAACAAGTAAATATGATATATTTTCCTATCCATTTATCTATGTTAGCAGTATGAATGAGGATTACAAATAATCAATGTTACCTGGGAGAGGGAGGTTCCACTTTGAAGTTATCCTTTTTTTAATGTAATTTTTGTTCACCATTGGAGAGATTTCCCATCATTTTTTGTGACAGGGTGTCAAAAAAGACAAAAGAGTTGTTTTACTAAAGGCAAACAGATTGTGCACTTTGCAAGTGCAGTTGCTCCAGAGCTTAATAAATTAGGGTAAACTCTGTTTCCATTAAACAATCAAGCAATCAAAAATACTGTTTTTTGTTTTCCCTGCATGTGACTGGGTATTCTTTGCAAAGTGAAGCTTTACCTCATTTACTAAGCTCTGGAGCAACTGCACTTGCAAAGAACACAGTCTATGTGCCTTTAGTAAATTAAACATAAAATACCAACAAAGCGCTAGAGTCCAATGAGTCTGTAAGAGCAAAGTAAAACCCCAACAAAATTAGTTGATCCTAAACGATCAGAATTGTGCTTACTGCTTAACCACGTCCTAAAACATTTGCCAGGGAAGGGGTTAACTCAGTGTGGTATATGATGTGCCGTGCTGCTACGTCCACCAGCGGGAAAACTGGTAACTGAAAAAACATCAATAGAAACGACAGAGCGCACCGGCTCCTAGTGCAACTTCGTTTATTTTTTAAAATTAAAAGATAACACAGTAACACTAACCACTCACATTGTGTTCAGAGAACATGCATGTCTATGTGAAACTGTAGTGGCTCTCCCATTTGTAGGGCTCCAGACTGGATCCAGGGTAAGCTGACAGCCACCGTTCTCAGTTTAAGGTGGTAGGATCCTCCATTCACTGGGAGACTCGATCCAGATACACATCAAAGTGATCCTCGAGCCGTGCCAGCTGGTATCTCATGCTAAGATTGCTATGACAATGCGTTTCAGAAGGCGTGGCCTCCTTCTTCAGGTCTGCCCAATGTTCTCAAGGAGGCCCTTAAGTAGTGTCATTCATATGGTTATTAACCCATTCCATGTCAGACAATAGGCTTCTCCAAAGAACATATGGCTACTAATTAATTAGCACGGTAACTCAGTGTGTGCAATCGTGGCAGGCATTCAAGTATCATTAACATTACCCCTTTAATGGTATGTGCTACAAATGAATACCATGCTATCAAACCTATCCTCTAAACTGACTGTATTGTAACAGAACATACATTTAAAACATTTAAATAAAATAATCACTTTTTATAAGCATTTATTTAGAAGCATCTATTAAAATCCCTCTAACAGAGGGAGGTGCATAGTATGTATGAAGGAAATAAAAAAACTATAACTTTCCAACAGCATGCTTCCTACATAAAAAAATCCTTACAATAATATAGATATGTGTAAATTAATTAATCTAATCCATATGTTGTGGTGAAAAACACTTAAAAACATCTGAACTCACAGTAGGATTGCAATAGACTGGAAGGCTACCGACCCCATGTGCTTACCTACTGTATATGTGTAACGTTCATGCGTTTTTGTTAGTGGATGGATTTACAGCTGCAGAATTATTACACTCAGTAGCCTTGTAGAGATTCTGTTGAACAAACATATCCAACTCTCAGGACTTCATCACCGTGCACAGCCTGTTATATACTATATATATACTTAATTAGATGTTTAATGGAGGGATAGAATATATGAGGATGTATAGATGAGAGACAGGCTATTGTATGGTGAGCACTAGAAGTAGTATTAGGAGAGTTGCAGGTGATGGTAAGCAGATAGGTTCTGATGTCAAGTATAGTGCAGATGGTAAGAGGACACAGATGGAGTATACTTAGACAGAGTAACCTAGTGCAAGGATAGTTGAAGGTAGTCCCAAGAGCTAACAGTCTATGCAGATGATAGTGAATAGATAGATACAGATAGTCTTGGTAATTGCAGTAGATGACAGTAGGAGATTGGTTAGTAAGAATCCCCTGTGGGGTACTTATCACTTAGATAGGTTAGTAGTAACAATGTCCATTAGAGAGAGGTGATCCCGTAGCGAGATACGGATCACCAGCGAGGTTCCGGCTTCAGTTCAGCAAGGGAAAATGTCAGCAGCTCCGACTTCACAGGAGTAGGTGCGGTGAACATGTGGTTTGAACGAGCGATGAGTGAGAGCAAGCCGGCGATTGAAATAGCCGCTCATATCGGCGCTCAGCAATGATGTCATCCGGTCTTAAAGGTATATGCGTCTCTTGTTACACAAGATGGGACGCAATTAGCAGAGGAGAAATATGGAAACAAGGGTACCAGAGGTACCAGAACATTACAGTACCCCCCCCCCCCTTAAGGCCGGCTCCGGAAGGCCTCTAGAACTGTTTTTTTCCGGATATTTCGAGTGGAAATTGCGAATCAGTCTAGGGGCATGTATATCGGAGGTATCCAGCCAGGTGTCATCTTGGGGCCCATAGTTCTTCCATCGTACAAGATACTGGAGTCTTCTTCTATTGAAACGGGAATCCAAAATTTCTTTTATCTCAAATTCTTCTCCACCTTCCACTTGTACAGGAGGTGGAGGTGAGATAGTAGGCCTTATTCCTTGGGTAGGAACATGGGGCTTCAGTAGAGACACATGGAAGACAGGATGTATCTTGAGGTCTACTGGCAATGTGAGTTGTACTGCAGCTTTTCCAATAAGCTTCTCTATTGGAAAAGGTCCCAGAAATAGAGGTCCAAGTTTTTTACTAGGGATTTTTAGTCTCAGATTTTTTGTAGAAAGCCAAACAAGATCCCCAATGGCATATTGGGGAGAGGGTTTCCTACGGAGGTCGTAGTACTTCTTTTGTTGGCTATGAGCATGGGATATGGTATTGTTGAGTAATCCCAGAGAATCCTTTATCTGGGCAAGATAATCAGATGCCACTGGATTACTTGATGGCAAGATACGCGGAGGAAGGAGTGTGGGATGAAACCCATAATTTAGGTAAAACGGACTTTGTTTAGTAGTGCTATGAGTCGCGTTGTTATAGGCGAATTCCGCCAGGGGGAGGAGATCTGCCCAATCGTCCTGTAGATACGAAGTATAGCAACGCAGATACTGTTCAATGCACTGGTTAACTCTCTCTGTCTGTCCGTTGGTCTGAGGGTGGTAGGGAGAAGTAAGGTTACGCTCTATTTGCAATATCTGACATAGAGCTAGCCAAAACTTTGAGATGAATTTTGAACCACGGTCAGACAGCAGTGTTTTTGGAATACCATGTAACTTAAAGACATGTTTCACAAGTAATTCCGCTGTTTGTTTGGATGAAGGTAGTTTTCGGATAGGAGTGAAATGTGCCATCTTGGTCAGATGGTCCACTGACACCAAGATGGTGTTGAATCCTTTGGAAGGTGGTAGTTCCACTATGAAGTCTAAGGATACCACTTCCCACGGAACCTGGGGTATCGGTAAACTACAAAGTAACCCCGATGGTTTCGTGTTGTCAATTTTAGACCTTGCACAGATATCACAAGATGAAACGAACTTTTTTACGGTTGTCTTCATGTCTGGCCACCAAAACTGCCTAGTAAGTCGATTGAAAGTTTTAGTCATACCCATATGTCCTGCCATAGGTACATCATGAGACAATTCTAAGATCTTGGTTCGCATAGTAGGGGGTATGTATAATTTATCGTTGTAGTAGAGGAAGCCTTCTGCGTCAGTAGTTAGTTGTGGTGGAGGTGAGTCCAATCCTATGCTGTGCAAAATCTCTTCCTTCAGGGAGCGAACGACACCGATAATACGTTCAAGTGGTATTATAGGAACTGAGGGAACCTCAGTACAATCTTTCTCGGCTAGTCGTGAAAGTGCATCCGCTTTTTTATTTTTGTCTGCGGGCGTGTAAGTCACTAAAAAATTAAATCTCAGAAAGAATAACGACCACCGTACCTGCCGGTGGGAAAGAGTTCTATTAGTTTGAAGGTATTGAAGGTTTTTGTGATCAGTATATATCAGAATTGGCAATTGAGTGCCCTCAAGTAGATGTCGCTAATTCTCTAACGCCAGTTTTATGGCTAATAACTCCTTCTCACCTACTGGGTAGTTCACCTCGGGGCTGCTTAATGACTTTGAGAAGAAAGCAACTGGGTGAAGAGGTGAGGTGTTTGTTGGTCGTTGTGAGAGAACTGCTCCTACTGCCATATTTGACGCATCTACCTCCAAGATGTATTGAAGGGATGGGTCTGGATGGCATAGTATGGGGGCAGTAGTAAAGCTTGATTTCAGCAGACAGAATGCTCCATTTGCTTCTTTTGACCAATTAAATGGTTTCTTCGTGCTTGTAAGTTGTGTGAGAGGTTTCACAATCGCAGAGAAGTTCTTAATGAATTTCCTATAGTAGTTAGAGAATCCTAGGAACCTTTGTAATGCTTTGCGAGTGGTTGGCACAGGCCAATCCAGAATGCAGGATATTTTGCTCATGTCCATTTTGATTCCATTTTTAGATATAATATATCCTAGGAATAGTACTTCCTCTTTATGAAACAAACATTTTTTTAATTTAACATATAAGTTATGTGCAAGTAGTCTTGACAACACAAGTCTCACATGTTTTATGTGCTCAGGTAAGGAATGAGAATAGATAAGTATATCGTCCAAATATACTACAACACAAACATCAAGCAAGTCTCTGAATATCTCATTTATAAACCGTTGGAAGGCTGCGGGAGCATTACATAGCCCAAATGGCATTACAAGGTACTCAAACAGTCCGTATCTGGTTCTGAATGCCGTCTTCCATTCATTCCCTTTACGGATTCGAATTAAATTGTATGCCCCTTTTAGGTCCAATTTTGAAAAGAAAGAAGCCCCACGCACCTGTTCGATAAGTTCAGGAATAAGAGGTAAAGGATAACGATCCTTTATTGTAATGGCATTTAATTGTCTGAAATCAATGATAGGCCTAAGGCTAGAATCCTTATTGCGGACAAAGAAGAGTCCAGCAGCAGTGGAGGAAGTAGAAGGTCGGATGAATCCTTTTGCCAAGTTCTCATCCAGATACTCCTTAAGATGAGAGAGTTCATCCTGTGAGAGAGGATAAATATGTCCGAAAGGCAACTTGCTATTAGGGAGTAGATCGATACAACAATCATAGTCCCTATGGGGAGGTAGCATTTGAGCGTTTTTCTCAAGGAAAACCTCCGATAAATCCTGATAACACTTGGGAATAATGTCATCCGGCACTACAGACAGGATCCTATCATGTGTGGGGAGATTACACGTCGTCTCACAATAGTGAGAAGAGAAGGCTAGCGTTCTTGTTTTCCAATCGATGATTGGTTGATGTATGTGTAACCAGGGAAGTCCCAAAATGATTGGAAAATGTGGTGAAGTTAATACATCAAAGGTGGTGGTCTCCACATGAGACTCGTCAGCAGTTACAAGGAGTGCCTGTGTCTGACTGGTGATAGGACCAGAGGATAAAGGGGTACCGTTAATAAAACTAACGGAGACAGGTTTGGGTTTTGAAACAATAGGTATTTTATTAAGGGAGACAAAACAAATGTCAATGTAGTTTCCATAAGATCCTGTGTCGATCATAGCCTTGGTGGTGATGCTAGTTTGGTCCCACTGCAATGTTAATTGAACAAAAAGATAAGGATTAGAAAAGGAAGTTGTGAGTCCCTCTAGCAAGACATTTGAACACTCACCCTCTTTTCTGCGGACAAGGGGACAGCCGTTTATCAAATGATTCGGGGATGCGCAGTACATGCAAAGATGTTCGGTTTTCCTCCTGGCACGTTCAGAAAGGGTCAGAGGTGGGCGTATCATTCCTACTTCCATAGGAGTAGGGTCAGCAGGCAACATCCGAGAAGGACTGGAAAATGGTGAGCCCATCTTCTCAGCCTTTCTTTCTCGTAGTCGTCTGTCAATATTGATACTGGTCTGTATCAGTCCCTCTAGAGTGCCAGGTAAATCCGCTCGGGCGAGCTCGTCTTTAACGGCCTCAGATAGGCCGAGTCTAAACTGCGTTCGTAAAGATGTGTCGTTCCACCCTGAATCAGGGGACCATCTTTTAAAATTCGCCACGAAATCTTCAACAGGTCTCCTTCCTTGTTTTAAGGCCCGTAATTGGGTATCAGCGGTACTCTGCTTGTTGGGGTCTTCATATAAACTAGCGAGTTGTGCTAGGAATAAGGGATAAGAATTAAGGAGTGGATCATCCTTTTCAAAGAGAGCGTCTGCCCAGGCCCGGGGTTCACCCGTTAAATAGGAGATGACGGTACAAACCTTAATTTGGTCAGTGGTGTAGGTTAGAGGTTTTAACAAAAAAAACAATCGACATGCGTTTTTAAATTCACGAAATTTGCTCCGATCACCAGAAAACACTATAGGAGGGTTTATCTTAGGCTCACGGGGCTGAGCAGCAGGAGGCTGTGTGAGACGGCCAAGCTGCTGTCTCAAGGTCTGATTTTCATTTTGTACCTCTGTAAGCGCAAGGATCAATGCATCTACTTGCTGTTTTAATTGTTGTACATGAGTGGATAATTCTGCTGAATCCATATTTTTTTTTAAAGGCTCGTTCAATCTGTAACGTTCATGCGTTTTTGTTAGTGGATGGATTTACAGCTGCAGAATTATTACACTCAGTAGCCTTGTAGAGATTCTGTTGAACAAACATATCCAACTCTCAGGACTTCATCACCGTGCACAGCCTGTTATATACTATATATATACTTAATTAGATGTTTAATGGAGGGATAGAATATATGAGGATGTATAGATGAGAGACAGGCTATTGTATGGTGAGCACTAGAAGTAGTATTAGGAGAGTTGCAGGTGATGGTAAGCAGATAGGTTCTGATGTCAAGTATAGTGCAGATGGTAAGAGGACACAGATGGAGTATACTTAGACAGAGTAACCTAGTGCAAGGATAGTTGAAGGTAGTCCCAAGAGCTAACAGTCTATGCAGATGATAGTGAATAGATAGATACAGATAGTCTTGGTAATTGCAGTAGATGACAGTAGGAGATTGGTTAGTAAGAATCCCCTGTGGGGTACTTATCACTTAGATAGGTTAGTAGTAACAATGTCCATTAGAGAGAGGTGATCCCGTAGCGAGATACGGATCACCAGCGAGGTTTCGGCTTCAGTTCAGCAAGGGAAAATGTCAGCAGCTCCGACTTCACAGGAGTAGGTGCGGTGAACATGTGGTTTGAACGAGCGATGAGTGAGAGCAAGCCGGCGATTGAAATAGCCGCTCATAGCGGCGCTCGGCAATGATGTCATCCGGTCTTAAAGGTATATGCGTCTCTTGTTACACAAGATGGGACGCAATTAGCAGAGGAGAAATATGGAAACAAGGGTACCAGAGGTACCAGAACATTTCAATATGACACTGAGTTGGGTCATTACAACCACTACAGTATCATTAAATAACAATATGTTATATGTTATAATTACGATATGAGTAAATCTTATATGATTTCTTTAGTTTCTGATACACCCTGCACATCCAACTTAAACTATGTGCATGTGCATATGCATTGGAAATAGTTCAATTTAGCCACACAATATATGTCTCTAAGCATGGGGACACTGGTTGGCAACATGTGCATGTGGGAGAGGTGCACAAGAGCACACATAAGGAGACGCAGCCTCCCCACACGTGTGCCTCTCCATACAAGCTCACATGCACCCGCCACCACCACAGTGAACTTTCCCACTATGGTGTGGCATTTCAAATGTCACCCTGCCGGAAAGAAAAAAGAAAAAGAAAGAATGGAAAACAAGGAAACTGGTACACAAAGAAATATAAATGATGGTACTAATTTCCAAGTCTTCATTGAGCCCCCCCAGGGCTCATGGAATTAAGAGTAAAGATCCAGGAAGATTCTCTGTGACATAATCTAGAGTATCTTTCACCCTCTGGCAACTGCATAGAGATAGCTTAAATTACAAATAATTCTAAGCCATTAGAGCTTTCCTTATGATGCTCACTAAAGTGGCGCAGTATACTATGTTTCGGACTGCCTGCCTCTGTGAGCTTCCTATGTTCATTGAACCTCTTACGCATAGTACAGATGATGCGACCCACATAATAAAGACCACATGGACACCTCAATCCGTAGACAACATATTGGGTGCCACATGTGATAAACTGTTAAATTTTGTAGATTTTTCCATTTTTATCCTTAAACTCTTTTTGACCATGTGTTATAAAAGCACAAGTTTTACAATTGATTTTTTGCATTTATATGTGCCCTGAAAATTAATCATAGAGGGAATACCACCATGTTTTGGCTGATTATCTTTAATATTACTTAGTGCTATACAACGTTTGATGTTCCTGGCCCTCCTAAAGGCATTGTTGGACCTTGATGGTAAGATGTTATGGAGAGCTGTATCTTGTAATAAAATGGGACAGTGTTTTTGGAAGATGTTTTTAACTTGCCAATGTTGGTCATTATAGTTCATAATGAATTTTGTAGAAAGATCCCTAGGGCTCTTTTTAGATTTTTCCGGGATCATACCACCATTGTACTTATCAAGGTATTTACTTGAGGCGTCTTGGATAAGTTCTTCCTTATATACCTTCTCCATACATTTTTTGTGTAAAACTGTACATTGCTTCTTATAATCTGAAACATTAGTACAGTTCCCACTCAGTCGATGGAATTGACTTATTTCCAACTGGATAGATGGCAGCTCCTATATTGTAAATAGGAGTTTCAAGCAGTTTCCTTAAAGTGAGTTTTGGAAATGATGTTGCCCTCATTATTCCAGGATAACAGTAAATCCAAGAATACTAAATTCTTGGCATCTGCTACAAATATGAACCGAACATTGTATGGGTTGTGGTTGCAAAAGTCTACGTACTCAGAGATCACATCTGCAGGACCATTCCAGAGGATAAAAATATCATCAATGAATCTTCTGTAATATACCAGATGTTTGCTGTAGGGATTGTTCCTCCAGATGTGTTTCTCCTCCCAAAAAAAACATAAACAAGTTTGCATAACAAGGTGCAAAATGAGCTCCCATCGCTGTAGCTGATTTTTGTAAAAAATTTGCTCCTTGGAATTGAAAATAATTATGTGTCAATGCAAACTCTTTGCAAATGCTAATAAACTAGGCTTGAAGAGGGTTTAAATATTCAGTATTCAAAAGAAAATCGTTCAATGCTTCAATACCTGCTGTATGGGGGATTGATGTATATAGAGAACACACATCCAAAGACAACCACATGTACTCAGAAGAACATTTGTAAGGTTCCAATAGCTCCTGTATACGGGTAGAGTCTATCACATATGTAGGAAGAAATGTTACAATGGGCTGAAAAAGTCAACATAGTGAGACATGTAACATGTAAGACTATCCATACTGGCTATAATTGGGTGTCCTGGGGAAGAAGTGGCATTTTTATGCACTTTTGGAATGAGATAAAAATAAGGTGTTATATAATGCTATTTAATCAAAAAACTTTTTTCTGGTGGAGATAGAAAATGGACTTCGGCAACGAAAATCTTCGTTGTGTGCGGGCAGCTTACACAGAGAACTTTGGCTGTCAGCTTACCCTGGATCCAGCTTGGAGCCCTACACATAGGAGAGCCACTACAGTTTCACATAGACGCGCTTGTTCTCTGAACACAATGTGAGTGTTATTTTAAACAATAAACTAGGTTGCACTAGGAGCCAGTGCGCTCTGTCTTTTATATTTATGCCTTTAGTAAATAAAGCCAATTGTGCTGAGAAATATCCAGTAGGGGCAGAGAAGCCACAAAATCATTACTTGGGGAGTCTAAGCAAAGTTCAGTGCCTCTACCAGGATTGTATTGCTTTTATTGCCCTAATATTTGCTCTGGTGACAGAAAACAAAAAATGAAATAGAAGCTCTTTGTATGAAAAAGTTCACCTGCTGGTGGCACTGTGGCTCTCAGATCTATAGGCTGCAGTTCTGTGTCCACCAGCAGGTGTCCCTCAGCAGCCAGAATGTCAGGAAAGGGTTCACCTGCTGGTGGCACTGTGGCTGCCAGATCTATAGGCTGCAGTTCTGGTGTCCCTCAGCAGCCGGAAGCTCACATCATCTCATGCAATCAGTAATCACCTGATGCTGGTTGCAGGAAGTATATTTAACCCTGTCCATGCTCTTCATTCCTTGCTTGGTGTTCTGCCTCCATGTGCCCCTGACCTGCATTCCTGTGTTCCTGATCCCAGTCCCAACCCAGCAGCCAGATCCCTTCCTACCTGCTCGCTCTGTCTCCTGTTTCCCTCTCCCTGTCCTGTCTTGTTCCCAGCTCCCTCTGCTTGATCTCCCGTGTAAAACCCTGGCTCTGTTACGACTACAATGTGTTTATCCTGTTTCCTGTGTATATACTTGGTTTGGGCAGTTGTTTATTGTGTGTCACTATTTGGTTATTGGGTTTTTCTATACACAGTTTTGGTATATTGGAGGTGTGTTTATATTTGTGTTATTCACTTATTCCTAAATAAATTATATTATTTTACACTTTACTTGAGCCTGATATTCTCTGCAGCAGTCCACACATTTCTGGTCTCACCTGTTCCTGACATAACACTAAGGCCAGTCCTGAGTCCTGACCAGAAGTGGCTGCACAGGGAAGCCATCTTGGTTTTGCTGTTTGTGGCAAGATGCATCCCGAAGAGGTTATATACTTTTGTTTGTTAGTGACAGAGGAAAAAGAATACAGATATTAAAGGAGTGGGCCAGTGACCAGCTGTTTGGATTCATTCCTCTTGCTCATTCCCTAATTGATCAGGGCAGTTGTTTGGTTATTTTTAGCCATTGATTTTAAGACAAAACATTGGATTGAGGCACTCAGGACTTTCATTGTACGGTATGAACGTAGTGAGCGTACAGCTTGTATAACAGTGTAAATGTACTGTCCCCTCAAAATAACTCAACACACAGCCATCAATGTCTAAACCGCTGGCAACAAAAGTGAGTACACCCCTAAGTAAAAATGACCAAATTAGGCCCAATTAGCCATTTTCCCTCCCTGGTGTCATGTGACTCATTAGTGTTACAAGGTCTCAGGTGTGAATGGGGAGCAGGTGTGGTAAATTTGGTGTTATCGCTCTCACGCTCTCATACTAGTCACTGGAAGTTCAACATGGCACCTCATGGCAACAGACTCTTTTAGGATCTGAAAAATCAAATTGCTGCTCTACATAAAAGATGGCCTAGGCTGTAGGAAGATTGCCAAGACCCTGAAACTGAGTTGCAGCACGGTGGCCAAGACCATACAGTGGTTTAACAGGACAGGTTCCACTCTGAACAGGCCTCGCCATGGCTGACCAAAGAAGTTGACTGCACGTGCTCAGTGTCATATCCAGAGGTTGTCTTTGGTAAATAGACGTATGAATGCTGCCAGCATTGCTGCAGAGGTTGAAGGGGTGGGGGGGTCAGCCTGGCAGTGCTCAGACCATATGTCGCACACTGGTCTGCATGGCTGTCGTCCCAGAAGGAAGCCTCTTCTAAAGATGATGCACAAGAAAGCCCGTAAACAGTTTGCTGCAGACAAGCAGACTAAGGACATGGATTACTGGAACCATGTCCTGTGGTCTGATGAGACCAAGATGAACTTATTTGGTTCAGATAGTGTGGGCGGCAGCAACCGGGTGAGGAGTACAAGTCTACAGTCAAGCATGGTGGTGGGAGTGTCATGGTCTGGGGCTGCATGAGTGCTGCCAGCACTAGAAAGCTACAGTTCATCGAGGGAACCATAAATGCCAACATGTACTGTGACATACTGAAGCAGAGCATGATCCCCTCTCTTCGGAGACTGAGCCGCAGGGCAGTATTCCAATATGATAACGACCCCAAACACACCTCCAAGATGACCACTGACTTGCTAAAGAAGTTGAGGGTAAAGGCGCTGGACTGGCCAAGCACGTCTCCAGACCTGAACCCTATTGAGCATCTGTGGGGCATTCTCAAATTGAAGGTGGAGGAGGACAGGGTCTCTAACCTCCACCAGCTCTCTGATGGAGGAGTGGAAGAGGGCATGAGTAGCAACCTGTGAAGCTCTGGTGAACTCCACGCCCAAGAGGATTAAGGCAGTGCTGGAAAATAATGGTGGCCACACAAAATATTGACACTTTGGGCCCAAATTGGACATTATCACTTAGGGATGTACTCACTTTTGTTGCCAGCGATTTAGACATTAATGGCTGCGTGTTGAGTTATTTTGAGGGAACAGCAAAGTGTCATTTCTTCAGTGTTGTCACATGAAAATATATAATAAATTATTTACAAACATGTGTGGGGCATACTCACTTTTGTGAGATACTGTATATACTATAGTGGGGAAAATAATTATTTAATCCCCTGCAGATTTTGTTAGTTTGCCCACTTACAAAGAATTGAAGGGTCTATCATTTTTATAGAAGGTGTATTTTAAATGATAGAGACAGAATATCAACCAAAAATCCAGGAAAAACACAACTGTACACACTCAATTAAACATCTTTCTCAAACCCAATATTGCAGCAGAATTTAAAAAAAGAAAAACAGGGAAATGCATCGGGTAGAGCCACATCTAATCCCAGATTGGAGGCAACACACCTTTGGTTCCTTATCCTCTAGACCCAAATGGAACCAGGGGATCCCAGAACAGAACATGTGCAAACAAAAAACAGTAGTGAATATAATGTTTAAAAAAACCAAGTGCGCTTTTCTAAAAAATGTTATCTGCGTGAAAACAACTTTGGAGGAAAAAAAAAACACCAAGTGTAATGATTCATATGACTAAATTGTGACACAGTCCAGTCAATAGGGTAGATCTTCTAGTGAAGAGTTGTGCTGTATATCCACCAAAAACCAGCATGTAGAAGTGCTTAACATTGCCTTCACCCCATTTATTCACGCCTCTTACCGGACAATATGGATATCAGAATATAGAGAACAATCACGCTATAATAAACATCCAACCAATGTGAACAGATCCGCCTAGGGATGGATCAAACACCCCTTGTTCGGTTCGCAGCAGAACTCCTGAACAGGGGAAATGTACTTACCCGAACGGTGAACCCCATTGAAGTCTATGGGAGCCGAACAGGAAAAGTCAAAAGTGCCCATTTTAAGGGCTTATATGCAGGTAATTGGCCATAAAAGTGGTATGGGGGTCTGGGTACTGTCCTAGGGAACATGTATAAATAATAAAAAAAAAATTGTAAAAACTATAGTTTTTTCAGGAGCAATGATTTTAATGATGCTTAACCACTTGCCGACTGCCAGCAGTACATATACTGTGGCAAGTCGGCTCTGTCCCACCTTGCCACAGGAGAAGCTGATCTGTGGCCGCCGGGCACTCGCGATTGCTCCCTGTGGAGAAAAAATGGCGGTATGCCATTGTAAACACAGCAGACTGCTGTTCTGTCAGCAATGAACACAGGGCTCCTGTGTTCCTCCTATATAGGAACACAGGTTTCTGTGTTCATTCCATAAGTGCATCCCCTACACAGTTAAAAAGAACCCCTTAGGGACACATTTAACCCTTTGATCGCCCCTGGTGTTAACGCCTTCCCTGCCAGTGTCATTATTACAGTAACAGTGCATATTTTTAGCACTGATTACTGTACTAATGTCACTGGTCCCCCCAAAAGTGTCAAAAGTGTCAGTTAGGTGTCTGATCTGTTTGTCGCAATGTCGCAGTCCCACTAAAAATCGCTGATTGCTGCCATTACTAGTAAAACAATAAAATTAAAATAAAATAAAACAACATAAATCTTTCCCCTAATTTGTAGACTCGATAAATTTTGCGCGAACCAATCAATATACTTTTATTGGGATTTTTTTTAACCAAAAATATGTAGCAGAATACATATTGACCTAAAATGATGAAAAAGCTTGATTTTTACATTTTTTTATTTATTTATTTTTTTTTAGGAATGTTATATAGCAGAAAGTGAAAAATATAATTTTTTTTTTTTCAGAATTGTCGCTCTTTTTTTATAGTGCAAAAAATAAAAATCACAGAGGTGATAAAATACCACCAAAAGAAAGCCCTATTTGTAGGGAAAAAAGGACATATTTTTTTTTGGTACATCGTTGCACGACCGCGCAATTGTCAGGTAAAATCACACAGTGCCAAATCACAAAAAAAGGCCTGGTCATTAAGGGGGAAATTCTTTTCCGGTCTAGAAGTGGTTAAAGTGCAACAATAAAAATGAAAAATTCCTTTAATAAAGTGCCTGGGGCCCCCCCTTATTGTGCGTGTAAAGTGGCGCATCTGTAGCATGTATAGATCCTGCTACAGCAAAAATGACATTTCTAAAGAAAGAAAAAGTGAGTCAAATTACATTTAAAATGGCTCACGGTTTCAATTGCCGGCTCCCAGTTATTAAAAATTAAAAAACAGCATGAGCCCCTTCCCCTCCTTTAAATTCCATACCAGACCCTTATCTGGGTATGCAGCCTGGCAGGCCAGGAAAGGAGAGGGAATGAGCGAGCACCCCCTCCCCTTCTGAACCATACCAGGCTACATGTCTTCAACATGGGGAGGTGCTCTGGGGCGAGGGGAAAAGGGCCTCTTCCTGACAACCCTGGGCTGTGATTGTAGGGGTCTGTGGGTGGGGGGGCTTATCGGAATCTGGAATCCCCTTTAACAAGGGGGCCCCCAGATCCCACCCCCCGTGTGAATGGGTTTTGGGTACATCGTACCCCTACCCATTCACCAAAAAAGTATACAAAAAAAAACACACGCACACAGTTTTTGACAAGTCCTTTATTCAAAAATAAAAATAAAAAATAGTGTCCCCCGATGTAAATCCATCATCAATCATGCCGCCCGCTGCAGCCGCCGACCCAGAAAAAAAAAGCTTGTCTCTCGTTGAACGCTTCCTGCGGTCTGCGTGTTCCACTGTTTGACAGTTCCTATATAGGAAATGGGCGGAACACACATTTTTGTGTGGACCCTATGCCATTTTTTCTTTTTTCTTGAATTGTAACCACAAGTCATTTTAAATGTGATTTGACTTGTTTTTTTTTTCTTTAGAAATGTCACTTTTGCTGTAGCATGTTTAATGCACTTTACAGGAAGACTAAGGGGACCCCCCAGGCACTATATTAAAAAGATTTATTTTTTTAACTGCCACTTTTTTTTTGTTCAGCTGTCAGCGGGGAAACCCATTGACAGCTGATGACTCATGGGTTGTTAAGAATGCCGTGGCCTGCTTTCCAGCCCCGCTCCTTAACAACCAGCTTATACTGCGCTCTGATTGGGCAAAGCTTTGCCAAAATCAGGGTGCAGCATTGCAGGGTGTTCCTCGGGCAAAACTACCTAAAAATCTGCATGTTTGGCAAATGTTCAGCCCAAAATCATGCTCTGGCCGAACCGTTCGCCCATCCCTAGATCAGCCCAAAATGAATCTCCACACCCGTATCATCCAGAGCAAAGGATATAGATACACTAGCTTGTAGTTCTCAAGCAGACAAGGAAAGAGGAGGACACTTCAAAGTGCAGCATGTTTAAAACCATGTGTTTAATAAGGTAAAAAATGCACTTACTCTTACAGTGGGGATCGAAAGTTTGGGCACCCCAGGTAAAAATGTGTATTAATGTGCATAAAGAAGCCAAGGAAAGATGGGAAAATCTCCAAAAGGCATCAAATTACAGGTTAGACATTCTTATAATATGTCAACAAAAGTTAGATTTTATTTCCATCATTGACACTTTCAAAATTACAGAAAACAAAAAAATCGAGTCTGCAAAAGTTTGGGCACCCTGCAGAATTTATAGCATGCACTGCCCCCTTTGCAAGGCTGAGACCTGCCAGTGTCATGGATTGTTCTCAATCATCGTCTGGGAAGAGCAGGTGATGTCAATCTCAAAGGTTTTAAATGCCCAGAATCATCTGACCTTGCCCCAACAATCAGCATCATGGGATCTTCTAAGCAGTTGTCTATAAAACTGAAACTGAAAATAGTTGACGCTCACAAAGCTGGAGAAGGCTATAAGAAGATAGCAAAATGTTTTCAGATGTCAATATCCTCTGTTCGGAATGTAATTAAGAAATGACAGTCATCAGGAACAGTGGAAGTTAAAGCAAGATCTGGGAGACCAAGAAAAATATGAGACAGAACAGCTCGCAGGATTGTGAGAAAAACAATTCAAAACCCACGTTTGACTGCACGATCCCTCCAGAAAGATCTGGCAGACACTGGAGTTGTGGCACACTATTCCACTATAAAGAGATACTTGTACAAATATGGTCTTCATGGAAGAGTCATCAGAAGAAAACCTCTTCTACGTCCTCACCTCAAAAATCAGCGTTTGAACTTTGCAAATGAACATATAGACAAGCCTGATGCATTTTTGAAACAAGTTCTGTGGACCGATGAGGTTAAAATTTGACTTTTTGGCCGGAATGAGCAAAGGTACGTTTGGAGAAGAAGGGGCACAGAATTTAATGAAAAGAACCTCTGTCCAACTGTTAGGCACGGGGGTGGATCAATCATGCTTTGGGGTTGTATTGCAGCCAGTGGCACAGGGAACATCTCACGAGTAGAAGGAAAAATGGATTCAATAACATTTCAGCAAATTTTGGATGGTAACTTGATGCCATCTGTGAAAAAGCTGAAGTTAAAGAGAGGATGGCTTCTACAAATGGATAATGATCCTAAACACACCTCAAAATCCACAGGGGATTACATCAAGAGGCATAAACTGAAGGTTTTGCCATGGCCTTCACAATCTCCTGACCTCAACATAATTGAAAATCTATGGATAGACCTTAAAATAGCAGTGCGTGACAGACAGCCCAGAGATCTCAAAGAACTGGAAGACTTTTGTAAGGAAGAATGGGCAAAGATACCTCAAACAAGAATTGAAAGACTCTTGGCTGGCTACAAAAAGCATTTATAAGCTGTGATACTTGCCAAAGGGGGCAGTACAAGATATTAACTCTGCAGATGTCATTTTTTTGTTTTCTGTTATTTTAAAAGTGTAAATGATGGAAATAAAATCTAACTTTTGTTGACATATTATAAGAATGTCTAATCTGTAATTTGATGCATTTTGGAGATTTTTCCATCTTTCCTTGGCTTCTTTATGCACAGTAATACAAATTTTTTACCTGGGGTCCCCAAACTTTCGATCCCCACTGTAGATGATAACCAAGAGCGGTTTCAATACAAACACAGCCACGGTCTTCACCCACCAGCTTGTGCGTGATGACGTCACAGATGTGGCTCTGTGGAGGGGCAGGCCTGCCCTCTCCGCCATTCACTTTTTGTCCCTTGCCGGTATCCGTGGAGGAACTGGCAGTGGAAAGTGACTTCACCACCTGTTTCCGGCTGATGCCTTTGGGGGAGGTGCGGTTGGACACTGCCCCTTGTGATACACCGTTCTCCGTTTCTGGTCTTCGGAAACACAGTCGGTGCTGGCACCACGGGTCCCGCGTCACCCTCCAGTCCACCAACCTTTGGGGATTCCACGCCTTCTGGTGTTGCTTGTCATCACATCAATCTTTGCCTTTTTTCATGTAAGTGTTCAGTAATAAAGCATTGGTTTTATCACTTCATGTTATGACTTGGCGCCCTTGTTCCTTTTTGCACAGATGTGGCTCTATCCGACGCGTTTCTCCATAAAGTCATCAACTGGGAAAGGAAGCTTGTCTGGGATGTCACTAGCTCAATCTTATATTGGGGCGGGCAAGAGCAGCACTGGAAGTTAGATACATCAACATGTCCTGTGCCGTGTCACCCCACAAGGAGATCATGAAACTGTATATATAAAGGATAAAATAAAAAAATAAATAAAATAAACAGATAAGGAGGTGTTTGTTGTTATTTTCTCCTAAGCAGAGCTAATTAGGCAAATTATTTTTTAAGTGCAAAAATCCGTAGCTGCCAAAATCATTTAAATAGCAGTTTCCAACAATGTTGTCTCTGCCTCTTCCATTTCTTCATAAGTAAACACTGGTATATGACAACAGTACCTAAATGAGACCAGCAAACTGACAATAAATATAGTATTCAATATTTTCCATTAATTAATGGAATTCTTGCCAGAGGTTAACACATTTATCTTAATGAGTTTTACTTTTCTAAAAACAAATCAGACTGTTGTGATATATGTTTTCAGCAGGGCATCACATGCTAATTGCCTTCTCAAGCTGCTCAACCTATTTATTTCTGTAAAAAGAACAAAGGCATATTCAGCCTCCTGAAGTGATAACTTTTCAACAGATAGGCCTAAACTGTTGGCAAAGACACAGAAGGAATGTAAGAAAATGGTTTTAATTCATATAATTTCAGTCTCTTTGATGTGTAATAACTTGTTACCCCACTGCCAGAATGTAATGGCTATTTCAAAAGAAAAAAGTCAAGCAATACGTGGGCAGTTTAAATCCCCGTAGAGACACAAGTAATAGTGTTTGTTTTGACTGCTGTCCTAAGTGCTCACTCATTATAGCTTTGAATTTGTATTCTATTTGCACCTGTGCTCCTTGCAAAAAACAAATAATTCACCAAGCTGTGTGACAGAAAGTCCAAGAAAGAAATATTTATTTTGGATGGAAAGGAAAAGATAGGGACTGTGAAAACTTGTTTAGACTTGTGGTTGGGGGGAAATAAAAAAAAAAAAACATTTGAGCCACATTTTTAGCACCCCCCCCCCCCCCACCCCCAAACTACAAATACAGCAACTGGAGGTGTTTACATGCTGTGGCTTTAATGCTAGTGCAATGCTAACCATCTGTGCGGGGGTGAGAATGCATGTAAATTTCTCTCATCCACATGCAGCTGCACACAAAATGTGGTGCTTTAAATAAAATGCATGGGGTGCCATTAACTCTTTTTGGCACCCGTATGCACTGAAAAACATGGTGAGGTTTCCCTCACGCAGAAGTGCATGGTGCATAAGCATTGTGCAATTTCCATGTGGCCGCATTTTAAAAAAGGTGCACGGACCTTCTCCATGCAGGAAACGCAGGCACAGCCGCCCATTCACACAGCAGTACAGTCCAGCAGCACATGTCCCTGGACTCCTAGCACTGCATACAGCAGCCACATATGCAGCTCAGACTCTCGCTTTGCACACTCCCGACAGCTCTCCACAGCAGGCCCATAGCAGCAGCCCTGAGCCCTCCAACCTTGCTCCTGGCTGCTTATTTACTCCCTGTATTGTCCCTGAGCTTATTGTACACACCTGGGCACGAGTATTGGTCTATAGCAGTGATGGCGAACCTTGGCACCCCAGATGTTTTGAAACTACGCTTCCCATGATGCTCATGCATTCTGCAGTGTAGTTGAGCATCATGGGAAATGTAGTTCCAAAACATCTGGGGTGCCAAGGTTCGCCATCACTGGTCTATAGGAATCCTTCTTGTATAATTGCTAGGAAATAAGCCCTAGGCTACAGCAGCAGCCAGTGAGTTTCCACCCCTGCTCTCCTCTTTCTGTGTGCCCCATCCAATGTCAGGGAGGGAGCAACAATCTGCAGCATGAGAAAAGTCCTTTGAGTGGCGTTCTTGGTGAAATTAAAAAAAAAAAAAGAATACAGCATATACTGTATGATTGCAATACACATTGTATTATATTATTATGTATAGTATTATTATATTACCTTTCTTTTTAAATCTGCAGTGCTATAATTTTCAGTAAACTGCAATGCAATTTGGCTACCTGAAGGCATTCTGCAAACCAATAGTGTGGTTTGCTTACTGATTTTTTCAGAAGTCTGCAATAAGATACAAGCCAGATTTTGGGCATCCCCTGCAATGAGAGTTTTCATTTTTTTTAAGATGCTCCCAAAGGGAAACCATGTCCAAATCATTTAGTGCAGGGGCGATTATGGTGTGGGGTTGTTTTTTAGGGGTTGGGCTTGACCCCTTAGTTCCAGTGAAGGGAACTCTTAAGGCATCAGCATACCAAGACATTTTGGACAATTTCATGCTCCCAACTTTGTGGGAACAGTTTGGGGATGACTACTTCCTTTTCCAACATGACCGAGCACCAGTGCACACAGCAAGGTCCATAAATACATAGATGAGCGAGTTTGGGGTGGAGGAACTTCACTGGCCTGCATCTCAACCCGATTGAACACCTTTGGGATGAATTAAAGCGGAGACTGCAAGCCAGGCCTTCTCGTCCAACAGCAGTGTCTGACCTCACAAATGCACTTCTGGAAGAACGCTCAAACATTCCCATAGACATACTCCTAAATCTTGTGGACAGCCTTCCCAGAACAGTTGAATCTGTTATAGCTGCAAAGGGTGGGCCAACTCAATATTGAACCCTACGGACTAAGACTGGGATGGCATTAAAATTCATGCATGAGCATGTAAAGGCAGGCATCTCAATACTTTTGACAATATAGTGTGTGTGTGTGTATATATATATATATATACACACAGTATCTCACAAAAGTACACATTTTTGTAAATATTTTATTATCTCTTTTCATGTGACAACACTGAAGAAATTACACTTTGCTACAATGTAAAGTAGTGAGTGTACAGCTTGTATAACAGTGTAAATTTTCTGTCCCCTCAAAATAACTCAACACACAGCCATTAATATCTAAACCACTGGCAACAAAAGTGAGTACACCCCTAAGTCAAAATGTCCAAATTGGGCCCAATTTGCCATTGTCACTCCCCGGGGTCTCGTTAGTGTTACAACTAAGGTCTCAGGTGTGAATGGGAAGCAGATGTGGTAAATTTGGTGTTATCAGTCTCACTCTCTCATGGTCACTGCAAATTCAACAGGCACATCATGGCAAAGAACTCTCTACATAAAGATGGGCTAAGCTATAAGAAGATTGCCAAGACCCTGAAACTGAGCTGCAGCACGGTGGCCAAGACCATACAGTGGTTTAATAGGACAGGTTCCACTCAGAACAGGCCTCACTATGGTCAACCAAAGAAGTTGAGTGCACGTGCTCAGCGTCATATCCAGGGGTTGTCTTTGGGAAATAGACGTATGAGTACTGCCAGCATTGCTGCAGAGGTTGAAGGGGTGGGGGGGTCAAGCCTGTCAGTGCTTAGACCATACGCCACACACACTGCATCAAATTGGTCTGTATGGCTGTTGTCACAGGAGGAAGCCTCTTCTAAAGATGATGCACAAGAAAGCCTGCAAGCAGTTTGCTGAAGACAAGCAGACTAAAGACATAGATTACTGGAACCATGTCCTGTGGTCTGATTAAACCAAGATAAACGTATTTGGTTCATATGGTGTCAAGCATGTGTGGCGGCAACCAGGTGAGGAGTACAAAGACAAGTGTGTCTTGCCTACAGTCAAGCATGGTGGTGGAAGTGTCATGGGCTGGGGCTTCTGCCAGAACTGGGGAGCTACAGTTCATTGAGGGCACCATGATTGCCAACATTTATTGTGACATACTGAAGCAGAGTATG
The DNA here is from genome assembly GCF_965119305.1 of Pelophylax lessonae. Classification (NCBI taxonomy): domain Eukaryota; kingdom Metazoa; phylum Chordata; class Amphibia; order Anura; family Ranidae; genus Pelophylax; species Pelophylax lessonae. Next base: position 209,086,180 of record NC_138768.1, read on the forward strand.
ATCCCCTCCCTTCGGAGACTTCGGGCAGTAATCCAACATGATAACAGGAATTTCACTTAAAGGAAATCCCCCCTGTGACGGAGTTATCGGTGGAACAGAAAGATAAGTGGTGGGCCCACAGCAGGGATAGCAGAGTTCGGGTAGGCAAAGAGCTACATCTGTACACAGAGCTGGGAACACAGACGAGACAGCAGAATTCTGGTAGGCAAAGGGCTAAGTGACATGACGGGATATATCAACTGCTCAGATGAGCAACCCAGAAGCTATTAAGCGTGGGTGCCGTTCCTGGCTTGCCACAGTGTAATTGTAGTGATGAAAAAAAGGTCGGCCGCACACCACCGAATGCTTGAAAAATAGTGAAGTCCTTTATTGTACAAGCCAAACTTGTATTCATGTAGCCTGTCCAAGTTTGGTTTGTACAATAAAGGACTTCACTATTTTTCAAGCATTCAGTGGTGGGGGGGGCCTGTCTGGGATGTGAGCGGAGAGAAACGTGCAGACTGAGAGCTCCGTGTGGATCCGACACTTAACTCCTGTTAGCAGGCACACACATCTTCCCCGAGACAGCCGTTTGCTCCCTCTTACCTCCTGGATCCTTTTCGGTGACCGCAATCATGTGTGCAAAAAGCCAGGGCAGGCAGCTCTGGGACCTAAAACCTCAGCGGTCCGGGAAGGGGCAGATCACGTGCTCACCCGGCACCATCTTGGCTTCCGTGCATGTTGCAGGACGAAGTCAGAAGATGGAGCAGAGGCTGTCAGCATCCCCCACAGTGATGGCTTCTTCCCCTCCACCAGCGCAGGAGCTTGGCCCCCCATCCCAGGCAGAAGCGGACCCTGATGACAAAACCAGGCCGATTCAGGCAGCGACAGAGGGGATGCAAGGCCTACCTGATGGTACGCATAGATCATTTTGCGTCTTAATGCACATTGATCCGCCATGGTCTTGACAAAATCAGGGGCAGGCTCACAGAGGCTGAGGACCGCATTGGCACAGTGGAGGATCAGCAGGGTTATCATACATCTCAAATTGCTGAGCTGCAATCCCTGGTGAGTTCTTTAACCCATAATGACGCAGAGAATAGGCAGCGTCGCAACAATATTCGCGTGGTGGGCCTACCCAAAGGGGTGAAGGGCTCCCACCCAGAAGTATTTGTGAAGGGCTCTTTAAAACACTGCTTGATCTCCAGGATATGCCCCCCACTTATGTTGTGGAAAGGGCACATAGAGTACCAACTGGCAAACGTCCATCCGGAGCATCACCGAGGCCATTCTTAGTTTGCCTGTTAAACTACAGGGACCAGGATCTGATCCTTGCAGAGGCCTGGAAGCATCCTGAATTGCCTTACGAAAATGCCAGGGTGATGCTATTTCCAGATTTTTCCACGGAGGTGCAGAAACGTCGCCGCTCTTTAAATGAAGTCCGGCGCCGACTTTGAGAGAAAAATATCAAATATGGCATGCTTTACCCAAGCTGGTTGAGAGTTTCACATCAGGGCACTGTCAGGTTCTTCGATACACCAATGGAAGCCAATGACTGGATTGACAGCTTATGAGCTAATAACTGACCGGCTGGTCAGGGGAGGAGGACCTCTACTGCTAATAGAGACTAACAACGAGGATCCAGTACATCAGGCTACAATTGCTATTTGAACGCGTGCAATCTACATGGAAGTGTTTGTCTACAGCACTCTACCCACCTGCCTGCTTTTGTGATATGGAGTGGGGAAGCTGATATTCTCTATAATGGGCTATACATCCTTCGTGATAGCACGGGGCTACTGTATAACAGTTTGTATTACCTCTTTATTTGTTTTTTTTCATCTTTTTTCTTTTTGGAAGGAACCCTTTTTTTTTTCAGCCACACTTTTCTGACTGTTTGACATGTTTTTGGGAGGATGCCGTGTGTATAACTTGTTCCAGTGTTTTACACAGTGGCAGGGAGTTTTACAGGACTGGGAACTATTTTTGAATTGTAGTGCAATGCTTCATACCCGCTTTTTACTATGTAGTGAGATGGAGACTCTTGGGGGCCCTTGGGTGTCCCTTCATTCCCAACTTCAGTTTGCCATTCTGTACCTAGAAATTTATTGTAAGTTCACATATGTAGGAATCGATGGTTAATTTGGTGTCTTGGAACGTTCAAGGCCCTAATGACAAATTCTGTCGAGACTTGATGTTCCAAAACCTTAAACCGCTTAAACCACATGTAATCTTCCTAAGGGAGACTCATATGGATGGTAACAGGATTCTGACATTGTGCCGCCCCTGGATTCAGCGTGCTTTGCATGCCACATATTCTACCTATTCCAGGGGTGTATCTATTTTAATTAGCAAGTTGGTGCCGTGTGCTATCCATCGAGTCATCTCAGATCCTGGGGGGTCGTTTTTTGATTGTCATTGCAGATATTTATACGCATAAGATGGTTTTGGTTACCTTGTATATTCCTCCACCATTTCAAGTTCAGGTGTTGTATAAGTTGATAGACAAATTGGCTCCCTTCATGCACCTCCCCCTCCTGACAGCAGGCGAATTCAATGCCATATTGAATGCTGCCCTAGTTTCCTCTAATCCAGCGAGGGTTGCCTCAGTTGAATTATCCACTTGGGCAAGCACGGCCTCTTTGACGGAGCTATGAAGATGGAAGAACTCTGTCACTAGGAGCTATTTGCACCTCTCCAAGATGCATAAATCCTCATCTAGAATAGATCTGGCTTTTGCCAACGCACCAATGCTCCAGTTGGTAAGGGGAGGTAATTATTTACCAGGAGGTCTTTCGCATCACAGACCACTTTCAATCCATATAGGTGTTCCATTAAGGATCGGGGGGGGGGGGGGGTGTATGCAGGTTAAGCCCAGGATGGCTTGAGGTGAAGTTGGTAGCTTCTCAGATAGCACCGGTCCTTACTGGTTACTGGGAGGATAGAGGATCATCAGCCCCACTTCCCATTATGTGGGACGCTTTTAAAGCGTGCATTGGAGGTCATCTCTCATGTTTGACCAACTTAAATCTCAGTATCACCTACCTAATTGGTATTTATTTATTCAGTTTCCTGCAATTGCGGCATGCTTTTCTGGCGCAATCTGGCTCCAAAACTCTAGAGATTAGGTCCTCCTACCTAGTGCGCCTGCTAAGTGAGGAGTCGCTGCGAAAACCATTGTCGGGGGTTTATAAAGAATTATTTGGGAAAAGGCTAAAAGCATTGGTTAAATGTAGGGACAGATGGTTAGCGTCAGTGGGATGTCATATGTGGGAAATCAGAAGTGGGATGACATATGGGAGCACCCGCTACGGACGCTGGTGAGGGTCAGGGACTGGTACATACAATTCAAATTGCTCCACAGAGCCTATTATACCCCTGGGAGAATTGCTACTATGTATGGCACGGGTTCTGCGGAGTGTTGGTGCTGTGCCTCCTTTCCTGCAGGCTTTGATCATATATTTTGGCATTGTCCACAGATACGTGAATTTTGGACGGGTGTTACTCAGACTCTTCAAGCCCTGATCTACATTCCAAGCCCCCTGACAATCTCAGTTTTGCTTATTGGGCCTAGTCGAGGAGGTTGCATTAAGGGTCTGGCTTAACCAAAAGCTCCCTTCTTGACTCTTGTAAGTCAGCTGGCATAAATTTTTGGGCCAGGCAGTGCAAAATGGTTATAAAGAATTTGCTGGGACCGTAAACCTTGATCATACAGAGTTTGCCATACCCATGGTATCAGTGGACCCGAACCTCATATCTAATTAGAACAGAGGCACCTGAACAGAAAGTTAACAGAGGGCAAGAGATGGTATTACTATAATCTGTATTTCTGTGGAAAAAGAGAAAAGTAGCCCATAGATGAGACTTCTTTTTCGTTCAACCAGCCCAAAAACGGACTTGATTCTTTCATCTACACACTTAATATGGAAGGGGAATCCTTCCCACGGAGCTACTGTTCTCTTTTTTTTTTGTAAATGTTTTATTTATATGGAAGTACATACCACAGCATACAGTGTATAACAAGTGAAAATAAACTGAGGAAAGTATACCCAGCATAATCAGAGGGATAAGCCAAAAAAAAAAAAACAACCTAGGTATTGTTCAGGCATTTACAGTGAAAACTTTACACACAGGTAGAAATCCTCATGTAGCATGTCTCAGTGAAGGTATGATCACGCGAGGGCTGGCATGTATCTCTCCCAAACCTTTTATCTTTTTTTTTTTTTATTTGGACTTTAAAGTCAAAAAGTGTGAAAAACAGCCAGACAAAAATTATTCCGAGCTAGGGGGATGCTCTCGGAATACCAAGGAAGAAGAAGAGAGAAAATATAAAAGGGGGAGGTACGGAAGAGGTGACGGAAAGAGAAAAGGAAAGAGAGGCTGGAAGATGGAAGAGACAATGAAGATATAAGGACAAGGGAAAGGGTATTTCCTCTCTCCCTAGTCTCCAGCCTCCTCCTAGAGCTACTGTATTTTGACAACAGGGAAACTTCCTTGCCATCAGAAAAAATGGATCACCATTTCAGGCTATAGCCTGCAGCGATGCTTGAGTGGTGAAAATCTGATAGGGTGATTGTACAGAAGTCGATCAGTCAATCAACTTCTGTACAACTACAGTGCCCATCCATGGTCTAAATTTGCCTGGTTGAGCAGGCTCATGTTAAAGGGCACACCTCAATAGGTGCTGCATCCAAAGAAATATATCACAATGCTAAGTAGGTCAATGTAGCGTCGGAACTGCCTTGTGTACTGCTCAATGAACCCCTTGGCACCAGAGCCTCCCGGCCCTTTAAGGGGTTTCAAATGCTGGGAGGCAGGCCGGGGTTGGTGATCATGTGATCGTCGCGATTAGCTGTCACAATGGTAACATTAACGGAAAGCTTTACTTAGCAGTCAGTAACTGGGCCAAGAGCGGGCAGGGCGTGCTCTCAGCACAGCTGTGTTTGCAATGTGGGGTGCAAATTTGTGGCAGCTCGGTGCCAAGGCCCACCTGTCAACAAGACGCACTTTAAATTAAAGTCAATGGAATTTTGCTGACTTGCATTCCAAATGCATGTGAAATACAGGAAAACAATGCCTGCCAACATCAGCACTAAAGACTGGTACACATGGACAGAATATTGGCTGGTTTAACAGCCTGTCTGACAGACGATGGTCTAACGACCAGCTTTTATCAAATCGGCAAGCCGGAAAATCAGCATCTGATCAGCGCTTGCAGTCAATGGCTATGAGTGCTGATCAGTGTGTTCTAGCGGGTTGGCTAAATGAAAATAAAACTCCCTGTGTGTACCTAACATAAGGCTACCCGTAGATGGGTCATTTTTTTTCAATCAGCTAGAGAGCTGGTAAAAAAAACAAAAAAAAAAGCAAATGTGCTCCCCCATCCACAAAAGCGAGGTGGGTGGCGGAATCCTCCCTACTGAAGAATACACCGGCCAGTGCTGCAGTTGATTAGCTGCAACTGCTGATTGAATTAAAAATTTCCAGCATTCCCAATTGACAGAAGTCAATTGTTAGATCAAATTCTTGGGAATAACCATAGATGGATCGAAATTTGGCCAGTCTCTGCTGAACCGGCCAAATTTGGATCTATCTATGGCCAGCTTAACACTGCACCACCTACTACATGTCCTCCTGTGGAAATGTTTGTTCAAAAGGTAAAACAGATGTTGATTTGATATTACCTGAGAAAATAATGTTTTAATATGCCAAAAAGCTTTAATGTTGAGGAAAAAAAGAGTAACTTGCTAGATAGAGAGAAGTCACAATCAAGCCAACTGAAAATGGGAATTTGATTAGAATAATGAACTCTATTCAGTATGAGAAATTAGACAGCTTTCTTATATTTGTACTTTGTAACAAGATGTATCAAATTGCTTGTTGGCCTGGCAAAAGAGCGTAATGAGTGGTCCCAAGATGTTGTTACTTGTATGGACACTGAAGTTCTTCAATAAATCACAGTGGTGCCACAATCCTTTCCTGAAACAGAAATAGTATGCATATTATAGTATTATTTTAGTATATATCATATTAGTTTAATGCACATTCAGGCTTATTTATTAACCACTTAAGCCCCGGAGGATTTGGCTGCTCAAAGACCAGGGGGTATTTTGCGATTCGGCACTGCGTGACTTTAACGGACAATTGGGCGGTTGCGCGACACTGTACCCAAATGAAATTGATGTCCTTTTTTTTCCCACAAACAGAGCTTTCTTTTCATGGTATTTGATCACCTGTGCGATTATTATTTTTTACGCTATAAACAAAAAAAGAGCGACAATTTTGAAAAAAATAACAATATTTTTCACATTTTTTATATGAAATTCCCCAAAAAATGTAAAAATCTAAATTTTTTAACATTTTAGGCCAATTTGTTGTCTGTTACATATGTTTTGTAAAAAAAATCGCAATAAGCGTATTTTGATTGGTTTGCGCAAAAGTTATTGCGTTTACTAACTAAGGGAAAGATTTTTGTCATTTTTATTATTTTTTTTTAACGAGTAATGGCGGCGATCTGCGATTTTTTTTTTTTTTTGCGGGACTGCGACATTGCGTCGGACAGTTCGGACCTTTGACTGACATTTTTGACACTTTTGGGGGTACCAGTGACATTACTACAGTAATCAGTGCTATACATATGCACTGTTACTGTAAAAATGACACTGGCAGGGAAGGGGTTAACTTTATTGGAGATGCAGGGGTTAAATGTGTCCCTAGGGGCGTGCTTCTAACTGTAAAGGGGCGTGGCTTTTCATGTAACCACAGAGACATATGATCCTACATAGCAGGACCGTATAGTCTCTGCAGTTACACCAGGGAGAATGACAGGCGGCTTTGTTTACATCAGCCGCCTGCCTTTCTCCCTCTGCAGCGGACGATCACGAGTGACCGACGGGGGATGTGCAGGAACGAGCGGGGGCGGCAGCACGCCTCCGGCGGCGCGCGCTCGCCCGCTATTGGCTCGCGGGCGAGTGACGTATATATACGTCAATTTGCCCAGGAGGGGCTGACCGCCGCAGTAAATGTACTTGCAGCGGTCGGCAAGTGGTTAAGCTGTTGCAGGCTGCAATGACCATATAAAGTGTGACCCATAAAAAACCCATAGCAGCCAAATGTATTTTACTGTACTGTAGTCAAATGAGAAAAAATATAAAATCTGTTTATTATAGGTTAATGCCCTTTGCCCATAGGCATTGTGCATTGTACTGTTTGATAAAACACACATGTATTCATTCCAAAACAATTTAGAATCTTGTCTCTTTTATGTAGAAATAGGAAACACAGATGAGCTTTGGAAACATGATACTGGTAAAATATTGCTTGCGATATTCCACCCACCTATGTGCTGCTGCCGCTAAGCGTGGATATTTTTAAGTAGGTGTCCCTTGATCTCAGCCACCTGAGGCTTTTATTTTGCTTGTTGTGTGGCTTTGTGTGCTGTGCTAAAGGCTTGTCAAAAAGATTAATGAGAACAAGTACAGCTGAGTTCAAAATTCATCTACTGTCGCAAAATGTGCTCTCTGCAAGGTAGAGCAATTTACTGGACATCTGTTTATTACAGCACCCACTGAGCGCTAGACAAAAAGGTTCCTTTTACTATAATTCTAAGCAATCTCTTTACCAGCTGGCACTCTTTTATACCCTATTGTGAAAAAAGGTCACACCATAATAACAAAATGTCACTGCTCAGTTTAAAGCCCTTTGAAACATGTTGTAAGGTAACAATATTTGACTGGGTGACAGAGACATTACTTTTAAAAAGACAAAATAAACACACTCAACTATTTCTGACGGTTATGTTATCATTTTGTCACCTTTTCTTTACCGTCCTTTATCATTTATAAAAGATCAGAAGTTGACATCTCCTGTCAGGTAGGAAAACAATTAGCAATGTGTTAAAGGCTTTATTACATTTGATAGGACTGAAGGATGACAATTAACCGCCTGGTCTGTTGGCCCAGTGAAACCCCAGCTTACTTCTGGCTATTTCCAGGTACCTCTAGGTCTAGAAGATGAAAAGAAGAACTTGCAAGGTCAAAACTATAATATCAAGAACTTAAAGCGTAACTCCACTTTTGTTGAGAAAAAAAACATTCCCCTCTGGGTGATCTCTGTACATTACAAGGATTTTAACAAACTTTGTTGCAGATTCCTACCTTTTGTTATTCTGAAGAAATCCCTGTTTTTTCCTCTGGGCTTCTGTGCTGAGTGTGTCTAATGGGAGTGGTTTCATAATTATCTATCAGCTGTGGCAGTTGCATGGCACTAATGAGGAAATCTGCTTGGCCTGCATCCCTTTAGACGTGTTCCTATTGGGAGTATCTCACCAAAAATGACATTTTTGTTGCAGGGGATGCCAGAAATCGGACTTGTATCTTAGTGCAGACTTCTGGGAAATTTGGTGAGCCAATCACACAAGCAGGAAATGATGATTCTGGGGTGTGGTCAGTATACATTCTATGTACAGAACAGCTCCAGGTTGCCATATTGCATTACATTTTCAGAAAATTACAACAGCTGCAGTTTGAAAAGGAAAGGTAATTTTTAATAACATTCAAGTACAATATGATTTGTGTCGCAATTGTATACGCTATAATATTTTTTCTTTATTTGCTATTTTTTCCCCCACAAAAGTGGAGTTACCCTTTAATATCACTCATCAAGTTTTTCAAATTTGTTGCATGTGATCTGTTTATTGTTGACCATCATCTGTTCTTCTCAATGAGAAGAGGTGTTAGCCGCCCACATATATTGTGCCACAGTAATTATTCAAGTTGTAAGCTCTTCCAATGTATGTGAAGATCAAAACTGTGTGTGTGTATTCATGCTGCACTAAAGGTTAAAATCAAAAGGTAATATACATAATATACATTAGCTGTGATTAACAGCAGCGGGAGCCAATAGCTCCCGCTGCTGTCTGAGCCAATGAGGAGGTAGAGAGCCTGGACAGCAGCCACTCTCGTGCACATTGCTGGATCAAGATCAGGCTCAGGTAAGTATTAGGGGGGGGGGGGGGCTGCGGGTGGAGCTGCATACTGAAAGTTTTTTATGGAAAGAATGCATGAAGGAAAACATTTTCAGGCTTTACAACTACTTTAATCAGGGATCCTCAAACTACGGCCCTCCAGCTTTTGCAGAACTACACATCCCATGAGGCATTGTAAAATGCTGACATTCACAGACATGACTAGGCATGATGGGAACTGTAGTTCTTGAACAACTGGAGGGCCATAGTTTGAAGACCCCTGACTTTAATAATAGCATGCAATGCCAAGCTGCAGTTTCTAAAGCTTGGCATTGCAGCTCATCTGGATGAATATGCAGTTACATTTTTGTTGCACCAGTTCACAAAAAGGATACCGGAGAAGTGCAGAGAAGGGCAACCAAACTAATAAGAGGCATGGAGAAGCTCAGCTATGATGAAAGATTAGAGGAACTGATTTTATTCTCTCTTGAGAAGAGTCAATTGAGGAGGAATATGATCAACATGTATACTGTAAATACATACAGTAAGTGGTCCATATAGTGAACTTGGTGTAGAGTTATTCACTTTCAGCTCATTACAGGGGGCAAGGGGACGTTCTTTGGAAAAGAGATTTAACCTTCAAAGACAGAAAGGCTTCTTCATAGTTAGAGCTGTGAAAATATGGAAAAGATTCCCTCAAGAACAAGTTCTGAGAAGCTCAGTAGATTGTTTTAAAAAAGAGCTGGATGCATTCCAAAATGCCCAAAATATAACTGGATACTAACATTTATATTTCAATGTTTTTATTGAAAGTAAGAAAATACAAATATTTAGAGATTACAACACCAGGGGTAGTTGATCCAACTGTGGTTTTGCATTGATATATCAGTCTGATTATTTGGTGTGCTATGTATGTGATTCCTTTGGTGCAGTGAATACTACACTATTACCATCTTTGCTGGCTCCAGTGTAAGCTTTATTTGCTATATCAGCGAATAGATGATAGGAACTGGACAGAAAAGCACTATTATTGTATTTTATTTTATGTACACTGTATTTTATGTCAGTGTTACACGAATATAATTTTTACTACATTTTTGAATAACTCTTCATACTATTATTATTATTATTTTTTTTTATACATTTTTATTTTCCTTTTTACATACAAAATCAGACAAAAATATAGAGCAGTGTTAATGCAGCTAATTACTTGGATCAAACACTCCAAGGCTTTGCAAGAATAGACAGAGAAAAGAAAAAAAATAAAAAATAAAGGAGAAGAAAGAGAAAAAAAAAAAAAAACAGAAGGAAAAAAAAAAAAAAAAAAAAGGCTGAGTCTTGAATTTCCGACCCCTTTCCCCCCCCCCCTTTTTTTTTTTCATACTATTATTATTATTATTCAGGATTTCTATAGCTTCAGCAGTTTACGCAGCGCTTTACAATGTTAGAGGGAGACAATACAGTTACAATACAATAAAATACAAGAGGATTAAGAGGGCCCTGTTTAGAAAAGCTTACAATCTAATAGGGTGGGGCAGGTGGTACAAGAGATTGTAACAGTAGGGAATGAGCTGATGGAAGATTATTTCAAGGTGTGATAGGCTTCCCTGAAGAGATGAGTTTTCAGGGATCGCCTGAAAGCAGCTAGAATAGGAGATAGCCATACAGGTTGAGGTAGAGCGTTCCAGAGGATGGGAGAGGCCCTGGAGAAATCCTGGAGACAAGCATGAGAGGAGGAGACAAGGGAGCTTGAGAGTAGGAGGTCTGGAGAGGATGGTTTGGGTGATATTTGGAGACAAGATTGGTGATGTAGCTCGGGGCAGAGTTGTGAATGGCTTTGTATGTTATGGTTAGTATTTTGAATTTAATTCGCTGGGCAATCGGGAGTCAGTGTAGGGATTGGCAGAGAGGGGAGGCAGACACTGAGCAGTTGGTAAGGTGGATAAGCCTAGCATCAGCATTCATGATGGACTGAAGAGGGGATAGCCTATCAAGTGGTAGGCCTAAGAGAAGGGAGTTGCAGTAGTCGAGGCGAGAAATAACAAGGGAGTGAATGAGTAACTTGGTGGTTTCAGTTGTTAAAAAGGGGCGAATGTTTGAGATGTTGCGGAGGTGAAGTCTACAAGTTTTTGACAATGACTGGATTTCGGGCTGAAAGGACAGGTCAGAGTCTAGGATTACACCTAGTACCCTGGCATGAGGGGAGGGATTGATGGTTGCATAACTAGTTTTAATGGAAAAGTCATGGAGGGGGGCACGGGCGGGGGGGGGGGGGGGGGGGAAATTACCAGCTCAGTTTTAGAGAGATTTAGTTTGAGGAAGTGGTGCGACATCCATGTTGATATGTCAGTAAGTAAGTTAGCAATGCGAGAGGAGACTGAAGGAGTGAGGTGAGGAGTAGACAGATAGATTTGAGTGTCATTGGCGTAGAGATAGTATTGGAAACCATGGACGGTTATCAAGTGACCGAGGGAGGCGGTGTTGATAGAGAAGAGGAGGGGTCCAAGAACAGAGCCTTGGGGAACCCCCACAGAAATGGGCAATGGGGAGGAGGAGGTAGAGTTGTGGGTAACACTGAAGGAGCGCTGCGATAGGTAGGAGGAGAACCAAGATAGAGCAGAATCTTGGAGGCCAAGGGAACAGAGTTTATTAAGAAGGAGCGGGTGGTCAACAGTGTCAAAGGCCGCAGAGAGATCAAGTAGTAAGAGTATAGAGTAGTGGCCATTGGTTTTGGCAGTTAGTAGATCATTGTTGAGTTTTAGTAAGGCAGTTTCTGTGGAGTGCTGTGAGCGAAAGCCAGACTGTAAGGGATCAAGAAGGTTAGGAGCTGAGACGGTTGTAAGCGTTCCAGAAGTTTAGACGTGAATGGGACCATGAGCCTCTTCCTTTTTTCATTTGTAACTCTCATGTGACGTGTCGTGTTGATAAACCTTTTGGAGACCATTCCTGAGACCGGATGTCGCTGAGTATCCAGATGTCCAAGGATCACGAGGCCTTTTGAATAATACCCTAATTCTGTCCTATAACTTAGACAGCACCTGGCTCTGGTGAGATTGTATTTCATTCATTGGTGGCGGACACAGCAACGTTTGTGAACCCTGTTTTTTATCATCTGCACCGGGATTTATTCATGAACATTATTACACCTTTTGAATGAACATTTATCACATGCTTGGTTTTAATCCCCTCACGGGGATAATGTAATTGTTGCACTTTATTAGGTTCACAATTTACTTGTTTAAGCGCTGCAACCCCCCCCCTTTTTTATATATATATATGATTGGTCATGGTGATCACTTGGTATCGGCAGCGAGGAAGGGCGTAAGGTTCCCACTGGCATCATCGTGCCATACGCTGGGTGGGAACCAGTAAAGGCGCAAGTTATAAGAAGCTTTATTATTTATTGCGTTGTCCTTTTTTGCATTATATGTTTGTTTATGGATTTAATTTGCACTGGCACCTTATACTGTATATATATATATATATATATATATATATATATATATATATATATATATGAAACACTTACCTATCTAGTCATTTTTTGTCTCTTTCTAGTTTTTATTTTTACCTTGATTTAGAGGCAGTGCGATCACACATTGTAATATTGATTTCTTGGTGCAGGAGTGCTTCCTTTTAAGGTAAGTTTAACATAACGTGCTAGTATGCATTGCATATTAGCACATTATGGCTTTACCTTGCAGGTTCCCAAAAAAAAAAAAAAAAAAGTCCAGCGGTTTACAATCACGTTAAGGTAATATGGTGTCTGTAGCTGTGTAAACAATAATTATCACTCAAAATGTATGCCATACAAACCTATAAGTGCAATAATTTGTGTATTTTATGTTTGACAAAAAACCCATCCCCCATCCAGTCACCATTTTGAAAATAACAGTGGAAGTCCTCTTTAAGATAATTTCATCAGGGATGGAATATGTTCTCTTTCTTTAACATGACTTGCTTGACATCAGTTTAAAACAAATGTGTCTTATTCATCACTGTAAATCTATATTGAAATATACCGACCTGTATACATTTTATTCATGGCATACCTAAAGTGTACCGCACGGAGAAATGTATGAATTGTTACCTCTAGGAAATAATCAAACTCCATATAAGTTTTTCATAGTCATTGAATTCTGTTTTATACTGAATACCTTACAAGATGCATTGCAGGCTTTTCTTTATATATTCCATATACTGTCAAAACAAGTCTTCTAAAAAAAAAATTAGATTGCAAATCAGTCAAAGGCACCCAACCTCTAGGATAAGTTACAATCTTGATTGCAGAAAATGCTGGATCATCGAATACATGTAGTACTTTAGTACAGCATCAAAGTATAATTCATTACCAAGAAGTGCTGGCAGAATCTTTTGCTAAATTCAAAAAAATTATTCAATGCAGTAGTTATAATGTAGGAGCGTACAAACTGGATAGTAGATAAAAGGCTGCAAAATGTGGTTGGGAAATTTGCAGTAACTACAATGTCTAACCTGTGTGGAAGACAATCTGTGAATTAGGAGGTCACCCTTTTAACCACTTCAGCCCTGGAAGGTTTTACCCCCTTCCTGACCAGGCCCTATTTAGCGATTTGGCACTGCATTATTTTAATGGACAATTGCGCGGTCGTGTGACGCTGTACCCAAAGGAAATTTACGTCCTTTTTTTTCCCACAAATAGAGCTTTCTTTTGGTGGTATTTGACCACCTGTGTGATTTTTATTTTTTTGCGCTATAAATTGAGCGACAATTGTGGGAAAAAAAACTATATTTTTCACATTCTGCTATAGGACATCCCCCCCCCCCCCCCAAATAATTTAAAAATCTAATTTTTTTAACATTTTAGGCCAATTCGTTTTCTGCTACATATTTTTGGTAAAAGAAATCGCAATAAGCGTATTTGATTGGTTTGTGAAAAGAAAGTTATTGCGTCTATTAACTACAGGAAAGATTTATGTCATTTTCATTCATTTATTTATTTATTTATTTTTACTAGTAATGGCGGTGATCTGCGGTTTTAAGCGGGACTGCGATATTGCGGCGGACAGATCAGAACCCTAACTGACATTTTTTACACTTTTGGGGGTACCAGTGACATTACTACAGTAATCAGTGCTAAAAATATACACTGTTTCTGTAATAATGCCATTGACAGGGAAGGGGTTAACCCTGTGGGTGATCAAAGGGGTTAATGTATGCCTATATGCTTACTAACTGTGTGTGTGTGTGGGGGGGGGTTCTGTGACAGGCACAGACAGATCGCAGTTTCAGCTTATCTGATCTGTCCCTGACTGTCTCACAGAAGATCCGCCTGCTTTGTTTCCATAAGCAGGCGGGTCTTCTCTCCGTTTCCTGGATGATCGTGGGAGGAAGGCAGCAATCGCATGCCGCCAGAATCACGTGCACTCCAGTCACGTAGTACTACGTGACTGGGTGCAAGGGGAGCCGCTCTGCCGCAGTAATATTACTGTAGGCAGTCGGCAAGTGGTTAATTAGAATTTATTTACTGCTAGACACCGACAGTACACAAATATGCGGCCTCTCAGTGGGTGGGCCTTGGCGCCAAGCGGCCACATATTTGCATACCAATTAGCCAACACAGCTGTGCCGAGAGCACAGCCCTAACAATGGACTTTTCTTATTTGCTCCCTTTGGTCCTTTAGCAGTATAAAACACTGCTTGCTCACTTGTACCTCCAGGTAAGCCTAGCATAAAGCTTACCCATAGCTAAACATGCATCGTTTAGGAGATATTCACTGTTTGTGCATCGGCATCACCAGCGCATGCACTCTGAAGGGACAGCATACTCATGCCATCCTTTCAGAGCTCTGTGCCACGGCCGTGACTCCCGCCTTTATGCACGTGAGTGGTGTCATCGGGGCTCGGCCATTCAAATGGCTGGAGCCTGTGAACCCGGAAGGAAGACTGGCTGGATGAAGATGGAAGCCCTGTCAGCAGTGACAGTTTCCTGCTAGAGAGCTTTGTGTTTAGGTAAGCCTTTCTTAATGTGCTAGCATGCGATGCATACTAGCACATTTTGACATTGCCTTGCAGAGGGACGTTTTTTTTTTTTTTTCCCTCAAGACTTTAGTAACGCTCTAAATAAAACATATAACAGAGTTTTAATTACCAAATAATATGTGTTTATGTCTATCCAGGCCTGAGTTTTTCACAGCTCTGCTCTTCAAGCATATCATTGCCTAGCAGGCTTATAGGTTTCCTCCCTACTCCCACCCTATGCCTGGACAATGAAAGGAGAAGCAACACACTGATGTGCTCATCTCTGTGTCACTTTGCTCTCTCCTCCTATCAGCATACTCCGTGCAATGCAGCACACCTGATTGACTTTGTGTGCTGCAACTTCATCCAGCCTTAGGTGCTCAACTGTTTTGCCCATCCAGTAGACTGCACAAGGTTAATGCCAAGTCAGATTCAGGTACTTTGACTGCTTGGCTAAAAAAATTTTTTTAAATGAATATTAACAATTAGAGAGCTGCATTATTGTGTGCATTTAATATCTGCATAGAGTTCAGCTTTAAGAGAAAATAAAAGCGATACAGTGTTTTGCCCCTAAGCAAAGTGTTAATAAGATCTAATTTTTCCTTTTAGTATTTTATTGAAGGTTTAACCACTTCCTGCCCGCCCTATAGCCAAAAGAAGCCAATCGAAAGGGCCAGGCACAGTGGGGGACAATCTGTATCCAATGACATCTGATCACGGAAACATACACAAGCCAGTTATCGGCTTTTCTTTCCTCATGCTGACAGCATGAGGGGAGAAAAAGAGAGCCGATAAACGACGTTAAAGGGATATCGGCACTGATAATCAGGGCACTGATTATCAGTGTCCTGATTATCAGTGCAGTCTCAACAGTGCCCCCCAGTGCTGCCAATCAGTGACCATCAGTGTTGCCGTTCATTGCCCATCAGTGCCTCCACATCAATGTCACCTACCAGTGCTGCCCATCAGTGCTGCCTACCAGTGCCTATCAGTGCCCATCAGTGCTGTCTATCAGTCCCCATCAGTGCCACCTATCAGTGCCCTTTAGTGCCGCCTATCAGTGCCCATCAGTCCCACCTATCAGTGCCTCCTCATCATTGCCCACCAGTGCCGCCTCATCAATGCCCATCAGAGCCACCTCATCAGTGCCCATTAGTGCCGTGTCATCAGTGCCCATCAGTGCAGCCTCATCAGCGCACATTAATGAAGGAGACAAATTACCTGTTTGCAAAATTTCATATCAAACTATGACAAAGGTTGTTTTTTTTTCAAATTTCCTTTAATTTTTTATTTGTTTAGCAATAAAATAAAAAACCCAGTGGTGATTAGATACCACCAAAAGAAAGCTCTATTTGTGTTAAAAAAAATTATAAAAATTTTATGTCAGTACAGTGTTGCATGACCACGCAATTGTCAAAGTGCGACAGCGCTGAAAGCTGAAAATTGGCCTGGGCGGAAGGGGGTAAAAGTGTCCAGTAGGCAAGCGGTTAAAGATGAATACAACCAAAGCATAAAGTTACAAAGATATTAAAGC
Organism: Pelophylax lessonae; assembly: GCF_965119305.1. NCBI lineage: Eukaryota > Metazoa > Chordata > Amphibia > Anura > Ranidae > Pelophylax > Pelophylax lessonae. The sequence continues at coordinate 209,102,658 of NC_138768.1, forward strand.
GCTTGTAAGCCCTAAAAGGAAAAACCCATATATGTTTTCAATTATACCTACTGCTTAGTGAGTGTTGTCTGTAACTTTTTTTGTTGAGCATGAGCAGGAAAAATACCTCCTCATTCTGCCAGTTCCCTGAGTTCCTGTTTCAAACTGACCACACTAGCCATGATGACAGATCCCTCATAGCGTGGTCAGTTTGCGTCCCTTGCGTGTCTGCTAGGAGATATAGAGGGGCCGAACCTACGCTCGGCATCTGCTGTACTCTGTTTAGTGTTACGCCCCCTCCCATCTCTGCCCTGCTCATAGACAGTGTAAACTGCCTAAACTACCAGGGCGCACGCTGGGAATGTTCTCCTCTGTGTTTGACCTGTCAGCTAAGTATTCACCAAAAGCGGTTTAGGGAGGACTGCAGACTGACCAGACTCTCTCTTATATTGCAGCTTACCAATCCTTATTCTTTTTTATTTTATTTTTTTTACTTGCTTTCTTCTATTTTCATCTGGTGATCCAGCCAGTAAGTCTGTTGTTTTTCAAAAGAAGATGATTTCCAGAAGGATGTATCAAACCATTGAATTGTAGAAGGGAGGCTTATCACGATCAGATTTTATTTGTTTATGTTTATGTAAAGCCTTTTTCTCAAAAGGAGAACAAAACTGGTTGCTGCAACTGCTTAAAAAGTGTTAGCTGGAGTTTGACTTCAGTTTGTTAGTGTATTTAAATCTGCTAGTAACACTTCTGTCCCCCCCAGACTGACAATGCTCCTTTCCAAAGGTGCCCCTGTGCTCCTTCATCCACATCGGGGAAGCTCTTATACAGGCGGTGTGTTACTGGCTAGATCACCAGGTGGAAACAGAGGGAAAAAAGCCTAAAAAAATGAATGCAGCCAGCATATCTAATGATCAGTAAGCTGCTATATACTGTATTCCATTTTTGGTTTTGGGTTTAATACAGCTTATCAAACACTACATATATCTATAAGATGTTATTGATGTTGTAGGCTAAAAATAGCCCTCACATATGCAATAGTACAAAGTATGTTGCAATAAAAAAAAAGTGAAAAAATGGCCAATTGGTGAATGCAATCCTAAAACAGATGAACTTCAGACAGAGCCATATTCATAAGTGTTCTCAATCAAACAATGAATCACTTTTAAGTTATGACAAGTGAGATTTATTGTATATCTTTTTAGCAGAAGTTTTTATGGGATCAAATTAAAAAGAGGGTGCTGGTCATAGTGGTAGCAGGCTGGTGGCAGACATGGCAAATGAAGGGATCGGAATATTAAGGGTGGGCATAAATGACAATTCTTTTGTAAATTTGCCTATGGCATGTCCAACTGTACAGCAAATAGAAGTATGAGGCTCTTCTGCTAGGGCTGCTGGTCTAGATTTCATTTTCAAAGTATTGCTGTAAGGCTATCTAGGGGAAGTGTATGATGGCAACTCACAAGTATGTGTTTCTTATAAGTAGGCTAAGTTATCCCCTTGTTTTAATTTACAAAAGACATCATGTGCTGCCTTGGTTCTCAAGTATTTTTTGGCTTTCATCAGAGTATATCTGATATCAGAGTACATCATTCAATTTCTACTTGGTAACATAGACAGTCATATGTAGCAGACTCCAAAGGTCCTAAGACATTTCTTTGCTCTTTGAGGTTCCTGCAGACACACACTAGAAGGCTTCTGCAATGAATTCAGGCTTCTGTGTGTTTCTGCACCTTTACCAAGAAAGGGGGCAACCTCTAAGCCTTACCTGCTCTCAATTAGATCATTGCTTTGTATATGTCCCAGGTTGGGAGCTCAGATAGTTAGGCTCCTTTCACACACTCCGTCCGTTGGACGGAGTCCGTTTTTCTCAGCGGGGGATCGAGCCGCCGATCCCCCGCTGAGCAGCAGGAGGACAGCTGTGTCTCCGTGCTGTGTGCGGAGACACAGCTGTCAGTTCCCCATGCATCTCTATGGGGGAAATCGGATGGGAACGGACCGTCGGTCCGTTCTCATCCAATGCCATCCGATCCGATCCGCTGGACGGATGGAAAATAGAGTTTCCATCCGTCCAGATTTGACGGATCGGATCAGGTCGGATGTCAGCGGACATGTCTCCGCTGACATCCGATGCCCCATAGGAATGCATGGGGGAACCATTCAGATCCGCCAAAAAAACGGACAGGCGGATCTGAACGGTCCGCCTGTGTTAAAGGGGCCTTAGGCATTAGGCTAGGTTCCCACTTATGCAAATTGGATGACAGGAGAGTGTGATTGGCTCTTAATGGAGCCGGTTCACAAAGCTCTGGGGCGGCCGTGGTCCGCACTGGAAAAGGGACCTGTTCGTCTTTGGCTTTGTTTTAGGTCTGAATAAATGAGGAGGGGGGGGGGGGGGCTTAAGGGATGGATGCCCTTGGCGGCACAGTTTATTTGTACTTATCAAAAGTGGCTGAACAACTTTCACACACTGACTGTGTGTGTAATTGATCCAGCTGCTAATAGCTGTGCCTGCCTGCTGTAACGATATGCCGTGTGTGTTCCTGCACCCGACACAAGCCTAACCTAGCTTTTCCCTTCTTTTCCTGTCAGCAGAGAATACTCCCCCTGACAGGCGCTCTGTAGTCCCGGCCCGGCGTGACATCACTCACTGAGAGGCTGGCCGGATGGGAGGAGCATAGAGTGCTGCTTGAGCAGCAACCTCGAGGAGCCGAGGAGGAGGGACTAAGAGGCATTGCAGCAGCCTGTAGTAATTAGTAAGCCGATAATAATTGTAAATTAATAAATCAACTATTTAGATTGGGGGGTCTGGCTGAGGGGAGGAGGTTCACCAGTTATATTTAATTTCTGAAATATGCAATATGTTTATCACATAAATGGTGACCATCTGTGATATTGCTTCCTGGATGGTGGGTCCACTTGCCATAAGCGGTTTCTGGGACAGTTTACCACTTCCATACTGGACCTATTTTGGCACTCCTTTCCTACATGTAAAAATCATAATTTTTATGCTGGAAAATTACTAAGAACCCCCAACAATATATATTATATGTTTTTTTAGCAGAGATCCTAGGGGATAAAATGGCGGTCATTGCAACTTTTTTATGTCACACGGTATTTTCACTGCAATTTTTCAAACGGGAAATGGTTTCATGGGTAAAAAAATAAAAAAACACTTAAGTTAGCCTAATTTTTTTGTATAAAGTGAAAGATGATGTTACATCGAGTAAATAGCTACCTAACATATCATACTTTAACGTTGCGCTCACTCATGGAAAGGCACCAAACTTCGGTAATTAAAAATCTCCATAGGGGATGCTTTAAAAATGTTTACAGGTTACCTGTTTCGAGTTACAGAGGAGGGCTAGAATTGTTGCTCTTGCTCTAACATTCACGGCGATACCTCACATGTGTGGTTTGAACGTCGTTTACACATGTGGGCGCGACTAATGCATGCGTTCGCTTCTGCGTACGAGCACATGGGGACAGGGGCGCTTTAAAACATTTTTTTTATTGTTTATTTTTATTTTATATTTTTTACACTTTCCTTTTATTTTTATTTTTTTTATCACTTTTATTCTTATTACAAGAAATGTAAACATCCCTTGTAATAAGAATAGGGCATTACTGGTCCTCTTTACAGAGAGATCTGGGGTCCCTTCTCCTAGGCAGGTACAAAAACAAAAAAAAAATTAAATACTCTCAGCCTTTCTAGCTGAGATCATGGCAGCATTTACAACTGCCAGGCCTCCGAGAGTCATAGAGACTGCCAGGGACCATCTGTTCCTCAGTATTCTCTATAGTGAACCTTTGCCACCGGCAAGTTCTTTCTCCAGCTCCCCGATCACACGGCTTAGCCAGTAGAAGCCTGTAAGACTGATCAAGCGGCTGAACTGCGACTATAATTGTTCTTATGGTGAAGGGAATCGCTGGATTCAAAAGCTGATATCTGAATGATGCCTGCAGCTGCAACCATTACCCAGATATCTCCCCTCAAAGCCCAGGATGTCATATGATGCTCTTGGGCTGGAAATGGTTAAAGGCCCTGGTTGGGTTTAGAGCCACAAGTGTCACTGACCTTCCATGATAGGAGGTCCATGCAATCTGGTAAGTGACTAAGTGAGCACTTTATCTATGGTGGAGGTGACTGTCACAGGATCACTCAATTAAAGGTGGCAGATGGTGCAGATGTTACCAAAGAACCATTTTTAGCACATTGGGACTTTGTGTTTATCAGTGGTGTTTGACTCAATAATATTTAGCACAGATCTGTTTACGAATTTATGATTTGGGACTGCGTGACATCTCACAGTAGAGTTTGCAGCTGCTTCAGATGTTCGTATTTATTTTAAAATAATTAGCGCAGTTTTTAGCTTTATTTGATGCGTATTACAAATACCATTGATAATTAAAGCTGTGTTCCCGCTAGGGTAAAAAAAAATTAAAAGTCAGCAACTACAAATACTGGAATTGCTGACATTTAAAGAGGAAGTAAACTTCCATCTTTAAGTTTTACCTATAGGTAAGCCTATATTAAGGTGTACCTATAGGTAGTGTAAATATCTCCTAAACATGCACAGCTTAGGAGATATTTATTGAGCTAGCAGCCAGTGACACCACTGGCGCATGCCCTCTGAAGAAATGGCAACCCATGCGGTTTCTTCAGAGCAGTGTGTCGTGACTGGCACACTGACGTCATCGCGGCTCCGGCCAGTCACAGAGTGGGAGCCGCAAAGCCGGAAGGAAGACAATGCAATGCAAACTAGCACATTATGCCTTTGCCTTGCAGGTAAGAAAAAAAAGAAAAAAGGTGCAGCAGTTTACAACCGCTTTAATATATAGAAACTTAACTGCCAAAGGAGCCCGTGACGTCAGCACCCCAGCTGATTTTCGGATCGGCTGCCGGGTGCTGCCGCTGCCATTCGTTCTGAGGGAAACTGGCAGTGGAGCCTTTCGGCTTCACAGCTGGTTCCCTACTGTGCATACGCGAAGCGCGCTGCACTTTCTAATATCTAATCCCCGCCACGGGGAAAGGAGGAGAGGGGCCAAACTTCCGAGAGATGGCACCCGGCGCTGTCTCCCGGAAGTGGGGAAGCGTACCTGTCAAACACATGCCCCCATTTCCCCCTCCCCCCTGAAAGGTGCCAAATGTGGCACCGGAGGGGGGAGGAAGCAGATGAGTGGAAGTTCCACTTTTGGGTGGAATTCCACTTTACCACTTGCCGACCCATCACAGTACATATACTGCTACAGGGTGGCACAGTGGCAGCGACAGGCGTACATCGCTGCCTGTTTCAGGGTTTCAGGCGCATGCTCCCACCCACATACTCACCTGTGATTTGACACAGCAGGAGACTGTTAGCAAATCCCAGCCAATGATTCATGGCTGGGGCCTGCGGATCGGCTGTGTCCAATCACAGCCCAGGGCTCTGTGTTGACAATCAAGGCAGGGCTCTTTACAGAGATAATGATCATTTTTTTAAAATTTTCCCTGCAAAGTAGGGGAAAAAAACACATCGATCTGCAGTAAAAAAGCAGCACACATTACACATTGTTAGCCACACAATTAACCTCTTGATTGCCCCTAGATGTTAACCCCTTCCCAGCCAGTGTCATTAGTACAGTGACAGTGTATAATATCATCATCACTAATCACTGTATTAGTGTCACTGGTGATGTCAGTAGCAGTTAGTCAGTTCCCACAAAGTGTCAGCCCATGTCACTATCAAAGTCCCACTATAGATCTAATTTGCCTCTAGACCACTGCTCCTTCCCAATATCATCTAGGTCAATAAAGAATTTGCACCACTGTTGGAATCTTTCATTCATCATATGTTTATCAAGGACTTTGTTCATCTTAACCTTTTGATATCTAAACCACGGCTATATAGCACCTAATATATCCATAAGGGACTACACCCAAGCATTCCTTTGGACTTTATCTGTTCAAGATCACTAGACACCGTCATCCCCGTCTACTGGCATCACTCAGTCAGGGGAAAAGAATATTAAGCCATTTTTGGTATCTGGTGTACAATATCAATAAGGTTGACATCTGTACCTTTTAATAGTATGAATGAATATGTGTGATGTATAAGAAAAGCTAACAAAACCCAGTGGTGTGCAAATACCACCAAAAGAAAGCTCTATTTGTGTGAAAAAAAATTATATAAATTTAATTTGATTACAGTGTTGCATAACCGTGCAACTACCAGTTAAAGTAAGTTCTAAATAGCAAAAAAATGGACAAGTCATTAGGGGGTAAAATATTCTAGAGCTCAAGTGTTTAACTAGTTAACTACTCCCCCACCCTTTCCCCACAAAAGAGAGTTAACCACCCCAGCCAGTTGACATGGGGATCAGACACTGCCATCAATGCTGGGGGTTATAACATAAGCTAGCATCATTGCTGGGAATTATTGTTGCAGAACTTGAACTTGATGCAAATTCTGTGGTTTATCTTTGCGTTTATTTGCTGCTGTTTCCCAAACTGGCACAGATGGTGGGAAATATAATGCAGAAAATGGCACTGATGCTGGTGGTTATTATTATAGAAACTGCCATTTATGCTGGGGTTAAAATAAATCCTGTGGGATTTATTTGCAGAAAACTGCAACTGATGTTGGTTTTTTTTATTGTTGCTACTGATACCAATGCTGTGGATTGTTATTGTGTAAATTGCCACTGATGTTGGTGGTTATTATTATTTAGACTGCCATTTATACTGGGGGTTGTTATTTTCCAAACTGGCACCGATGCTGGGGGATATAATTGCAGAAACTGGCACTGATTCTGATGGTTATTATGGAAACTGCAATTGATACTGGGGGTAATTTTTGCCTAAACAGGCAAAAATGCTGGGCTCTATTATTGCAGAAACTGGCACTAATGCTGAGGATTATTATTACAAAACTGGCACTAGTGCTCGGGGTTATTATTGCCTAAACTATGATCACCAATGTGAGGGGTTAATATTGCTGCTACTAACATCAATGTTGGGGTTTACTTTTGCATAAATTGGCATCAATGCTGGGGAATATTATTGCATCTTCTGAAATCAATGAGGGGGTACTGTTACTGGAGCAATGGGACTTATTTTACTCCTACTTTCTCTTCAGTCATCAACATTTTAACCCTAACGCATGCCGGTTGAACAGGCTTAAAATAAAACTGTGGGAGCACTGGAAATACTAAGATAGCAGCTAAAGAAGGTAGCTGCCAGCATAAGTTGTCAATTACTGTACATCTTTCAAATGGAATAGTATATATTTTTTTTCTTTTAGCCAAATGCATTCAGAACAGAAGTCCAGAAAGGGTTACTGACTGCAACATCACAAAAACAAGTAACGTAAGTTTAGGAACTGTATTGTACGGATCTATTGTACTACATTATGATCAGTGGTGACATTTCCTTGAGTTCTATTCACACAGTGGCATTGCACTGCAATAGTTTTTGTCACAATCCTCTGTACTAAAAAAGTACACACTACCCCCATCCAGTGATATGAACTGGGCTTTTGTCTTTTCTTGCCCTGGGACTGCACTGGAAATAGCTGTCAAGCGCAGTCCCGGTGCACTAGGTTAG